>NW_023425344.1:121330856-121930856 GCF_014108415.1 Molossus molossus | reverse complement strand
TAATACATTTAACAATAAAAATTTTTTTAAAAAGGGAACTCAAAAAAAAAGAAGTCTTGAACTTCAGAATCTTTGTTTAGTTCCTAAAGTAACTGATGATCCACAATCACAAAATATTGCTATTAGGTCCTTTGGCCATTTGTTTCATTTGTATAGTTTTCATATTTTAAAAATCTCCAATTATTTTATTGTAATGTATATAACTTACACCTACAAAGCTATCACTACTTCTACTGCTTAAATTCCAGTGATATAGAACTCTTTAAATGTTTTTGTGTTTTATAAAATCAAGCTTTAAATGACAATAATAAAGTTAAATATGTATGTTTTTGTGGGGTTTTTTTATCTTTATTGTTGAAAGTATTACAACTGTCTCCCACTTTTTTCCCCATAGATCCCCTCCACCACACTCCCACCACCACTACCCCAGGTCTTCATTGCACTATTACCTGTGTCCATGAGTTATACATATATGCATATAAGCTCTTTGGTTAATCTCTTTCCACCTCTCTCCCCATTTCCCTTATAACAAAAACTCTCAGTAAAGTGGGAATAGAGGAAACATAACTCAACATAATAAAGAGTATATATGACAAACCCACAGCTAACACATACTCAATGGGGAAAAGCTAAAAGCATTTTCTTTAAGATCAGGAACAAGACAAGAATACCCACTTTCACCACTTTCATTCAACATAGTACTGGAAGTCCTACTCATAGCAATTAAGCAAAAAGAAACAAAAGGCATCTAAATTAAAAAAGAAGACGTAAAACTGTTTTTATGTGTAGATAACATGATACTATATAGAGAAAACCCTAAAGTTTTCACAAAAAAACTATTAGAACTAATGAATGAATTCATTAAAGTAACAAGATACAAAATTAATATTCAGAAATTGGTTGCAATTTTATACACCAATAACAAACTATCAGAAAGAAAATTAAGAAAACAATACCATTTACAATTGCATCAAAAAACAAAATACCTAGGAATAAATTTAACCAAGAAGGTAAAAGACTTGCAGTCAGAAAATTGTAAGATATTGAAGAAAGAAATTGAAGAAGATACAAATAAATGACAGCGTGCTCATGGATAGGAAGAATTAACATCATTAAAATGTTCATACTGCCCTGGCCGGTTTGGATCAGCAGTTAGAGCGTCGGCCTGCGGTCCTGAGAGACCCGGGTTCAGTTCCCGCTAAGGGCGCGTACCTCGGTTGCAGTTTGTCCCCGGCCCTGGTTGGTTGTGCGGGTGGCAACCACTCGATGTGTCCCTTTCATGTCGATGTTTCTCTCTCTCTCTCTGTTCCTCTCTCTCCCTCCCACTCTACCTGAACAAAAAATGGAAAAATGTCCTCGGGTGAGGATTAAAAAAAAAAAAAATGTTCATACTACCTAAAGCAATCTATAGATTTAATGCAATTCTTATCAACATGCCAATGGCATTTTTCACAGAACTAGAACAAAACTCTAAAATTTATATGGAACCACGAAAGACCCCAAATAGCCCGGCTGATGTGGCTCAGTGGTTGAGCATCGACCCATACATCAATAGATTGCTGGTTTGATTCCTGGTCAGGGCACAGGCCCAGGTTGTGGGCCAAATCCCCAGTGGGGGGGCTTGCAGAAGGTGGCCAGTTGATGTGCTCTCTCATTGATGTTTCTATTTCTCTCTCCCTCTCCCTTCCTCTTTCTCTAAAACCAATAAAGAAAAAAAAATTTTTTTAAAGACCCCAAATAGCAATCCTGAGAAAAAACAAAGGTGGAGTTATCACCTTTGATACTCCACCTTATATCAAACTATACTACAAGGTTATAGTAATCAAAACAGCATGGTACTGGTATAAAAACAGACACATAAATCAATGGAACAGAATAGAAATCCCAGAAATACACCCATGCCTACGTGGTCAATTAATCTATAAAGAAGAAGGCAAGAAAAAAAAAATGAAACTAGATCAACTTCTTACAACATACAAAGATGAACTCAACATGGATTAAAGACCAAAATGTAAGACCTAAATCCATAAAACTCCTAAAAGAAAACATAGGCAATAAACTCTCTGACATTGCTCTTAGTAATATATTTTTCTGATTTTTCTTCTTGGGCAAGACAAACAAAAGAAAAAATAAACAAATGGAACTATATCAAACTAAAAAGGTTTTGCATAGCATAGGAAACCATCAACAAAACAAAAAGATGACTTAATGAATGGAGAATATATTTGCCAATGATATATCCAATAAGGAATTAATATCCAAAATGTATAAAGAACTCATACAACTTAACACACAGAATCAAACAATCCAACTTAAAAATGTGCAGAGGACTTAAACAGACACTTATCCAAAGAGGACATATAGATGGCCAATAGACATATAAAAAGATGCTCAAAATCACTAATCATTAGAGAAATGCAAATTAAAACTACAGTGAGCTATCACCTCACAGCTATCAGAATGGCTATCATCAATAAATTTTTTAAAAATAAGTGTTGACGAGGATGCAGAGAAAAGGGAACTGTCATGCACTGTTGGTGGGATTGCAAATTGGTGCATCCACTATGGAAAACAGCATAGAGGTTCCTCAAAAAAATTAAAACTAGAACTACCTTTTGAGTCAGGAATTCTACTTCTGAGTATTTATTCAAAGAAATTCAAAACACTAATTCTAAAAGAAATATGCACCCTTATGTTCATTGCAGCATCATTTACAACATGGAAGCAACCCAAGTGTCCATCAATAGACAAGTGGATAAAAAAGTGGTGGTACATTTATACAATAGAATATTACTTGGCCATAAAAAAGAATGAAATATTACCATTTGAGACAACATGAATGGATCTAGAGGGTATTATGCCAAGTGAAATAAGTCAGATCGAGAAAGACAAATGCCATATGATTTTCTCTATATATGGAATCTAAAGAACAAAATAGACAGACAAACAAAACAGAAACAGATTCATAGATACAAAGATCAGACTGGGGTTTGCCAGGTAGGAAGGGATCGGGGAGCCTGGGTGAAAAAGGTGAAGGGGTTAAGAAGTACAAATTGGTGCCCTGGCCGGTTTGGCTCAGCGGTTAGAGCGTCGGCCTGCGGTCCGGAGAGACCCGGGTTCGGTTCCCGCTAAGGGCACGTACCTCGGTTGCAGTTTGTCCCCGGCTCTGGTTGGTCGTGCGGGTGGCAGCCACTCGATGTGTCCCTTCACGTCAATGTTTCTCTCTCTCTCTCTCCCTTCCTCTCTCTCCCTCCCACTCTATCTGTACAAAAAATGGAAAAATGTCCTCGGGTGAGGATAAAAAAAAAAGAAGTACAAATTGGTATTTACAAAATATTCATGGAGATATAAATACAGTATAGAGAATACAGTCAATAATACTGTAATATCTCTGCATGGTGCCAGGTGGGTACTAAAATTATGGGGGAAAGAATTAGTTTGTAAATTATATAAATGTCTAATCACTATGCTTTACCCCTGAAACTAATATAAAATAATATTAAATGTCAACTGTAATTGGGAATTTTTTAAATAAGATAAAAATAAGAAGATAGCCCTACTCCCAGGCCAATGACTCCTCTGAGTTGCTCTGGAGCCAGCATGAATGTTTGACCCTAGGCCAAGACTGGTCCCCTACATAATTTGAACCTTCCAAGTGATGCAGGCAGTTCATGGCAGAAGCAGAAGCCAAGAGCCTTTGTCTAGAGGAGCCAGGATGTAGAGTTGTGGCCATACTGGGGGCCAGAGTTTTGGGTCACCAGAACTCCCAAGAAACTGAAGAAACTGTGGGAGCAGAGGAGACATTAGGGAGCAGCTCTTGGTGAGACCACTGTTGCAGCTGGAGGCCTGAGTGTGTCCACAGTGCCTAGAAAGCTGGGATTCAGTGAGACCTGTCCATTTACTGGGAAAGCAAGGTATTTTCCAGGGAAGAAACAGAGCTTTCTCTGCCATCCAGGGCCCACTGAGGCTCTTCCCCCTGAAGAAGTGAGAAGCAGACTTTTGAAATTGTTTTAAGGGGTTTCCTGGGAGCTCCAGAACAAGGCTGCTTGGGGTGGTAGACAGGGGTGGAGAGGAGGAGGCAGATCCAGACATGAGGAGGCTTTTGTGGCTCTGATCTGGAATCTACCACCTGTGCTCTCTGCTGTGCCCCTAAAAGTGCCACCACTACTGATACGGGAACCAAGAGGCACCTGTTGTGCAGGTGCCAGAACCTGCTAGTGCCTCCTCTTGGAAAAGCTAAATAGAGAGCCAGAAAGCTGGGGCACCTGGAGCATGGTCTACAGACTTCTGTCCTGGTGGTACAGAAGGACAGACAGGAGGTGTGCATGGGGTGAGAGCCAACAAAAAAAATCACACAGAAACAAATCCAGATAGTCCACTCTGGCCTATGCCCCACTCTAGTCACCAAAACCAGGACTGAGAAAAGAATGTGGTGACAGAAGACCAGGTGACTGGTCTTTGCAGCATTTCTCATTTTCCATGTCAATGTGAGTGTAGGCAACCAGAGTTTACATTAGCCAATGGTTGGCCAGGCATCCATTTAGACACCTGAGTATCCCCTGAGTCTATTGATGTTTCTGGTAGGATGGGCCTGGAGGGCACTGGCCTGGAGCCTGTGTTACCTTTCATGTAGTGCTATCTCAGAGGTCCTCCATGACAATGATGTAAAGAGGTAAAAATGAGGGACAGGCAAGGACCAGAAGGAAGAGTTTTGAGGTCCCAGGCTCATCCTCAGCCCTCCTTCCACAGACCCCCACCCATCTATCTGGTCCCACCCCCATCTCTACTATGTGCCTGGCAGGTTCATGATGCTGACTCAGCAAATTTGACCCCCACACATAGACTCCCCATGCAGCCTTGACAGCGGATGTCTGCCCAGCTCTCTTTGGCCTAGGTGGGCTCTCACTCACAGCAAGGAAGCCCAGCCCCAGCCTTCCTGGGAATTGAAGGCTCAGGGACCCCAGAAGGACTGCAGCATGAAGAACACTCTGTGCCCTCCCATGGAGGTATGGCTTCTCTGCTGTGGGAAGAAGGTCCTTCAAACAGAGCCATGGGCTCTGTGTCCCAGCTCAAAGGAAAAGACACCTCTCAGATGTGCAGGCCACAGAGATCAGTATGCCCCAAGCCCTTGCCGCAGCTCTGGGAGGAGAGGCAAGAAGTTGCCTCAGGGCCCCCACTTGCTGGCCCAGAGAGAAGGGCCAGATAAGCCCTGTTTCCAATGTGGGATGTGCCATAGCCTCTTCTCCTGCAAGAACCCTGCTGCTTAACCTCCGGGGTGGGGGGGTGGACATACTGGGTTAAAGCCACCACTGGCCATGTGATTCTCCTCTCTAAGCCTCAATTCCCCTTATGTGAACTACCTAAGGCACCTAGGGTGGCTTCTCTGTGTTCTAGTCTGTGGGGTTTGGGGGTTGGAAGATGAAGATTTTGTAACCTTGTGTTACTGCATTCTCAACCTTGTGTTAATGCATTCTCAGAAATCTGGCCCAACGAGATGCATTGAGTGCTTTATTTGCATGTGAATAAGGGTTTGTTATCCTGTAAAAAGCAAGAGACAAAGCTAGGGTGTATGGTTTGCAGAAATGCCATCTCAAGGAAATAATTTACATAAATCCACTTGTAACTTGGGGGTACCAATCTGCAAATAAATAGGACTGCATCCAAAGATCTGGTGCATTTGCTCCCTTACAAAGCTCTTCCTCACTCCAAGCAGTGGGTGCTTGTAGTTTCATTGTGTTGCACCTATCCCGGCAGGCCAAGAGATGGCAAGTGGTGACCCCAACGTGACTCAGATACGCAGCAGTGAGATTCAACCTGACCAGCAATGTAACAGTATGTAAAAGGGAATTAGAGATCTGGATCCAAAGTAAACTTCACTCAAGAAAGAGTTTTCTGGAGCCAGCGGCGCCCAGCTTGGGACAGCTGCCCGCATATCTAGTGTTGTTAGGAGTTTCCAGTAAGACAGCATGGGGTCAGGATTTTCTAAAGATCAGTGACTCTAGCCCTGGCCAGTTTGGCTCAGCGGTTGGAGCGTCCACCTGCGGTCTGGAGAGACCCGGATTCAGTTCCCGCTAAGGGCATGTACCTCGGTTGCAGTTTGTCCCCGGCCCTGGTTGGTCGTGCGGGTGGCAGCCATGTGTCCCTTTCACATCGATGTTTCCCTCTCTCTCTCTTCCTCTCTCTCCTTCCCGCTCTTGGTACAAAAAATGGAAAAATATCCTTGGGTGAGGAAAGGAAAGAAAGAAAGAAAGAAAGAAAGAAAGAAAGAAAGAAAGAAAGAAAGAAAGAAAGAAAGAAAGAAAGAAAGAAAGAAAGAAAGAAAGAAAGAAAGAAAGAAAGAAAGAAAGAAAGAAAGAAAGAAAGAAAGAAAGAAAGAAAGAAAGAAAGAAAGATCAGTGACTCTATGCATGAGTTTTACAACAGCTGCTGAAAGCTGCTCAGTGTTCTGCATCAGAGCAGCAGCTCTGGAAGCTTCTGAGGGATGTTCAGGAGTTCTGCCTGTGGTTCCCTAAAAAGGGCACATTGGATTCTGACATATGGTTCTGTTATGAAAAAGACTCAGACAGCCCTGGCCGGTTTGGCTCAGCGGTTAGAGCGTCGGCCTGCGGTCCGGAGAGACCCGGGTTCGGTTCCCGCTAAGGGCACATACTTCGGTTGCAGTTTGTCCCCGGCCCTGGTTGGTCGTGCGGGTGGCAGCCGCTCGATGTGTCCCTTCACATCGATGTTTCTATCTCTCTCTCCCTTCCTCTCTCTCCCTCCCACTCTATCTGTACAAGAAATGGAAAAATATCCTCGGGTGAGGATAAAAAAAAAAAAGACTCAGACAGAACACCGGAGGAAGCGAAGAGGTTCCTTTATTCATGCATGCGGACCCAGAGGAGGCAGTCTCCAAATTCTGGGCCCTGAGTTGCAGGGTGCACCTAGCTTTATAGTGAACTGGGTGGACATTCTTTAGACGTGAGAGCAGTAAGCAGCTTACAGAAGCAGAAAGCAAAAAGGTCTGGTTATCCCTAGGAGGCAAAAGGGTCTAGTTGTCTCCTGGGAAGCAAAAGGGTCTAGTTATCTCCTGGGTACTTGCTTTTTCTAAAATGGCTGTTTACTTCTTCTATCAGTTCAAAGTAGGGGAAACTTTTAGGGTGCACAAAAATTTAGGGTGTAAAATTTCCACCTTGACTCTTATGGCAATTGATATTTGCAGCATTGCAGCAGCGGACTCAGGAGATCAGTCCCAGCAGCGTGGCGGCTTCAACCTCCTCTTTGGAGGATATTAAGGAGCCAACCACCCCTGCATGGTTGCCAAAGGAGGAAAGTTTTTCTCCCCATCCTCCACCTTTTGTGGAGGGTTTCTTAGCCTCACCACACCCAGCAGTGGAGGGCTATCTTATAGAGGCCAGGAAAGTGGGCAACCTTGGGGCTTTCCCAGCTATAATATGGCCAGGTCAACAACCTGTGCACGAATATTTGCCCTATCAGGTTTTTAAAGAATTCAGGCAAAGCATAAAGGGGAATGGTTTGCATAGCTCCTTTACTATAGGAATGTTGGAGGGAATAGCTGCTAGTTATCTGATGACTCCCTGGAATTTGTAAAACAGTGTTGACACGGGCCCAATTCTCCCATGTGGAAGTTCAAACAGAGCCTCCACAGCAGGAAGTGCCAGCCTGGATCTTATCACCACCACACAATTAACCCTTAAGGAGTCTGATGATGTTTGTTTAGTTCCTACAGGAGTGTATGGCCCCTTGCCAGAGGGGAAAGTAGGTTTAGTGATTGGAAGATCTAGTTTGACAGTGAAAGGAATACAAGTGATGCCAGGGGTAATTGACTCAGATTTTGAAGGAGAAATTAAAGTAATGCTTAAGGCTGTGGGCTTTCATGTATTAACACTGGAAACCTGAATATCTCAACTCCTTTTGTTATCCTACTGGGTTCCTGGAGCCACCTCCATGATAAGAGGGAATGCAGGGTTTGGGAGCACTGGTCAGTGTGATGTTCTCTGGACTGTGGCTATTAATACCAGAAAGCCCTTGCTCTCCATTAATATACAAGGGCAACTATTTTCAGGATTAGTGGATACAGGGGCAGACATTTCTATTATAACAAGGGAATGGCATAAAAAATGGCCTAAAGCCCAGTGCCTCTGCTAGTAACAGGAGTGAGAGGAACTCAAGCTCCTCCACAAAGTACTCGCGCCCTTTCCTGTACAGGTCCAGAGCGACAAAAGGATGGATTCAACCTTATGTCATGGAGTCTTCCCTAACTTTGTGGAAAAGGGATCTTCTCTCTCAATGGGGAATGGTTATTCAAACCCAGCCTTTTGGCTAGGGGTTGTCCGATGGCCTGGGGGACTGGCGCCAGGCAAAGTGCTGGACCATTGTCTCCTTGCTCAGCCTTGTCTCCCACCCTGAACGGCCTGCCTCTAGGCTATAGATTAACTCCCATCTTGCTCTTATCTATTCACATTCCAGAGGCTCCATGCATAGCCCCCACAGGGCCAAACCCTAAGGGACAAATTCCAGCTGCAACAGGCAGATATAAAAGACACAAGCCCCTACATTGAGCGCGGCTTCTAGGACTCGACCCCCGGAGTCTGTGAACACGCCCGGAGTGCACCCAATAAAGCCTGATCCCTGTTTATTTGGCTGATTGGCTCTCCAGTCTCTTCTCTGTTTTATTCGGCGGCGCCCCCCGATTCCTTACAGGGGTCACTGGTAAAATTCCCCTCCTTTCATTGGCCTGGAAAACAACAGAGCCAATATGGGTTGATCAGTGGCCCTTAAAAGGGGAAAAATTGTTACATGCAAACAGATTAGTAAAAAAGCAATTAGAAGCAGGTCACATAAAACCTTCAGTCAGTCCCTGGAACACTCCCATTTTTGTAATTCCTAAAAAAGGAAATGGAGATTACTACATGATTTGAGGGAAATCAGTGCTATTAAAAAAACCCATGGGAGCACTACAAGCTGGGGCTAGAATTGTATTCATTGATGGATCAGGTAAATCTCACAAAGCAGAAGTATCCTGGAAAGAAAATGAAAAATAAAAAATATCAGCAGCCTTGAGCCTGGGTCAACTCAGTATGCTGAATTACGGGCTGCAATATTAGCTCTTCAACATTTTACAGAAGAGCCCTTAAATATATATAGTTAGTGATTCACAGTATGTAGTTAAAGTGTTACAAAGAATAGAACAAGCCTTTATTAAGCCTTTAACTGATCAACATCTATTAACCTTATTTTTGTCTCTCAAAGCTTTAATAGGCCAACGGAATCATCCTATTTTTTTTTTTTTATCCTCACCCGAGGATATTTTTCCATTTTTTGTACAGATAGAGTGGGAGGGAGAGAGAGGAAGGGAGAGAGAGAGAGAAACATCGACGTGAAGGGACACATCAAGTGGCTACCACCCGCACGATCAACCAGGGCCGGGGACAAACTGCAACTGAAGTACGTGCCCTTAGCGGGAACCGAACCCGGGTCTCTCCGGACCGCAGGCCGACGCTCTAACCGCTGAGCCAAACCGGCCAGGGCTCATCCTATTTTTATAACCCACATTTGATCTCATTCCACGCTCCCTGGACCTTTAACACAAGGAAATCAACAGGCAAATGCCATCGTAGCAACAACTCTTGCATTTCAGCAAGAGCAGTGTTCACATGCCTTTTTTCACCAAAATGCTCGAGCACTCATGAAAACCTTTCATTTGACCCTCTCGCAAGCTCAAGATATTATTAAGTCTTGCCTAGATTGCCGACTTCCTGAAGGGACTTCAACATCAGCAGGAGTCAATCCTCAGGGTTTATCCCCTAATGCCTTATGGCAAACAAATGTAACACACATTTCACTATTTGGTCAATTTCAGTGGGTACTTACTGTAAGGTCGGCAGGCTCTGGAGTGTTGCATGACCAGGGAAATGGACGACCAGAGGAGAAATCAAAACCTAACTCGGGACCCTCTGCCTTACCTGGATGCAGCTGAGGTGACACTCCTGGTCATGTCCCACCACCCTTCCCAGCCAATCAACATATGCCACACCCAAATCTCCCTAGCAGCTTGTCAGTCACCTGACATCATGCCTAATCACCCCACCTAGGTCCCTAACATTCCTATAAATCTTCCCTGGCAAAAGTAGCAGCACGACTTCCCTGGCCCCCGCTACGTGGACCAGAGAACCTTGCCCAGGAAAGCTTCAATAAAACTTTCTTGCCTGGCCCTGGCTGGTTTGGCTCAGTGGTTAGAGTGTCAGTCTGCGGTCCAGAGAGACCTGGGTTCCCTTCCCACTAAGGGCATGTACCTTGATTGCAGTTTGTCCCCGGCCCTGGTTGGGTCGTGCGGGTGGCAACCACTCGATGTGTCCCTTTCACTTCAATGTTTTTCTCTCTGTCTCTCTCCCTCCTTCCCACTCTATCTGAACAAAATGTGGAAAGTGTCCTCGGGTGAGGATTAAAAAAAAAACTTTCTTGCCCACTTTTGCGGCTCCATTTCTCTTTCTTCCTCAGTGAGATACCTTACATCTGGTGCCAAAAACCAGGTGGAGCTTAAGCCCACCTAGGCCGCTCCTCTCCCTCCCTCCCAAGGAAAACCAGGAACCACCGGCCTTCCACACAGTTCAGCACATGGTGTGGTAAGTCCCCCTGCCTCTGGCCTTCCCTCAGTTCTCTCCACCAGCAGGGCTCCCTGTCCATAATCACAGCTGCATCAGGGACCTTCTTTCCATTCTGAGTGTGTGGGGTTCCACGGAGCCCCCCACTCTGTCTGTCCAGTGACCAGAGATTGAGTTGCAGGACACCAATTCTCATCTCCGATCATGCCAGGACTGAGGCCGACCATGGGCAATCAGGAATCTTGACTGGATCCAAAAACACCTCTTGGATGTCTCATTTTAAATCTCTCAAAAATAGATCCCTCCCTAAAGAAGAAGAAACTGTTCTTCTCCACTATGTCCTGGTCACAATACCCACTGGACAACCAGTCCAGAAGGCCTCCTGAAGGGACTTTCAATTTTACCATACTCACCAACTTAGAAAACTTATGCCAAAGAAATGGAAAATGGTCGGAAACCCTATATATTCGGCCTTTTTGGTATTTGCGATCCTGTCCTAACCTCTGTGCTTTCTGTTCCATGGCACAGGTCCTCCTAGCTAAAGACACCCCCTCCAGACCCTCAGCTCCTGACCTCTTCTCATTTGCCAACCCCCCAGAGGAACTGTCCCTGCCTCCCATTTGGCCTGACCCCACTCCTAACTCTCCTCCACCTTATCCTGACCCATCCACCTCTAACCTTCCTCCACCCTCCATCTCGACTCCCACTCTCTCCTCCCCTGTCAGTGCTCACATGAGGTCACATCATGACCCACGGGAAGGAGCCGACCTCCTCTGCCCTCTTCGTGAGGTAGCAGGGGCACAGGGACTTGTGCGGCTCCATGTCCCCCTTTCTCTCTCTGATCTATCCACTATCAAAAGGCATTTAGGATCTTATTCTTCCAATCCCCCAGCCTTTATCAAAGAGTTCAGATATCTCACTCAGGCTTATGACCTTACCTGGCATGATCTCTATGTCATTATGTCCTCACCCCCAACGAACACGATCTGATCCAAACAGCAGCAAGAGCCCATGCCAATCAGGTACATCTTACAGACAATCAGATGCCCATCAGGACTCAGATAGTCCCCGACTGGGCTTTTCAAGCAGGACAGAATGATAGACAGAGGCGAGACCAGATGGTCCAATGCCTCTCGGCAGGCATGCAGAATGCAGCCCAAGAGGTAGTTAACTACGACAGACTAAGTAAGAGAAGTCACTCAGGAACCTGATGAGAACCCAGCTCTATTTCTAAACCAACTGACTGAGACTGTGGTTCCCCACACCCGACTGGACCCTGCCTTAGTAGCGGGGGCCACAGTCTTAGCTACTCATTTTATCTCCCAGTCAGCTCCAGATATTAGAAAGAAACTTAAAAAGGCATAAGAGGGCCCTCAGACCCCTATCTGAGACCTGTTGAACATGGCATTTAAAGTCTTTAATGCCCGGGAGGACAAGGCTGAGGCCACTCATCAGGCCCAAATGTAGTAGAAGGTAAACCTCCAAACCCAGGCTCTAGTGGCAGCTCTGAGGTCAGCAGCCCAGCACGGGCAGGGTACAAGGGGCGCCCGACCTAAGAAGCATAATGTCTCCAGGCTACTGAAGGGAACCCCACCAGGGGCCTGCTTCAAATGTGGCAATGAAGGCCACTGGGCCTGTCAATGCCCATGTCCACGGCCACCTACAAAACCATGCCCAGACTGTAAGTAGCCTGGTCACTGGCAGAGCGATTGCCCTCTCCAGGTGATGGGCTCATCCTCGGCACCTCCACGCGGGGAACAGGCTGGCCAAATGGGCCCATTGCTTTAGCTCCTCGGCCTCATGGACGACTGACGTGGCCCGGACTCTAGGACTCCAATCACCCCTGCTGAGCCCAGGGTAAAGCTGCAGGTAGCGGGTAAGTCCATCTCATTCCTGGTGGACATGGGGGCTACCTTCTCTGTTCTGCCATCTCACTCTGGGCCTCTAGTCCCTTCTCAGGTCTCGGTTATGGGAATTGATGAGACACCCTCCTTTCCCCTTCGCACACAACCTCTGTCATGCAGTCTAGACGGATACTTCTTCCTTGCTATCTTCACCAGCCCACCAGAAAAAAAGAGCAGTTTTCCTCCCGGTCCTAGTGGGTCTCTTCCTAGCCTCCTCCTTCATTGCTGCAGACATGGAAGGTGGCACCATAGGCCACAGCATAACCACCACCACCCAGCTAGAAGAAAAACTCTGCATAGTTGTAGAGGTGTCAGCCACCTCCCTAGCCTCTCTCCAGCGCCAGACCACCTCCATTGCTCAGGTGGCACTCCAAAACCGATGGGCACTGGACCTACTAATGGCTGACAAAGGTAGAACCTGCCTCTTCCTTCAAGAACAATGCTGTTACTACATCAATGAGACCAGCCTCCTAGAAGAAAATATCAACATTTTAGATTGCCTACAGGACAAACTCCGCAGGAGACAGACTACAGATAACCCTTTCTCAGGATGGTGGCAGTCCCCAGCATTTACATGGATAGCTCCTATCCAGGGGCCTCTCCTAGTTATCTGCCTGTTACTGATGTTTGCTCCTCTTTTCCTCAGATTTTTGCAGAAGTGCGTCCGTGAGTTTTCTTGAGTGGCTATGAACCAGATGTTGCTTCACCCCTACATGCGACTCCCAACTGAGCCTCTGGCTACTGACCTCCCAGACTCATGATGCCCCTACCCAGCAGGAAGTAGCCAGATAGAAAGTGGCACCCATATCTAACACAAAAGGTTGATATGTAAGGTCTGCAGGCTCAGGAGAGTCGCATGACCCGGGAAATGGACGACCAGAGGAGAAATCGAAACCTAACTTGGACGCTCTGCCGTACCTGGATGCAGCTGAGGTGACGCTCCTGGTCACATCTCACCACCCTTCCCAGCCAATCAACATACACCACACCGAATCTCCCCAGCAGCTAGCCAGTCACCTGACACCACACCTAATCACCCCACCCAGGTCGTAATATCCCTATAAATCTTCCCCAGGCAAAAGTGGCCCCTGCCCAGTGAACCTCACCTGGGAAGGCTTCAATAAAACTTTCTTGCCCACTTTTGTGGCTCCATTTCTCTTTCTTCCTCAGTGAGATACCTTACAGGTACGTGTTACTATAGATACCCATTCCAATTTCCTACATGCAAACTTCACTACCAGGGAAAAAGCCAAAAATGTTAAGGGTCATTGGCTGTCCTGTTTTGCACATATGGGGGTGCCACTGAAAATTAAAACAGATAATGGGCCAGCCTATACATCTCAAAGCTTTAAATTATTTATCCAATAATGGAGCATTAGCCATAAAACTGACATCCTCTATAACCCTACAGGACAAGCTATTGTTGAACATGCTCATGTTACTTTAAAATTATTAATTACAAAACAAAAAGGAGGGAGTATGGGTGAACCCCCTGTAAATCAGCTTTCTCTGGCAATCTATACCTTAAATTTTAAAAATTGAGATCGCTTTGGCACTACAGCTGCAGAGCGACATTTTCGACAAAAGGCTTCTGCCACAGGGCCCAAGCCTTTAGTCCGGCACAGAGATCCACAGCAGGGCCTGAACGGCAAGGTCCTGCAGAGTTACTGGCTTGGGGGCAGGGCTGTGCTTATGTTTTGTCTCCTACAGGTCCCAAGTGGCTGGCAGCACGGTGGATGAAACTTTACCATGAACAGGAAGGACCTGCCCTTCAACCTGACTCCTCAGATGGCACAGCTGACCTTGGACACTGATTGTAAAACTCGCACTTGCTCTCAGACTCAGTCCCAGGGCCCCTCTCAAACCTTTTCTAGGGTTACCTGGGGAAGTCTTAAGCAGTTGCAACAACATTCTGAGGAAATGCTAACTAGAATGGGGGCTTCTCTTACCCCAGAGAATATTTTTGACTTGCTGATCTATAATCTCCATCCAATCTAGGGTAGGTATTTTATGCTACTTGCCTATATTACTGAAGCCTGCAGCAACAGATACAATTGGAGGCTCCAGCGTGATTTCCTGGTGTTTTGCTACACCAAGTGGTAGATGCCTAGGATGGACAGCCTCTCCTGATCCGGCCATCAGACCCCTATAGATCCGAGGGCCCCAAAGATCCTACTTGGGTTTCCAACGAGTGGCCAGGAAATGCCAAGACATCCCCAAAAAGATTGAAGGAGACCTGGTAAAGCCTTGGAGGTGCGTTCTGGGTGACCGGTCTGTCTAGATGAGAGTGAGAGGGCCGGACGTGGCGCAGCCTCTCCTCTCCTGGGAATCCCCCTAAGACGTTAGGTGGGGTTCAAATCCGGCAAATTCTGTTCATTCAGACCCACCACTGGGGTGGAAGGGGAGACTGATCACCTTCCAAGTGGCATAGGCGCCACTCAGGATAGGAAATTTCTGGAAGAAAATTTAAACAGTGTGTGAGTGTGACTATGTGAATGTAATTGTGTGTGAGTGCCCATGCTCCAGGATGCTTGTTGTGAAGCCTGTGTGAGTCCACACCTGTGTGGGGAGCAGCCAGGCGGACGAAGCAAAAGTTTCTGTCTTGTGTGTCTTCCCTTGTTTTTGTCCTCATCTGCCTCCCTACTGTGTCTCCCTCAACTTTGTTATTGTTAGTCTAATCATGGGTAGCAGCCCTACTGCCCAGAAGACCTCAGTGGGTTGCATTTTGAAACATTCTTAGAGAAAAGTTTGAGGAAGGTTCTGATTTGGGCACATATACTGGTAGTGGGCCCCAAACTGGGCCCCAAGAGAAACCAGGGCAAAGGTGGGGCAGTGCCTGCGAGGCAGAGTTACAGCTAAAGGCCCAAACAAGTTTCTGGCCCAAACATACACTCTTTGGGCCCTAATTAGAGATTGCCTCGATCCTGTGCAGAAAACAAAAAGGTGGGGAAGCAAGGTGTAGTGAAAGACTCGAGGAAAGCCGAGAAAGGCTATGAGTCCTTAAAAACTCCCCCACCGTCTTCCGCTACAGCTGTGATTAATATTTGTGCTTTGAAGGCCTGGAAAGAGCTCCCAACAGAAGAAAAAAAATTGCTAGATCTTACATCCATCAGACAAGAACCTGAAGATACATATCAAGATTTTCTAGCCCGGTTGCTACAGGGAGTTAACAGAGTAATTTGTGTTTCAGGGGCTGTCCCTGCTGGTGGGCTGCTCTGTGCATCCTGCACAGTACTGCGCTTTGAGACTGGGGTCCAGTGTGGAGAGCCCCTCGTCCTGGGAAATGGGGCGGTGGGTGGTGGGCACACAGGCACTTACACAGAAGGGGCGTGTTCCTTCGGTGCCAGCCCAGGAAGCTCATCTGTCCGCTGCCCCAGGTTTGGCAACAGCTAGTTTCCAACAGGCTTCTCTGAACTTTGGGGAGTTGAAAATAGGAATCCCAGGTGCGGGTTCAAAGTGCTCTTGGAGAGTTGAAAAATACTCTGCCCTGCATAAACATGCACGCTAGGACAATGCTCCCCTTTCCTGTGTCCTTATGTAAACCTGGGGTCAGAGGATATTTTCCCATCCCTCTGCCCACAGTGGGACCCAAATACTGCTGGGGGAAGGGCTTCCTTGGACACTTTTCACCGTGTTCTCCTGTTAGGCCTATTGGCCCAATTGGCTGAAATAGCAAAGGTGGTAGTAGCAGGGCTCTCGAGGAAGGATCACCCTAGGAAGGGTCTAGATGGCAGGCCTAGGTCCTGATTAGGGATAGAAAAATGACACAGCCAGGGCTCCTTCCAACTGAGCCCTCAGGAGCCTAGTATAACAAGACAGTAGGGGACAAACTAGTTAGTTTCCTGATAGATACTGGTGCAGCAGACTCGGTCCTGACCAGGCCAATGGGCCCCTAACCTACCCCTGGACTTCAAAGAGGACTATGGACTTTGGGAGAAATACTGTGACTCATTTGTTTCTGGTCATGCCAGAGTGCCCATACTCCCTACTCAGACATGATCTTCTCCAATGACTGCTCAATTACTGGCCACTGCCACTCCAGGCCAGCCCCACCTCAAGTTTTACAAGACATTGGCCATAAATCCTGCCAGCCTGATTCCTGCATGATGACCTGGAGAAACCTCTACAGGACTACCTGCAGGTAATTGACATAGTGCAGACGGCCCGCCCAGACCTCAAGGATGTTCCATTGTCATCATCAGTAAAGGTATTGTTCATAGACAGGAACAGCTATGTCCAGGAAGAAATCAGGTATGCTGGGGCAGCAGCAATAACTCTGAACCATGTCATTTGGTCTCAGTCATTAAGTAGGGGAACTTCAGTCCAATGGCCTGAATCCAGGCTCTCCGATGGGGCAAGAGAAATCTGATGCAGATCAGAAAGCTTGGGAGGCAACCCTAAAACCAGTGGGGCCTCTCCAGATATACTAGGTCAGAAAATGACCTGGCTTAACAGAAGCAAATCACCCAAGAATCAATGGACGATGGACACTGCCTGATGGGAGGTTGTTAGTCCCAGAGGGTTTAGGTTGGACTTTAGTCAACCAGCTGCACAAGACTACCCACTTAGTTTACACCAAGCTTACTAAACTCCTGAGAGGCAGGTAATGTCCAGTAAGGTCACAGGAAAAGGGAGAAGGCAGAGAGAAGCAGGAATGCGTGGGTCTGAGTAGGGAGGAAGAGAAGGAAAACTGGGCCATGTGCAGACAGCAGAGAAATTGAGCAAGCTCTCAGGTTTATGTCAGGGAAAGGACTAGGAAAGTCGCAGAGGGTCTATGCAAGTTAAAGAAAGATTATACAGAGGAAATAAAAAAACAAACAAGGATAAAAGAAAGGGATATACTTACTGCAGGACAACAGGACCTTAAAGGAAATCTTAACCAAATTTACTTTAGAAACCAGTGAAAACTGGGACACTCTGCTCCCCCTTGCCCTCTTACAGTTCTTGCAGGCCCTACAGTCTGCCCTGAAAGCTGTCCATAAATTCATCTACGATGCCCTGCCTGTGCCCATCTCGAACCCTGTGCACCCTTTCCAGCCCAGGGACTCAATATGGTTTTCTGAGGACTCTGGTGAATGGTGTTCTCTATGCAGAAGACCAAAAAATGAGTGATGACGCTTCTGACCACAGCAGCAGTGGCAATCCCACAATTTCAAGAAAACAAAAAAGGGGGAGATGTGGGGTTGGGGGTTGAAAGATGGATGTTTTGTAACCTTGTGTTAATGCACTCTCAACCTTGTGTTAATGCATTCTTGGAAACCTGGCTCACCCAGATGCATTGAGTGCTTCATTTGCATGTGAATAAGGGTTTGTTATCTTTTGGCTTCAAAGTCTCTTCCCCGTAAAAAGCAAGAGACAAAGCTAGAGTGTATGGTTTGCAGAAATGCCATCTCAAAGAAATAATTTACATAAATCTGCTTGTAACCTGGGGGTACCAATCTGCAAATAAATGGCACTGCGTCCAGAGATCTGGAGCATTTGCTCCCTTGTAAAACTCCCCCTCACTCCAAGCAGTGTGTGCTTGTAGTTTCATTGCATTGCACCAATCCTGGCAGGCGGAGAGACGGCATCAGTCCAGAAGCTCACAGAGGGATTGGAGACCCTCTGATTCTACTCAAGTGCACAAGGGTTCAGCTAGGAGATGCTAAGGGAAGGGAAGGTGGGAGAGAACCCAAAAGCCTGGAATAAAGAAGGCCCAGGAATGACCACTTTGCCCCAGCCCCAGAACAGGCAGCAAAGCCCAAAGAGCCACTTCTCCAGGAGAAGGGATTCAGGTGGCAGCTGGTAGTCATAAAGCCATTCAAAAAGGCTCCTGACAGCCAAGGATAAGTGCCTGTGCCACCACCAGCATGAGCCAGTAAATTACCATTGAAGACTGTACCCCCTCACTCTGTATTTATATCTGCCTTGGTGCCTAAAAATGAGTATTTATGCATTTTCAATATTTAGGGTAAATACTCCCTCACTCGGTGCCACGTGATCGCAGTGCATTACACAGGTTCACTGAAACACTCCTCTCCCACCTGGTTTGCCAACTGCAGGGCTTCTAAGTGGGTCCTGGGCTGAGAGCACCCTGAAGAGCCCCCACTGTCATCTGCAGGCTCATGTGCCCCATGGGGAAGTGGAGAGAACAAAGGGCCAAGCAGAGCTGGACTGTCTCTTCCAGTCTCCAGATCTTTCTTTGTATCTGTTCACATGAGATCTGCTTCATCCTGGCTCTGACTCTGTCTCTTTCTCGAACCTCTGTGTGTCTCTGGGCTTGTCTGTCTGCCTCTCACCAGCTCAGGCTCAGGCTCTTTCTCTGATTCTTTCTTAGTGTCTCTGCATGTCTCTCATTCCTGGTTCCATCTCTCTCTGTATCACTCCAGCCCACCCCTATCTCCCTGCTGTCCTGATTCACACACTTTCTTTCCTTCAGAGTTCCTGTTTTTGTCCACCCGTCATCCTGACTTTGTCTTAGGGATGAGATCAGGGCAGGATTGGAAGAAGTTGTCCTGGTGTCCAGGGGAGCCTCCTTGGGCAGTCATGTCTCCCCCCCACCCTGACCCTGTGAATTGAGAACCCCCTCGGCCCCTGAGCCAATGAACCCACAAAGAAGAAGTGGGACTAAGAGTGGGAAGTTTCTGGGGGTATGTTTCTACTCAATGAAAGCAACTGAAAGACAGTGAGTGTTCCATCCCAAGCTGTGCAGAGGGAGCTCTGCAAGGAGATTTCTACACCATTCCAACCACGTGCCCTGAAGAGCTGCTGAGATTTGGGCTGAGTGATGGGGTTGCTGGGCCTTCCCTGAGCTAAAAGGGTTAATGCCCTGAGCCCTGAGGGTCTCCCAACCTGCTCCCACCCCTTCTTCACCTTCACCCTTCCAGCTACCCCCTCTTTTTCCTCCCTCCCCGTTGTCCCTCTCTCCTTCCTTATTCCTTTTCTCTCTCCATCAGGAATGGTAAGAATTCATTAAATGTGTCCTCAGCTCCTGTCTCCTCACTTCCCCCAAGGAATTAGCCAGTTCCTGCACCTTGAGCCCTGTGTATGTTCTAGGAACATACCACTTTTGTGCGCTGTTGCATGAACTGGCCCATATAGGTGTTCCTGCATATAAAGGGCACACTGTGCTTCCGCCCGTTTCTGCAGGTTCACCAATGTGGACACAGGTGTGAACAATTTCAGGTGCACTGCTGGATCTGAAGACACATCATGATCACCCTGCACACACACATTCTTCCTGGCTCCCCAGCAAGAACCATTGTGCCTCGTCTTTGGGGTAATGATGGCGACAGCAGCGACAGTGCAGATGGCAGGAGCTCCAAAGCGGGAAGGTGGCAGTGGTGCAGAGAAGACACTCACTAATGAGGCCACTTGCCTTGCCAGCCTGAGAGTTGGTGCCACTAATTATTACCTTAGTAAGCACTTCCCCAGAGAAGGGCTGCTGCCTGAGCCCTGCTCTCCCCCTCCCCCGGGACCCTTTTCCCCACCTCTTCCCAGTCTTGAGAGACTGCAGGAGCCAGGGGACCAAGAAGGGCAGCCAGAGAACAGAGCTGTGTCTAGTCCCACAAGGAAATTCAAGTTACTTGCCTGCCTGCCTGCCCATTTTTCTGATGCCACGAAGCCCACTGTTAAAGCACACTCTCCAAAAGGCCTCTGGGGATCCAAGGTGCTTCTGGGGGAAGGGAAGCCTATGTGCCCTGACCAGTCCCTCCACAAACAATGAGCATGCTTCTGTGAAATGAGCACTAGGCTGGGAGTCTGGTGGGCTGGCTGATAATTCCAGCATTGTGTAACCTTGGGCAAGTTCCTGTGCCTCTCTGGGCCTTGGTTTCCTTGTCTATAATATAAAGGAAAAGAACTAAAGTTATTTTCTCAAAGAATAACGTATGCATCATTGGTGAGAAACAAGACTATTTCAGATAGTACACAGATAGCATGTTCTATTTTAACTATATATTTATTTTCATGTGTCTATTCTCACATGTGTGTTTAGCACATCAGACCCCAGGGGCCAGCTCATTACCCCATCCCTGTCCCAATCTGGACACCTCTTCTACACTCATAGTTCACACCTCCCCATGATCCCCCAGCTCCCCACACCCCCAGGCAAGAGATGTACCAAAGGGGGCCTGCTCCCTGGCCAGAGCTCAGTCCTCCTAGATCTGCTGCTTGCTCACCCCTTCCCATTGCCCTCAGAAGGATCTATCCCAGGGCCAAGCCAAGGCTGGACATGCCAAATTCCAGAGCCAGAATGGATCTCTGAAGTGATCCAGAACACACATGCAGATATTTTACAGGTGAGAAACCAGAAATCCAGAGAGACACCTTGCCCAAAGTCACACAACACAGTGGTGTGGCTGAGATCTGAGCTCACAAGACCCCTGGACCAGTCATTTCAGTTTCTGGTCATGGCTAATTGTCATATGGCCATGGGAATAATTTTCATCTCCAAATGCAGGCCCCTCTCCAGAGCATGGATGGACCTGGGTTTGAATCTCTGTTCCACCACTTTGTGGCTAAAAGTTACAACCTCTCAATAAATAAATAAATAATAAAAGTTACAACCTCTCTATTTCCTCACCCAAAAATTGGTGCTCAAAAATTACCCTAACCCCTTGTGGTTGTTATGACGCTCAAGTGATATAATATTGGTAAAGTCCAGGAACAGAGTGGGGCCCCTGGCAGGTTCTTCCTGCATAGTGAAGATAGGCCTTCATCATCCCTAATATGTCAAGGGGCCCCATTGCCTTTTGCTTAGGGGAAGGGGGACAGTTCAGGACAGTGGAGCAGGAAGAACAAGGAAAGAATGTGTATAGGGCTGCAGGGCAAGAATAAGGCCACTTCCTGCTGGAGGAAAGCCTGGAACACTCCCTTGAAGAGGTGGCTTCAAGCAGAGGATTCAGTGTTCCACCTCTCTTGCCCTGAGGCCCCTTGGGGGTTTCCTGTGGACCACATGGCTTCAGGGAAGCACCCTGCTCTGAAAGCCAATCCCAGTCCAAGCTTCTACCCTGAGTGATCTGGAGGTAAGTTCCTCCCCTCTCTGGGCATCTGCAAAACGGGTCCAGAGAGGACCAAAGAGCACTCCCTTAGAGGCCTCTTCCAGCTCTGGCCCTTTTGCAATCTCATCCATACCTCTCTCCTGCAGTACCCAAATCTTGCCACTGGGAGGCAGCATGGAGTTGAGCTGGGGAAACCTTCCTTTCCGCTGCCGAGGCTGGAACTGCTTGCTGGACAGTCCCTCCCCCAGCACCATGTGTTCTTTGTTCCCCCACACCCTCAGTCGGCTCTCCAAGGAACCAGATCTGGGTGAACACCCAAACTCAGACAACATTTGATCCTTCCCACAGCCCTGCAGAGCAGCCAGCATTCTCTCCACTTTCAAGATGGGGAAACTGAGGCCCAGAGAGGGAGGACTTGTTTGAGGTCACTCACTAGACATGGCAGAGCCAAGTTTCCACAGCCCTCTTTCCCAGCCCCAGCCCCTAGAGGAGGCTGTTTGAAGGGAAGATTAGAGTCAGATTAATTTGGGCTGGAACCCTGGTGCCCCCAACCCTGGCTGTGTATCACTCGGCAGGTCATCCACCCTCTCTGACTTTCAGCTTATGTAAGTACCTGGCACATGGAAAGTGCTGAACACACGAAGCCACTGCTTTTTTTCCAGTAGACTTTACAGTCCACAAGAACAGACACTTGTCTATCTTACTCACCTTGGCATCCCAGAGCTTGGAGGCCCTCTCCCTTCTGGGCCCTGCTTGGGACTCAGAATCAGGGTCTCCTTTTTCAAGCACTTTCTACCATCCCAGATTAACTCTTTCATTTGTCTCCTGACCTAGTAGCCCTGCCTGGTGTTCACACGCACCCGGGCCCTGAGGCAGGGGCTTCTGCTCACCCGGCCCACCTTTCTCCCATCTCTCAGATCCCTCTTCTCCATCCTTGTCACTCTCTGTCCCTCTCTCCTTCTGAGTCTCCACTGTACACTACATGCTGTGTTTACAATGACGACAGTTTTTTATTTCTCTTTTGTCTCCCTTCCTCCCCTGAAGGGTAACATGCCTCCACTCTCCTAGGGAAAAATGAAGCTCTGGAAGAGAAGAGCAAACACAGGACAGTGAGACTATGGATGCCCCCAGCCACACTGCCCACAGGCCACAACGCCCATAGTCCTCGTCTTGTCAGGGCCTCTAAGAACAGCTTCGTTATTTGCGGGGTGACTAAATATCCATCTTTACTCTAGAGGATAAACAGGGCAGAGGGACATGGGAGCAAGAGAGAGAGTGAAGGACAGGAGGGGAAAAAAGCCAGAGGGAGGCAGAGACTTGGAAAGAGAGGAGTCAGATGGGAGGCTGTGGACACAGAGAGGAGAGGAGAAGCTAGAAGGAACAGGACTCTCTGCCTCCAGTGAGCTTAGAGATGCAGCCGTTGACCCCAACCAGGAATCCAGGGACACATGCCCTCCAACCAGCTCCCCCACCCCCATCCGGTCCAAGGATGAGGAACTGGAGGGCCAGGTGGCAGGAGCTCCTACCAGCTTGTCCTTGGGTGGCTTCTCAGGTAGGCATCTCTGAATGCTGGGTCTGGCTTATCTTGGTAGGCAGGGTCTCGCAGCCAAGTGTACCTCATCCAGAGGTAAGACTCTAGGAGCCAGCCAGTGGCAACTCTAACCCCGGGGGCCCAGAATCATGCCCCAACTCCCTGAGCACAGAGATCCTCCTGATCTCCCCTATGCACCTATGCCTGGCATGGAGAGAAGAGGAGGCATTGCCTTGGTTTTTCTACTTTATTCTTCAGGGCACTGGGCCTTCTGAGTGAGCCTGGGGGAAAGGGATGTGTGTGGTGTATACTGTAGTGTCTGTTTGCACGTGTAGTATAAGTGTATGCTGTGTCTATCTTTCCCTGTGAGTGTAGTATAAAGCCTGTGTTTAAGTGTGTCTGATACTGGGGGTGCCTGTGCATGCGTGTGCATACACAAGTAAGCATGTGCAGTAAGGAGTGTCTGTCTTGCCTCTGTGTATATGTGGGTAAGGGATGTGTGTTTGTGCACAACCCCTACCTGTGTGCCTGTCTGTGGTGCATTAGTGTTTTTCTAAAGTCAGGTCTTCACATTTGCTCCTGGCTCAGAGCCACCATGCCCCCAGCTCCTGTGAGCCACAGTAACAAATGGCCTTCAGTATCTCTTCAACAACAATAGAATGACAAAGACCAGCCCCCCAGCCAGTTTATAGGAGGGTCATGTGATTGTAGTTTTACCACCCAGCCCTGGTAGGGCTGATCCATGGAGTGAGTCCCCTAGAAAGAAGGAAAGAAGCTCTGGTGGGCACCCTGCCATACCTTGAATCTTATCCATCCTCCAATGTCTGCTCAGGTTTGGAGGCAGCTGCTTCTCATCCTCCCAGCAAGACAGCCTCTGAACTCTTGAAAACCTTTGCCATCCTTTGGTATACTCAGGCATACCCAGAGCCTAGCAAAAGGCAGATCAGCTAATGTTTGCAAAATGAAGAAATAATCTTTGTGTGATAAAGTGCTGGGCTCCAGGCCTAAGATTTAAGTCCTATAAGACCACACTTACTTCCAGGTCAAGCTGGACCCTCTAAGGTGTTTAAAAGAGGTGGGGCTCTGGCCAGTGTGGCTTAGTTGGTTGAACATCATGCCATGTACCAAAAGGTCTCCAGTTCGATTCCCAGTCAGGGCACATGCCAGGGTTGAGGATTTGACCCCCAATTGATTGATCGATTGCGCCCGCGCTCTCTCTCATTCTCTCTCTCTCTCTCTCTCTCTCTCTCTCCTACTCCCTTCTTCTCTCTTAAAACAAAATCAATAAATTTTTTTTAAAAGGTGGGGTTAACACTCAGACAGGCCTGGGAGGCCATACCCACCTGACCTTCTGCAGGTTACCTACTTTGGAATCAAACTTTTGACAAAGCAGTCCCCATCTCTTGGCCTTGACTTAAAATTCAAGAGGGAGGCAAGGCCAAGAGATAAGGACCACTTTGTCAAAACTTTGATCCCAAATTAAATAGCTGTGTCATTTTGCAGGCTGAGGCACAAGGCAAGCCCATTCACTTTCCCTAGAGGCCACGTCTCCTTCTTGGCAGGGCCATCTTCATCCCCTGAATATGCATTCTGAACCCTCCAAATTCCTTCTCTCCTTCCCATAAGACCACAAAACCACACTAGGTTTAGTTCTAGCTCTAGGGCTAACTTCCAGTCCCTACCCAGATAGGGAGGCAGCTGGAGTCTGTCCCAGAGTGAGTCATGAAGGCAAAAAGTAGGATTTAGTCCTAATATAAGTCAAGGGTCTCACATCTGACTGAGCCCTGACACTAGTCACAGACTAAGCCACAACTCTGGTGACACACAGCCCAGACCCTGCTCGCACGCTGAGCCCCGACCCTGCTCGGACGCTGAGCCCCGACCCTGCTCACACACGGAACCCCGACCCTGCTCGCACGCGGAGCCCCGACCCTGCTCGCACGCTGAGCCCCGACCCTGCTCGCACGCTGAGCCCCGACCCTGCTCGCACGCTGAGCCCCGACCCTGCTCACACACGGAGCCCCGACCCTGCTCGCACGCTGAGCCCCGACCCTGCTCGCACACGGAGCCCCAACCCTGCTCGCACGCTGAGCCCCGACCCTGCTCGGACGCTGAACCCCGACCCTGCTCGCACACGGAGCCCCAACCCTGCTCGCACGCTGAGCCCCGACCCTGCTCGGACGCTGAGCCCCGACCCTGCTCACACACGGAACCCCGACCCTGCTCGCACGCGGAGCCTGGACCTTTATTTAGAGACAGTCCATTAATTTGTCATATGGCCAAAGTTACTTTTCTGACTCTGTGCCTCAGTTTCCTCATTTTTCTACCCCCAGGACTTGTGAGGGGCTGAGCACTAAGATAGAAAATCCTCATTCAAAGGCTGCCATGTAGCTCTTCTGACCCAGTAACAGAAGAGCCTCAGCTGCTGAAAAGAGCCAGCCCCGCTCCTACCCAACACTTGCAGCCCAAGCATCCCTAATTATTGCAGCCTTCATAGTAAATGAAAATGTTGCCTGGGCCTGTTTGCTCAATGGTCAGAGTGTCGGCCTGTGAACCAATGAGTCGCGGGTTCAATTCCAGTCAAGGTGGCATGTACCTCGGTGTGGATTTTCCCTGGCCCTGGTCCGGTAGTGCGGGAGGGAACCAGTTGATGTGGCTCTATCACATTGATATTTCTCTCTGTCTCTCCCTCCCTCCCACTCTATCTGATAATAAGTAGAAAAATATCCTCAGATGAGGAATAAGAAGAAAGAAAGAAAGAAAGAAAGAAGAAAGAAAGAAAGAAAGAAGAAGAAGGAAGGAAGGAAGGAAGGAAGGAAGGAAGGAAGGAAGGAAGGAAGGAAGGAAGGAAGGAAGGAAGGAAGGAAGGTAAATAAATGGCATTGTTGGCAAAATGACATCTTTCTAATCTGCTGCAAGACAGATTGGTCCCTAAGCTCACTCACTCCCTATCAAGCCTGCCCAGCCCAGGCTTGTCAAAGACTGTGGAAGACAGGATAACACAATACTCCGGGCCTGAGAGGGCCTGGGGGAGGGACTTCAGGCCCAGAGCCAGGTATGACCTGAGTTTTTCTACAAGCCTATTTTTAAAATACTCAGGTGTGTGTGTGTGTTCTTTTAATATTCTGAAGATATTCTCTGCTACTTTCTGGCAAAAGTTAGTTCAATTAAATTTTCATTTTCAATTAAAGCCTAAATATTTCTCAAATGCACAAAGATGAAGCAGCAGACACATCAGAACATTCTGAGTGGCCTTTTCTCCTTCCTCTCTCAGCTCTTGGGGCAAGAGATGCAGAAGAATGTGTCTCTGCCTGAGCCATGGGATCTGGGGGACATTTTGCCTCCTCTCCTCTTCCCCTCAGCCCCTCTCTCTCCATAGTCCACCCTCACTCCTGCCATTGGCCCCAGGCTGCAGAGCAGGGGTAGAAGTCCCCCCTCACACTGCCTGTGTCCAGGGGGCTGGGAGAGGGGCTGGTCCCAGGCATGGGGCACATCAGAATGGGAAATCCAGATACCAAGAATTAAGGAAAGACAAAGACCTTAGCCTTTCCAGAGCTGGCACCTGTCTTCCCAAAAGCCAAGTCAAAGGGTTGGGGGCGGTGGGCAAGGCCTGGACTCAGGAGCGAAGCAACACTGTACCGTCCTGACTGGTGTGTGGCTCCTCCTCTAACAGGCACTGCAGGGCTAAACTGTTGAGGCTGGGGACATACAAGTGACTCTCCAAAGACAACATGTGACATGCAGACCCTCCTCCTACCAGCCTGCTCGGCCCTTTTGCCTCCTTCCTAGGCTGACTGTACAGCCTTCAATCTCTGCCCATCCTGCCAACCTTTTCTCTCTGCCCAAAGAATTCTGAAAATACTACATTTTATCTAGCCCCACTGCACTGAGGACAAAGTCTGAGTCCACTCCAAGCTGACCATCATCTGGTCCCATTGCCAGCCAGCCTCCTGTAGCTTGGGCTGTTACCCTCTGCATTTCCTCATCTCCCTGCTCTGCACCCTTTGGTCTCATCTACTTGCCTTTGCTCTTATCTTTACCTCCACCAGGAATACCCTTCCTTCTACACATTACCTCTGCTTGTCCTCCTGGTACCCTCCCCAGGAAAACTCCCCTCAGAATGACCCTTCCCCTCCTCTGCCCACCCACTTGCTCTGCTCCCCTCTGACATACTGAGCACTGTCAGAGACCAGAGTCACACAGTTCTGGACCTGGAAGAAACCTGGATATCCTCCAGGTCAACCCCAAGGCCCAGAGATGGGTGGAAGCTACACAGGACCACACAGCACACTAGTGGCAGAGACAGGACTAGAACTCAGCCCCCTAGAATCTCTGCCCAAGGCTTCTTGAGAACATGTGGCCTCCCCTGGTGAGCTAGAACAGAACTTCTCCCAGACAAGGCCCCTGTAATGCCTCCCAGTATCCCCACCCCTCATCCAGGGCAGGGCCCAAAGGAAGCAATCATGAACATTTGCAAAATAAAGAAATTAATAAATAACAATATTTATCTAATACCTTCTGTGAGCTAAACATATCAGGCACCAGCTCTGCTACTCAAAACCCAGGTAATTGCCCTGGCTAGTTTTGCACAGTGGTCGGAGTGTCAGCCTGCTGACTGAAGGGCTGAAGGTTTGATTCCCGGTCCAGAGCATACACCTGTGTTGCGGGTTTGATCCCTGGCCCCAGTCAGGGGTGTTCAGGAGGCAACCAATTGATGTGTCTCTCTCACATTGATATTTTTCTCTCTCTCTCTCCCCCTCCTTCCTCCCTTCCATCTCTCTAAAAATCAATAGAGAAATGTTCTCAAGTGAGGATTGATAAAAATAATAATAATAATAATAATAAAACTGTTCTAAAAACCTAGGTTGCTCAATTTGGTATAGAAAATATCCTCTGTGGGGAGGAGTGTGTGAATACACCAGGAGATGCCTCAGTTGTGAATGTCAATGACCAGAGGGAACAGGTAGGGTGAGTGTTTGATGCCCATTGTGAAAGCAGGTGTGCGGGGCTTGTGTACTGTGACCTGCTGGACATCATGGGAACCCGGGCCAGGCTGAGGTGTGTGGCCCATCGGGTAGGCAAAGCGCTTGGCCATGCTGTAGATGGGGCTGCGGTTCTGGTAGACAGACGGCTCAGGTCGGGTGTGCGTGGCTGGCCCAGGACCTCCTGCCACATTCTTCTTGCAGAACCAGTTCTTGTCTGTGGAGGCCACACTGTAGCATGGAGCAGCTCGGTTGATGGGAATGTTGGGCCCCAGCAAGAGTGGCAGATCATAGCGGTTGGGGGCCGGATTGGGGTCCGTCACTCTGTATGGGCACCGGTAGCCGAAAGTGTATTTTGGAGCCCTGCGTTCCCCAGGAGGGTGGGTCTTCTCCAAGCAGTAGTGGCAGGAGGCTGGGGTGGAGCTCAAGCCTGAAAGGGGTGAAGGTGGGGAGCTGAGGCCTTGGCCAGCCTGGTGTGACTTCACTAGAACCACCCTAGCTTTGGGCAGGGACACATCCAACCCATCATGGGGCTATGGGCAGGGGAGGGACTTAGGCCATCCTGATATTAGAATGTGACACTATTGTCATAATATAAAAACCACAAATGTCATCAGAACATCACCCTTGAGCTATCAGCATTCTGACATTGTCCCTGTGATAACACCAAGAAACCATCCTAAAGTCCACGAGTTCATTAGCGTGGCAATACTAATGAGGCCCAATATGAGCCCCACTTTTATCATAACAATCACCCTATCACATATATACATAACACTGGCTTTAAGCTGTTAAGTACTATGACACAGACATGGTGACATCAGTGTCTTGATGTGAAACTACAAGGAGATGCCAGCATCCACAGACACACCTGGAGAGAGGAGTCCTGATCCTTTGCCCCTGTTCAGGTCCTAAGGGTGAACCTCCATTCTTTAACCTCCCACCCCCCACCCCCCACCCCCCATCCCATCTTACACAGGTTAGAGATGCGCTCCTTCATCGGGATCTGCAGGCAGCTGGACATTCCAAACCGAGTTATTTTAGGATTCAAGAAATAGCAAGGCTCAGGGTTGCATGCATCTGTGATCCCTGCAGGAGAGGCAGCCGAGGAGCTCAGTCAGCCCCAGAGGCTGCCCCAAGGTGAGCCTGGACTGTCCACAGGTGAGACCCTCCTCCCCAAGAGAGGGGATAAGGGTTTCCTTTCAATTCTTTGGGCTCTTGGGTATTTTGGGAACTTTGAATCCTCATCTGTAAAATGGGGCTTTTAACATTCTCAAAAAGTTGTTCAGAGGGACAGATAAAATAATAGCTGCACAGCAGTTTGGTCCACTGGTCAGGGATTGGTGCTAAGCGGTCATAGTAGGCATGGTGGCTATTATTAGTATTAAAAGGAGGACCAAACAAAATAAACTGACAAACAAAATAGTTGCAGAGGCATAGATGCATGGAACAGACTGACAGACCTCTGAGGGGAGAGGGGTAGGGAAAGAGATTACCCAAAGGCCATATATGCATTGCTCATGGACATAGACAATAGTGTGGTGAAGGTCTGGGGAGGGGCAGGGGCTGGGTGGAGGGGGACAAGGGGAGAGGGAATGGGGGACATCTGTAATATTGTCAACAATAAAAAAGGGAGCCCACCCGGCTGGTGTGGCTCAGTGGTTGAGTGTCAACCCATGCACCAAGAGGTCACCGGTTCAATTCCTGGTCAGTACACAGGCCCAGGTTGTGGGCCCGATCCCCAGTGTAGGGCATGCAGGAGGTGGTTAATAAATGTTCTCTCTCATCAGTGTTTCTATCTCTCTCTCCCTATTTTTCTAAAATCAATAAAGGGGAAAACATTTTTTAAAAGGGGGGGGCAGCCTCAGCCATGGGAGCCCCCTGCTGAGGCAAGTGTGTCACCCCAGCGAGGGGCCTAGCAGGCACCCTAGATCTCAGACCTCCAGATACATACCCCTGCCCAGCCTCTCCTCTCACTGGCCGTGGCCAGCAGTCCCATTTCTCTGTGACCCTCTGCTCCTGTTCTTCCAGGGGTTTCTAAGCCACCTGGGAAACTTTGGGAGCTGCTATTCCCACCACTTTCTTCCCAATCCCCAGCTATTCCTGCCCAGCTGCTGTGGCTAGTGAATCCATAGTAGCCAGACTGCAGGGCCCCAGCCAGTAACCAGACAGAAAGGAGACCCTGCTCTGCTAGCTGGACGGTGATAGCATCCCTTTAAAGCTCCCTCAGGAGGTGCAGTTGGAAGATGCCCAGAGTTGCCTTCAGAGTTGCTGACATCCATCTGGACACAGCAGATCACTTTGATGTCCAGCTCAGGGCAAGCCTGGGTTCCCAAGGGCCTACAGCTACAGATAATGGCTCCTTTCCTCTCAATGCCACCTCCAAATATCTAACAATAATAACCCTACAACCAAGAGGTGATGGATGTGGGGGACACTCACGCTTCTCCGAGTGCCGAGTGTGCAGAGTGCAGGCTGGCTCCTGGAACATGGTGTTGTCATGGCCTAGGTAGCCTGTGCAGGATTGCCGCAGATACTTGGCAGGCCCCGGACCTGTGAGAATGGACAAAGCAGCACTCAGTCTGGGCCCACCAGATCAGAGGCAGGAAGCCCCAAACACGGTGCACCATGAGAACACTGGGGTCCTTGCTTCCACTGATGTCACACTACCACAAATCCCACCATCGGGCTGCTTCCTTGGGTGAAATACTGTTCCCAGATAAAATGTAATTTCTCTTGGACAGGCAATGCATAAGAAAGGTAATAGTTACAATTAACTAAGAACTTATTCTGTGCCAGGAAATACACTAAACATTTTATATGGATTATTTCAGTTAAGCCTCCTTACAACTCTGTAAGATACAGACGATCATTTTTCCCATTTTACAGATGAGAAAACTGAGGCTTAAAAATATCAGTTTGCCCAAAGTCACACAAGCTGGTAATGTGAAAATTCTGAGACAATCAGCAAACAGAGCCCAAACATTTGATCACTTATTAAACCACCTCCTAAACAGAGCAATAGTCAGTCATTAATAATGTAGTAAAAATTAGTATTTCTCCTGTCAGTTGAAAGTAAGATTCAAGGGAAGTGAGGAAAGCTAAAGCTGGGTTAAAGGCTCCAATAAATCTATAGCCTTTTTCCAAAGCTGGCTTCACTTTATGCCTCATGCTCCCTTCATCTCCTACCCACCTCCTCCCCCAAAATTCCCAGCAGCTAATCACTGCCTATAAGTTTCAGCTTGGAGGCACAGATCTTCTGTGGACTTTGAAGAGAGTCTGCAGGAGGCAGTAGGGAAGGCAGGGACACCTTCAGCGCCCAGCAGAGAGAGGAATGGGCCCAAGCTCAGGGCAGGGGTACACTCTCACCTTTGATCATGGCCATGATCACAGGGGTCTGCTTTACTTCCTGCCATGAAGGCATCTGCACCTTCTTTTCTAGGTGCTGCCCACAGGACACAGAGTTCCTGGACCCCTTGGGCAGTTTCATGGCTGAAGCCAAGGAAGAGCAATAGCAACTACCAAAACATTTAAGCAGCAGGCAAGGAGCTGGGATTGTGTGGGGCCTGTTCCAGCTACCCCTGCCCAAGCTCCTGTGTCTACTCTCCTTCCTTCCAGAGATGGCGAGGGGGCTGAGAAGGAAGTCAATACTCCAGCGTGAGCAGCTGATACAGTCTAGGGTACAGCTAGCCACAGGGCCCAGCAGGCAGGAACTGGAGATGACATCACTGCAGAACTTAGACTGTGAAGCCCAGCGTTTATTTCAGTCAGTTGCCATGGTGCCTGAACTGTGGCACTGAAATTCTATGCTAGCAGCTCAGTTGTGGAACCCTGAGAACTCAACCCCACTTCACTTTACTCCCAACCAGACTAAATAGCCTGAAGTATCCCCAGGACCCTAGGTCAGGGAAGGAAAAGGGAGAGGTGGAGTGACAGAGCCAGATCTTCACTCCTGGTGGGTGCCCTAGGGTTGGGAAAAGGAGCAGAAAGAATAGGTAGGTCATGGGTTAAGGGTTCCTGAAGCCTTCACAGCCGCCTAGGGTAGCCCTTTTCCCCCTCCTCCTCCTACCTATCGCCCCAGACTCCCACCTATGCTCTTCCTTCTATCAAAGTCTGTTTTTCTTTGGGAAAGGATCAAACCAATTATTTCACATGAAGGTGTAACTGCCTGATAGCTTCCCAGACTCTTTTTCTAAGGCCAGTATCTAGAAATCTATGTCTAGCTCAAGGAACACTTGCCTGCTGCTGGCATTTCAGTCAGGGAATGAGAAACAAACACAGGAGGATGGAGGAATGGTGCTGAGCCTTAAGAAGCCACTTCCTGTGCCTGTGGTCAAGAACACCCCACGGGGGGGGGGGGGGGGCGGTGTGAGAAGAAACATATGATTGAAGTATGAGCATCAGAGCTGAGGAAATGCTGGAGACTTCTACACCCTTAAAATTCCAAGAGTTTTTTGGGGTCCCAGGGCCTGCTTGCACCTACCAGTTCATAGCTCAGATGAGATTTGATGGAAACCAGGCAAGAGGGGTTTCCATCTTAGGAACAGATGACAGTTGGCTTTAGAGAGGGTGTCAGTCACAGCCCCAGCACATAGATAAGGAAAGAGAGGCCCAAAAAAGGGAAAGACTTGCCCAAATTCTCCCCCCACATCAATAGCAGAGACAGAACCAGGACAAAACCCCAGGGCTCTCTTTGGATCATAGGCCCTGAATCTAACGGAAACCAAAACATGCTGTGCACTCATCCCCGCGAGCAGGCGCAGTCAAGACTTGAAGCAGAACAGCCATGCCTGCTGCGTGTTCCAAAAGCCCCTTGTCAGACTAACAGGCTCACCTATGGAGTAGCCAAGCCTCTGACTTCTGGGGAGGCCAGGCTTGACAAAGTGGGGATTGGCCCAGCCTCAGCTGGCCTGGGGCCACAGGCAGTGTCACATCCACACCCCATCCTCGTCAGCTTTTCCTGGAGAAAGCTGTGAGCCCGCTGGGCCAGAGCCCTGATGGTCTTCTCATGCCAATAGGGGCCAGATGTGGAGCCAGAAGCTTCACCTTCTTGGTTAGGGGGTGGGTGGGAGGGTGGTTCTTGGTATTTCAGATTCAGGGAGCCTTCCTTACACTTCCCCCAACCCCCACCTCCTGCATCGCTCCTGTCTGTCATCCTTGTGCACAGCTCTCTTGGAAAAGCTGAGCCACTCTACACCCCTGCTTCTGCTCCAAATGCTCCCTCCCTCCAGCTCTTACAGAGACCTGGTTCACCCTGAAGACAGACCTCAGTCCTCTCCAAAGCTTCTGTTCTGTCTCCTATACCCCTGTCCCTCCAAGCCCAAGGTAGAAAGGGTCGTTTTTCTCCTCAGTACCCACCAGGCACTGCTCCTCCAGGGTTCCAGCCTCCAGAGTGCCCCTCCTCATGTCCTCAGGACTACCATCTGTCCTGGCTTGTACACTAGTGGCTCTTCTTCCCCACCTCACCAACTCCTGCCATTATCCTGGTGACTTAGGCCTCCTCAGGGACCTCCCATCAATCCTTTGTCCTGCCAGTTCCCAGACCTCCACTCCCTCTCAGCCACCCGCCCCCAGCACATCCCAGCTTTCTCCCTGCCTCCACTGCACTGACCTCCATTCAGCTCTGACCTTCCTTCAGAACGCCAGCCCACCATTCCACTTGGCTGGTCCTAGTACTCTGGCACAAATCACCTACTACCACTGAGACCCTGTCTCTGACCCTGCAGTTTTCCCCATCCTTCAGTCCCTTCCTGCCTTCATTAACCTCCTTGTCCAGCTTTTTTTCCGTAAATCATCATGTCTGCTTTGTCCACCTGCACCAGGCAGCTAAAAGCTTATGGTCTCTAAACCTTGGATTTGCCTTCATACCCATCTCCACTCTGGTTGGCTTGCTGTCTCCCTTTCCAGAGATTATTTCAAGCACAGCTCACTCCCCTCTTCAAGACTGGCCCTCCCTCCAGCCCCTGCTCCACCTCCTCCTCAGTTAAGAAAAGAGAGGCCCCTCCCTGCCACACCATCAAAACCATCTGCTTCCACTGTCACCTGCTCTCACTTCCCTCTGGGGCTAGGAAGGCCTCTCTAAGACTTCTCCCGGCTCCTCAAGAACATTTGGTTCTCCATGACCCCTCTTTGTGTTTTAACCCCTCATCTGGCACCTTCTTAGCTCACTCTACATACCCTACATTCTTCCATCTATTACAGACCATATTCCTGGCCCCATCACTGCCTAGACCCCTTTCCTCCAGTCCACAGTCAAACTTCCTTCAAGTGGCATTTCCCTATTGTCTGTTCTCACCTCCCTTTCACACTTCGACTCTCCACCAACTGGCTTCGGGCCCATGACTCTACCTCCACAATGACCAACATGTGGAGGCTGCAACCAATCGATACTTTCACTCTCACACAGTTAGCCTCTCAGGAATGCTGGACCAAACTGACTGCCCATTCCCTCCTCCTTGCAGCACCTCCTCTGGTTCTAAGATGTTCTGGTCTTCCTCCCATGTCCCCACTGTGCCTTCACAAGCTTTCTTCCTGGCTCTTCTTCCTCAATCTGACTTTTCAATGTTGGCAATTTCTAAGGGAAAAAGGGTAGCTTTACAGGGAGAATCCTGGCAGGCACCACCTCAACCAAGTGACGGAAGTTAAATATATTAACTCTGTACAACAGGACAGAGAAGTGCTGTGTGCTTCCCGAGAGGTGCACTGAGAAGGACACAGCATCTCTTCTGGGCTGTTCCCACCAAAAATACATAACCTGAACCTAATTAGGAAGAAAAGAGATAAACTCAAATCAAGATTCACTTTACAAAATAACATTTCTGAAATGTCATGAAAGACAAAGAAATACTGAAGAACTTTTCCAGATTAATAGAAACTCCAGAGATAAAACAACTAAATGCAACATAGGAGCCAGAATTTTCCTTTGCTATCAAGGATGTTATTGAGGCAAAATTGGAAAAAATTATGTGGCTATTTTAAAGTATTGTACTAATGTTAATTTTCTGATTTTGATCACTGCACTCTGTTTATGAAAAAGAAGGTCTTTGTTCTTAGGAAATACACACTGAAGTATTTAAAGATAAAAGAGCATTATGTCTGCAACTTACTCTCAAATAGTTCAGAAAAATATATGTATGTACACAGAAAATAATTTAAAATGTGGTAAAATATTGATATTTGTGAAATCTAGGTGAAGGGTAGGTAAGAAATATTTATGATGATCTTGCTACTTTTCTATAAGTCTGAAATTTTGTCCAAAAAATGTTAGGAGGAAAGAATGTTGGTGTGTCAGAGTTCAGTCCTGGGACTTTTGTCATTTTCCACCACCCTCCTCTTGCCTGGGTAGTCTCATCTTCTCTTGTTGCTTCAATCCCATTATCTGTATGCCAACAATTCTCAGATATTTGCCTCTGGCCCAGACCTTTGTAGAAGCTTTAGACCTACATATCTAGCAGCCTCCCCAGTGTCACTTGGGTTTCTCAGAAGCATTTCTAAATCAACATGCCCAAAATTTTTCTCATGAGATGCCCCTACTGCTCGTTTATCTCAGTGAAATGATGTCACCATCCATTCAAGTGCCCAAGCTAGAAAATTGAACTTGTCCTAGACATCTCACTTATCCTTACTCCCCACATCATGGAGAGCCTGTGAGCTCCCAATGACAAGGTTTCTGTCATTTACTCTTATGTCTCCAGCCCCCAGCATAATGCCTGAAAAATATTGTTGAATGAATGAATGAATGAATGAATTGATCCATTGATTGATCAAGGAAACATCATTTCTCCTCAAGGGAGCAGAGTCCTACTTTCTGAGTCCCAGACACATTCCCAGTCTGGCTCACTGGACTACTATTTACAGTTGTGCAGGTTTGTATCAGTTATCTGTTGCTGAGTAACAAATTGTCCTCAAAACCTAAGCCTGTTTCTATGGGTCAGGAGTTTAGGAGTGGCTTAGATAGATGGTTCTGGTTCCAGGTCTCTCAAGTGGCAGTCAAAATGTCACAAGTAGGGGCTGCAGTCACCTTAAAGTTGTATTGGGGTTTGCAGATCCATTTTCAAGATGGCACAGTCACATGAATGGTGAGTTGATGCTGTTGGTAAGAGGGCTCAGTTCCTTTCCACATGGGTCCTCCACAGGCTGCTTAAATGTCCTCAAGTCATGGTGTTAGCTTCCCCCAGAACAAGTAATTAGAAGAACAAGGCAGAAGCTCCCATGTCTTTTATAATCTCACCCTAAAGCCTGGTCAGTGTGGCTCACTGGTTGAGCATCAACCCATGCACCAAGAGGTCACTGGTTGATTCCTAGTCAGTGCACAGGCCCAGGTTGTGGGCCCGATCCTCAGTGGGGGGCATGCAGGAGGTGGCCAATTGATATTCTCTCTCATTGATGTTTTTATCTCTCTCTCCCTCCCTCTCCCTTCCTCTCTCTCTAGGATAAAAAAAAAAAAAAAAAAAAAAGGTCAATAAAGAAAAGAAATTTAATTTCACCTTGAAAGTCATACTCCATCATTTCTGCAATACCTTATTGACCATGTAGGTCAGTCTTATTCAGTATGGAAGGCAACTACACAAGGGCATGAATGCCAGAAGATGAAGACCACTAAGGGCCGTCTTGGAGGCTGGCTACCACAAGATTTTTATTGCACAAGGACACCTAGCCAATGGGGCTGAAATCCAAGCTTTATGTTCTTATGTAGAATGGCACACCCACTAAGCCTCACACAGGCTGAAGACAGCCATGCCAGCTGGGTCCAGCTGGCTCTTGGTTGTCAGTCTTGCCTCTTCCTCAAGGGAATCCTGAGAGTCATGCAGAGAACAGAAGCCTGGTATCAACACTTCCCATCAACATAACCACCAGGCACTGCCCTTCACAGCTTATGAAGCCCTAGCACCTCTGTTGGAGGGCATCATCCAAGCACCATGGTGGTTCTACAATTTACAGATGAGGGGAATGGTACAGAGAAGTGCAGTGACTCACCTGAGGCCACACAGGCTTGGCAGAACCAGACTTCTTGCTCCTAACCTCACATTCTTTCCACTGCCTTGCCCACCCTCCAACTCAGATCCACATCTTCTAATGTCCAATGAAGCTTCATTCAGTTCTGAGCAGGCATTTCTCACCCTTTTGGGAAGCCCTCCCCAATCCCCAAAAGTGCCTGCACTATGCTAGACCCCAAGCAAGTATTTGCACAGATTTTCCATCCAAACCAGGACTGTTTGTTCCCCATCCCAGAGGCTCTCTCTGCAGGTAGCCAGATGTCCTCTAGTGGGGTACAGCAAGGTTAACAACATGAATCACTATTTAGAAATAGTGCAACCCCAGGGGAGTCAGCAGTGGCCAGCTAGTCATGGTCACTGAAGCCACAGCTTTTTTGGACATAGTGTGGAAGATGAGTATCTGCTCCTGGGAACAGAGGCTCGGAGAGGGTTCTCCCACCCCCAGCCTGTCTGCCCCGTAAGACTTGGGCATGGCTTAGACCCTGTCCCTGGCCTCCAGTTCACAGCCAACTCCCAAGGGCAACAAACATAATTTTTCAGCTCCTGAATTTTGTAATTGTTGGGAATAGCTGCCCCACCCTCCTCTGTGCCTGGCCCCTAAACTTGGAAGAGTCTGTCAATGCCTTTAGCTTAGAGCAGGAGCAAGACCACTCCTAGCCGAGGCCCCATGTCAGAGGCCAAAGGCCCAGGCCTGGGCCCGCTGCTGTGGAGCTCCTGCTCATGAAACCGCAGGGGCCCAGAATCAGACCCAAAAGCCTGTGTCCCCTTGCACAGTAGAGACCTGGGTTCTGTGTCCTTCGTGGCAGAAGGTCAATTCCCTAAGGGCAGGACCTGGGTATTGAATGCACACCCCAGCTTAAGTACCATCCCGTCTAGGCACAAGCACCCACCATTTACCAGAAAGCTGGCTTTGGCCACAGGTTCCTTGGGTGGGGCCCATGCAGTCAGGGTGCAAAACAGAGAGGGACTTAGAGCGCCAGGCCCTGGCTAAGGGCAGGACCAAGCCACAGTCACTGCCGGAGCAGGCATTTAGTATCAGAGGCATTGAGGGTAAGAGTGACCAGGAGGGCCTGACCAGCATGCTGGCTGAGTCTGCTGGCAGGGAAGGAGTGATGCTGGGCTCTCTATTTGTTCTCCCAGAGGTAGATCTCTTGGGGAAACTGAGGCAACACATACCACAGATCATTGTAGCTTCAGAAAACTTACAATCCTTCTCCACCCCCGGGCTGTGGACATCTTGCTTCATTCTTTGAGTATGTTTTGAATCTCCCTCTCCCCGCACTGTCCTGTGCTTTTCTGGGAAGGAGTCAGTCAAGAGGGCAGGGGAGACCCTGACTCACACTTTCTGACCCAGCTAAGCATGAGGAGAATACAGACATCACTACTCCAAGAAGCCTGTGGAAAGGAAGGTCAGTGGTGGGAAAGCGCTTCCTGGAGGAAGCTAAGATGTGGCCAGGGAGGCAGGGGCAGTTAGAGACGGTCACCATGGACACCTGGCCAACCCAAGCCAGAGAAAGTCCTGGCAAAGGTCGGAATGCAGAGGGAGAAGACCTGAGGATGCCAGGGAGGCCCTAGTCACCTCTACTCAGGACCAGAGCTTCAGGGTCTCAAGGGGCATGCTGAGGAGGCTGGGGAGGGGTTGGGGAGAGGCAGGCAGCAGGCACTGCCCAGTCCAATGACTTTTGCTCTGAGACAGTAGGAGGTAGTCAGGGACCAGTTCAAAAGTAACATGGAGCCCCAACTTTCTGCCAGTCTGCCTGGCATGATGCCATTTGGCACTGGTCCAGGGTTCAAATGCTAGGCTACAGGCTGAGCAAAGGACAGGTTTGTGTATGCCAGAACCCAGCATCACTTTCCCACCAGAGTCTCAGTTTTCTCATCAGTGAAAAGGGAACACTGTCTCCCCACACACACACTTCCCAGGGGTATCAAGAGACCAGGAAAATGTTTTGTAAACTGGGAGGGCCAGCAGAGAAGCAAGCATGAGATGCCATTATTTTTCCAGGCCTGTTTCTTTTCCTAGCTAACAGCAAGGCAGGGGAGGCTTCAAGCTACTCCCGACTCCAACCTGAATTGTGGCTGGAGGCTCCACAGACAGTGGACTCCTGGTGGGTAGAGATCAGGCAGAAGGCAGAACATGGAGAGGGGGAAGAAAGGGAAGATGGGGTGGGTATAAATCTCCCCCAAGTTTCTGACTCATACAGAAATAAAGCCCGCCCTGGCCGGTTTGGCTCAGCGGTTAGAGTGTCGGCCTGCGGTCCTGAGAGACAGGGGTTCGGTTCCCGCTAAGGGCGCGTACCTCGGTTGCAGTTTGTCCCCGGCCCTGGTCGGTTGTGCGGGTGGCAGCCACTCGATGTGTTCCTTTCACATAGATGTTTCTCTCTCTCTCTCTCTCTGTTCCTCTCTCTCCCTCCCACTCTACCTGAACAAAAAATGGAAAAATGTCCTCGGGTGAGGATAAAAAAAAAAAAAGAAATAAAGCCCTGGCCAGTTTGGCTCAGCGGTTAGAGCGTCGGCCCGCGGACCAAAGAGTCATGGGTTCGAATTCGGTCAAGGGCATGTACCTCTGTTGCAGTTTGATCCCTGGCCCTGGTTAGGGTCATACAGGAGGCAGCCAGTCGATGTGTCCCTTTCAGATCGATGTTTCTCTCTCTCTCTCTCTCCCTCCCTCCCACTCTATCTGAAGACAAATGGAAAAAAATATCCTTGAGCGAGGAGTAAAGAAAAAACCATGAAGAAGCAAAGGCCTTCTCCAACCTTCTTTTTTCATTCCTAAAATGAAAGCTTTATTCCTCCAAACACAGTCTTCCCAGCAGCCCCCACCCTCTACCCTAGGCCCACACTGGGCCAGTAATTAACCCCTAACAAGGACCAGGTGTCTTGCTGACTTGGGGAGAAGGGGGAGAAGGGGACAAGTTGTGGAATCAATGGCTTTATTGCCACTGAGACCAACTAAACACAGCCCCACTCCAGGCATTCTAGGGGGAACTAGATGGGGCTTCTTAGGTTTGCCAAAATTCCCACAGAACAGCAGCAACTGGCTTCCTAGTCAACCCCAGAATGCATTTATTGAGAACCTACTATATGTAGCTTCCGCTGAAGGGGAAATTTCAGCCTTCAAAAGACTTTCCTTCAAGGGAGGTGAAGAGAGTGAAGCTGTATGCAAACTGAAACATGAAAGGATGTGTGCAGCAGGATGACAGAAAAGTAGGAAAGGACAAGCATTTATTGAGCACTTGCTGTATACTAGGCCCTGGGCTGGACACTTGAAGTACATTAAAGCATTTAATTCTCACAAGCCCAATTTTAAAAATGAGGAAATTGAGACACAGAAAGGTAAAGCAACTTGCTCATGTTTGGACAGCTATGTAAAAAATCTGGAATTTGAAATCAGGGCTGAGTTCAAGACCAGTTCTCACAACCACCTCACAAACCTGGCACCACCAAACTGTGCCGTGGTGAGTGGAGTGCTGGGCTTGGGGGTCAGAGACTTGGCTCTACTTCTTAGCAGCTGTGTAGACTTGCTCAAGTCCCATAGCTCTCTAAGCCTCAGTTTCTTCTTCTCGAAATGGGGCTTAATTTTGTTGCAAACTGTGAAATTTTATTTTTTATTTTTTTTCTTTACTGATTTTAGAGAGAAAGTGAGAGAGATAGAAACATCAATGAGAAAGAACATCAATTGGCCACCTCCTGCATGCCCCTCACTGGGCATTTAGCCCACAACCTGGGCATATGCCGTGACTGGGAATCGAACTGGCGACCTCTTGGTGCATGGGTCGACACTCAACCACTGAGCCACACCGGCCAGGCGCAAACTGTGAAATTTTATACACATGGTGAGAATGTTGCTGGTCAAGGAGAGAGCCTGGGGAGAGAGAACTTGGTGGGATGGGGTTGAGGGTGGGTTGAAGCAGGCAGGTATGACAGAGAGATTCTGACAGAAGAAGGGAAAACACTCCAGGGGTGCTCTTCCACCCATTCCCTGGACATGAAAACTGAGGCCAGGCAATGCTGAAGTTGGGGCCAGCAGAGAGCAGGCAGAGCCTCTAGGCCCCAGAAGCTCTGCGATAATATTGCTTTTTCTCCTCCTGTTTGGGACAAGGATGATATTGTTGCCTGGGAGGGAGCCAAGAAGAGCAAGACCTCTGCCTGAAGCTGTTAGGTAGAAGCTAAATCCAGGGCCAGATTTCCAGGAGGCAGCCCCAGAAAGTTGAAACACCCCAATTCAGAAAACCTGGAGTTTGGGGTAGCAAATGGTCAGGGACATAATCTCCACCTGGGGGCCTTGAAAGAACAGTTTCCTACTCCATGAAATGAGGGGAGGGGTGGTTCTACCCACCATGCAGGGTTATTCTGAAGCAAATGACACCATGGAATCCTTCTTGCCTTGTGGGTGAGGGTAGAACATCTCTCCTCTATAGACAGAGAAACTGAGGCCCTGAGTTGCAGAGAAGGTCAAGGTTGCAGCGCCAGTGGGCACAGAACTGTTGTAGCTCCCAGGCTGAGATTGTCTGCCCAAATGAAATCCTGAGAAGACCTCAGAGGCAAAGAGGCCCAAAAGTAATATGTGGGGTGGGATCCTTCTTCCTAGGCCTGGTTGGAGGACCCCACCCCCGAGCCTTGCAAGGGCAAAAGGGAAAGAAGTGAGGGGCTAGCCCAACTCATGTAGGTCTGATCTCCTCTGGGACTTTGTCCCAAATTTTCAGGGTGGTGCCTGGGTCTGACAAGCTGTAAGGGTTCCCTCACCTCTGCATAGAGAGGAGCAACCTAGCATGGGCCCTTTAAGAAGGTTGCCAGGGTGGGGGCAGGCAGGGAGCCCAATACTGAAACCCGAGTGATGGTCTGGCGCCTGCTCCGCCCCCAGAATTAAGTAGGCGGCAGGCACTCAGAGCCCCAGCCCTCACTAGAAAAGCGGAGTTCTCTCAACTGCCGATTTTGGCTGCTCAAGTCCTGCTGCCAGCCGGCTGCGATGCAGGCAGGTCCTCAGCCCCCAACCCCAGCCTCTGCCCTGGTCCTGGCTTTGACCTTGGCTATGTTGGTGGAACCAGCATCTGCAGGTGAGTAAGGGGCTTGAGACCCCAACCCAGACTGGCAGGAGCTGTGGAGGGTTCCTTAGAGAAAAGGGACAGAAGGGTTCAGAAGTGGCCCCCAAACCAGAAAACCAGGGGGTGCACTCCTGCCACCCCAGGATGGGGTCTCTGGGAGCTCCACCAAGGATACATGCTCTCCATCTCAGGGTTATATGGGCTCTGGTTTCCTGAGCTTGGTCCCAGAGTGGGATTGCCTAGGGCATGGCTCTATGAAAGACTGTTCTCTATACCAGTGGAGCTGCCTCAATGCTGCCTGGGCTCCCTGAGCCCAGCAGACTTTCTGAAACCACGTGGTGCCCAAAGGACACCCAGCAACTAGAAGTACCCCAGCCTCAGCCACCCAGGCCAGGAATGGGGAGTGCTTGGCTACAAAGCAAGAAATGGGGAGGGAGCCACACTGCCCTACCCTGTGCAGGGGAAGGGGGCAAAGGCACTTCAGCCTCTACCGCCTCCAGCCACCTCTGGCCTCCTCCAGCTGCCTCCCAGCTCTGCTCCTGCTCCTACTCCCTTTGTCCCCAGGTGCATTTTCTGTCTGGCTTCTTCATTACCACCTTCCTCTGCCCTCCTCTTCCTCCTCCTGTCTTTTTCTCTCTCCTCGCTCCTCACCGAGAAGACCTGGTTGGTGACAGACAGGACCACTCTTCAACCTCCTAGACGCAGGGCTGGTGCCCCTTCTTTTTTTTTTTTTTTTTTTCTTTTTTTTTTTATCCTCACCCGAGGATATTTTTCCATTTTTTGTACAGACAGAGTGGGAGGGACAGAGAGGAAGGGAGAGAGAGTGAGAAACATCGACGTGAAGGGACACATCGAGTGGCTGCCACCCGCACGACCAACCAGGGCCGGGGACAAACTGCAACTGAAGTACGTGCCCTTAGCGGGAACCGAACCCGGGTCTCTCCGGACCGCAGGCCGACGCTCTAACCACTGAGCCAAACTGGCCAGGGCTGGTGCCCCTTCTTATCCTGAGCTCCAGGAAGGCCTTGTCCCTCAGACAGCCCTGGGCAACCTCCCTGTCCCAAGCATTGGTGGCTGACCCCAACAGAGAATGAATGACAGTTTACCTTCTGAAGGGTGCTAGAATATGTCCCCTCTCTGTCACAACGCCAGAAATCCCACCATTGCAGCATTCTTCCTTCAGATAAGACATCATCTAGTTATGCCATAAAAGCTGTGGCCTCAGAGCCCATCAGTCATGACTACCCATACATGACAGTGCTTCAGCCTACAGCTTTCAGGACCATTCCCAAGAGCAACTTTGAGTAGAAGAAGGGTCCTAGTCTCCTTTCTAGTAGCCAGGCCACTAGGAGGGAAATGAGTCAGGGGAGGACCCCATACACACTGAGGTGAGTCAGAGCTACATCCCCAGGCTTGCTGCTCTCATTCCATGGGACCCCATCCTCCAAGGTCTCAGAGTTAGGATGATTGGATGGGCATCTAGAGAGATGGGAAGGGGGCATCTGAGGTGACTAGGAAGGTCCACTTATGTGGCCCCTCAGCCTCCAGCCTAGGGAAAGTTTCTAGCTTCACTACTTCCTTGGCTTCAACCAAGAGCCCCTCTCAAAACCTCCTCAGCATCGACAATGTGCAAGGCACCATGCTGGGCAATGAAGAGTGCACAGAAATTTACAAGCTGAACTTGGATTCATTCAAGAGGCAGAAAAGCATATTAAAACTCAGACAGCAATTCCTATCATGTCTGCAAAGATCCACATAAAGAGTGTGAAGAGAAATTCAGAGGCAAGGTGGGGTAGGGCAGAGGGTGATCCTTGAGCCAAGGCTTGAAGGATGTGAAAGGGTCAGTATTCCCGGAAGGGGCTCAGTGAGCAAAGACCCTGAGGTGGGTATGAGCAGAGGGATGTTGAGATATGAAGGCTAGCAGCCTGCTTGAAAGGTACATTTTGAGCACAAGCCAGGAAAAGCAACTGCACTTGGGCACAGAAATTTTAAATGGCAAAATGCAGCCCACTGCCTATGCCCTGTTGAGGAGCCAACAAAGGTTTTAGAAAGGAGAGCAGCCTGGTGCCAGAGGGGCTTTATAACGTTAAGCTCACCCTTGCCTTTCAGAAGAATTTGGAATCGGGTAGGGGGTTGGTGAGCTGGTATCCTCTCCCCTTCCCAGGTAGAGCTCCCTCCAAAAACCCATCTCTGTCACCATGCCTGGCTTAGTTCTCTGTCCTAGTCTCTGCAATAGGTTTTGCTCAGTGGTTAGAGCATCAGCCCACGGATCAATGAGTCTTGGGTTCGATTCCGGTCAAGGGCATGTACTTTGGTTGCGGTTCATCCCCGGCCCTGGTCGGGGTTGTACTGGAGGCAGCCAGTCAATGTGTCCCTCTCACATCAATGTTTCCCTCTCTCTCTCTCTCTCCCTCCCACCTCTCTGAAGATAAATGAGAAAAATATCCTCAGGTGAGGATTTAAAAAAAAAAGAAAGAAAGGTAGAAGGTGAAGGACTGAAGGACTCAGGCAGGAGTACTTGGCAGTGAGGGCTCATGTGTAACCGGGATGAGGACTCTGAACCAATGGAGGTGTCTTACAGAGCATGGGGGATCAGTTGCAAGGAATTGAACCAGGGAAGACTCTACTGGATGATCTGGGGGGACCAGTGATGTTAGAGACAGTCTCTGAGCCACGCATGCACTGCCCTGAGCCTCTGGGGCAGGGCAGGGGCCAGGGCCCTTGGCCCAGCCCTCTGGGACTCTGGAAAAGCTGTTTCAGAACCAAGTATAACTGAGCCCCACCCCCAGTGTTTGCCTGCCTGCCTGGGCAGGACAAGAAGGGCCTTTCAGTGCAGCCACGTAGGGGGCCCAGAAGGGGGCCAGGCTAGGTGGGCCAGGCCTCTGGCGATGGCTAGGAGGGAGTGGGGCATGTGTGGAGTTCTCAGAGGAAGTATATAGGCTCAGTCTGAGAACTGGGCGTGCTGCCCAGGAAGGGGGAGGCCGGGAGGGGGAGTCGGAAATAATCCTGACGTACACACAGATGTGAGCTTGCACATGAGTACAGACAAGCCGGCACACAGCCAGCTGCACTCATAAATCTGGGGTGGGTGGCTGCTGCCTCCCTACCTGGGAATCCAAGGCCCATATCTCACAGACCCAGGCTGGGTGATGCCTGGGTGGAAGAAGATGAGGACAAGATGGGGCCAGAAACGCTATGCTGAGCTGTGGCTCCTATTTGGTGCCAGGAACAAATGAACAAGGGGGCCTTTGGGTCTGGGACTTGAGCCTGCTCCCTCCCTGGTCCCTCTGCCCCTTCACTGATTATCTCCCAATTCCTGGCCCCATCCAGCTCCCCTTTTGCTTCCAACATGCCCTCTGCCCCAGCATATGTCCAGTTCTGTAGTGCCTCCTAGAACTAGGACTCCTCTTCCAGGTGCAGGGACAGGCTGTGTTTCAGAAGTACCGGTGTTACCATTGTTACTGAATCTATAGGAGTAATTTTCTAATGAACTGAATTGGTATGAATAATTTTTTTTTTTTATCCTCACCCGAGGACATTTTTTTATATTTTGTTCAGATAGAGTGGGAGGGAGAGAGAGAGAGAAACATCGACGTGAAAGGAACACGTCGAGTGGCTGCCACCCGCACAACCCAATCAGGGCTGGGGACAAACTGCAACCAAGGTACATGCCCTTAGCGGGAACCGAACCCCGGTCTCTCCAGACCACAGGCTGACTCTCTAACCACTGAGCCAAACCGGCCAGGGTGGTATGAATAATTTTATATTGTATTTTCTCTAGGGTAGGAAGTCCTAGTTCTTCCTGCTTCTCAGTAGAGCCCATAACTCCAAACAGGGGATAGAAGGGAGCTATAATAAGGCTCCTACCTTCAGAGATGCCCTGTGGGAGGGCTAATCATGTTGTTGTGCAGCCTCACAGCCCTACAAGGCAAGGAATATTCCTATTTCACAGTTGAGAAAATGAGGCTCAAAAATCAGGAGGGACTGGCCTCAGGTCACTCTCTGGGCACACAGGTCATGGTATTCTCACTTACCCCAACAACAGCTGGGTCTCCCAGATAAGTCCAGGTGGACAGCCACCCACCAGTGGGCTCAGGCCCCCAGCAGGGAAGAGAGACAAGTCTTCAGGGGAGAGACATCTCCCTGAGGCCCCCAGATCTCTGTTTCCATCTCCCCATGCCCCTCCAATCTCCTCCCACCTCTCTAAATCCTCTCCTATTTCTCACAGCATAAGCAAATCCTCTTCAAGAAAGCCCCCCACTTCTCCTCCAATAACTGGAATGGCAGAGAAAGCCACATGTGTCTCAGATGCGGGGTAGTAGATCTGGGGCTGCTGGCAAGATGACATGGTGGCATGGCTCACCCATGTTCTGGACAGTGCCTATCCTGTTGACCATTCCTTCCTCCCACTCAGCTTCTGTCCATGCCCTGCAGCTCCCAGCCTGAGAAGGAGCTGGCTCTCCCAGGCCTCCCACCACTATTCATACTAAACTGTTTCAGTGTGTCTCTCTCATGGCTTAAGTGTCATGGTGGGTCAGCAAGACTGCCTCCCCTCCCAGACCTTACTGCAGAGACTACTCATCCCAGGCCAGCCTCCCATGGTTCATAGGGAAATCAGAGCCCAGAGAGAATCAACTGTTTTCGCAGGGTCACACAGCAAGTCCTTAGCAGGGTAGGTGCTATGCCTCTCTGCTCTTTGTCCTTATACCCTGGTTTGGATGTGGCCTTGCCCACAAGACCACCAGTCCTCCCATCTGCTTTTTTCAGGTGTCTCCACTATCTTGCTGTGCACAGGACTGGGCCCTCAAGGGGCACAGAGATCACTGAGCCAACCAGGTGTTTTCAGACTCTGCCCGAGATGCTCCATAGTTTTACATCCCTATATCTGGAAATGCCCCACCCTAATCCATGCATAGCAGCTCCAAGAACATACATTTAGAGACTGGGTTTTTGTTTTTGATCAAGTATTCTGTGGGAAAGAAGAAAGAAGGAAAGAAAGAAAGAAAGAAAGAAAGAAAGAAAGAAAGAAAGAAAGAAAGAAAGAAAGAAAGAGAGGGGGGGGGAGGGAGAGACGGACTTGAAAACATACTAAGAGCAAGTGAGATTCAGGTCAGACACAAGGAAGAGCTTCCTGGCTTTCAGAGAATCCAAATCATGATTGATACCAAGGACCCCTGGAAGCTGTTTGTCCCAGATGGACAAAGTCTGGGGTCCCAAAGGCAGAGAACAAAACACAGTCCCAGATTCCTCCCAGCCAGGCCTGGGGACCTGGCCTCTCCTGCCCTGCCATCCCACTCCTGCCCCTCTTAGAGCCAAATAGAACATTCCTAAGCATTCAGGTAGGCAAGAGCCTCATGGTGCCACCTGTTGGAAAGGGCACCATGACTGGACTGGGCTCTCTCCCCGCCTCAATATATCAGCCTCCACATTCAAGGTGATCCTGTGTCCCACAGCCTAACTGATTAACCAGGACATCAGATAATAATCCATAACCCCTGTCACCCTTCCACCTTCGCCCAACCTGTTCCCTACAATTGGTCTTCCCTTTTTCTCCCCATTCTTCAAGATCCAGCTCCAGTACCACCACTTCTGGAAGTCTTTCTAACCATTGATTTCTGAGCCCCTCAGCCTGTTTGCCCTCCTCTGCATCTCTATGAGGTTACAGGCCTTTCCTCCCCTACCTTCATCTGGCCTCTGCCCCCTGGTCCATGACCTCCACCATGGTGACGCCCAGTAGGATCTTGCACACACACGCACACACATGCACACACACATAGTGTTGCTCAGCATCCTGGCTCAAATCCTAGCAAGAAGAGTGTTCAGCCCCTGAGACAGAAGTCCTGGGGGAAATGCCCAACTTAGGACACACAGGCCCTAGCTCCACCACCAGAGCAGGGCTTCTGGCCTGAGTCACCCAGTTCTCTGGGGACAAAGAGGGGGCTGGGAAGAGGAGACCAACTTCCGTTCCCACCTAAGAGCAACTCCTCCCCCACCCACATTTCAGGAGGGGCAACTATAAATATCAGTGGGCCCAGGATGCTGATTCCCATAACACCAATCCCTCCCTGCCCCCTTCCCTCATACGCAGTGGCTTGGACCAGTCCAGCTCTCCTGAAGCTTTATGCCTCAGGCCTAGACACACACACACACACACACTTTCCACCATGGTCAGGGGAAGGAACAAATTACCCTTTTTTAGTGTCTTGGAGCAACTAGAAATGAGCTCTCCTTCCATCCTCAGTTCTGACTCAGGCCCCACCTCTCCCAATTATGAATCCTCAGCTCTGGGAACCTCTACAGGGCTGGGGGAGGAAGGAGGCAGGAACATAATGGTAAAGAACAATGTTCGATAGCCTAGGATTTAATTCCAGCCCTACCACTGGATGCATGGCTTTGGGCAAGTGACTTGGCCTTTCCAAGCCTCAGTTTTCTCCTCTCTAAAATGGATAAATAATTCCTACCTCTTCTGCTCAGCAAGGATGAAAGCCCTTTGCCTGGAGTAAATGCCCATGGGTACCTGCTCCTGAGGTTGCTGTTACTGTTTCCGTGTCCTTCTGGAATGGGGGCGCCCAAGCAAGATGGGGGCTCCTGCTTAGGAATCTTTCAGAAAGGTCCCAAGGTGGGAGACTGGATGTGGTGGCCCTGAGAGAGGGTCTTTGTGGGACAAAGTGACGTGGAAAGTAGGAGGTCGGCTCCTGAGGGAGCTGTCAGACAGCCTGCCCAGGACCTTCAGACAGGGGAATGGGAGAAGAGGGTCTGCATCTCACTGACCCACTGAGCTGAGACTTACACACCCCTCCCACCAGGAGGAGTAGCAGGACAGCCCCTCCCAGCCCTGCCCCAAATCCTAATAGTACCTTAGATGGAGATCACTGAGCCAGAGTGTTACATAATCAATGTGTACTGAACAAATGACACACAGTCCTGTCCTGAAAGTAGATGAGAGGGAACAAAGAGGGGACAGGCACCAGGATCTGCTACATGATGGGGAGCCTAACCGCCTGTCTTCTCCCCCTCTGCCCACCCCTTGGGCAGCCCCTCCGGAGGTAGGAGCAGAAGGCCAGGGCCATGAGATGGCTCAACTGCCAGAGTTCCCATGGGGCTGTCACTACCACTCATTAAGCAGTAGTGGCTGTGTAGTGAGGAGCAAAATGCAGACAGAGGGATGGGGGGACCCTCTCTGCCCTGGGCTGCTTGGAGCATTGGGATGTTGGTGATGAGTCCCTGTACATGTGAAATCAGAGTCAGTAGAGGTGAGGGGAAGTGAGTCTTAGGAAATGATCAGCCTGGGAGTGCCACTGGAGGGACACTCTGGAGAAGGAGCTAGCTAGAGCCTGGACACCCAGCTGGAAATCCCAGTGTGTGAGCATCCTCTGCCTTCACCCCCATAGAGGTAACTCTTCTCAACAGACCTTGGGCAGAGCCCAGCTGGCTCCCCGGATGTGCTAACCAGCTTCCAGATGAGGCTCTCTTTCTGGGCATCTGGTGCCCATATGTTTCCAGCCACCCATCTGGAGCTCATCTAAGCCCCCCAAGAGGCAGGTACAGTTGTTCCCCCTTATCTGTGGGGGATGTATTCCAAGACCCCCAGTGGATGCCTGAAACCACAGATAGTACTGAACCCTGTTTATACTATATTCTTTCCTAAACAGGCACACCTAGTTTTATTGTGCTTCACAGATACTGTTTTTTTTTCTCATTGACATTTGTGGCAACCCTGTGTCAAACAAATTTGTTGCTGCCATTTTTCCTCTTGTGGATAGCATTTTTTAGCAATAAAGTAGTTTTTAATTGATCTTAGAGAGGGAAGAAGGGAGAGAGAGAGAGAAGCATAGATGTGAGAGAAATACATTGATCAGTTGCCTCCCGCCCACTCCCTGACTAGGGATTGAACTCACAACCAAGTTATGTGCCCTGATGGGGAATCGAACCCATGACCTTCCAGTGCTTCAGCCACATCAGCCAGGGCAGCAATAAAGTATTTTTAATTAAAGTATGTACATTGGGGTTTTTTTTAGACATAATGCTATTGCACACTTAATCCTATTGACTACAGTATAGTGTAAACATAACCTTCATAAGCACTGGGAAACCAAAAATGTGTGTGCCTCACTTTATTTCAATATTTGCTTCATTGTGGTGGTGTGGATGCAAACCTTCTATGTCTCCTAGGTATGCTTGTACATACACACATTTTCACTTAAAGGAAGAACTTCACACCTTCACTAGTCTTGTACTTTGGGACCATTAAGTAAAATAAGGGTTACTTGAACATACCAGTTAATCATCAAGCCAGCTACTAAGTGACGAAGAGGCAGGGAGCATATACAGCGTGGAGACACTGGACAAAGGGATGATTCATCACACTACCCAGACCAGCGCACAATTTAAAACATGAATTATTTCTGGAATTTCCATTTCATATTTTCAGACCATGGATGACCACAGTAACTGAAGCCACAGAAAGCAAAACCACACGTTTTGGGACTTCTGTACTCAGGTGGGAGCCTGCCACTTCAACTGTTGACAGCCTTAGGGCAGGGGAAAGTTGTAGGGACCTGAGCCAGCTGTGTAGCCCTAGTGTGGGATACCTGGCCTGCTGTGTGGCCTTGGGCAGACCTCTATCCCTCTCCAAGGTCAACTCTAAAATTCTGAGCTCAAGCCTCTTAGGAATAGGATAGGGGATTCTGCTTCTGTCCAGAGAGAGTCAGATGCTTGTTCTGGGCAACATAGCAAGGTAGGCTGGGCCTGGGATGGAGCTGAGAGGCAGCCCAGCCTGCCAGAGCTCCTGGCATTGGGAAACCGCTTTCCTCCGTGGCACAGAGCCTTAGGTTTCTTCCAGAATGAGTAGCAGCTTCTCTCTATCCCCAGTTCCCATCTTATACCCCCAACCCCAGCCCCACCCCGCCAAAAATAAACCCAGACCACCCCATCTTGTACCAGCTAGACCCACCCAGCCCCTCCAGAGCCAGCTGAGTCACCACTTGGAGCTGCTGCTTTTTTTAACTGTCTGAGTCACCAGGGTGGCTATGGCTCCATGACACATACCCCAAGCTTCAGCCCCCGGTGGTACAAGTGAGGGAGGGGTCAGAACAGAGGCTGGCAGTAGGTGTAAAGTCAGGCTAGTACCTCAGCTTATAAACCCTCCATGCCTGGGGAACTCACCCCCTAGCAATCCAGAGCCCAGACCTGTCCCCAACAGTCATGGCACTACCCTGATCCATCTGCCCAGGAGTCCTTAGGGGATCTTGGTGACAAAGCCCATCTGTATCAGCTCTGCTTCCACAGCATTTCTTTGCCTTCAAATAGGTCTGGGCCTCTCACTCTGAAATTGCCAGTAACAGAGGGCTGCCAGGCCCCGGACCCTGGTCGGTAGGAGTGAGTGTGGCCTGGCTTTACAAGGTGAAGGCCACAGAGATGCCTAATTCCTGCCTTTCCTGACTGGATCCAACTCAGACTCTGACCATTCTGCCCAGAGCACCTGGAAGACTTTCTGTGGGACGGACGCCCACACTTGAAAGCTGTCCTTGCTCTCTCTGTGTACCTTCCACACATAGATCAGCTGGGCTGCAGACCTCTCTCCCCATCATCCCTGTTTCTCTCACTCTCTGTTGGCCCTGTTCTGTTCTTCTTTACTGAGTCCCAGGTCCTGGTGGCAGTCCAAAATGCTCCCTCTGCAGCTGGCACCTCCACAGATCCTTCTCTGCCTTCCCAGACACGACACACCTCACCTCCACCCATTCCCACAGGGACTCTGGGTCCCAGGGACCAATCCAGAGAGAAAGTTTCCATCCCCCTCACCAAAGCCCCCTCCTTCCCCTGTCCCAAAGCACAGCTACATCCTGTCTCAGGGAGTGTCAAGATCCCACAGGCACTTCCTTGGCAGCTGAGGGAGGGAGGGAGGAGACCTGGGAGGCCCCATCCCCCAGCCCATTTGGAGCCTGCACAGCCTCAAATCTCATCCATCTCATGTCTGTGCTATGGCCTCCAGCTATAAATAGGGGCTCTGATTCTATTTTCTTTAAAAACAAGCACCAAACTCTGTTACCACAGGCCCAGAAAAGCACTCCTGGCTGGGGCAGGGTGGGGACTTTGTGTCCAGGCCCCTGCCTCTGGGCAATGGGGCCCTGGAGGACAGAAGGGATATGAAAATAAGCCTGGAGGTGAGACAAGGTTGGGGACTGCTGGTCTGAGTCCCCAGGTGTAATCCTTGCGGGCAGTCCACTAAGGAATGTGGCTGCCCCTCTCACCCTGCTGGGCCCTCCCTCCTTTCTTCCCATCTCCTTCACCAAGCAGCCAATCTTGTCCCAAGACTTACAGTGTTAATGGAGAGAGGTGACAGTAGCATAACTCCCCAAGCCACAGCTGAGTGTCTCTGGACCCCCAGTGCAAAGGGGCTTTGGGCTGTGGGGAAGGGCGGGAACTTCTTTTTGGAAGGAGCATGAGGGCATTTCACAGCAGAGAAGTAGGAAGAACTCTCCAGGTAACAGGCTCTGAGTAGAGGCTGGGATTAGGGACCTGATCCGTGTAGATAGAAAACAGCCCAGCCCTGGCCGGTTTGGCTCAGCGGTTAGAGTGTCCGCCTGCGGTCCTGAGAGACCCGGGTTCGGTTCCCGCTGGGGGCGCGTGCCTCGGTTGCAGTTTGTCCCCTGGTCGGTTGTGCGGGTGGCAGCCACTCGATGTGTCCCTTTCACATCGATGTTTCTCTCTCTCTCTCTCTCTCTCTCTCTGTTCCTCTCTCTCCCTCCCACTCTACCTGAACAAAAAATGGAAAAATGTCCTCGGGTGAGGATAAAAAAGAAAAAGAAAACAGCCCAAGGTCTGGCGAGGGTGACATGTGGGATGTTCAAGGGAGGTGTACAGGAAAGCCTGTGGAGCTGGGGCAAGGTCACTGAGCACCCACATCAGTGCTGCGCTCTGGGGTTGGGCTTTGATCATGGACAATGGGGAGCCATTAAAGGCTTCCAAAGAATGATGATGAAGTGATTTGCATTTTAGGTTAACTGTGGCTGCTTTTAGCAAAACAAGGTAGAAAATTTATTAAGCCAGGCAAGGAATAGTGGCCATCTGCCTTGTGGGATAGCTCAGAGGAGCAAGAAGAGGAAATGAATTTGAAGAATTTAAGGGTAGGATGGGTAGACCATGGAAAGGGAAAATGTCTGAAACAACTTTTAGTTTTCTGCCCAGCAGTGGGTGAGTTGTAGGGCCTGCACTGGATGGGGAGCAGGTTAGGGTAGAGATGACACTGACTCTGACTTGAGATGGGTGGGCTTGAGGGTTCCTAGGGGTGTTCCTGGTGTAGGGGGCATTGGCCAGTTCCAGAGACAGAGATGTAGGTACCATAGCAAAGAGGTGGTACCTAGGCCAGGAAAGAGAGATGGACTAGGGAGAGTGGCAGAGTGGGCATAGCTTGGAGTTACTGAGAGTCTGAAGGGGTCTACAGAGATAGTGGGTGTGCTAGTCAGGGACTTAGGCCAAGAGGATACAGGCCTATGTGGGGGAACTCAGTCTGGGGACTTCTGAGGTGCCTGGTTAGCACAGAGGCCACTGAGGTTACCTGGTCCACCCTCCCAGGCCACACCCTCCTACCAGCACGCCACCAGCATGGGTGCTCTGCCCATCTGCTGTCAGCTCTGCCAATAAAAAATCCTTCATATGAGCCAAATGCCACCTCCATTTAACCGTTGTACTCCCTTAGATGCTAATGCTTCTTCTGTTAGCACATGTGCATGGTCTTCCTGGATGATAGATGCCTTGGGTACAGGACACAGGTTCTGGGCCCTGTTCTCAAGAATTTCTACTCTGGCCAGGCCTGTGGTCCCTGAGGCCAGAGGTGGAGTCTGCTGTACCTACTGTAGTGACCACAACTCTCCTTGTGGGCTGGGGTGGGCTGAGCTGGCCAGGGGCCAGGTGTCTGTCTCCCAACTCAGGTCCCTTTTCACAGTTGGAAAAACTGAAGCGAGAGGGAATATGGCTGCACATGGCTCTGAGTGTAGTGTGTGTGTATGTGTGTGTGTGTGTGTGTGTTGGGGCTACTGGTGACCCAAGCCTCTGCTTCCCCCAGGTCTCCAGGACATGGAACTTCTGTCTGTGGGGTCATCCTACCTCCTGTTCCTATATATCAGATGGGAGACCTAAGGTAGAGATAGTGGTGTCTTCTCCAAGACACAGAGCTTGGCCAAACTGATCCAGACCTCTGTCCAGACCAACAATCATGGCTTTCACTGTCCCCCCATCCCAACTCACACACTCACTGTCTCCAAACCTAGTCTGCCAGGCTCAGGGAAGCTCCGAGGCACCTCTCCAACAGGCTGCCCTGCTGGTTTCTCATCCCAGAGCAGAAGGGTTCCTGCCAGTGAGGAGACGGCCCCTCGGCCTCCTGGAGCCAGGCTTCTCATTCTGGGTGGAACCCACACTTCCCACCTCTCTAGCCTCCTCCCTGACCTCTAAAACCTCAATGGGCTGGTGGATCAGGGAGGGACCTTCTTCAGGACTGGCTCACTTATCAATATTTTCTGGAGCGTGCCATCCTCAGCCAGCCCTGAAGAAGGTCCCTCCCTCCCTAATCCATCAGTCCCCAAAACCAGACCCTATCCAGCTGCGCCAGGCATGGAAAGCAAATACTTTCCCCCTCTTCCTCACTCCCTCCTCCTCCACCACTCCCAACCCTGAGAAAGGGAGCCTTGAGGACAGGAAGGGAAAAAGTGTGTCTTCTCCAGGCAGCGAGCCAGTTCTCACACCCAGGCAGATGCTCCCCTTCCAAGTCACACATAGCGACCAATACCCCCTTCTGTATGCATACCCCACCCTGATAACCATAGCACCAGGCTCAGGAACCACATCAGCAGGGTCTTGAACCCCACTCCACAGCTGCTCTTTAGGCCCTAGCTTAGGTAACTGCCCTCCTTGCCTCAGTTTCCTCGCCTGTAACATGGAAGCTATCTCACAGGGACCCTGCTGGGGCTGGGAGGGCTGGGAAGGCCCAATGCCAGGCAAGCTCCCTCCCTCTTTTTAGAATCAGCCTGGTCCACTGAGATGAGGGACCCATATTCCCTCAAGGGCCAGAAAAAGGGAATGTGGAAGATGGCCTAGAAATCCTCCCTATTTAAGGAGGAAAATCACAAGGCAAGGAAAAGCCTCTCAGAATTGCTCCAAGCCACAGAAGACCCACCCCTCTATGCCTCAGGCTCGGGGAACGCAGTCTTCCACAAAGACTCCACCGAGGGCCCTGCTTCCTCCTGTGCCAGCCTTCCAGCCTTGCTGGACTCTGGGCTGCTGCTTCCAGCAAAACCTCTCATTTTCTCTCCCACTTCCTCTGTGTTCCATGTGGCCCCACGATAGGGACACATGGCTGGGAGTCCAGGGCACCAGCCCTGCTCCATCAGTATCTGTGGACCAAGCTCAGCATCTCACCCCACTGGTCTCCTTCTTCCTCTCCAGGGACACTCACTTTCCAGAGGGAGTACCTAAGTTGGGCATATTCCTCGGTGTATGCCCTTTGGCATGGGTGGCCTCCAGGTGCTTGGTTAGAAGACCAGAAGCTGAGGCCAGTGACCAGGGTCAGGGCTCAACCAGTAACTGAGGAAGCCATTGTCCTGCCCTGTCCTCATTGGTCTGGCAACCAAACACAAGATCAAGTATCCTGAGAGTGAGTCTTGTGGTCAAGAGTTCTCACAGTGAGGAGGGATGGTGACTGCAGCTGAGGTCTCTGTAGTATTGAGATGTAGAGACGGGGGTTTGCCCACAAGCACAAGAGACTGGTGTTCCCACACTGTACTGGGACAAGCTGTTGTCTCCTGAGAGAAACAGGAATAGCTGCTGGGTTTTGTGTGTGTGTGTGTGTGTGTGTGTGTGTGTGTGTGTGTGTGTGTGTGTGTTTGTGTGTGTGTGGTACGTGCCCCTAGTGGGAACCGAACCTGTGACTCTCCGGTCCACAGGCCGACACTCAACCGCTGAACCAAACCAGCCAGGGCATAGCTGCTGTTTTAAGTTCCCTGTCACTTTGAACTAATCTACTGTTGTTTCTACGGCTGTGCCTTGAGGGTGCTGGGACGGCCCTGGGTTGTGGGCTCGATCTGGAATTAAGGACACAGGTAGTGAGTACTGATGGTCTGCAGGGGCGTGAGCATCTTTCAGCCAGCCAGCCTGGCAGGTGGTAAGCCATCTCAAACTTGACTCTTGTAACTCCAATGTCACCACCGCAGGTAAGTTATGCTGTACCTTTGGTCTGGCCTAAAGTCTGTCCCTGTAACTTTGCCCCTTGTTACCCTTGGAGGTAACAGGCATTGGGGAAAGTGAAAGTTTAGAAAGGCTGAACTTTGAGCCTTGGGTGGAAGGGCTGTGGGACATGCTGAAGGAGGGGCTGACACCTGAATAGACACAGTGACAGCTTCTCCCTTGCCCAGGAGCCCAGGTACACAGTAGTGGCTGTCCAGGAAGGGTCTTTGTCCAGTATTCAGAGCCAAGCTGGGCCCACTGCACCGAATCCTCCCTTGTCCCCCACTCACCCCCACTGCTACCCACTGTGCAAGGGCCAGAGTCTGTGGTGCTCTGTGGAACTTCATACCAGTACATTTGCTCTCCCAGCTCTGCAATGGACAGGGCAGCATAGGAAGCATCATCCCCACCAGGTTCTAAATCAGAGAGAACTTTCCACCCTACTCCAGCCTCCTTAGAGTTTCCCTCACTTAGGCAGCAGAGTGCTGGGGATCTGGCCTAAGGTCCAGAGGACCTGGTGACCTCAGGGAGGGCCCAGCTGCAAGGGAAGGGCACTTGGCCCATCCTTGCTCTCTCTCAGGGCCGTTCACGCACACTCAACCAGGAAGGAAGACGAAGGACCCTTCACCTTTGCCTTGCCCTCCCAGCACACCCCACCCTACAGACTCCCCAGGGGGACCCTCCCAGCTTCACCCTGCCTACCCTGGATCTGGAACCAAGACTTGTCACTCCTGGTGACAAGGGACTATGGTGGAAAAATCCAGCTTCACTTAAGGCAGGAACCCCTTTCCCCACAACTGGCAGGGTGTCCCTCCTCACCCTCCTCACCCTCCTCACTCCTATCCACAGCAGCAGGCTCACTGACAACATCCTGCCTTCTCCATCTCTCTTGGGTTTGTCCTCCTCCATCTTCCTCAGGCCTCAGTCTGGATCCCTGAGTTCAGTCTTTGTGCGGGAAGAGTCTTTATTTTTCATTCTCAGCTGTAATATCTTTCTCAGGCTGTCTTTCCCAGGTTGGTTCTCCTTCTACATCCCCATCACTACAGTATTGTATTTGTGAATGAATGAATGAATGAATGAATGAATGAATGAATGAATGAATGAATGAATATGGTTCTGCCTTCTCTCACTATCCATCTCTCAGTTTCTGCTCTGGTTCAGTACCAATAATTCCCTCCTCGACATACACATGTCCAGGTTTCCCACCACCACACTTGACTGTGGGCCCAGGCATTCCCCACCGATCATCCTTTCTAGCAGCTCTCAGCTCCCAAACTTTCTCCCTTATAAAGTCAGGCAGCAGCAGACACCCAGGAATGCTGCTGCTGCCTATGACGTATGCTGGCTATGGAACCGCCTGGCTGCCCCCAGGCTACTAGGAATGTGGCAGGAGCATGGGCACACAGGCATCCATTGCCAGGGAGGGTGGGGGTGGGGGTGCCCAGACATGTGGCAGGATCAGGACTGCAGGCTTTCGACTTCTGTCAAATTGTTTCTTTTCTGGGGCTTCAAGTTTCCTGACTGAGAAGTGGTAGCTAAGTCTCCCTACTCCAGGCAGGGCTGCAGACAACTTCAATATTGTGGAACCCATCACCCAGGAAGTAGAGACCCAGGGCTGAGGGGGAAAGAGGCCTCAGGCCAGGCTCTCTAGACTGTTCTGGAGCAAGAATGATGCTCCCAGTTACAGCCAGGATGGGGCAGAGGAAAGACGGGAGGCAAAGACAAAGGCAGGGAAAGATGAGGAAAAGCAGAAGCAGAGACAGGCAGCAGGGTGGCTAAACAGACAAGACAGAGACAAGGAGAGATGAGACAGAGCCAGGAAGAGACAGTGGCTAGCTCCAGAGTTTCTAAGGACTCAGAAGGAGCAGGGTCTGCAGCAGCCTCCTAGACTAGAAAGGCACCCATGCTTGAGACCTGCCCCTAGCCAGCCTGGGAAGGGTCGACAGCCTGAAGTGCACATATTCTGCCCCATGTCCCAAGAGCCTGTTGTCAGGCAGACACTTGAGCATCATGATGGAAGTAAGCCTCATGTTTGGGGTTCCCCAGGAGCAGGGACTAGGTTCCCATTCATTGGCCTCCTAGGAGTGCCCCTAGGGAGCCAGAAGATGCCCACGTAACCTTGCCCTGCAGAGAGTGGTTTGCTAAGGGCCCTTGGCTAGTCTTCATCTCCCCATGTGAGAAGGGGCTTGGTAGGGAAGGACACAGGCTCTTTCTGTGCTCCCAGCCCTTGTCTCAGGAAGAGGGATGGAGCTGCCCAGCCCTAGGCCCAGACAGCAGTGCCCTGTTCATGGGCAGGAAGGGTGGGATGCTATGAGCCTTCTCCACCTTCAGTAAACCTCTTAGATAGATGGGCGCTGAACAGGAGGGGCAGGAACACAGGGCCCCTTTCATGGAGCCAGGCCCAGCCAAGTCATGGAGGGTGGGCACTGAGGGGAAAGACAGGCCTGGGCACAATCGCTGCTCTGTCCTGGCAGCTGGCAGCTCCTGGCCCACACATGAACACATACACAAATACACAGCCTGTGCAAATCCAAAACACACCCCCCAGCAGCCACCCACACACTTGCGCACACATGCAAATGCACATCTATATAGCCCTGGATACTCACCTATGTGCCTTCTTCCAGGCAGAGAAACCCAAACATGCGGGATTCTTCTTGCTCCCTCATTTATCCCCAGACCCTGTGGGGCATCCTGCTCCCCCAATTCTGAATACTTGTCACCACCCTGGCAGCCCACAACATGAACCCTCTGCACACCCATATTAGAGAGCAGACCTCTGGATGGGGGAGGGGCCTCAAGGGCGAATCCCCAGAGACAGGAGGAGGAAGGATTGGAAAGAAGTGCTCATTTTACAAAATGGTGGCCCGGAGGCCTACACTGGGTCCTTCAGCTGCTGCACGCCTGAGCTGGTGTTTTGATGAATAATGGGTCTTTTTGACCCAAGAGAGTCAAGGGAAGGTCTCCAGCAGTTCTAATGCCTCCTTTTCTCTCCCACCACCCAACACCCCATCAGGCTTAGTCATGTTACCTTTCCCTCTATTCCTCTGTCTTCATCTTTCCAGATCCCATATATTCCTGCCAGTCTCTCATTGTCCTTGCTGCCCATTCCCCTCCCTCTGCTCTGCTACACCACCTTGATCTCCCCCGGGAAGTCTTTGGGGATTGACTCCTAGCTCATTACTTCTTTATCCTATACCCCCTATCCACTCAAAGTCCCTCTCCAACTGCCCCCACCCCCACCCCAGACAGAGATCTTGGTTCTTGCAACTACAGTTCATCAGAGACAGTAAGATGGTCAGAAGAGAAGAACAGAAAGTAGGGGTGGTGAGACGGGGGAAGTGTGTGTGGGGGGTCACTGTCAGAGTTTCCAAAGCCCTGGCCAGCAAGGCCTCAGAAGCCTCTGTCGGGGCAGGGTGGAGGGGTTGCCTGACCTGTGCACTCCCAGCACAGTACAAGGCTGCTTGTGTGAGCCCTTCCCTGCCTGGCCCCACTGGAAACAGCAGGGCCCAGCCCCTTAATGAGCCCATTCAGACTCCAGCCCTCTGGAAAGTACCTCTACATCCTGCTGCTCTCCCACTTGGGCCTGGAGAACCAAGCCAAACTGGTGGCTGCTCTCCCCTACGGGGAGGGCACTAAAGACAGGATGCTTATTGGTTAGAGCCAGCCATCTACTTCAGTTCCTGCTTAGTCTAGAGCCCTGACCTTGATTATTCCCCAACAGGTTTATATTCACCCTTAGCAAAAGCGAGTGTGGATGGGTGTGTGGCTCATTCCCACATAGGGGAGAGAGATGGGTCCTCTCCCTGTGGGTGGTCGGCAAGTGAATGTTTAGCAACAGGCCCTCTAGCAGAAAGGGAGCCCTGATTTGTGGTATTGGCCTCTTTCCATGGTATAAATATCTTCATTGGGCAACATCACCTGGCTTACAAAATTCCTAAAAATTTACAATCAGCTCTTGCTGGCTGCTATGAACTCTGGCCCACCGTGACACTGTTTTGCAGGGACCACGTGCCCCACCCTCTGTGCTGTGGCTGCCCTCATTGTAGTGTGCTGCATTTTATTCTTAAGAATCAATGTCCAGCCCTGGCTGGTTTGGCTCAGCGGTTAGAGCATCGATCTGCGATCTGGAGAGACCTGGGTTCAGTTCCCGCTGAGGGCACATACCTCAGTTGCAGTTTGTCCCCGGCCCTGGTTGGTCGTGTGGGTGGCAACCACTTGATATGTCCCTTTCACATCAATGTTTCTCTCTCTCTCTCTCTCTCTCTCTCTCTCTCTCTCTCTCTCTTCCTCTCTCTCTCTCTTCTTCTCTCTCTCTCTCTCTCTTCCTCTCTCTCCCTCCCACTCTATCTGAACAAAAAATGGAAAAATGTCCTCTGGTGAAGATAAAAAAAAAAATCAATGTCCTTACAGATAAGTCATCCCATAGGTGCCCACCACCTGCCAGTCTCCTGACCTGTCCCTTACCAGCACCAGGGTTTGTTGGGCCATGTTGCACAGATGGTTTTACAGTTCTTATTTGACTCCTTTAGCTTCCCAAACAAAGGCTCTGATGTTTCCAACAAGTGTCAGCAAAGGAGATGATGACTAAAGGGGATTTAAGCTCAGCCCAAGAGGAAGAGCATTATCTGTCTTGGACATCCCCCAGGTGATGCTGGCTGTCTGTAGGGCATACATGCCTCAGACTCCTCCAGTGGCTATTTTCCAGGCACATGTAAGCTGGCTTAGGTTGGTGGAGAACCAGCAGGTATGTAACTGGTGCCAGATCATCCCTATCAAGGCCATCAGCCTTTATTCACTCTCATGGGGTTTAAGGGAAGCCCAACTGAGAGGAATGATCTTTTTAACCCATTACTGTCTGCCTCTCACAGCCTTGAACATGTTGGGGACAGACCCAAAGTTATTTTTGGCCCTAATCTTCACACAAAAATAAACCAGAGCCTGGATGGTGCGGCTCAGTGGTTGAGCATCAACCCATACACCATGGAGTCACTGGTTTGATTTCCAGTCAGGACACATGCCCAGGGTTGTGGGCTCAGTCCCGAGTAGAAGGCATGTAGGAGGCAGCAGGTTGATGTTGATGTTTCTATCTCTCTCTCCCTCTCCCTTCCTCTCTCTCTAAAATCAATAAAAAATATATTAAAAAAGAAGAATAGACTAGAAATTGTGGCAGCAAATTGGAGGTCAGGGAAGCTAATTTGGGGAAACTTCATGGAAGGAGGTATCAACTTAAAAAGAGGAGGTGTCCCAGTTTGGGACAAAAGGGAGCCTTCACAGTGACCACTAACCCTGTGAAACCCCTGCTGCCTTGGCCTGCCAAGCAAATCCTTAGCTCCTCCCAGGCCTTGTCTTCAGCCTCAGACTCTGCCTTGGAGAACTCAGCTGTTGTCATTCCTGGATCCCTGGTCATGGTGAAAACAATGGGAATGGATCTGACTGCTCACCAGGGACCATTAATAGCTCTATAGCAGGATGCAACATGGGATGATGCAAGAAGTTTTGGCCCATTTAGGGTCTAGTACTGCACATGGCCTCTATCTGGCCTTAGAACATTTGCTCCTCAGTGGACTCAGGCCAACAAGCTGCCTCTGCCAGCCCAAAGGCAGCTGGGAGCATGGCCCAAGAGAAAAGCAAAGATGGGTGGGCTGCCTGACAGCAACACCACCAGCCCCCAGACGTGGCCCCAACCAACCCATGATGCAGGTGGGGCATAGCATGAAAAGCATGCCCAAAGTATAAGGGCACTTAGGAAAAGGAATTTGAGCAGGGATCCATTGGGGGCAAAAGTGGTTCTTCTAGAACTCCAGTCCTGGTATTTGTGACCACCAGGCAAGTGATCATTCCAGTGATGGTTTCCCTTTGAGCCAAGGAGGGGCCAGACCCAGGATGGAGATTCTGCTGGGGCACAGGGGAAGAGAGCCATTGTTGGCAGAGGCCCCTGGTCCCAGGAACTTCTGAGGAGGAGACCTGAGTTGCTTGAAATTGCTTGGTTGGCTCTTCTTCAGAGGCAAATCTAGTCTGGGTACCTTCTGGTACCAGGACCAAGCAGGTGCTGGGATCTGGCTGAGGCCCATGGGACAGCTACATGGGAGAACCATGAGGGTGTGCCAGCATGAAACCCTTCCTTGCAGCCCATGCATTCATGCTATAGCACATGTCCTCCTCCAGGCAAGGGTCTGAGACTTGACCAAGACTCCCTCTCCCACACAGCCTCCTTCTTCGGAGAGAATCACCTGGAGGTGCTTGTGGCCACAGTTCTGACCAACATAGACCTACAGCTACAGTTCTCCACATCCCAGAGTGAAGCCCTACTTCTCCTGGCAGCAGGCCCAACTGACCACCTCCTCCTGCAGCTCTATTCCGGATGCCTGCAGGTCAGTGACATCTCTCTGCTAAACTCTAGCTTTCAATGGCCCCTAACCAGCTGTGTGACCTTGTGCAAGTCATTTTCACCTTGGGGTCTCAAGTTCTCCACTGTGAGATGAACAAGAGCATCCTAGAAGTTGTGAGTTTCTCATGAACTGAATCTGCCCTTCTACTCTCCAACCTCACTTCGTACCACAACTCTAGCTGGCCTTTAGGTGCTAATCACACTGATGACTTTCAGTTTCCTGTATCTATGGTCTCTTGCTATCAAGTCTTTTCTCATTCCATTCCCTCTGCCTAGTGCCTGCCTTACCCACTCCCTGCACTTGCCTAACTCTAGCCTCTCCTTGAAGCCTCAGCATGGACATTTCTTCCCCCTCTCCACCTACCTGTGGTGCTCACTTGGGCTCTGCATAGCATCAATCCTGTCTGTTAATGATGGTAACAATAGTACTGCCACAGCTTCATTATTTTTCCATTGTATCCTTCAAGTCACCACAAGCTATATTAGCAAGGATTCCTCTCTCGATGCTCCCCACTAACCATGAAGAGTTTAAGAACCCACAGTCTTAGTCCAAATGAAAGCCATCTGATTCCACACTGCACTGAGGAGAGGGCTATGGCCGGATCATCCATCAGTCCATCTGCTGCTATCATTGCTTCTCACTGCCATAAGGTGTCACTGTTGAACACAACCTGGTCCTAATACCCTAATACCCTTCCTCTCCGTCAGATGCAATAAGGCCACACCCCTACAGAGGTGCTCCTTACTTGTACTCCCAAGGTTGGTTCTTAATTCTCTGCTCTTTCAGTTCCCCTGCTCTGCCAAGACCCATTCTACCATCTGGTGTCAATGTCCTGGAGACAGAACCATTTCCTTTTCTCTCCCCAAGGATCTCCCCTCACTTTAGGTCAGGGAGCTTTTCTTACTAAACTTTCACAATGCAGAGCCTCTGACTGGGCTACCCTGCACTGAACAGTGAGCCTGGCTGCCTTGGTAACCCCTGTGTTTGCCCCACTCAGGGCCCTCAGCAGGGGTTTCCAGGTACCCATGATGGAATCTTTAGTATTCCAAGGTAATTTTTCTGGTACCTCTCACCCAAGGAGAGGGGGAAAGAAATTTCAAAATCCAGGTTGAATGTCTAGAGAGCATCCTCTGGATGCCAGTTATTTGTGGATAGGGACCACATCTAACTCTGAGGCCTGAGCCCAGAGCCTGTCCAGGCCTCACAGGGATCACTTGGTGAGTGTTCGGAAAATGAGTAAAGAGATGGCAGGAAGGAGAGAGGGGTGGCATGAGAAGACCTTGTCCTAGGCCCTCTGCTCTGGGGATCCCAAGCATTCCTAGGGACTAACTATGCTTTTCCAGAAAAAGTAATAGATTCACAGGGCTGTCTCCCCTACTCCCCATCTCTCCTCAGGTCAGACTTGTCCTAGGCCAGGAGGAGCTGAGGCTACAGACCCCATCAGAGATGCTGCTGAGCAACTCCGTCCTCCATACAGTGGGGCTGACAATGTCAGATGGCTGGGCCTGGTTGTCAATAGATGGGCGCCTCAACAGATCAGCCCCAGTCTCAGGGGGCCCTCTGGAGGTCCCCTATGGGCTCTTTGTCGGGGGCACTGGAAACCTGGGCCTGCCCTACCTGAGGGGAACCAGCCGACCTCTGAGGGGTTGCCTCCATACAGCTACTCTCAATGGCCGCAGCCTCCTTCAGCCACTGACCCTGGACGTGCATGAGGGCTGTGCTGAAGAGTTTTTTGCTGGTGATGATGTGGCCCTGGGCTTCTCTGGACCCAACTCACTGGCTGCTTTCCCTGCCTGGAGCACTCAGAATGGAAGCACCCTGGAGTTTACACTCATCACAAGGAGCCAGCAGGCACCTCTAGCCTTTCAGGCAGGGGGTCAGCATGGGGACTTCATTTACTTGGATGTATTTGAAGGCCACCTGCGGGCTGTAGTGGAGAAAGGCCAGGGCACTGTGTTGCTCCACAACAGTGTGCCTGTGGCAGATGGGCAGCCCCACGAGGTCAGTGTTCACATGGATGCCTACCAGTTGGAAATCTCCGTGGACCAATACCCAACACGTACTTCCAACCGTGGGGTCCTCAGCTACCTGGAGCCACGTGGCAGTCTCCTCCTCGGAGGACTAGATGCAGAGGCCTCTCACCACCTCCAGGAACACCGCCTGGGCCTGGCAGTGGGATCTGTCAGTGTCTCCCTACTGGGCTGCATGGAGGACCTCAGCATTAATGGCCAGAGGTGGGGGCTCCGAGAAGCTTTGCTAACTCGCAACATGGTGGCTGGCTGCAAGCCTGAGGAAGATGAATATGAGGAGGATACTTATGGCCCCTATGAGGTTTTCTCCACCCTGGCACCTGAAGCTTGGCCAGCCATGGAGCTGCCTGAGCCCTGCAAACCTGAACCCGGGCTGCCTCCTATCTTCAACAACTTCACCCAACTGCTGACCATCAGCCCCCTGGTGGTGGCTGAGGGTGGCACAGCCTGGCTTGAGTGGCGGCACGTGCAGCCCACCCTGGACCTGAGGGAGGCTGAGCTGCGCAAATCCCAGGTGCTGTTCAGTGTGAGCCGCGGGCCGCGCCACGGCAAGCTAGAGCTGGACATTCCGGGTGCACAGACTCGGCAAATGTTCACCCTTCTGGATGTGGTGAACCACAAGGCCCGCTTTGTCCACAATGGCTCTGAGGACACCTCTGACCAGCTGGTACTGGAGGTGTCAGTGACAGCTGGGGTACCCGTGCCCTCCTGCCTTCGGAGGGGCCAAACTTACATTCTACCCATCCATGTAAACCCTGTCAATGACCCACCCCTCATCATCTTCCCGCATGGCAGCCTCATGGTGATCCTGGAACATACACAGAAGCCACTGGGGCCGGAGGTTTTCCAGGCCTATGACCCAGACTCCACCTGTGAGGGCCTTACATTCCAGCTCCTGGCTAGCGGCCCCGTGGAACGCCTAGCCCAGCCTGGGGAGCTAGCATCCGAGTTCTCCTGCCGGGAGCTGGAGGCAGGTAGCCTTGCCTATGTCCACAGAGGAGGGCCTGCCCAGGACCTCATCTTCCGTGTCAGTGATGGGCTGCAGGCCAGCTCCTTGGCCACACTGAAGGTGGTGGCTGTCCGGCCAGCCATTCAGATTCGCCATAATACAGGGCTGCGCCTGGCCCAGGGCTCCACTGCACTGGTCTTGCCCACCAACTTGTCAGTGGAGACAAACGCTGTGGGGCAGGATGTGAGTGTGCTATTCCGAGTCACCAGGGCCCTGCAATTCGGGGAGCTGCAGAAGCAGGGGGTAGGGGGAGCAGAGGGCGCGGAATGGCGGGCCACACAAGCCTTCTACCAGCGGGACATGGAGCAGGGCCGCGTGAGGTACCTAAGCACCGACCCACAGCACCGTGCTGAGGACATGGTGGAGAGGCTGGCCCTGGAGGTGCAGGTGGGCCAGGAGATCCTGAGCAATCTCTCCTTCCTGGTGATGATCCAGAGAGCCACGGTGTGGCTGCTGCGGCTAAAGCCACTGCATACTCAGAACACCCGGCAGGAAGCCCTTACCACAGCCCATCTGGAGGCCACGCTGGAGGAAGCAAGCCTGAACCCCATCACTTTCCACTATGAGGTGGTTCAGGCTCCCAGGAAGGGTAATCTGCGGCTCCAGGGCATGCGGCTGTCGGAAGGCCAGGGCTTCACCCAAGATGACCTGCAAGCTGGTCGGGTGACTTATGGGGCCACAGCACGTGCCTCTGAGGTGGTCAAGGATGCCTTCCATTTCCGTGTCACAGCTCCACCACACTTCTCCCCACTCTACACCTTCCCCATCCACATTGGTGGTGACCCAGACGCTCCTGTCCTCACCAACGTTCTCCTCTCGGTCCCTGAAGGGGGTGAGGCTGTCCTCTCTGCTGAACACCTCTTTGTCAAGAGTCTCAACAGTGCCAGCTATCTCTATGAGGTCATGGAGCGGCCCCGCCATGGGAGGTTGGCATGGCAGGGGGCACAAGACAAGAGCACCATGGTGACATCCTTTACCAATGAGGACCTGTTGCATGGTCGTCTGGTGTACCAGCATGATGACTCTGAGACCACGGAAGATGACATCCCATTTGTGGCTACCCGTCAGGGGGAGGGCAGTGGGGGCATGGCCTGGGAGGAGGTACGTGGTGTCTTCCGAGTGGCCATCCAGCCCGTGAATGACCACATCCCCATGCAGACCATCAGCCGAATCTTTCACGTAGCCCGGGGCGGGCGGCGACTACTCACTACAGATGATGTGGCCTTTAACGATGCTGACTCTGACTTTGCTGATGACCAGCTGGTGCTGACCCGTAAGGACCTCCTCTTTGGCAGTATTGTGGCTGTGGATGAGCCCACGCGACCCATCTACCGCTTCACCCAGGAGGATCTCAGGAAGAAGCGAGTACTGTTTGTACACTCGGGGGCTGACCGTGGCTGGATCCAGCTGCAGGTGTCTGATGGGCAGCACCAAGCCACCACATCACTTGAAGTACAGGCCTCAGAGCCCTACCTCCGTGTGGCCAATGATTCGAGCCTTGTGGTCCCTCAAGGAGGCCAGGGCACCATTGACACAGCTGTGCTCCAACTGGACACCAACCTAGATATCCGCAGTGGGGATGAGATCAACTATCATGTCACAGCTGGCCCACACTGGGGTCAGCTGCTCCGGGCAGGCCAGCCAGCCACAGCCTTCTTTCAGCAGGACCTGCTGGATGGGGCCATTCTCTACAGCCACAACGGCAGCCTCAGCCCTCATGACACCATAGCCTTCTCTGTGGATGCAGGGCCTATGCACACGGATACCACTCTACAAGTGACCATTGCTCTAGAAGGGCTGCTGGCCCCATTGCACCTAGTCAAGCACAAGAAGGTCTATGTTTTCCAAGGGGAGGCGACTGAGATCAGAAGGGATCAGCTGGAGGTAAAGGTCTGGGGGATGAGCAGAGATATGGGCCTTCACGCTGTGCATGTGTGGATGTTTCTGGTATGCCTGTGGTAGCTTCTGGGTCTGGTGTGTGTACACACCTCGGGTATGCTCCTGTACACATGCATGTGCCAAGAGTTTCTGGGGAACTTGTACATACAGCTGCCTGTGCATTGTGTGTGCCTTCACATGTCATATGCATGTGTGTATATGCTGTGGCTAACCATGCAGATTCTTGTGACCCAGCCAGGCTCCAAAATCTCTGAATTTGAGCCTATGAATCTGTATTCTAGTAACAATAAGTTATCTGGAGGGTTTTCATAGACACAAACTTTGAGGACTACAGGCCTTGGAGATAGGCTTAGCTGCCCCCCACCCCAGGCTCCCATGTCTTCAGCTCTTTTCCCAGACTTCAGACTAGGACTCAGTCTGGAGAGGGCTGCTGACCTCCCAGGAACCTCACAAGCAACCAGAGGCCTCCCAGCAGGCCCACCAACTTGCTTTGGGATCTCAGGCCAGTCTCTTGCCCTCTCTGTGCCTGACTCTCCTACACTGCCAATTTCTGAGCCCCTCGTGGTTCTGGCTGTCTGGACTTTGGGGCAGAATGTGACTCTACATGTCTGGCATCAAGCTATGTTTGCCCTGGAGAAGGCAGCATTTGAGGCAGGGTTTGAAGTGTCTGGCGTTTTAATAGCAGGAAATGGAGGAACCATATTACAGGCAGAGGGAACAGTCCAGGCAAAGGCACAGAATCAGGAATGTGAATTTGGGGGTGGATGATCAGGCGAGGGAGCTCCCAGCAGCCCTTGGTCTGGATGGGGTCTGCAAGCTCCACAGAGCCTATAGTATCTTGAAATCTGTGCCTCTAGGAAGGATGGGGCGCTCTCTGGTGGTGAGAAGTGGCAATAGTTGGGGTGGGGCAGTGTGTGTGTGTGTGTGTGTGTGTGTGTGTGTGTGTGTGTGTGTACATATGTACGTGTGGGATAATTGTATGTCTCTGTTGTTACGTAAGATTATATGTCTGTATCACTGAATCTGAGAATGTGTGATTGTGTACATCTCAGGGAACGTGTCTCAGAGGCCATGACAGCCTCCCCCTGTGCCTGTGGTGAGTCCCTGTGACCCTCTGTTAACCAGGCAGCCCAGGAGGCAGTGCCACCCGCAGACATTGTGTTCTCAGTGAAGACTTTCCCAAGTGCTGGCTCCCTCGTGATGTTATCTCACAGTACCACTGTGGCTGAGCTGCCAAGGCTGGCCCCTGTGCAGAGCTTCTCTCAGGAGGCAGTGAATGCTGGCAGGGTCCTGTACCTGCATTCCCGCCCTGACGTCTGGAGTGATGCCTTCTCCCTGGATGTGGCCTCGGGCCTGGGTGCTCCTCTTCAGGGTGTCCACATGGAACTGGAGGTGCTGCCCACCACCATCCCACTGGAAGCACAAAACTTCAGTGTCCCCACAGGTGGCACTTGCACCCTGGCCCCTCCACTGCTCCGCATCCCTGGGCCCTACTTCCCTATGCTGCCAGGCCTTGACCTGCAGGTGCTAGAGTCACCCCGGCACGGAGCCCTGCGGAGAGAGGAAGACCCTCAAAACAGGACCCTCGGCACCTTCTCCTGGAGAGAGGTACATTGTCAGGGAGGCCCCAGGGGTACAACCCAGTTCTAGGGGCTGAGTGTGGGAGCCCTAGGGGTGCCCAGTCTGGGGATGTGTGCAGAGAGGAGGCATGGAGCCCACCTTTCTGGAACATGTCTGTTTCAAATGCCTTACCTCATTCTTTCTTCACCAGGAAGATAAAAATGACTGTCCCATTTCCTTCACGCCTTCATTCCTTTACTGGGAGTAAGGGTTGTCCCCACCTGCAGAAACTGAAGCACTGAGGGCCTCAGTCTCCTCCCCAACCCAAGGGCAGGGCATGAAGGGTATTGAGCCTGACCTCCAGCCCTGGGCCGGCCCACAGGTGGAAGAGCAGCTGATCTACTATGTTCATGACGGGAGTGAGACACAGACAGACGGCTTCATCCTGGTGGCCAATGCCTCAGAGAGGGACCGACAGAGCCATCCTGTGGCCTTTGCTATCACCATCCTGCCTGTCAACAAACAACCCCCTGTCCTCACCGCAAACACAGGCCTGCAGGTGAGAACATTCTAGGACCACCTCCCACACCCTCTCCTGGAGAAAGGCCCAGCACACAGCTTCCCTCTCTCTCAGACTGTTTTCTCCTCCTTAAAATAGGGACACGGCCACATGTCTCACTAGGTTGTTGGGAACAGGGAAGAGCTAGTGCCTCAAAAATACAACACAGGTGTGAGCTTTGTTCTTGGACTTTTATAAGTGCAGTGGACAGCCTTGTGAATGGCCATGCTTGGCCCAGCTCTTTCCTGGACTCACTCTCAACAGAAGGGTTTTTCTATGGCTTAGAAGCAGAACTTCTGAAAAAAGTTCTTCAAAGCCCTGAAGAGTGGATTCCAGGTGGGGAACCATTAAGCTCCCCACTTCAACCCCCAGCAAGTAAAGCTCACAGCTTGGTTCCCCAAGCCCCTACCCCCTACACAGGGTACAGTGGTGCCCTCGTTCAGCAAAGGTGGAAGTTGAGGCCCAGACAGGTGACAGAACTTCTCCACAGTCTCAAAACTAGTTGTTAGTGGAACAGAATGGGTGTGGCTTGACCAAGGTCACCCAGCAAGACTGCAGATGAACAAAGTGTGGACTCCAGGTCAGCAGGAGCCATGGGAGTCTTCAAAATAGAGCTGACAGACTATCTGTGACATGAGCACTGGGCATTTTTGTGGTATAGGATGTGCCTCTGGGGAGCGGCTCAGTGGTGGGGAGACCAGTAAAAGGTGGAGTACAGGCTAAGGGCTGCTTTGGGACTCCAGTCAGGCGGTGCTGTCTGGAATCTCAGCAACTGTGCTCATGCCAGGAGCCTCTATACATAGCGGCCCTCCTTCCATAGCTGCAGCGGGTCAGCCTGGGGCCAGGGGAGGGAGCCCAGGCATCCCAGAGGGCTTAGTTCTCCAAGTATGGAAGCCCATCCCCAATATTGCTCACAAGTTGTCAACTCACTAAGACATGTAACAGGCCTCTGGGAATGGGACCCTGCCCTACTGGCAGGGGAGGGCTAAGGAAGGTTCCCCTTCGCTCTGAGGATAGGGAGGGGCAGTCTGCATCCAGGCACACCTCAACCACCCCTTGGGACTTGGAACTGCCCTGACCCCAGTCCATTTCAGTGCTTCAGGACAGTGGCCAGCCATCAGCTTCTCTAGCTCTCTCTGCCTTCCACCCCTTCCCCTCACCTAATAGGGGAGCCCATTTCTAAGTATCCTAGGCAGGCAAAAATCACTGTTTTCTTTCTTTCTTTTTTTTTTCAATCCTCACCCGAGGACATTTTTCCATTTCTTTTGTTCAGGTAGAGCGGGAGGGAGAGAGAGGAACAGAGAGAGAGAGAAACATCGACGTGAAAGGGACACATCGAGTGGCTGCCACCCGCACGACCAACCAGGGCCGGGGACAAACTGCAACCGAGGCACGCGCCCTTAGCGGGAACCGAACCCGGGTCTCTCAGGACCGCAGGCCGACGCTCTAACCGCTGAGCCAAACCGGCCAGGGCAAAAAATCACTGTTTTCATAGTGTGTCCAGTCCTGTCCAGACTCACTATGGAGGGTCTAAGGGAGACCCCCACCCTGCCAGTGAGACAACCGGATTAAGCAGTGTTGTCAGTCAGGCTTGGAGGATTCTGGGGGGTGAGAAGCCCGTGAAGGTAAGAGCTGGGAGCTTCCTGAGGTAGAGGGACATGAGCTGTCCTTGAGGGACAGTCAAAATAAAGGCAGATAGGAGCAGGGAGCCTGGGCATGGGGGCCCTGGGGTAGCAGGAAAAGGTGAATGGGGTGGGGCCCTTTGTGGAGAGGAGCCCAAGATGGGCATTGGTGGCAGCAGAACCTTCATAGGCCTGTGTCCCCAGATGTGGGAGGGGGCCACTGTGCCCATCCCTATGACAGCCCTTAGGGGCACAGACAGCGACTCAGAGCCCGAGGACCTGGTCTACACCATCGAGCAGCCCAGCAATGGACGGGTAGTGCTGCAGACGGCACTGGGCACCGAGGTCCACAGCTTCACACAGGCCCAGCTGGACAGTGGGCTCGTGCTGTTCTCACACAGAGGTGGGTGCTGAGAAGTGGGGACACCCTGAGGATGGGGTACCAGCATGAACTAGTAAGACCCAACTCTACATCTGCCCCCAGGAGCCCTGGATGGAGGCTTCCACTTCAGCCTCTCTGACGGCAAGCACACTTCCCCTGGACACTTCTTCCATGTGACGGCCCAGAAGCCGCTGCTCCTTACACTGGAGGGCAGCCGGACACTAACTGTCTGCCCAGGTAGGTCTGCCTAGTGTGAGTGGCACGCCACACTCAGGATGCCTTTCCAGCAGTCACAGGCCTTGCTCTGACTGCTGGTCTAAGTCTGACAGGCCCCTTTTGCCTCTCACAGGGACTGTCGAGCCGCTCAGCAGCCAGAGCCTGAGAGCCAGCTCCAGCACAGGAACCGACCCCCACCACCTGCTCTACTGGGTGGTGCAGGGCCCCCAGCTTGGCCGACTATTCCACACCCAGCAGAGAAGCACGGGGGAGGCCCTGGTGAATTTCACTCAGGCTGAGGTAGGGGCCTAACTATAGCCACAGCTCAGGTGGCCCACTCTGCCATGGATACATGTGGACATAGGTACCAGGTCCAGCATAGCTGGCAGCACGCTTCCTGGGCCTCTTATGGTCCACACCATGCATGCCTTACCCTCCAAGAGCCACTAGCCCATAGGACAAACAGGGCGTAGTGTTCCATGGTGATAAAGAAGGATGCAGGATTTCAGGGCGACAGGGTCTCAGAACAGGGATCAGGTCCTGGGACTTGGCTTCCAGAAGGAAGACGCAATTGGACCCAAGGGGCTAGAAAGTGTATATTGGGTGGGGTCCACTAGTATACCCCAGTGGCTGGTAAAGGGCAGTGTTTGGTTCAAGGGACAGAGTTTGAGATGAAGGCAGCTGTTGGGCCTGTGGATAGAGGTATGAGCCTGGGTCTCAGATCAGGACCAGCAAGAAGCAGAGCAGGTCCTGGGAGCATGTGAGTGGACAGAAGGTAGCTGAGTAGGTCCAGCACGGAGTGGAGCTACCACCTGTCCATCACTGCAGTGTCAGGGCTTGGCTGTCACAGAACATGGCAGAGGTTGTCACTAAACAGATTGCGAGGCTTCTGGGATCACAGAGCTCTGTGCTAACTGTACCAGTACCAGTACCCATCACTTAATGCCCCTTCTAAACACAGGAGGTGCCAGGTCAGCCTTGGTTCTCCCAAAGACAGAGCTGGCTAAGAGTTTTCAGGCCTCAGGAAAGGAGGGGCTTTAATGGGGGTGGGAAAGGTTTCTTGGGTCTTTCATATCAACATCCACTAGGCTTGGGTTCTCTGTTCTCTTGGAGCCCTGGCTTCTGCTATGGCCCCCGTCCTGCCCCTCCCTATAATGAAATATTCAGCTGGTTGGAGGCTGCAGCCACTGTGCACCCTGAGTCCCTGGGAGCCTTTGTCATCAGATGCCCAGGAAGTGGAAGAAAATGGACCAGGCCTTCAGAGCCCTGCCCCCACCCTACAGTGCTTCTCCCCACATCCCAGCAATCTGAAAGACCAGGCTGTACAGCCACCAATGGGTGGGCTGGCAGGGCCATACAGAGAAGCCTGGAGGAGACTGCATGGCAGAGACCCATCCATACTTGGGGAAGGTGGTATCTTACATCACCACTGCCCCACAGTAGTCTGAGTTGGGTGGGGCAGAGAACAGGTATCCCCATTTCGCAGCTGAAAAAACTGAGGCTCACAGAGGTCAAGTGACTTTATTCAGAGCACACGGCTAGTAAGATGCAAACTATGATTGTGCCTTCTGACTGTTAGTCCAAGGTTTCTTTCCCTAGATGACACTGCTTCCTCCCAGAGCTCAGGGACCCTCTCCACCTTGCCTGTGATTTGCCCCACCCTCAAACAGATCCCTCCCACCCAATATGCTCCTATAGCCAGGCATTCAGCCTCCCACTCCTACTCCCAGGGGTCTTCATTTCCTTTCTGCCCACCCTTCAGCCTGGGCCAAAGATTACAGCTCGCTGTCCTTGCAGGCCACATCTGGCTGACAGATGTATTTTAAGTGGCCTGCACAATGCACTTAATATTTTTGTTTGTTTGTTTTAATGCACTCAGCATTTGAGTCGCATTTAATATTTTTAAATTAATGGTCAACATACAACCTTTGAGACATATCAAAAAAATCAAATTTGTCCTGGCCAGTTTGGCTTAGCAGTTACAGTGTCAGCCCGCAGACAAAAGAGTCACGGGTTTGATTCCAGTCAAGGGCACGTACCTCAGTTGCGGTTCAGTCCCTGGCCTTGGTTGGGATCATGCGGAAGGCAACCAATCAATGTGTCTCCCTCACATCGAAGTTTCTCTCTCTCTTTCTCCCTCCTTTCCTCCCACTCTATCTAAAGATAAATGGAAGAATATCTTCAGTGAGGATTTAAAAAAAAAAACACAACTAATTTGCAGGGGGTTTTTTTATCCTCACCCAAGGACATTTTTCAATATTTTGTTCAGATAGAGTTGGAGGGAAAGAGAGAGAGAGAAACATCGACGTGAAAGGGACACATCGAGTGGCTGCCACCCACATGATCCAACCGGGGCTGGGGACAAACTGCAACTGAGGTACGTGCCCTTAGCGGGAACCAAACCTGGGTCTCTCTGGACCGCAGGCCGACGCTCTAACCACTGAGCAAAACCGGCCAGGGATAATTTACAGTTTTTTAAAGTCCTGTGTTCCCTCTTACGGGAACCAGCTGAGAAGCTGCCACCCCTTTAACTGGGCTGTGCTCCCATTGCCACAACCCCACTCTCCTAGAAATCTCCTGCATCAATCATTTTCCATTTTACTATTATGCAAGTCTTATTTTTCTAGAGAAGGAAAATAGTTCTGTGTCTTCTAAAAGGGGAAAACAAAAGATAAGCTAAGAGGACACAGTTGGATCAGAAGGGGGAAGGAGTTTACTTCTTTGTGAAAATGAAGACTATGCCTGGTGTTTAACACGCAGACAGCCCTAGCACGCGGCAGGTTGGCTAGAGGAGTTGCTGAGGGAAAGTGGTCAGAGGTGAGGTCGAAGGTGTAATGGGGTCACAGCAGGGTCTCTGTAGTCAAATGATAAGCTATTGCACTATTTGAGCAAGATTGACATAACCTTACTTTACAAAGTCTTACTCTGGCTTTTGTAATAAGAACAGACTGTGGGGAGGAGGGGAGCAGAGGCCAAAGCTGGGCCATAATTAGGAGGGCTACTGCCATAATCCAGGTCAGAGATGATGGGGCATGGGAAGAGGAGGGAAGTCAGGAATGATGCCAGAGTTTGACCTGAGCTGTTGGAAAAATAGAGCTGCTGCTGTCTTCTGCAGTGGGAGAACAGAAAGGTGGGCAGGTCAAGGGTCCTCATGGTGCACATGGCATTTGAGACACCCACTAGACATCCCTGAGGAGCTGCTGAGGACACAAGTAGATATGAGAGGCTGAAGTTCGAGAGAGAACAATCCAGGTGGGAGATACACATAAGGGTCGTCCCTGGCACTGAGGACTGAATGAGGGCACGTGGGGCCTACCTGTAGATGGAGAAGAATCTCAAGGCCAAGCCATAGATGTTGGGGAGAAGAGGAGGGACCAAGAAAGTCTGTGAAGGAGCAACTACTGAGGTAGGAAGAAAACCAAGACAGCGGGCCATCCTGGAAGCAAGGGTGCATTGAGGAGGGCATGCTCCCATGTGGCATACACTGCTGAGCCGGTAAAATGAGGCCTGACAACCCACCATTGGATCAAACAACATGGAGGCCACTGGTGCCCCTGGCCAGAACAGGAGCAAAGCCTTGGTGGAGTACACTTAGGACAGCATGAGGGGAGTGTGGGCTATTCTGTTTGTAGTTTTGCTACAAAGAACAGCAAGATACCTTATGTGTATCTCCCACCCGGATTGTTCTCTCTCGAACTCCAGCCTCTCATATCTACTTGTGTCCTCAGCAGCTCCTCAGGGATGTCTAGTGGGTGTCTCAAATGCCATGTGCATCCTTGACCTGCCCACCTTTCTGTTCTCCCACAGCAGAAGACAGCAGCTCTATTTTTCCAACAGCTCAGGTCAAGGGGGAGGTGGCAAATGTTTGTGGGAAAAGTGAAGTTAAGTTTTCTCTTTAAGATGGAACAAAGAATAACTATGGCATAATGATGGGAATGATCCATTTGGGGGGAAATTGATGCCACACAAAAAATAAGGGAGATGGTCTCTGTCAAGAGAAACACAGGTAGCATATTGCTTTCCCCAGAAGCTCAGAGAAGAGATGTGCTCAAGGTGGCAAAGCCCAGATTTGACACAGTCTGGGTCTTCAATGCCACTTGACCTAGTGGTGACCCACTGAGTCAGGGAGAGAGTGCACAAGTTATAGACACAGAGTCAGGCACAACTGGGAGAGCCTAGAGTGAGGCTGAGAGGCTATTGCCATAATCCAGGGGTGGTCTGGGGAGGGTGGCTGAGGGCCCAGTGCCAGCCTGGGAGGGGGTTGCTGGGCACAGATGCTGAATCTACCTCATCCTAATGATGGGGGTCTCCCACAGGTATATGCCGGGAGTGTTTTATATGAGCACGAGATGCCTGCTGAGCCCTTCTGGGAGGCCCGTGACACCCTGAAGCTCCGGCTGTCCTCGCCTCCTGCCCCCGATGTAGCCACCACCTTTACTGTCGCTGTATCTTTTGAGGCTGCCTGTCCCCAGCGCCCTAGCCGCCTCTGGAGGAACAAAGGTGAACAGCACGATAGGCTAGCAAAGTTAAGGGGACACTGGGAGAGACCCAAAGAGAAGTGGACACAATGCCAGGGTCAGCCCCCAGGACCTGGATGTTAAAGGGAGGGTGGAAAGATAGAGAGACTTTGAGGTCAAAGGGAGACATGGTCCTTGTTCTTCCTGGGAATCCTGAACCCCATCCTGAGGTACCTGGTCTGAGTGGGAAAGCAAATCTTGCCTTGGGGACCCTGGTCTGAGGGTCCATGGTTCTTCCCTCAGTGGACTGAACCTAGCCTTTTTACCCCCAGGTCTCTGGGTCCCTGAAGGCCAGCGGGCCAAGATCACTAGAGCCACCCTTGATGCCTCCAACCTCCTGGCCAGCGTTCCTTCGTCCCAGCGCTCAAAGCATGATGTGCTGTTCCAGGTCACGCAGTTCCCTGCCTGGGGCCAGCTGCTGCTGTCCGAGGAGCCCCTCCATGCTGGGCAGCCTCACTTCCTGCAGTCTCAGCTGGCCTCAGGGCAGCTAGTGTATGCCCACAGTGGTGGGGACACCCAGCCAGATGGCTTCCGCTTCCATGCCCATCTCCAGGGGCCAGCAGGGGCCTCCTTGGTGGGACCCCAAACCTCAGAAGCTTTCACCATCACAGTACGAGATGTGAATGAGCAGCCACCTAGGCCACAGGCCTCCATCCCACTCCGGCTCACCCGCGGCTCCCGCGCCTCAATCTCCCGGGCCCAGCTGAGTGTGGTGGACCCAGACTCGGCTCCCGAGGAGATCGAGTTCAACGTGCAACAAGCACCCCACAACGGCTTCCTGAGCCTGGCAGGGGCCAGTGTGGGGCCTGTGAGCCACTTCACGCAAGCCGATGTGGATGCAGGGCGGCTGGCCTTTGTGGCCAATGGGAGCAGTGTAGCAGGCATCTTCCAGTTGAGCATGTCTGACGGGGCCAGTCCACCCCTGACCATGTCCCTGGCAGTGGATGTATTGCCCTCCACCATTGAGGTGCAGCTACGGGCACCCTTAGAGGTGCCTCAAGCTTTAGGGCACTCCTCACTGAGCCGGCAGCAGCTCCAGGTGGTTTCAGACCGGGAGGAGCCAGACGCCACATACCACCTCCTCCAGGGGCCCCAGTACGGTCATCTTCTGGTGGGCGGGCAGCCAGCTGCAGCCTTCAGCCAGCTCCAGGTAGACCAGGGTAAGGTGGTCTTTGCTTTCACTAACTTCTCCTCCTCTCATGACCACTTTAATGTCCTGGCACTGGCCAGGGGTGCCAATACATCAGCCACAGTGAACGTTACTGTGAGGGCTCTGCTGCATGTGTGGGCAGGTGGGCCATGGCCCCAGGGTGCCACCCTGCGCCTGGACTCCACCATCCTAGATGCGGGTGAGTTGGCCAACCACACAGGCAGTGTGCCCCGTTTCCGGCTCCTGGTGGGACCCCGGCATGGCCGCGTGGTCCATGTGCCCAAGGATGGCCAGCCTGTGGAGCAGTTCACACAGCAGGACCTTGAGAATGGAAGGCTAGGGCTGGAGGTAGGCAGGCCAGAGGGTAAATCCCCTGGCCCCGCAGGTGACAGTATCACTCTAGAGCTGTGGGCAAGAGGTGTCCCACCTGCTGTGGCCTCACTGGACTTTGCCACTGAGCCTTACAATGCAGCCCAGCCCTACAGCGTGGCCCTGCTCAGTCTCCCTGAGTCTGCTCAGATCGAAGCAGGAAGGCCAGAGAGCAGCCCCCCAGCTGGCGAGCCAGGGCCAGCAGCCTCCAGCCCCATGCCCACTGTGGCCAGAGGGGGCTTCCTGGGCTTCCTCGAGGACAACATGTTCAGCATCATTATCCCTGTGTGCCTGGTCCTCCTGCTTCTAGCACTCATCTTACCCCTGCTCTTCTACCTCCGCAAACGCAACAAGACAGGCAAGCACCACGTCCAAGTGCTGGCAACCAAGCCCCGCAACAGCCTGGCCGACGACACGGAGACCTTTCGCAAAGTGGAGCCCAGCCAGGCCATCCCACTCACAGCTCTGCCTGGTCAGAGGCCCCCACCAGGGGGCCATCCCGACCCAGAGCTGCTGCAATTCTGCCGGACATCCAACCCTGCCCTCAAAAATGGCCAGTACTGGGTATAAGTCCTATCCTGGGCCCAGATGTTGGCAGGCCAGGGACAGGCTTGCTCAGGCCCCAGCCTCATTGCTCCCATGCCCTGGTGCTGTCTGAGTGTTCCCAGAGCCAGAAAGACCTGAGGACACCAGGGGTGGAGGGTACTGTGAGGAAGTCCCAGGGGTCTGAACAGAGTGGAATCAAGAACTGGAATCTCCCCAGCTCACTCCATGCCTGGAGAACTATAGGGGCCACGGGCAGAGGCAGGCTCAAGGAGTCAGTCCCCTGCCCTGGAGCTAGTTTGGGCTGTTGAAACCAGAGCAACCTCCTATGTGGGTCAGGACTCTGAGTCCTGGGTCTATGACCTTAGGTGAGTCACCCCTAACCCTCTTAAAAGCAAGGAAAGGTCTGTGACCTTAGGTGAGTCACCCCTAACCCTCTTAAAAGCAAGGAAAAGAACAGAAAGAGGGGCAGACGTGTTCCTGGGTGCTCCCTTCAAGCCAGGCCTCCCCTCGTCTCTTTCCCAGGCTTGAGAGGAAAACTTTTCCCCTGGTCTTTTAGGGAGATGATATTCCTGGAGCAGATGACAAGAGAGAGCTCCTCCACTCTCTGGAAAGCATAATCCAGTAGAATGTGTTCAGAGTGCAAGATGGGTGGGTTGCTCTGGGGATGGGTTTATATAAGGGAGATTGCAAAGAGTTGAGTTAGCCTGGACTAATGGAGCCTCTGACAATGTGGGATGGAGGAGGGTCTGAGGCCAGTTAATTACCACCTCTATAGGATAAGGGCTAAGCAAGCATGGGTCTGTGGCCCTGCAGCAGATTGGGCTGGGGAGCATGCAGGGTCTGATGCCATGGGCACTGTAATGCCTATGCTCTCCTAAGGACTGGAGAGCAGGCAGTTGGGGACACTTGGCTCCATGGGGCCTAGATAAACGGTGCTTCCGAGGTTCTGGACAGCTGTGTGTTGTTTGTCTGACCATGCACTGGGCCCTTGTCCACACCAGCCTGCACTTCCCCTGGGCCTCAGCCAGCAGGATGGCCAGGGCCACAAGAGCCCTGAACCTCTACCTCCTAGGGCCTTTCAGATCTCTACCCCATCTTTGTGGGATGGGACCAAAGCCCTTTGGTTTAGTAGACATAGTCTAGCCCCTCTCCAAAGAGCTTAAAGCTAAAAAGGAAACCAAGAGATGTTCAATGTTTAGCCTTAGATTTTTTTAGCCTGAGTTTTGGCTTCCTCAGTCCTATCCCTCCCTACCCACATCTCAAGAGGTTAGAGCAGCAAAGGTGAGGAGAGTGATGGGGGACCCCAGGCTGGGCCCTGGTGCTATTGGGCCCCTAGAAATGTTTACAAGGAAGCTCCCTAGAAATGTTTACAAGGAAGGTTTCTGCTGGCCTATAACTTTCCAACAACGGACAAAGGGTCCTCAAAGGCAAAGTAAGCAGCAAGGATTCTGAAAGCTGTTCCTGTGTGTAGCCCAAGAGGTTGTCATTTGGTTAGGGGTCGGTTTGAGACACTGGGTCACCAGAAGGCCCCCTCTGAGTTCCTGAGGAGCCACCACCCTCTGACCCTTTCCCTTTGGAGGGTCTCCCAGGATTGGGGGCAATGGAGACAGATTCTAGGTCCCAGGCAATACCCCAGGTTGAAGTCCTCAGAAGAAGCATGAGAGATGTCAGAGCTATGGGATGGAGGGCAGGGGCCTGAGCACAGCCAGATTTGGGGTGGAGAGCCCCAGCCAGCCTTTGGCAGCTGACCTGTGTTTGGGAACCAGAGTCACCTCTTTCCTGTGCCTCAACATCTGTAATATCTAAACCAGAAACTAGGGCAAGAGAGGAGATCTCCTCCTCTCTCCCCACTGGTTGCCCCCAGACTATCTCTCCCTCTGATACCCTTTATTTTTTTAATATATTTTTATGAATTTCAGAGAGAGGAAGGGAGAGAGAGATAGAAACATCGATGAGAGAGAAACCTTGACCAGCTGCCTCTTGCATGCCCCCTGACCAGGAATCGAACCGGTGACCATCTGGTGCATGAAATGACACTCAACCGAGCCACACCTGCTGGGCTCTGCTGCCTTTTACATCTCAGCATATGGCTGCCTAGATCCTATCACTCCCTCAGAAGGTTCAGCAGAACACCTAAAATACTGTTGTGTCACTGCAGAAAGGGCCTCAGAGAATCACAGAGAGACAGAGTCAGAGAGGGGAGAATCACACACGGCAAGGCAGCAGTAGAGTAGACCAGACCCCTAGGCCCAGCCAGCTCAGCCAGGGCCCATAGGTGGAGATCCCCACAGAGACTCCTTCATACCCAGAGCTCACAATCCTGGCCTGACTTCCTGATCTCTTCAGCACCCTCCAGGCCAGCATCACAAAGGTTCCAGCCGAGGCTGTCTCCATGCTACACCCCATGCTTTCCCCTGCCCCTCCCAGAAGCCCAGGGCTGGATCCTCAGAGCTCTGATATCTGAGGCCATTCTCCACCTTGGAACTGTAAGCCAAGATAAGGGTGACAGACCCTCCAGGCAGGACCTGGCCTCAGCTTGGATTTCCCCCAGAGGACTGACACAGCCCTCTCTATTACAGGCCTGCCTGCCCTGCCCCAGATGTCTACTCTGGCTCCTCTAAGCCTCTGCTGGACAGTGGGCTGGCACCCAAGGAATTGTGCCAGCAGCTCTGTCAGGATCTTAACAGATTCCAGATATGCCCCCGAGGCTTAAGGGAGTTAGTTGCTGTCCACTTTACAAAATAATTTGCCATCTCCTTCTGTTAAGGAGCCAGCTCCTCCTAGGCACTGAGGATAGAAGCCAACCTGTATACAAGTGATCAGGAATGTCTGGGAGCCTCTGACCCTCTTTCTTATACACACACACACAGTGTATTTGTACAAACAGTTGTGCACCTTCAGATCTTCAAACATCCAACACAGAGATAAATGCCTGCCTACATAATACATATATGCACACACAAAATTTGAAGATATATGCTCCTTACCTGTGGCCTTCCCACAGTCCCAGGAGCTGGCCACATTGAGCCGAGGGCCAAGATGCCCTGCCCATCCAGGGACCCAAGCTGACATCAGCAGAACTGGGAAGTACCCCACAACGGGGGTGTGGGAAGCAAAGTAGGGGGTTCCAGAGAGGCCCAGATCTCTGGGTACCCAGTTTGGAAGCCTTGCCCACCAACCTAAATGGTTTAACCTCTTAGGTGCTAAAAAAGGGGCTGTTTCTGAGCCCCTCTCCTTATTCTAGAAGAGGGCCCTTTAAGTGGAGTTGCTATGGCAGCTGTGGAACCCACAGAGCTAGAACCATCATTGTCCAATAGAAAGCAGGAGAAATGGTCCCCCACCACCACCTCTGCTGACCAATGGGAACTGCTAGGGTTGCTGACATCTTCCTCTGGCCCTGAAGATTCCAGATCTTAAAGGAATGAAGGTACTGGGCAGCCCCACCAGCGTTCTCTGGTTGGGTCTCCTATTCCTGGCCATACATGTGAGTGAGCCCTGGCAAGTGGGTGGAGCAAGAATGGAAACCAGACCTACAGGACCCTTTTTTCCAAAGCTCCTGGCCCACCCTAGGTTCTCTCAATTAACACCACCCCTATGTAGTTACTGCTATGATCAGTCAGGCGTTAGAAAGGGTATTTTGTGCCAAAACTGCTATAGGGAATGCAGATAGAAATCCACCCAGCCTTTCCTGAAGATCCCCAGACCTGCAAATGAGTAACTACCATACCATGTCACCTAACCCAGTGTTATGAGCTGCCTGATGAGGGGAAGCCCAGAATGAGAGGACAGCTGACTCTGTTGGCTTCCTTCTCTTTTTAAAGAGTATTGGGCCTTTCCCTGGAAGGATCAGCCATACAGCCACTAAAGCCGAACACACCCAACTTACCTCCTGATAACATTTCCATTCTCAGTGCAATGAGGTGCAGTATTTAACTGATAGCCGCTGTGTGCCAGCTCCTCAGAGGGCCCCCGTGGCCACTACGATAAAGAGTGCATTATACAGTGTTCTTTCATGTTTCTGCTGTCCTAAGAGCTCCTAAAGGCAGAAGAGCCCTTGGTTAAGTCAACCAGTGGCTAAGAAGGAGCTTTCTACCTGAGCACATCCTCACTGGGACCTGAGGGAGCTCCCCTGCTCCCAATCTGGAAACTGCCAACTCTGTTAGGCTGGAGCTGGGAGCTAATCCCAAGGCTTCCCTCTGATGTTTAGTGAGATCACAAAGGGCTCAAGTGACCACTTCTGAAGGCCCAAATTCAGTGAGTTGTCTAAGTTTTTGCTGCTCAAAGTAGGATCCATGGACCAGCAACACCAGCATCACCTGGGGGCTTGTTGGAAATGAGGAATCTCAGGTGCACCCCAGAGTTGCTGAATCACATTCTGCATTTGAACAAAGTGCCAGGTACTTGAAATGCAACCAAACAGCAAAACTGAACACATACTGACTAAGTCCTCCCTCTCAACCTCTGGGGAAACTGAGCCAGGAGAGGCAGGGACCAGGCCAACATCACACAAAGGCAGCAATATCAACCTTTTTCATCTCATGTCATACATAAACTAATTACTAAAATTCTGTGGCACACCCAAAAATATATTTTTTACCAATCTGACAAAAAATTAGATATAACTTTGATTCATTCCCACTAGATGGCTATTGTTGTGTTGGCTGTTGTCATTTGTTGTTGTTGTTGTTGTTGTTGACAATCTAAGGGAAAAGAGGTCCGTGCCCCTGACTAGTCAGATACTGCATATTTTTAAAAATTCTTGCAGCACACCAATGTGTCCTGGCACACCAGTTGAAAATCACTGCACTAAGCAATGACCCAGGTGGAAGGAAGGAAGACCTCATGACTCTGTTCCCCGTGTCTTTCACTCCAGTGGCAATAGATGTTTACTGAACATCTACTGAGCACCTAATCTTGGGCTGTCTGTCCTTCTCCCCTACACTCTTTTGAAGTTCCCATATACCCCACACATTTGGGGAGATAGGGTTCTGATGTGGGGGTTCCTGCTCCAGGGGCCTCCAGTGAGGCAAAGAGGGAAGCAAAGGAGGGTGAGGCTGGCAGCCAGATCTGTTCCAGAGGGGAGAGTCTTCAGGAAGCAGCCACTCCCATCCTGACCTCCCAAAGACTGGTCTCTGGGAAATGCAGCAGACCCTATACCCTACTTTCTGCCACCAATTTGGTCCTTTCCTCCCTGGCCCCTCCCGACCTGTCTTGGTTCCACATGCAGAGTGAGAAACAAAGGGAGGTGTTGAGCCAAAGTCACCAGCCAATGTATCTGTTTCACCTATAGGGGAGTAACAGGGGACAGCAGAGAAGGGGAAAGAAGCTGCCTGTCAGGCTACCAGCCAGGCCTGATCAGGAAGGAGGGGGTTGGGCCTCCCAAAGCTCTCTGTCCCACAGAGGGTGGAAGTAAGAGAGGCTGCCACACTAACTGTCCCTTCTGCCTCCCAGAACAGATATCAGCCATGGCCCCAGCCTGTATGCTGCCCTGGGTCTAGCACCCAACTCCCATCCCAAGTTGCTGAGACCCTGGCGTGAGTGACGGTCCTTGGTACCTTATAGCAAACAGAGTTCAATGCTGTGTGCTCCTTCAGGGCAGTGTCCAGCCTGGCCCAGGGATAGGTGCATAGTAGATGTTCAGTAAACATCTACTGCTGGATTATAGCCCCTCCATTCCACCAGACCAAGAGGTCTCTAACCACCAATCCCATCCAGACATCTTTTCTTTTTTTTCTCTCTTTTTTTAAAATATATTTTTAATTTCAATTCAACAAAACTGAAGTAAGCCTGCCAGTTACACATTAGACTTCACACATTCACCTTCCCTTCCCAATCCCCCAAAAGCTATCATCCTGAATACAGCTCTGGTACAAAATCACAATAAACCATAACTTGAGCATCAAATATTAAAAGAGCCAGATTTCTCAATCTATGGGATAATCTCCAGTATTCAAATAAAACACATTCTAGTTTCACATCATTTCCCACAGCTAACTACTTCATGAAGTAATGCCCTTATTCCCATTTTATAGTGTTAGGCCTTGACCAAGGTTCCCATCAGAGAGGAACTCAGACCTTAAACCTACCCTACTAAGCCCACCTTCTTGCTGCACCCCACTGGGCAAAGTCTCCTGGTTTGTGTTTCCTTGAATCTGTAGTCCAGCTGGTACTTTACTTTTGACCAAGTAAACCTATTCTTAAAGTGACCCTAGAGGGCTTTGGTGTCCATGGGCTAAAACCAGCACAACTGAAGTGGCAGCAATATCAGTGTCCTAAGGAGGAGAAAAACTACTTGGCAGACCCTCAGTAACACCTCACACTCTCTTCCAAACCTTAAATCAAGATCTGAACAAGAAAGAAGGTGAACTGAGAGGCAGCCTCCACAGCCAGGCCCCTCAGGAGGAAAGGGTCAGTTGGCTTTAGTTTTAAAAGTGAGCACTGCATAAAGGTTTGCCCTTGGATTCTGAAAAACACCCAGAGAGAGACTGAATGGAGGGGACATCCACACTGCCAGCCTCAACTCGCTCCAACCAGACTCAACTACAGCAACTCTTAATTCTCCAGAGCAGGGTCTGGAAGAGGAGTTGAAACCAGTGGAAGCCAGGAAAAGGCCACAGGACCAAGACAGGATGTCAACAGGCTGTTGATCCCAAAGTCCTGTCCCCATGCAGGTCTTCCTCCTTGTGCCTATCAGACTGGATACATACCATGCTGCTGGAATGATTAAGGAGCATTTTATTTTCAGAATCTCGGGGGACAGAACTGGAGGCTTCCTTGTAGCTAAGGTAACCCTAGCCCACAAGCCTGGGGCCTTAGTCCTGGGCACTGGCTTTCAGAGTTACTTTGTACTTCCCTGTCATCTCCTTGGGTAACGGCACCAGGGCGGGCAGGGCACCTGCCCTTCCACCTCACAGACGCACTCCCGACGCAATATTTCACCGCCCAAAGTGGGCTGGATGAGAAAACTGCTCTTTCTCCTGCTCCTTCTGCTTGAGAGTTTCCTCACTCTTCCCCAGGATTTTTTTGATGTGCTCCATGATCTCTTTATTGCTCTTGGTCTCTACATCCACAAGAATCTGCTCACCAGAATCTAAATAGAATCGAAGGAAGGGTGATAGTGTCATGTTCTTAAACATCATGATCTGCACCCAAGGGTTTTTGTATTAGATCTGAAGTCTGTTGAAAAACACAAATTTCCTGGAGCCTTCGCCCAGCTCCCTGTGCGTGTTGTAGTTTACCGTCATGACCTTCACGGAGTCCTTGAACACCACGTCCCCCTGGCTCAAGTACTGCAGAGTGTGGCGGATCGGGAAGCAGCCTTTCATGGGCGTGGCAGCAGCAGCCCTGCCGCAAAGCGAGCGGCAAGGAGAGACCAGAGCAGCAGACACTGCCCCTGGCGGGCCTCGCATAGCTTCTCCTCCCCAGACATCTTTTCTTAAGTTGCCACTAGTTCCCCTGGTTTTCCTCATTCCCAGAGCTGCTGGCTGGGTTCCCAATTGCTGCTCTGGCTCCCAGATCACTTTCAGGGTCCAGGCAGACTTGACCTCAGGCCCTAAGTTTCTAAGGAGCAGGTTTAATCTGTCCCTCCCAGACTCTCAGAGTTCACATATCTCTCCCTCCGTACTCACTCATGGCTCCCTCCGACCCAGACACCCCAGGTCTATCTGCTCAGAAACCCATGGGCTGCTGCCACTTTCACCAAATCATGCATGAGAGCCCACCACAGATATAATCAAAGTTGACTAAATGGGGCAGGAAGAGGAGACAATCCAGATCCCCCTCCCACTCAGCTTCCTCCTGCCCTACAGGCCCTCCTTAGAACCTCCTGTGCCAGCTCATCTGACCATCGCAGGGCTTACCTGACCCAACCTTCAGGAACAAGGAACACAGTAGAGCCAAAGGTGCCCTCACTGGTACCCAGCCCAGAGGACCCTGCATGCGATCAGAGGGCTCAGAAGCCTAACCTTAGAGGAGTGACTATCACAATGACACAACACACTTCCTGGAGGCTTGGAACACCTCCAGATGCCAAGAACATGTCTCCCAGCAGTGGAATTCCTGGCACCTAGAGAGGCATTGGGGTAAGTGTGAGTGGGCCAGCAATGCCAGACATGTGGGGCCCCAACAGAGACCTTCAAGAACCAGTGAGATGCAGGGGAATCCTGTTGGATCTTGTTGGGGAAGGTAAAGCCTGTTCTAAAGGGCCACTGAGCAAGCAGGCAAGTGGGTGAAGTTGGCAGTACCTGCTTGCTCCTGAAGGTAGTGACTCAGGGCAGAAAGGCCCCTTCTGAGTCAGCCCTGGTAAGAGTTTGCTTTATGGGCATGGTATCTGAATAAACAGCTGGTGCAGGACCTGTGAACCCCAAGAAGATTCCAGATGACAGGACTTCAGCCCCTCTCCCCCATGTTCTGCCCTGAGAACCTCAGAGTCTAAGAACAGAACCCATGAACTGAAGAAGGGAGGGCAGGGGTGGTGATTGTCTGCCCAATGAACTTGTGCAAGTCCATCTACTTGCTCTAACTCAGGCGGAATCATTGACCCCAGAGAGTATGGATCTAGGCCTAGGGGAGCTTGATGCCTGCTTTCTGCCTGGAGGCCCACCTCCTGACTTCATTTCTGCCCCATTTCCCATTCCTAACAGCATACATGGGATGTGGCTAGCCAGAGGCCCCAGCTCAGCTCCCACTTCTCTACCTGAGTTAAGACCTATCAAAACAGAGCAACTAGCCAAGGCTTCTTTTTAAAGGGTCATTGTTGTGGCAAAGTTCTTAGAATCACACCAGGCATTTAGTAAATATTGACCATATGATTAGTGCTGTTATAATAGTGGTTATTTTTAACTTCCTAGCATATGGGTCTGGCATGTTGTAGGTGCTTTAACAAATGTTCAGAGTTGATGTTATTTTTATTATTATAATTTTTTACAGCCATCACAGTGCCTGGCACATAGTAGGTACTAAAAAATGCTCACTCCTCCTGGAAAGCCAAATGCATGCATTCCTCAAAAGAGGACATCGAGGCACTCGTTTGCTGGGTTCTGGAAGGGAGTGTGAGGTGTGCAGCAAGCAGCCAAGTTGTGGGTAGAAGCTGGCAGACCCACTCTGACTTCCCCTTTTCCACCCCACTGATTCAGAGGACTCTCCCTGAGGTTGGGGGTAGGCTGGGACCATCTGGCCTATCTTGGAGAAAGAGAGGAGGGTGGGACAGGTGAGCTCAGAAAGGGCCAGAACACAGGCTTCTTAGAGGAGATGGGCTCTGAGGATTAGGTTGAAGGAAGCTGTGGAAGGCTTGATCTGACAGGGAGTAATCTCCACAAGTAAACCTGGTGCTGGGCTATAGGCATATTCTTCCACCACTGCCCACTTTCCAGGGCTAACTCTTCAAGATGCAGAATTTAGATGCAGAAATAGGGGAAATGGTCGGGGGGGGGGGTGGTCTGAGACCCTGGGCCAGAACTCTGTACCCAACTGTCCCCAGTTTGAGTGGCCTCAGTTGTCCAACTACCCAAGAGTCACTCTAAAAACGTTAAGAGTTAGCCACCCCTGCCTGGCCAGTGTGGCTCGGTGGTTGAGTGTCAATCCATGCACCAAGAGGTCATCAGTTCAATTCCCGGTCAGGGCACATGCCCAGGTTGTGGGCCAAATCCCCAGTGAGGGGCATGCAGGAGGAGGTCATTTGATGTTCTCTCTCACTGATGTCTCTATCTCTCTCCCTAACCCTTCTCTCTCTAAAATCAATAGAGAACAATTATTTAACAAACAAACAAAAAGAAGAAGGCGGCCCTGGCTGGTTTGGCTCAGCAGTTAGAGCGTCAGCTCACGATCAAAGAGACTTGGGTTCAATTCCAGTAAAGGGAACGCACCTCGGTTGTGGTTTGGTCCCCGGCCCTGGTCTGGGTCGTGTGGGAGGCAACTAATTGATGTGTCTCTCTCATATCCATGTTTCTCTCTCTCTCCCTCCCACTGTATCTAAAGATAAATGGGAAAGTATCCTCAAGTGAGGATTTAAAAATAAATAAATAAATAAACAAACAGAGTCGGCCATCCCTCATACATGCATACCCCATACCCCACCCAGCTGATGTCAGCTTTACTGGGCTGAGCTTTAGTGCCAGGGAGGAAGGAGGCTGCCCACTCTGCCAGCTAGGATGGCACAGCCTCCTGCTAACCAGAGGACAGGGAAAGGCTCTCCAGGCCAACCTGGCCTCAAGCCCAGCCCTCCAGAGGGTGGACAGGGACTGGTGCATACCCTTTCCCACCCTTTCACACTCAGGCCTTGCTGAGAAAGAAATACACCCCAGAGCAATTCCTAGGTCCTGGGAGTGGGAGATGATGTCAGGGCAGAAGCATGCATTCAAGCATCAGCTGCTGCAGGAGCTCACATACACACATGCACATGGGACTGCCACACGCAGTTGTGCACAATTATGTGCAGACTACTCACTGATAGCAGTGAGACTGTGCAAACCAGAACCTGCACACACATCCTCCTTAGAGACCTGAGACACAACTTAGCACATGTCCCAAGTGATCTGCTATGAGCCAGGCACCGTACTAGGCACTAGGAACACAGCAGTGAGCAAGACAAACACCAGCTGCCCTGAAGGCTGCCTTCTAACAAACAGGTGCATGTAAAATCTAACTTTTGCACTGAAGTATTTGCAGATGAGATTGTGTGATGTCTCGAGTCTGTGGGAAGTAAGGGATGTGGGGGACTAAAATATCGGCCCAGGGTTGATAATTGTTGAAGATGAAGTATGGCACATGGGGACCCACTGTACTGTATTAATTTCTCTACTGTTATATATGCTTGAAACTTTCCATAATAAAAGGCTAAATACATAAACATATATAATTGGCAGTTGGTAATAAGTAAACTGAAGAAAAATTGGGCAGGATGTGGTGACACAGGACTAAAGCTTAAAAGAGTATTTTTATAAATTGATTTTAGAGAGAGGAAGGAAGAGAGAGAGAGACATCAGTTTGTAGCTCCACTTATCCATGCATTAATTCATTGATTTTTTTTTATCAAAAGTAAAAAAAAAAATTTATTTTACAGAGTGGTTGATATTTGTAATATACCAAAAACTGTAATGTTATACTTCCCTATTCTCACTGCTTGTCTTATATCAGTGGTTGAATTTTCTCCCAAACATTTACTTTGCATTTAAAGTGACAATACAGATTTTGCTTAATGGATTTAAGTTATAATTAGAAACTAGTTTTATATACAGAAAATCCATAAATATAGAACATTTCTTTTCTTATCCCAGGGCTATGCAAAAAACTTGACTAAAATGTATCATTTGAGTCTTTGTAATAAACATGTAAATACATTATTTACAATAGAGATACTTCCTGACAGAAGTAATTTTGGTCTTCACTTGATTCTATCATTATATGCTCACTTTCAAAGATGGTGTGATGCATCATGTTCACTCAAATTTTAAGATTCTTGTTAAGCACATAATTCAAATAATGACTTACTTGAACAATGAATACTTCATTCTGTATTTAAATTTTTTATAAACTTATCTTTATTGTTGAATATATTACAGATGTTCCTCATATTTCCCCTATTGCTCCCCTCCTCCCCACTCCCACCCCCCTCCTACCTTTCCCCACACTGTTGTCTGTGTCCATTGGTTATGCATATATGCATATAAATTCTTTGGTTTATTTCTTCCCACCCCCCAACCCCCCCCCCCCCGGTCCCTTTGAGGTTTGTCAGTCTAACAACCAATTTGTACTTCTTAATCCCTTCACCTTTTTCACCCGTTCCCCCAAACCCCCTCCCATCTAGCAACCAAAAAATGTTCTCTGTATCTATGAGAATGTTTCTGTTCTGCTTGTTCATTTTGTTTGTAGATTCCATTGCCGATAGATATGTATTCATTGCCATTTTGTTTGTTCATATATTTTATCTTTTTCTTCAAAAAGACCCTTCAACATTTCATATAATAACAGTTTGGTGGTGATGAACTCCTTTAGCTTTTTCTTGTCTGGGAAACTCTTCATATTGTCATCGATTCTAAATGATAGCTTTGCAGGATAGAGTAATCTTGGTTGTAGGTTCTTGCTTTTCATCACTCTTAATATTTCTTGCCACTCCCTTCTGGCCTGCAAAGTTTCTTTTGAGAAATGAGCTTACAGTTTTATGGGAACGTCCTTGTAGGTAACTACCTGGTTTTCTCTTGCTGCTTTTAAGATTCTCTTTCTGTCTTGAACCTTTTGCATTTTGATGATGATGTATCTTGGTGTGGGCCTGTTGGGGTTCATCTTGTTTGGGACTCTCCGTGCTTCCTGGACTTGTATGTCTGTTTCCTTCACCAAGTTAGGGAAGTTTTCTGTCATTATTGTTTCAAATAGGTTTTCAATTTCTTGTTCTCTCTCTTCTCCTTCTGGCATCCTCATGATGCAAATGTTGGTACACTTGAAATTGTCCCAGAGACTCCTTACACTATCCTCATTTTTTTGGATTTTTTTCTTTTTGCTGTTCTGATCAGGTATTTTTTGCTTCTTTATATTCCAAATCAATGGTTTGCTTCTTGGCTTTACCTACTCTACTATTGAATCTCTGTACATTATTCTTTTTTTTTTTTCAGAGGGTATCAAAGCCCTGCTGAAGTAAGTCTTTTTGTTTTTTGTTTTTTATCCTCACCCGAGGACACTTCTTTCCATTTTTTGTTCAGATAGAGTGGGAGGGAGAGAGAGAGAGAGAGAAACATTGACATGAAAGGGACACATCGAGTGGCTGCCACTCGCACGACCAACCAGGGCCAGGGACAAACTGCAACCAAGGCATGTGCCCTTAGCGGGAACCGAACCTGGGTCTCTCTGGACCGCAGGCCGACACTCCAATCGCTGAGCCAAACCGGCCAGGGCGAAGTAAGTCTTGCTCTGTGTGGTGGGCCCCTGCACAGCTGATCATCCGAGGTAGTCAGAGGTTGGTGGATAGTGGGCACAGCCAGTCCTTCAGCTGATCAGCCTGAGTAAAACCCTCTCATTGATGCGCCAATAGCAATCAAGACTCAATTACAACAGAAGGGTGTAAAGTCCACACTGAGAGGTGCACCTTGAGGGCTCAGCTGGGGGAGGCTGTGCCACTGGACCTGCAGGATACCTACTATAATAGGCCACCATAGGAAGCCCAAAGGACATAGCAACTCTACCCAATATATAGAAACAAACAATGGAGGCAAAATGAGGAGACAAAGAAACAGGTCCCAAATGAAAGAACAGAACAAAACCCCAGGAAAAGAACTAAGCAAAATGGAGATAAGCAACCTAACAGATGCAGAGTTCAAAACACTTCTTATAAGGATGCTCAATGAACTTAGTGAGGGCCTCAGGACCATAAAAAAGGACCAGTCAGAAATGAAGGAGGCATTAACTGAAATAAAGAATAATGTACAGAGCCCTGGCTGGTTTGGCTCAGTAGTTGGAGCATTGGCCTGCAGTCCAGAAAGACCCAGGTTTGGTTCTCACTAAGGGCACGCACCTCAGTTGAAGTTTGTCCCCGGCCCTGGTTGGGTTGTGCAGGTGGCAGCCACTCGATGTGTCCCTTTCATGTCGATGTATCACTCTCTCTCTCTCTCTCTCTCTCTCTCTCCCCCTCTCCCTCCCTCCCACTCTGTCTGAACAAAAAAATGGAAAAATATCCTTGGGTGAGAATAAAAAATAAAAAAAAAAGACTTACTTCAGCAGGGCTCTGATACCCACTGAGTCCACTCATTGAGTGTGTCACTTATGGAGGTGGTTGGGTGGTGGTGCTTCGCAGTATTCTGAAGCTGTCCACTGGGTGTGCTGGCTCTGGGGCCAGGTCAGCCACTGCCTGGTGTTCTACCTGGGACCTCCAGGCATAAGTTGCAGTCTGCAGATGGCTGCTTCTTGTGCTGGGCTTGGAGGTGCCCAGGCAAAGCCAAGATATGAACCAAGGCTGGCTGCTTCTAGTGCCAGGCCTGGGGCCACTTAATGAGAGGTATGGGGTTTGCTGAAACCAGATGCTGCTTGTTTGAAAGAATTTAGGAAAATCTGAAGCAGGATCCAAGACAGGCCATTCCTTTGGTAAAGCAACTGGCAATAGGTTGAGTGGGCCTAAAAGTTGGGTGGGGCAGGGCCTCAGGGAATCACCAGGGCAGGGCAAATAGTGTGAGCCAAGTTGCTGGAATCCCAGATTTGTCTGCCTGCCCTGTGGGAGAAGGGCTCACCAAAGGAACAAAGGTCTCTGACATCACGTCTGTAAATGAGAAAGCCACCTCTCCAGCCCTCGCCCCAATGCCAAACAACTCAGTTCTTCCCCATATGTCTCTGGTACCTTTTGAGCTGCCTCCCCCACACTGGAGCCTGGAGGGTGTGAGTCCATGTGCCCAAGCGCAGGCCCTTTAAGAGGAACTGCCTGGGGCTCTAGCAGCCTCAGCCTCCCTTGGTCTCAGTTCCCACTGGTTTTAGTGCCAGAAGTTATGGGGACTTCTCTTCCTGGCACTGGAACCCTGAGCTGGTGGCCTAGTATGGGAGGGGGACCCCTCACTCCTCAGGGAGGATCTCCACAGCGGAGGTATCCCCCTGACTTTTATCCGCCACGCATGGGTGTGGGACCAGCCCACCCGCCCCTCCGCCCCTCCGCCCCTCCTACCAGTCTCAATGAGGCTGCTTCTTTAATTTTTTAGTTGTAGGACTTCCATTCAGCTCGATTTCAGGTGGTTTTGAATGATGGTTATTCTGTAGTTTATTTGTAACTTTGATGTGGTTGTGGGAGGATGCGATACCGCGTTTCTGTATTTAAATTTCTTTTAAGAAATATTCCTTGATCCAATAGTAAGGAAGTTTAATTTTTTTTCCAAATATGACCAAACGTTTCTGGACAATTATGTGCAATTTTCTGCCTTCTGGCAATACTCTAAATACTTAGTCATTTAATCTTCATTGTTCACCCCCTAGAGACAGTTCCATTATCTCACATGATGTAAGTACCATCTTTGTTGTATTTCATGGACTCCATTTATTTTGTCATAACCAGGAAAAATACTGAAATCCAGTACTTAGGCCAGACATATGTTGAAAGTACTCCTCTTTCTCCACTTGAGTTATTAAATTGTTTACTCCAGCATTTTTAAGTATTCCTATAAACTGCTGCACCATTCTTTGTTCCAGTACATCAGATGTCACCTGTATATGAATTGTTCCTGCCACAATACTGGCAGAATGACGCTAAAAATAAGGGTCTTGGTATGATATTAACCCTTCAATTTCCTGCATCTTTTCTAAGGCAAAATGTGATTATTTTTCATATTCTAGTGGTAGTACTACCTGTCACTCACCTTTTTTTTTTTAATTTATCTTTATTGTTAAAAGTATTATAGACGACCTGCCCCCCCCCATCCTTATTGACACCTTCCTCCCTGCTCCTGTCTCCCTACTGCCTTCACCACACTGTTGTCTGTGTCCATTGGTCATGCATATACATGTAAGTTCTTTGGTTTATCTCTTCCCACACCCCCATCTCCCTTCCCTCCGAGGTTTGTCAGTCTGTTTCTTACTTCCATGTCTTGAATCTATTTTGTTGGTCGGTTTATTTTGTTCATTATATTCCACAAATAAGTGAGATTGTGTGATACCTGTCTTTCTCTGATTGGCATATTTTGCTGAGCATAATGCTCTCCAGGTTCCTCCATGCCATCTCAAAAGGTAAGAGGTCTTTCTTTATATAAGTACATAGTATTCCATTGCTGATAGGCATCTTTAATCAGTGGAACACTGAGAAATATTAATATAGCAATAAAAAGAACAGAGAGGATCAGCAATGAAACATCCAAACTAATCTAGCCCTGGCCAGTTTGGATCAGTGGTTAAAGCATTGGCCTGTGGTCGAGAGAGACCTGGGTTCGGTTCCCGCTAAGGGCATGTACCTCGGTTGCAGTTTGTCCCCGGCTCTGGTTGGGTCGCGCGGGTGGCAGCCACTCGATGTGTCCCTTCACGTCGATGTTTCGCTCTCTCTCTCCTTCCTATTCTATCTGAACAAAAAATGGAAAAATCTCCTCAGGTGAGGATTAAAAATTTTTTTTTAATTTTTTTTAATCAAACTGCTCTATAAGAATTGTGGATACAACTATTCCAATATTGCCAAGTGTGTCCCTCATGTTAGTATTCATGCCTCTACCTGCGGATCCATGGCTGTGACCATGCCCATGGACACTGTGTCCATGCATATGGTATGAATGGCCGTGATCAGATGAGTGACAGCTTCCTTGAGAAGCTTCATGGGTATTGTTATGGGCATGGCTAAAGGCACAGCACCAATAAGGTTTACTATCAGTGTTTCAACTAAGACTTGTGTTAACATGTGTGTGTCTAATTCCAGAGGATCAATTAATCTAGTCATTGACTCCATAAATACAAAGAAAGCTATTACCATTAGAAAAAAATCCATTAATAAATCCAGAGAGAATTTCTATTTGGCCATACCCATAGTAGAAAATCTGAGTTGCTTTCCATCTACTCATTAGAGCAGCAAAAAGTCCCATGACCAAAGCAGAGCAGTCAAAGAGCATGTGAAATCCATCTGAGATCAGATCCAGACTACTGGTCGACACATCATAAAATAATTCCACAAAAGTAAAGAGCAGATTGAGACACGAGAAATAAAAGATCTGCCTAGAGTCATTCTCTTCAAGAATTTGTTTTAGTGATTCCTTAATAAACCTAGGGATTGATTGAGAGCTATGCTGAAAAGCATCACCCATGGAGTTATAAAGAGGTGTTCCTTCAGGAGAATATCCAATTAGGGTACCTTTCTGTCCTCTCTCAGAAGGAGATAATAAGATGTTAGCAAACAAAATGAAGAATATATGGCTCACTACCACTCCTCCAGACAGGAAGTGTTCAGTGCTCTCCTGGTGTGCTGCTCTGTTCATAGCCCAAAGCTTGTCTGTTATTGGATGCATTCAAAAATTTCCAAAATGTAGAGCACTAATAAAAATGGGGAAGGATCCATAGTGGGCACATTTGGGAACTTCCATTTTGACTGAACAAATGGAATCAACATAGAAATCCAGGATCACGACAAAAAAGATAACCATTGTGAAAGACATAATGAGAAAAAAACAAGACTCGACTTTACTCTCAGTTGTCAGGGCAGCAGAAAGGCACAGAAATAATATGAGATAAAGCTTGAAGACATTTGACTCCACCAACATCTATAGAGAGTTTTCTAGAAGCTGTATGAAAACTTTATAACACAAAGCCAGTACTAGCAACAATACTTCACCCTTGTAATCTGCCACACCTAAGAAGGCAATGGCTGTGTAAAGTATGTGACTTAGAGCATTGTCGTGATGTTCTTCAGAGAATTTAGCCTTTTTAGCCATGAGATCATCATTGTTAAAAAGCAGATCACAGCAATAAAAATAAAAAATTTAAAAAGTAGCTTCCGTGTCTTTGCTGGTCCTCCTCCAGAACTAGTGAACAAAACCCTGAGTAGTGAGCTGACAACAATATCACTGTGTTCAAATAGCAGCAAAGTCCTTAGTGGTCCACAAAGAATGAGGCCAAAAAACCACAAGAGTGAAATGATACACCCAGCAACTGCATCTTTAAATATTTTGATCCACTAGTGTTTGGTAATACTTTTTCCAGAAGAAAATGGCTTTTGAAACAAAACCATAAGAAATGCAGTCCCAAGTTTTGTTTTATTTTATTTTATTTTATTTATTTATTTATTATTTATTTATTTTTATCCTCACCCAAGGACATTTTTCCATTTTTTGTTCAGATAGAGTGGGAGGGAGAGAGAGGGAGAGAGAGAGAAACATCGATGTGAAAGGGACACATCAAGTGGCTGCCACCCGCACAATCAACCAGGGCCAGGACAAAGTGCAACCGAGGTATGTGTCCTTAGTGGGAACCAAACCCGGGTCTCTCTGGACCACAGGCCGACGCTCTAACCGCTAAGCCAATCCAGCCAGGGCATGGTAATACTTTTTCCAGAAGAAAATGGCTTTTGAAACAAAACCATAAGAAATGCAGTCCCAAGTTTTAATATAAAAATGAACTAAACAATGTGAACTACTTTTAGGAGATAATATGATTAAAAAAGTCCCACTGCCTTCAAAATGTAGTGAAACATAGTAACAATATATTTTGTTAATCTCTTGTGGGAAGGGGAGTGGAGGGGCAAAGAGGAATTTTCCATTTTTATTCTGAACTTCTGCACTGTTTTAATTCTTTACAATGAGTACACATTTCTTATTTAACAATCAAATAAAACCAAGAAAGAAAAAAGAAACTAGATGACAGGCTATATTCTTGATGTACAGAGTTAGCCTGAACATCGAAGTTCAGCTGTTTCTACTTTGGTTTCTTCACTTGAAGATATGATAGTGACACCTTCCCCTAATTTAGAAGGAATATGTCTGAAAGGTTAATTAGTCACTATACTACTATTTTAGGAAGAAACTGCCAACAATATACTTCTGGCTCATCAGCAAAGCCTCCCACGTGAACTAACTGGCAGTTCTAAGGTTAATGGCCCACCCTGAAATCCACAGTTTCAAGCAGAACCTTCCTGGTTTTAGAGCATTGTACAATAGGGAACAGAGGAGCCAATGAAAGCTAGAAGCAGCCTAGAAATGGAGAGAGAACAGAGGACTTCAGAGCACATACTGAACCAAGGAGGGCATTCTGGGCTGTCAAGGAGTTAAGAGGGACGCCGGTCCCCGTGCACACCCAGGTAGAGTCCAGGGAAGTGGTCATGGGAAGTGTGTGTGTCGGGAGTGGCCAAACTGCCGTCCAGGTCAGCGAGTGAGCAAGCCCACAAGCGCAGGCAGGTGGAGAAAGAGGCTCCGGAGGCTTGGACCAGATTGGTCCCTTACTGAACGCTGGGTATGTCCACTGGCAGGAGGCCGCTGCCACCACCAACACCCAGGGCAGCTAGTACATCCCTGAGGTATTTCTTCACCATTCCAGGGTTCAGGAGCCACCACCACTGCCTCTGCCACGAGGTCTCTTCATGGAACAGTGGAGTCAGGCACATCACTCTCCCATGGCAGTGGCCTCCTCGGGTTCCTGCAGGTCAGGCTGCAACTGCAGACACTGGTTGATTCTCGTACGTGCTCTGACTGGGGATCTAACCACAACCTTGGCATATCAGGCACCAAGCAACTGAGCTACCCAACCAGGGCTAGAAACACTCTTTCGATGGTCAGGGAAGGCTTCTCCAAGGAGGTAACATGTAAGCGAAAACTTAAATTAACTGAGGTGTGAACCACACAGACATCTGGGAGGAAAAACATTCTAGACAGAGGGGACAGCAAGTACAAAGGCCCTGAGGTATCAGAAAGCTTGGTCTATGTGAAGAATACTCAGTAGTTCAGTGGGCCTGGATTTGTGTGTCCAAGGTGATATCACAGAGAGGCCTTGTGGTCTGCAATAGGAGTTTGAAATCTATCCTACAAATGGCAGAAACCCCTGGAAGTTGAAAGCAGAGAGGGACATAATTTTATTTAGAATGTAGTTTTAAAAGATCACTCTGGACTTCCGGTCAAGATGGCGGGGTAGGTAAATGTGGTATTGCATACTCCTACAACCACATCAAAGTTACAACTAAACTACAGAACAACCATCATTCAGAACCACATAAAATCGAGCTGAATGGAAGTCCTACAACTACAAAATTAAAGAATAAGCCACAACAAGACTGGTAGGAGGGGCAGAGGTGTGACAGGCTGGCCCCACACCACGTGTGGCAGATAAAAATCAGGATGATACCTCGGCTGGGAAGGTCCTCCCTGACGACTAAGGGGTCCCCGTCCCACACCGGGTGCCCAGCTCAGGGTTCCAGGGCCAGGAAGAGAATCCCCAAAACTTCTGGTTGTAAAACCAGCGGGAACTGAGGCTCAGGGAAGCTGAGGCGGCTGGAGCCCCAGGCAGCTCCTCTTAAAGGGCCCGCGCACAGACTTATCGGACTCACTTCCTCTAAGCTTAGACGGGAGGCAGCTCCAGGGGCACCAGAGACATACAGGGAAGAACTGAGCTGTTTGGCACTGGAGCGAGGGCTGAAGAGGGGGCTTTCTCTGGGACAGATGGCTGTCAGAGGCCTTTGTGCCTTTGGTGAGCCATTCCCTGGGGCGGCAGACAGCCGCCTTATCTGGGACTCCAGCAACCTGGCTCACACTGGTTGCCCCGCGCTGGTGATTCCCTGGGGCTCCGTCCCACCCAACTTTCAGGCCCACCCAAGCTCTTGCCAGTTGCTTAACCATAGGATTGGCCTGTCTTGGATTCTGCTTCAGGTTTTCCTAAATTCTTTCAAATAAGCAGCATCTGGTCTCAGATAGCCCCATACCTCTCAATAAGTAATACACAGAAACAAACACAGGGAGGCAGCCAAAATGAGGAGACAAAGAAACAGGTCCCAAATGAATGAACAGAACAAAACCCCAGGAAAAGAACTAAGCAAAATGGAGATAAGCAACCTAACAGATGCTGAGTTCAAAATACTGCTTATACTGATGCTCAATGAACTTAGTGAGAACCTCAGCGAACTTAGTGAGGGCCTCAAGAACATAAAAAAGGACCAGTCAGAAATGAAGGAGGGCCCTGGCTGGTTTGGCTCAGCAGTTGGAGCATCGGCCTGCGGTCCAGAGAGACCGGGTTCGGTTCCTGCTGGGGGCGTGTACCTCGGTTGCAGTTTGTCCCCGGCCCTGGTTGGTCGTTCGAGTGGCAGCCACTTGATGTGTTCCTTTCGCGTCGATGTTTCTCTCTCTCTCTCTCTCTCCCCCTCCCACTCTATCTGAACAAAAAATGGAAAAATATCCTCGTGGGAGGATAAAAAAAAACAAAAAAGAAGTGAAGGGAGGCTCTGGAGCAAGAGTTTTAGGTTCTATTCCACTCTGCCCTCACTTGCTGGGTAAATTAGAGAAAGTTATATACCCCCCTGTGCCTTGGTTTCTTCATCTGTGAAATGGAAATGATAATAATAAGTGTACCTGCTTTAAAGAGCTGCTTTGATGATTAAAAGACTTAATCCATGTAAAACACGTAAAACAGTGCCTGATATATAGCCATGTCTAATAAAGTTTCAATATTGCTATGATTTAATTAAAAAAAAGAAATGAAGGAGAAGACACTAACTGAAATAAAGAATAATTTACATAGATTCAATAGTAGAGTAGGTAAAGCCAAGAAGCAAACCATTGATTTGGAATATAAGGAAGCAAAAAACGCCCTATCAGAACAGCAAAAAGAAAACAGAATCCAAAAAAGTGAGGATATTGTAAGAAGCCTCTGAGACAACTTTAAGCGTGCCAACATTCGCATCTTGGGGGTGCCAGAAGGAGAAGAGACAGAACAAGAAATCGAAAACCTATTTGAAACAATAATGGCAGAAAACTTCCCTAATTTGGTGAAGGAAACAGACATACAAGTCCAGGAAGCACAGAGTGTCCCAAACAAGATGAACCCCAACAGGCCCACACCAAGACACATCATCATCAAAATGCAAAAGGTTCAAGACAAAGAGAGAATCTTAAAAGCAGCAAGAGAAAAGCAGTTAGTTACCTACAAGGGAGTTCCCATAAGACTATCAGCTTATTTCTCAAAAGAAACTTTGCAGGCCAGAAGGGAGTGGCAAGAAATATTCAGAGTGATGAAAAGCAACAACTACAACCAAGGTTACTCTATCCTGCAAAGCTGTCATTTAGAATTGATGGGCATATAAAGAGTTTCCCAGACAAGGACAAGCTGAAAGAGTTCATCACCACCAAACCATTGTTACACAAAATGTTGAAGGGTCTTCTTGAAGAAAAAGATAAAAAATATGAACAAACAAAATGGCTATGAATACATATCTATCAACAATTGAATTTACAAACAAAATGAACAGGCAGAACAGAAACATTCTCATAGACACAGAGAACATTTTGTTGGTTGCCAGATGGGAGGGGGGTTGGGGGAATGGGTGAAAAAGGTGAAGGGATTAAGAAGTACAAATTGTTGCTAGACTGACAAACCTCAAAGGGACCAGGGGTTGGGGGGTGGGAAGAAATAAACCAAAGAACTTATATGCATAACCAATGGACACAGACAACAGTGTGGAGAAAGGTAGGAGAGGGGCAGGAGTGGGGAGGAGGGGGTCAATGGGGGAAAAATGAAGAACATCTGTAATACATTCAACCTTAAAGATAAAAACAAACAAACAAACAAACAAAAAATCAGGTCTACTATGTAGGCTTTAAAGATAAAAAACAAAAACAAAAAAGAAAGAAACATCTCCGTTTGATTCCCAGTCAGGACACATGCCCGTGTTGCAGGCTCAATTCCTAGTAGGGGGTGTGCAGGGGGCAGCTGATAGATGTTTCTCTCTCTCTAAATAATCAATAAAAACATATAAAAAATAAAAGATCACTCTGGCTCCTGTTAGACTGTCATGGAGCAAGAAAGAGAGAAGAGCAGCTTGGAGGCTACTGTAATAGTTCAGGCAGGCATCGTTGTGCCTTAGGCCAAGCAGTGAGATGATAAAATGGGTCAGATTTGGGATGTGCTTTGAGGATCTAACAATGTTTTGATCATGGATGAGATGTGGAATGTGAGAGACAGAGGAGCTGGGTGACTTCCGGTCAAGATGGCGGCGTATCACAATTACAACCACATCACAATTACAACTAAACTACAGAACAACCATCCTTCAGAACTGCCTAAAATTGAGCCAAATGGAAGTCCTACAACTATGAAAATAAGAAGCCACATGGAGAGTGGCAGGAGGGGCAGAGGAATGAACCGGCTGGTCCCACACCCACGTGTGGTGGATAAAAATGAGGAGGGACACCTTAGTTGTGAAGGTCCACCCTGAGGAGTGAGGGGTCCCTGTCCCACACCAGGTGCCCAGCTCAGGGTTCCAGTGCCAGGAAGAGAAGTCCCCATAACTTCTGGCTATAAAAACGAGTAGGAACTGAGGCTGAGGGAGGCTGAGGTTGTTGGGGCCCCAGGCAGCTCCTCTTTTTTTTTATCCTCACCTGAGGACACCTTTTGCATTTATCTTCAGATAGAGTGGGAGGGAGAGACAGAGGAAGGGAGAAAGAGAAACATTGATGTGAGAGAGACACATCGACCGGCTGCCACCTCACGACCCTAACAGGAGCCAAGGACAAACTGCAACCGAGTTACATGCCCTTAGAGGGAACCGAACCCGGAACTCTCTGGTCCACAGGCCTGGAAGTTCTTCTTAAAGGGAGTAGCTACACCCTGGCCGGTTTGGCTCAGCGGTTAGAGCGTCGGCCTGCGGTCCGGAGAGACCCAGGTTCGGTTTCTGCTAGGGGCACATACCTCGATTGCACTTTGTCCCCGGCCCTGGTTGGGTTGTGCGGGTGGCAGCCATTCGATGTGTCCCTTTCACGTTGATGTTTCTCTCTCTCTCTCTTTCTCTTCCTCTCTCTCCCTCCTGCTTTATCTGAACAAAAAATGGAAAAATGTCCTCAGGTAAGGATAAAAAAAAAAACAAAAGGGACTAACTCCAACCTGCTCCCCCTGGGCTCCAGCTCTGGGGAGGCAGTTTGAAAGGCACTAGAGACCTATGGGAAAGAACTGAGTTGTTTGGCATCAGGGTAAGAGCTAGAGGAACAGCTTTCTCCTGGACAGATGTGCTGGTGGAGGCCGTTGTTCCTTTGGTGAGCGCTTCACCAACGAGGCCGGCAGACAGCCGCCATATCTGGGATTCTAGAAACCTGGCTCACACTGTTTTCCCTGCCCTGGTGATTCCCTGAGTGCCTGCCCAACTCAGCTTTCGAGTCTACCCAAGCTGTTTCCAGTAGCTTTACCATAGGAATGGCCTGTCTTGGCTCCTGCTACAAATTTCCCTAAATTCTCTCAAACAAGCAGCATCTGGTCTCAGGTAGCCCCATACCTCTTCTTAAGTGGCCCCAAGCCCGGCACTAGAAGCAGCCAGCCTTGGTTCACAACTTAGCTTTGCCTGGGCAACTCCAAGCCCAGTACAAGAAGCATCCATCTGCAGATTGCTCTGTAGCTTATGCCTGGTGGCCCAAGGTAGAACACAGACAGTGTCTGACTTGCCCTAGAGCCAGCACACCTAGTAGACAACTTCAGACCACATCGAAGTACCACCATCCAAACACTTCTACAAGCAACACATTCAAGAAGTGGACTCACAACTTCCAGTCAAATGGTGGCGTAGGTAGAAGCGGTATCGCATCACCCCACAACCACATCAAAGTTACAAATAAACTACAGAACAATCATCATTCAAAACCACCTGAAATAGAGCTGAATGGAAGTCCTACAACTACAGAATTAAAGAAGGAACTGCATCAAGACCGGTAGGAAGGGTGGAGGCAAACGGGCTGGCCCCACACCCACGTGTGGCAGATAAAAATCAAGAAGACACCTCAGCTAGGAATGTCCTCCCTGAGGACTGAGGGATCCCCGTCCCACACCAGGTGCCCCGCTCAGGGTTCCAGTGCCAGGAAGAGGAATCCCCATAACTTCTGGCTGAAAAAACCAGTGGGAACTAAGCCTCAGGGAGGTTGAGGTGGCAGGAGCCCCAGGCAGCTAGGGCCTGCACACAGACCTATCAGGCTCACTCACTCTAAGCTTGGAGGGGAGGCAGCTCCAGGGGCGCCAGAGACATACAGGGAAGAACTGAGCTGTTTGGCATTGGTGCAAGGACTGGAGAGGGGCCTTCTCCGAGTCAAACGTGCTGTCAAAGGCCTTTGTTCCTTTGGTGAGCCATTCCCTGGGGCAGCAGACAGCCGCCATATCTGGGACTCCAGCAATCTGGCTCACACTGGTTGCCCCGCCCTGGGATTCCCTGAGGCCCCGCCCCACCCAACTTTCAGGCCCACCTAAGCTGTTGCCAGCTGCTTAACCATAGGATTGGCCTGTCTTGGATTCTGCTTCAGGTTTTCCTAAATTCTTTCAAACAAGCAGCATCCGGTCTCAGATAGCCCCATACCTCTCATTAAGTAATACACAGAAACAGACACAGAGAGGCAGCCAAAATGAGGAGACAAAGAAACAGGTCCCAAATGAAAAAACAGAACAAAACTCCAGGAAAAGAACTAAGCAAAATGGAGATAAGCAACCTAACAGATGCTGAGTTCAAAATACTGTTTATAAGGATGCTCAATGAACTTAGTGAGGGCCTCAAGAGCATTAGAAAGGACCAGTCAGAAATAAAGAATACACAGTCAGAAATCAAGGAGGCACTAACTGAAATAAAAAATAATTTACATAGATTCAATAGTAGAGTAGGTAAAGCCAAGAAGCAAACCATTGATTTGGAATATAAGGAAGCAAAAAACGCCCTATCAGAACAGCAAAAAGAAAACAGAATCCAAAAGAGTGAGGATAGTATAACAAGCTCTTAGACAACTGTAAGCATGCCAACATTCGCATCTTGGGGGTGCCAGAAGGAGAAGAGACAGAACAAGAAATCGAAAACCTATTTGAAACAATAATGGCAGAAAACTTCCCTAACTTGGTGAAGGAAACAGACATACAAGTCCAGGAAGCACAGAGTGTCCCAAACAAGATGAACCCCCAACAGGCCCACACCAAGACACATCATCATCAAAATGCAAAAGGTTCAAGACAAAGAGAGAATCTTAAAAGCAGCAAGAGAAAAGCAGTTAGTTACCTACAAGGGAGTTCCCATAAGACTATCAGCTTATTTCTCAAAAGAAACTTTGCAGGCCAGAAGGGAGTGGCAAGAAATATTCAGAGTGATGAAAAGCAACAACCTACAACCAAGATTACTCTATCCTGCAAAGCTGTCATTTAGAATTGATGAGCATATAAAGAGTTTCCCAGACAAGAAAAAGTTAAAGGAGTTCATCACCACCAAACCATTATCATATGAAATGGTGAAGGGTCTTTTTGAAGAAAAAGATAAAATATATGAACAAACAAAATGGCAATGAATACATATCTATTAGCAATGGAATCTACAAACAAAATGAACAGGCAGAACAGAAACATTCTCATAGACACAGAGAATATTTTGTTGGTTGCCAGATGGGAGAAGGGCTGGGGGAATGGGTAAAAAAGGTGAAGGGATTAAGAAGAACAAATTGGTTCCTAGACTGACAAACCTCAAAGAGAAGGGGTTGGGGGGCTGGGAAAAAATAAACCAAATAACTTATATGCATAACCAATGGACATAGACAACAGTGTGGGAAAAGGCGGGTGGGGGGGTGTGAGCAGGGAGAAGGGGTCAATGGGGGAAAAATGAGGAACATCTGTAATACATTCAACAATAAAGATAAAAAATAATAATAAATTTTTAAAAAATACATAAAATAAAATTTTTAAAAAAGAAGTGGACTCGGTACCAGAGCACTGCTGAAGTAAGTCTTGCTCTGTGTGGTACGCTCCTGCACAGCTGATCCTCCAAGATAATCAGAGGCCACAGCCAGTCCTTGCAGCTGATCAGCCTCAGTAAATCCCTCCCATTGATGTGCCAACAGCAATCAAGACTCAATTACAACAGAAGGGCAGACAGTCCATACGAGGAGTGCACCACAAGGGCCCAGCTTGGGTGATGAGGGAGACTGTGCCACTGGATCCTACAGGACACCTACTACACTAGGCCACCCTAAGAAGCCTAGGAGACATAGCAACTCTATGTACCTAATACATAGAAACAAACACAGGGAAGCAGCCAAAATGAAACAAAGAAACATGTCCCAAATGAAAGAACAGAACAAAATTCCAGGAAAAGAATTAAACAAAATGGAGATAAGCAATCAATCAGATGCAGAGTTCAAATCATTGGTTATAATGATGCTCAAGGAAGTTAATGAGAACTTCAAGGAACTTAAGAACTCCAAGGAACTTAGAACATCAACAAGATAAAACAGGATCAATCAGAAATGAAAGATGCACTAACTAAAGAATAATTTACAGGACCCTGGCCAATTTGGCTCAACAGAGTGTTGGCCCGTGGACTAATAAGTCATGGGTTTGATTCCGGTCAAGGGCACGTACCTTGGTTTTGGTTCATCCCTGGCCCTGTTTGGGGTCATGCGGGAAGCAACCAGTTGATGTGTTTCTCTCACATTGACATTCCCCCCCCCCCCCCCTTTCCCTCCTACTCTATCTGAAAATAAACGGGAAAAAATCCTTGTGTGAGAATAAAAAAAGAAAAAGAAGAAATTACAAGGAATCAGTAGTAGAGTAGTTGAAGCTAAGAGAAACCATCAATTTGGAATATAAGAAAGCAAAAAACACCCAATCAGAACAGCAAAAAGAAAAAAGAATCCAAAAAAATGAGGATAGTGTAAGAAACCTCTGGGACAACTTCAAGCATACCAACACATGCATCATGGGGATGCCAGAAGAAGAGAGAGAACAAGAAATCGAAAACCTATTTGAAACAATAATGACAGTCTACAGCCATATCACCCTGAACACACCCAATCTCGTCTGAAACAATAATGACAGAAAGCTTCCCTAAATTGGTGAAGAAAACAGACATACAAGTCCAGGAAGCACAGAGAATTCCAAACAAGATGAACCTAAGGAGGCCCACACCAAGACACAGAATATTGAAAAAGAGAGAATATTAAAAGCAGCAAGAGAAAAGCAGTTAGTCACTTACAATGGAGCTTCCATCAGACTGTCAGCCGATTTCTCAAAAGAAACTTTGCAGGCTAGAAGGGAGTGGCAAGAAATAATCAAAGTAATGAAAAGCAAGGACCTACAACCAAGGTTACACTGTCAGCAAAGCTATCATTTAGAATCGATGGACATATGAAGAGTTTCCCAGACAAGAAAAAGATAAAGAAATCCATCACCACCAAACCAGTATTATATGAAATGTTGAAGGGTCTTCTTGAAGATTAAAAATATGAATAATAAAATGGCAATAAATACATATCTATCAACAACTGAATCTGCAAACAAAATGGACAAGCAGAACAGACAATAGACTCATACATACAAAGAACTTTTTGTTCGTTGCCAGATGGGAGGGGTTTCAGGGGGATGAGTGAAAAAGGCGAAGAGATTAAGTACAAATTGGTTGTTAGACTGAGGAACCTCAAAGGGAAGGGGGAGTGAGGTTGGGAAGAGATAAACCAAAGAATTTATACGCATATATGCATAACCAATGGGCACAGACAATAGTGTGGGAAGACAAGATGGGTGGGAGCAGGGAGGAAGGGATCAATGGGGGAAAAAAGAGGGGACATCTGTAATGCATTCAACAATAAAGATAAGTTTAAAAAAAAAAAAGAAGAAGAAAGAAACAAACAAATAAACAAAAGACAGAGGAGCTGGGCTTGAGCCAGACTGGGGAACACCTGACTGCACGTGTAGAGTGCCACCACAAGGACCTATATACTCAGGCACAGGTGCACTCAGACGCACTCAACCATCACACAGCTGGATGCACACATTCCAGGGTGCCAAGCACAAGCATAGACCCTACTACCTGATGTCTGCCTGCCCCAACCTTCTCCCACATAAAAACCCCAGGGTCAGAGTCCTCCCCCCACCCCCAACCTTCCCAGCTCAGCCTCAGCACTCACAGGGCCCCACTCCCACCCCAATGTGTCCCTACCAACTCTCACTCCTGCCCATAGTAGTTCCTTTAGTGAGGAGACTCTTGATTCAGATTCTTCTCAGAAACCAGAGCCTGGCTCCTGACTCCAGCTCCCTGCCTTTGGTCTCACCTGTCCAGTCCCCTCCTCCATGACCAGATCCTGATCCCACACACCAGCCTGAGGCCCTACAGAAACTTATCACTCAACAAATATTTGTTCATTGCTCTCTGTGGGCCAAGCTCTCTGCCCTTTCACCTTGACTTGAAGGCCACGTTCACCTAATACCCACCACCTGCCCTATTCCCAGCCCCACTGCATTCACTCTGTGGGATGGCTGCCTGCCCCACCCCCCACCATATCCCCCAGCCTACCAGCCATGGACAGGCAGACCTTAGCCCCATCCACCACCAAGCAGCTGCACAACCTCACACAGGTGACTCAGTGCCTCTGAGACTTCATCTGCTAGAAAAGGTTGGCAGTAATTCTCACCTTCCAGACTGCTGTGGGCAATAATTCACAGGAAATCCTTATCCCGATGCACAGCACATAGTAGCTACTCAACAGTAGCTATTGTGCACTCAGGCCCACCCCTGCCTTACTGGCCTGTGTGGCTTTGAAAACAAAGCACACCTGGGACAGTGGCAATGCCCACACTCATCTCATGCCCCTGTGTAATCATGATAACCACCACTTGAGTGATGTTGGGGGAAACTAAGACTGAGTGGGTGACCTTGCCTAAGGTCCCCCAGTGAATCTGTTGTGGGACTCCTGAAGTGTGAGCCTGCCTTGTAAGTACTGGGCCATGCTATCCTGTGTGTGATGGAATATGTAACAGCCAATGGACCAGTAGACACCTTCTGCCCTGGACTGACAAAGACTATGACAGCCGGGAAGCCCCAAAAAGTCCACTCCCAAGGAGATAAGGTGGCAACTTGTCGCAAGGCTCAAGGTCTGGGAGTGGTTGGGGACCTGGTCCCAGGCCCAGCCCTGCTATCTACCCAATATGTAGCCTTAAAGGGCTCATCCAGATTTCTCACCTATGAAATGAAGCAGCGATATTCTTGGCTCAAGGGCTGCTCTAAGTTTCTGCTCAGAGGTTGGCAATTCCTGTGGCTTCTTACTGAGCACCTGCTATGTGCAAGTACTGGCCAGCTGACCAGTTTTGCTCATGTAACCCTCCTAAAAGCCATCTGAAAGTCCTGTTATAAATGGACACATGGAAGCATGGAGCAGTTAAGAAACATCCCTAAAACAAGTACTTCCAGGGTAGGATTTGCACTTGGGCTCAGCCACTCAGGTCCTGCCTCTGGATAGAGGAAAAGAAGCCAGGGACTTATTGATACCTGGGGGCATCAGAGCTGTTTAGTGGAGCCTCATACCCTGCTCATCACGCCCCCTCCCCAGAGCCCTCCTGTCACAGTAGCAACAAGGAGGTTCAGGTCACCCCAGAAGAGGCTCCAGATACCTCCGGGCTCTAACCAGACTCCAACTCCTACCTCAAGCATCAGCCATTTGCCTCCCAGCACAGGTGGCCCAGGACTGGGTATTCTCACACCAGCCTTGGCTGCTCTAGCACCTGCCTCATTAGGCCTCATTTCCTAGTCCTTTGCACATAGGGTGGCTATAAAATAATGGCCACCCAATGTCCATTATAGTGCCGCTTGCGCTGAAAGACAGTAGAAGCCCCAGACTTCAGAAAACAGAGGCTTGGCCCTGGCCAGTTTGGCTCAGCGGTTGGAGCGTTGGCCTGCGGTACAGAGAGACCCGGGTTTGGTTCCCGCTAAGGGCACGTACCTCGGTTGCAGTTTGTCCCCGGCCCTGGTTGGTCGTGCGGGTGGCAGCCACTCTATGTGTCCCTTCACATCGATGTTTCTCTCTCTCTTCCTCTCTCTCCCTCCCGCTCTATCTGAACAAAAAATGGAAAAATGTCCTCGGGTGAGGATTAAAAAAAAAAGAAAACAGAGGCTTGCACAGTGCCCACAGTGTCTCTAAGCAGCCCCCAAAGCTCCTTGGACTTGAGCGTGAGGTGGGAGCTGTGTACTGATGACCACAAGCCCCAGAGAGAGCCAAAGATCACAGAAGGGATACTGCCACACCCTTGAGGCCCACAAGGTAGAGGGACAATTGAAGGGGCCCTGAGTGCCAAAACAGAGAAAGGGCCAGACCCAGAGGCCTCAGGATGGGGATCAAAGGAGCAGGGGGGTGGAAGGCGGGAAGATGGCCAGAGAAAAGGCAAAGAAAATGACAAAAATCAAAATTAATAAAGTTTTATTAAATATCTATAAGACAACACATTGTCAAGTAATAATGAACCTAACTCAAATAGGTATATATTAATGACTTTTAATGTGGAGTGCCAGCAACATTCCTAGGGTATGGGGTTTGGCCTGTAAAATTCAAAGTGCCAGGGGCCTGCCTATGGTCTTCAAATGTGCCACCCCAAAAATATAGATGTATCCCTCAGGAAAAAAAGGGTCTCCATAATAATTTGAGATTAATTTTCTACCATGTGGGGGAATGAAAAAGCAAGAGAGGAATTCAGGTCAGCTATAAAAAAATGAAGTGCTGCTCCTCACAAATTAATCTGTAATGGAGTCCCTGAGTCACCTCAGACACTGCCCTGCCATGCCCTTGTCAGCCTCTTTATCCCTAGGGGAGAAGGGGTACCCACCTACCCTTAAGCCCCTTCGCATTTCAGCACCTGGGTTCACCAGCCTCCGGTTTTTTCCACCTCTTAAGTGAAAATCTGCCACCCCTCTTCTTTCAAACCTAAATGAGTTAACTCATGTGACTTTAAAGAAGGAAGCCAGAGAGCTGGGTTCAAATTCAAAGGTCTCAGACTCATCATGTGATCCCAGGCAGGACCTACCCTCCCTCGCTAAGTCTTGGTCTCTTGTCCGTGAAATGGAATAATGATGCTTAGAGCAAGGCTGCTGCACAGACCAAGCAGGCCACAACTGCATGAGATCCTGCTTTTTAAACAGAATGGACTGCACTGGGCTTTGGCTAACAAAACAAAACCCAAAGAAAAAAGGTTTGTGCTAAACTATGTTGAACCCCGAAGAGGTGTTTCACCATTGGCCTTTCTGAGCTCTGTCTGGGGAGGTGAAGTTTTATTGTTCCCCATGGTCTTTTTGCCAGGGCTCACTGTCTCTTTCTGCCCTACCCAGTAGAGAGAGGCACTAGACCTGAATTGGTGGGTAAGCAGGTTTGAGGGGGAGGAGTGGTAGTGAGTAGAGCAGGCTTGGCTCCTAGAGGTCTGAGTCAGCAGCAGACAGGGCGGACCCAGTCCTCGCATGCTTAGGGAGATGGTGCAGGAATGTTCCTTCAGCCCAAGGGCTCTGCCCACCACATCCTGGCTCTTGTGGATGCAGCAGCCTCAGCTCTGGCTCAAGAGATGGGAGGTGCCTGGAGCTTTGTTTGATGGCTTCTGCCAGGGGCCTTCAGAGGCAGCCTGAACCTAGAGATTGGCCCAGGAGTGCGCAAGGCCAGGCCAGAGCCTGCCAGGAGCGGAGCTCTGGTCCGAAGCATCCACCAGCACGCTGGGTGATGCAGCCAGCTGCCACTCCTCACTAGACCTCAAGTTCCTTGTCTGTGCAAGAACTGAATGTGGTGGTATTAGGTGATGGGTGATCCCAGGTGGCTCCCCAAGAAGGTGGTACAGGTGCAACTACATGTGTGTGACACCTTTGCTATGTTCATGTGTGACTTTGTGGCAGTATGTGTGTATCATTGTGTGAGGAGAGTATGGCTGCGTGCATGAGACTGTAGTATGGCTGTGATGACACAGCTGAGACTGATGCTGTAAACAGATAACATGTAAACATGGCCAAGTGTGGACATGGCTGTGAATGTGACAGTGTGTGGCACTATGGATAGGAGTGTGACTGTGAGAGCACATGACCATGCATACATAGCTAATGTGCCTGTAGAAAGGTTATGTGACTGTGTGTAGCCATGTCTGCTTTGGGTTGGGCAAGAGTGTCTGGGACCATGTGGATGTGTGGATGACTGTGTGGCTGTGCCACTAGATGTAGGGGTGGTGGTGAATTGGACCTAGGACTACATGTCTCCCCCAGACCTGGCTCTGCTCCAGCTGTGACACAGTGGTTCACAGCCCTCCTGTGTCCAGGAGGTAAAAGGATGCAGGATCTGAGAACCATCCTCAACACCTCACATGTGGCCACAAAACAGACTCCTTTCCTGGGCTGGGCCAAGACTGGGTATCAGCGGTCCCCAACCCTCAGGTCCTGGTAGTTGCCCAGGGCAGAAAGAGAGGCCTTATTTTCCACCCCCCTCAAAGCAAAATGAGGGCAGGAACTGGAGGCGGCTGGGCCTAGCTCATTCTGGAACATGTTCCTGGCATGTGACTGAGCCAGCCAGCAAGCCATGCCACCACAAGGATACTCCCCCACACCATTCCCCCAGTCCTCTGCTGATAAGGGTTCTGGCCAGCCCCAACAGATCTCAAATTCCTCCAATACCCCATCTCACACACAGATAGAAAGAAACCAGCAAGAGGAGCTGTGACATTCTCAGTCCATATACACACTCCTGGCCATATACACACGTATGTGTGACATTCTCCGTTCCCACCACAAACAGGTTATCTCAGACTAGAGATCTCAGTATGTCTGGAGTAGGCCTAGCCCACTGCAAGATTTTCACATTTTGGTTCTTCTAGGTCCAAGCTGACCTGGTGTCAGGCCAACTCCCTCACCCTGAGGATGGGAGGTGTGGGAGATGGTCCCATCAAAGAAGGGACACGAGAGCACAGTCCCAGGGCAAGAAGCATTAACTGCACTGGCCAGTTTGGCTCAGCGGTTGAGCGTCGGCCTGTGGACCAGAGAGTCCAGGGTTCGGTTCTCATGAGGGGCACATACCACACACACAAAAAAGGCATGAACAGGGACTTTCCAGGCACTATGGGTTAAGAAGAGCATTCTCACCCCATGTAGATTGGCCTCAAGAAGGAGCCACCAACCCCACCCTCACCACCAGCCCCCTTGCTGTGGTCAGATTGCCCTGTGCAGAAGGCTACCTGGAGGTCAAAGCTCAGAAAAGAATAAAGGGAGTGGGAGAGTCCAGCCGGTGTAGCACAGTGATTGAGCACTGACCCAAACACCAAGAGGTCGCTGGTTCGATTCCCCGTCAGGGCACATGCCCAGGTTGTGGGTCAAATCCCCAGTGAGGAGCATGCAGGAGGTGGTCAATTGATGTTTTCTTTCATCGATAGTTCTATCTATCTCTCCCTCTCCCTTCCTCTCTCTCTAAAATCAATATAGAAAAAAAATTATAAATGGAGCAGGGGAGGTCCTCAGAGGGACTGGATATGAAGGAAAGAGAGGAGGGAGCAGGGAAGGGAAAATTCCACAGAAAGTCCCAAATCTGTCCTAATTTTGACCCAGGGTCAAGGGCCCATTCCAGAAGTTCCCCTGAAGACATTCTGCCCTGAATGGGGAGCCCTGCTGACCCCTCTGCCGCTGTATCTGCCATCTCATCTCACTGCCCTGAGCTCCCAGACCCCTGGCCTGGCCAAAGCCTCCTCTGATGCCCGGATCCAGACACTCCTCCCTTCACCAAGTCCCCATTGCCTCAAAAGAACACCTTGGTTTCATCACACTCCTCTTTCCCATGTGTGAAGAGTCCAGTTCATCCTGCCTGGGGCCACCCCATGGACAGGGCTGAGGAGTCCTCCTCAATTTCCAACATGGAAGCTACCTCATGGCTGGGTACCTAGCACTGCCTGGGAAAGGACACAGTTTCTGAGCTACACTCTCTTCCCTTGGACTGGGGCCTCCCTGGGGAGAGGAACCCCATCAATCAGACTGTCCTGGAACATGGCCTTCTATCCCTTTCTCATGTGACCCTCAGCCCTAGATCAGACCAGCTCAGCCAAACCCCTGGCAGGACTCCACCATTTGTGAGATGAGAGTGAGCTCTGGTACCTGGCCAGTGTGGCTCAGTCGATTGAGCACTGTCCCATGGACTGAGAGGTCCAGGTTCGATTCCCGGTCAGGGCACATGCCTGGGTTGTGGGCTCAATCCCCAGTAGGGGGCATTCAGGAGGCAGCAGATTGATGTTTCTCTCTCTCCCTTCCTCTCTCTCTAAAAAATCAATAAAAACATATTAAAGCTCTGGCCGGTTTGGTTCAGCAGTTAGAGCATCAGCCTGTGTTCCAGAGAGACCCGGGTTCGGTTCCCGCTAAGGGCACGTACCTCGGTTGCAGTTTGTCCCTGGCCCTGGTTGGGTCGTGTGGGTGGCAACCACTTGATGTGTCCCTTTCACGTTGATGTTTCTCTCTCTCTCTCCTTCCCACTCTATCTGAACAAAATATCAAAAAATGTCCTCAGGCAAGGATAAAAAAAAAAATTAAAAACATATTAAAAAAGAGAGTGAGGAATGAGAAGGGAATGCATCCAGCTGAGCTTCTCAGCCACCTCTAGATCCCCAGATAGCACCTCCCACCAGCACAGCTCTCCCCCCAACTGTTGAGGTTCTGGGGTAAATTTTGTGCCTTTCCAGACCTCAGGGATAATTAGGGTTCTAACCCTAACCCTAACCCTTATCCCCTCTGGGATCTAAATTAAAAAGTCATATTTTTGTTATCTTAATTGTAAAAAGTTTATCAAGAAAACAAGAAAAAATATTCAAGCAGCAGCAGCCAGGAAAGGCCATGACCTCCTGGAAGGGGCTAGCAAAGGTACCTCTCAAACTGCTGCTGGACCACACCCTGGCCTGGGGGGAAAGATTAGCCCCCTCGTGGACCTAACCATGGGTGGAAGACAGCAACTAACCAGGACCCAGGTAGGAATCACATGAGGCTAGCCATGGGTAGGTGGGCCCAGGGTCCCTGGGTAAGCCAAGCCAACCTATCTTTTTCCCTTGGGTTTCCCACTATGCACCAGGAAGGATTCCAGGATTCATGGGGCCAAGGACCCTAGGAGCCTGGAGTCTGAGCCTGCTAGAGTGTGGGGAGCTATTGCTGGTGAACTCAAATATCTGGTACCTTTGGGATATCCCCTCCAAGAAGATAACACCAGGGTCTTGGGGTTCATGACTTGTCTTAACACATTGAGCCCAGGGAAAAGATGCTGCATGGTACCCTAACCAAGGGGTGATGGGAACTTAGCAGGTGAAGAGCAGTCAGGAGGGTACTGGCCTGCAGCGCCTTCTGCAGGGGGCAGGGGTGGGGCACAGACAGGAACATGGGAGTAAGGAAGATCCCTCCCCACCAAAGTAGGGCAGCAAACTTACTTGGGAAAGTTGAGGGAGAGATGAAGGGTGTTTTCATGACTCCACACCTTTGCCCATGCTGTTCCTCTCTTCTAAATGTCCTCCACATCTACTGTCCTCATTTACTATCTGGTAGGTTCTTATCATTCCTCAAGACACCACTCAAATGTCGCCTACACCATGGAGTTTTCCCTAACCTGCAGAACAAGTGGTCTCCTCTTGTGAGCTTCAAAGAACCCCTTATTTACCAAGAGTCATTCTGTACTACCCTCCATCTGCTTCTGTGTCTGATCTCCACCTTGACTGGGGACACCCTGAGGGCAGGTGTCATGGCCCTGGGTGTTCAGCATCTGACCCAGGGCCACAGCAGGCCCCAGTGTCTGCTGAGAGAATGAGGGGATGGTGGCCAGGTACACAAGCACTAGAGGCTCTACGATTGGCTAAGACTGTCTTGGCCTCAAGTGACTGACCAGGCCTCAGCCTGGAAGGTTCCTGGTCCCATTCTCACCCATGCTGTGCCCCTACCTCTAAGGGGTGGAGGGCTTTCCCAGGGGTACTCATGACTCTTCCAGAGCCCACCCCTAGCTGCTGCTGGTGTGAGAATTCTGGAAACCAGAGTATACTGCAGTGAACAGGTTGAAGGTGGGGCTGGGCCAGGTACTCGAGGTCAGAGGTTGTCGTACATGCGCAACGTCTTCTCCAGCTGCTGGCCCACCCTCTGGTAGAAGAGGATCTGCTGGCGCAGGTAGCTCTGCATCATGTGCTTGAAGTCGAGCTCACGGCGCTGGTGGAAGTGGTTCATCTCAGCCTGCAGGGCGAAGCCCACCACGCGGCAGCGCCTACGAATGCCATCTGCTTCATCCTGCGCCATGCGGCCCTCGTCACTCATGCGTTGGCTCTCCTTTACCTTGGCAAAAGCGCCTGGCATAGGTAGAGCAGAAGACAAGGGAGGTTAGGGCTCTGGTCTCCCCAGTTTGTTCCCTAAACCCCCATTAGTACCCTCAAGGGCAGACAGTACCCTCATCAGCTCAACTCAGGCCTCACTCCTGTAGTCCAGACTCCCTAGTCCTCACCTAAATTAGATATATCATCTTCCCTCCAAACCTGTGGCATCACCAGCAGCCCACACACAAGCAGTCACAGCTCTGCTAGCTACACTGATTTCTAGAACCGGATATCCTAATTCAGTTCAGATATTACCTCCTCCAAAAAGCCTCCCATGCACCCCCACTGCATTAGGTTTCTCCCGATAATCTCAGATGCCCTGGGTTTCCCTCTCCCACAACCCTTACCACCCTGTGGTTTCTCTGACTGCCTCCCTCTGGGCTGTGAGCTCAATATCTCTAGCACCCAGAACAAAGCCTAGCAGATCCTCATACATGTCCACTGAGCTGATTCAACCTATTCCTCATTGGTTGATTACAACAGCCCCCCAAAGACCTCTCTACCTCAGTCCCAGCCTCTGAGAGGTTCTCCATAGCACCTGAAGAGCAGCCAAGCTGGGCACCCATAGTTCCAGACTTTCCTTGGCTCCTCTCTATCTGCAGATCAAGATCCACACCCATTCATAAGGCCCTCTAAAAGCTGGTCCCTGCACCCATTCCACACTGACCCCATATTCAGACTCACCCTGCTCTTTCCTAACTTCATCTCTCTGCCCTCTAGAGATTCCTATGCATAATTCAATGCCTCCCATCAGGTACACCAGGAGCCCCCCTCAGTGCTCCCAGGGACAATGCTTCCTATTCCCATCACACTGCGGATTCTAAAACAGAGTCTCAAAGGTCACCTGGAGTTTTCCCTTGTGTATGTCTCCCCCATAGACAGATCCTGGCCCCTCCTCACTCCAGCTCCCAGGGGACTAGAGGAGGCTATTGTAATAACCAGGTAACAGATGGAGGGCAGGAGATAAACCTGAGCAGGTGACCCAATTTGGAAGAATCTGAATGAATCGACAAAGCAATTGGTGAATGGATTCCAGTTCTGAATTAACAGGTACTTGACTAATTCTGCATTGAAGCCAGTGGGGACAGTTGTTGAGAGGGGTAGGCAGTGTGCCAGTGCCTGGCACTCACTCCTGCAGAGCTGAGGGGAATTCACTGTACAAAGAAGAATAAAGAGATAGGAAAGGTTGGCACAATGAACAGCACACTACCAAGTACTTCAAAAGGATCCACTGCACACAAATAACATGTTCACAATCATGCTTCCCATTTCTTCTTTAAGGAGGCTTCTCAATATGTGTTATTTTTACCCTCAAATTGTTCAATGTATTCATAGATGCATTTTGTTGAGCATTTACTATATGCCAGGCCCAGCTCTATATCCTAGAAATAACTCTGGGGGCCTTTAGAACTGGCAGCACACACTTAGTAAACAAGTACATGGCTAATTGACTAATACTGGCATTTTGGGCAGACAGACTCAGGTTTGGACAGTCTCCAGGGCTGCTCACAGAGCACTCAAAAGAACACTGATGTTACCAGCTCCCAGCCCACCACTCTGTCCCTCTGCAACATTCCTGTTCCATCCCAACTGCTCAGGCCTGGGCAGGAGAAGCAAGATCATTCCAAGGCCCATGATAAAGACCCAATAAGAGACTTCAGAACAGGAGAGGTCCTAGAGACCAGGTGCCTTCCCCACCTCCCATGCCACTGCTGTACAGAGGAAACTGAGGCCATGAAGGGAAGGGACTTGCCTAGGGGCTCCCACCTCTTTCCTGCCCCTCACATAGGGGATGCCTGGCCCAGAGGCATCCCTCCACAGCTGGGAGGTAGATATGACTTCTACTGCAGGGAACCCATGCCATGAGGCATTTGTGTGGGGCCCCCAGACAATGGAATCAGGGATTTGAGAAGGTGCTAAGAGAAAAGGAAGGACTATAAGAAGAAAGGTAGAAAACAAAAGGACAAAGAAACTGGAGTTAAGCTTCAGCAAGAAGAACCTACTGGAAGAGGAGACACTCACCAGCCTGGATTCCAACTGCCTGAGAAAATCCAGGTATTGTGGAGGTGAACCTGTACTCTAGAGGGCACTTCTCGCCCATAGCCTTGAAGGAGGAAAAGGTCCCTTTTATTGATTAGGAGATTAAGGCCCAAATAATAGAACTGAATCTATTGAAATTGCTAGGTATGTAAAAACAGGCAGACAGGCAAGGAGCCAGGGATGGGGCACAAAGGCCATGGCGGTAAAAGGGAGGTAAAGGCCCCACCCTGTTCTCTGTCACCTCTACCCTCTGACTCAGATCTGGGGCCTGGACCAGCTAACGCTAAAGTGCCCCCAGAGACCAGCTGGGAGTCAGGGATCAGGTCTAGCCAGCATCCCCCCTACATTCCACTTTGGACTCAACCTAAGAGCTGAAAACCCAGGGGAGCCTCCTGCCCTGGCAGTTGTTCTATAGGCAGGGTCCCAGGAATAGGAAAAGGAAGGTTAAAGTCCCAGAGCTCCAGGGCCCTAGGCATAGTCCCTAAGCTCCCACCTTAATCAATCTTGTCCCTACTTCTTGGAGGTTGTTACCATCTGCCCCAGGTTGGGGGCAGGAGGTCTGAGTTCTGGTCCCAACTATATAACCTCTAGCAAGCCACTGCTCTTGCCTGGTCTGCAGTCTTCCCCACATCAAGGGGAACAGGTTGGACTAGATATAATGCTATTGACAACTGTTCACAGCAGGCTAATGCTTTAGTTTCCACATCTGTAAACTGGGATAAAAGTACCTACCCTCTAGTGTAGTTGAGGCTTGATTGAACTAATATGTATAAAGTACTGAGGACGGCACCTGACCAAATAAGAACTCAAAATGCTACGTGCAATTGTGTGCAAACTGCTTTTCAGTCACAGCAAGAATCAGCGGTGAAGGCTTGTGGCAATGATTCTCTTTGTTTATGGAAGCCTAGGAGGGGTGAAAGAGGGAGGATTAGATACAGGCCCAGAACAGAGGACCTACCTGTCCCCCAGGCAGGTGCCTGGCCTACAAGGGCCACTTAGCCTTGGCCAATCTAGGAGCTCCTTGGCCCTTCCATGCATGCTCTGTGGTCCTGAGTCTGCCTCCAGCCCACCAAGGATTCCAGCTAAGTTAGCACTAAAGCATCTAAGCCTCCGTCCCTTCTCCTTCCCCTCCTAGCTCATCTATGCCAGGCAGCCATCCCTGGGGAACCTCCTTCCCCCATCTGTCAGGCACAGTGGACACAGCCTAGGCTGTGGAGTAAGACATACCCAGGCTCTAATTCCTGCTCTGCTAACCATCCCACCTCACTACACTTTGTCTGTAAAATGGAGGGGACAATATGAACTTCCCTGGCATGGTTGTGATGAATCTTAGGACAGAGCCCTAGCTCTCAGATAGGGGCAGTCACTGTTTCCACTTATTGTCCCAGAGTAATTATGATTAGGGCAGTCTTACCCCTCAAGACTGCGCTTGTTTGGACTGAGGTCCAGGGGCTGGGCCAGTGAGCAGAAAGGCTGGTGAGTCTCATCTCAGGGCCAACCAGACTCAATCTCCGATTTTACTAAGGTAAACACTGAGGGGAGAAAACTCTCTCAAGGTCACCTCAGAGACAACATTTGTCCAAATCCTGGTCTTCTGATCCCATCGAGGCTTCCCACTTCCTTTCTTCCATAGCCTCTCCCACATACTCACCATCTTTCAGATGTCCAGACAAACTGGATAGAATCCTGGGGGAACCCAATTTCCCTGCTCCTTCTTCTGACAAAAGGCTCTACTACAGGGCCAGCATGGGACCTCTCCTCCCTCCAATAGGCTATGGGCTCCCAAAGCCTGCCCAATTCTGTCCCAGCCAGATTCCAAGTCCCCTCCCTAACTCACCGGAAACACAGGCCTAGGGATGGTAATGCAGAGTCCAGAAGGAGAAAGAAGCCAAGAAGGGCTTCACTTTTTGAGGAGGGGGTCCTCCAGGTGAGGGGAGGTAAGCTGGCCTCTGCCTAAGCTTGAATACATCACCCTAGAGGACTGTTGGCCCCTCACTCTTAGAAACACCTCAAGTGGAAAGTCAGAAATGGCTTCTCTCAGCTATCTCCCTGCCCAGGGTCAGAAAAGACAAGTCTTGCTTCACTCCCTTCTACTTCAATGTGAGCCTAGGAGCCCTGGTTATGAAGCTGCCTTCCTGTCCCCAGCTCTGCCCTGGGTGAAGGTCCCCACCCACAGTGCAGCTGCTTAATCACTATACCTCCGCTTCCCCCTTCTGCTGCCCAGGTAGGAACATGCCATCCAAGGAACTGGTTGAACCAGCTTTCCCAGGCCCTGAAGCAGCAGTGGGTGTGGCTCCATTCAGAACCAGGGAGACACCTTCCCCAGTGGGCCCCAGTGGGCCCCAGCCAGCCAGGCTTCCTCCACTACCCTATCTCTGCCCCAGAGCTCAGAGCTAGATTGTAGGCATTACTCTGTCCTCAACCAGACACTCCCTATAAGTCTCCCTCTCCCATCTTGAAAGAATAAGAGCGCGCTGAGTCTTCCCTCCCTTGTTTTATAGATCAGAAAACTAAGGCCCCAGAGACAAAGGCACTTTCCAGAAACACACACCAAATTGGGAGAAGAGCCAAGACTAGAACTCAGGCCTCATGTCTCCTGAAACTGAAAGAAGAGGGAAGCAGAAAAGGAATTGGGAGATAAAAGGACAGAAAATAGAAAAGAGAAATTTAAGGGAGAAAGAAAGCTGGGAGGTACAGAAGTTCTAGAAGTCAACCTCCTGGTAAAGGAGAGCAGGGATGGTTTACACCAGACTCTCCTGGGAACCAAGGTAGTGGGTTGCTTTTCTGACCCCCAGGCTCAATCCAGAGGCCTGACTCCTGACTCCACCCAGAGGAAAACTCTCAACCAAGCCAGGCCTGACTTCAGGGCCTAGGGGCCAAGGAGCCAGCCCCACACCCTACAGACGTTTTCCTGAGTTAACCAAGCAGCCCCAGGGAAGACCACACCTCTCTCCTGACATCTGCCCTGCCTGTTGTCCCCAGGACTCATTCACCCTATAGGTCAGGTCAAGACTCACTGCTCAAGCAAGATGAAAGCCAGATTCCGGATGGGGTAGTTAGATGGACCATGTGCCCTTGGACCCCTGGTTCCTCCCTAGCCCAGCCCAGGTGCCCCGGGGAACCAGATAAGTCACTTCCCTGCCAGTTCCTTGATGGCCCCACAGTAACAGAGAGGGGCCCATCCTGTTCCTCCCTTTGTGAGAACTGAAAACACAGCCAGGCTTGGAAGGTGGCCAACATGGATGTGTGCCTGGGGAGGCACAGGAGACAGAAACAGTCCCAGCTGGGCCATGGACTCCCTGTATCACCACTCTTCTGTGAATACCACCTTCTATATCTGCAAAATGGGGACAGCAGCCCTCCCCTACACATATTAGGAGCTCACAGATAGGATATGCAGTGGGGAAAACAGGCTCTGAAGAGAGGTGAGATTGTGAGGCAATGGGAAGATGGGCCACACTGTGCTTGTTATCTGAGTCTGTATCCATGTGGGCTCCTCAAGGGCAAGGCCTAGGCCCTGGTCATCTGTGTTCCCAGAACCAAGCCTGATACCTTGAAGGGCTCAGTGTATAATGTGTAAATGAGAAAACAAGTCAGAAACAAACAAAAAAAATGAATGAAGACAGGAAGGTAAACAGTGAGCTCCATGAAGAGAGGAACCAGACCTTTTCACAATATCCCTATATCTACAATAGCACCTGCTACATAGTAAGGTGCTCAACAAAGTTTTTGAATAAATGAACAAGCCAGAGACAGAATGACTAGATGAGATGTTCCATTCTGTGTAGGCCATGTTCACATCCCCACATCCAGAAGAGTACAGATTTAGTAAGGGTCTCCAGACGTGCTGCATTGGCTCTTACCTTTCTGCAAGTGGATGATGTCGGGGAAATTGGAGAGCAAACCCTGGTAGAGAGACAGTGTGTCGAGCATCTGGAAGAGGTCATTCTTGGGCTGCTCAGCGAACATCTCGCCAACAGCTTCATAAGTACGGCCCGTATGAGAAATGGCACTGTTGAGGGCCTCAGAGCTAAAGGGGGGATCCATTTGAAAGGCATGACTGATGGCTTGGAAGGCACTGCCCAGCTTCTGAAATTCTTTGCGGAAGCCCCCCACATGCTTGCGCACCAGCTCCAATGCCACAGTGCTGAGCTGCAGGACACTGTCGTCCATCTTCTTGCTGAAGGCCTTAAAAGTGTCTACACGGTCCTCCACATCCTGCAGATCCTGGTGCTCCGTGGGGATCTGGAAGGTGAGGAGGAAGCTGGCACCCACCATCTCGTCCTTCTCTGCCCGGCGTTTGCCCATCTTCCACTGCTTGTCATCCAAACAGCTCAGGAAATGCTGGAAGCCCTCATACTGGGACAGCACGGGGTGGCTAGTCATGTGGTCCATCCAGAGGATGAGCCGCCGCTTCCGCTTCTCAATAAAATCCTCCTCAAAGCGGCCTGTGGCCTGCTTCTCCGGCAGGTGGGGCACAGAGATGACAGTGAATTTGTGAAGCAGGCGGTTATAGAGCCAGTCAAAGTGCTTGTAGCGCCGATAGACAGGGGAGCCAGCATGGGTGGGTGTGAGCTTGTAGGAGATGTAGCTTTTGATGCCCTTGAATTTGGTTTGTTTGGTGGGGTCTTCCACAGAACAGGCAAATGGGTGGGGGTTGGCCTTCCACTGGGGGCCACGAGGGCCCATTTCAATGGAGTAAGTCTCAGCAATCTTGGCCATCATGGGCACATTACCCAGGATGAAGGCCTCCACTCCAGAGCGCACAAAGCACGAAAAACGGTTAAGATTGCGGCCCACCACACTGCCTCGCTTGGCAGATGCCAGGCTGTCCTGCCGCTCCAGGGGTGGCTTGGGTCGAAAGGCCATGTGCTGGCTAGGGTAGGCACCAGGGTAGGAGAGGTTGAGTGGGGGGTGCCCATTGGTGCTCAGCCCACCAGCCCGTGGCTCCTCCACCACTGTGCATCCATCGTCCCAATCATCCCAGTCATCATCATCCTCCTCCTCAAAGCTGCCCTGGTTTGAGAGGAAGCCACTGCCCACACCACTCCCAGGGTTGGCCACACTGGGACTGTCATACAAGCTCACCTGGGTGCCTGGAGAGCCTGCAGGGCTGCAGGAGTAGTCAGCATGGTTGAAGCTGGTGCCAAAGCTGATGATCTCCACATAAGAGGCAGGGAAGAGCCCTGTTTCACCACGGCTGTTCTGGCCCTGCAGCCATCCATCCAGCGAGGTCTCGCTGAAGATGACTAAGTCCTCACCCTGCTGGATGTTGATTTCCTCCTTGTTCTCACTGTAGAAATCATAGAGGGCTCGGCCTTTTAGTGCCATGGCTTGGCCAGTGGTAGAAAAAAATGAGGAAAGGGTCCTGCCCAGAACTGGGATGTCCAAGAACGTACTAGTAAACAAAGGCCTGCCCCAGCAGCTCAGTCTCTCAGCCCCTAAGGCAGGTCTCAGCACCCAAAGATGCTGTCTAGCCCTCTCTTCAAAGCTATGCCCATGGCCCAAAAACTTCCCTATCACAACTCCCAGAACACGTCTGGGGGCCTCATATCCATCGTCTTCTTCCCTTCCCTTGGCAGCCCCTCCCACTCCCAGGAGAAAAGTCAAGTGACTCAGAGAAATTAGATCTGAGAGAGCAAGAACTCCACTTTCCACTAGAATAATGTACTAAAACAAAGGAGAATCACTCGGAAACCACCATTCCAGAACCTGGGCAGCTCTGGCTCCCAGCTCCTTCTGGCTCCTCAGGCCTTGGAAGACGCTCTCACATTCCTAGCAGATCTGCTCCTTCCTCTTTCCTCCTCCTCCTGGGCCACTGGGTTTTAAAAAATCCAGAAAAATCCAAGAGAGGCAAGGAAAAAAAGCATCAGCCTTCTGAACTGAGTCCAAGGGTAGATGTGTCCAGCTTCCCAACTAGCCAGGCCAGGAAAACAAGAACTGAGACTTACACAACAGGCCGCCAATCCTCCGACCCCGGTGGCCCAGGAGGCCTCCAGACTGCTCCGGTGCCCTCTCCCCACCCAAGTGGCTAGTTCCCAACCCAAAGAAGGAGGGGAGCGAAGTGGGGCTCAGGCGACTTCTGGCCACCAAATGTGTGGCCTCTTTTGTTTGCCTAATTCCTCAGGAGTTTCTGTGCCTGGAGCTGACCCGATCTGAGTCGGAGGACCCGTCCAAAAATAAGCTGTCCGATGCTGGCGTACAGACCCCCGCCCGGCCAGCGGGCACGCACACTCAACAGGAGTTTGCAGGAGCTCCGGGGGAGCAGATGGCGCCCGGCCAGCCGGCCTCCGCTCTAGCCCGTGGGTTCGGTAGTGAGCACAGGCTGTGCCCCCCAACCCGTCTCCTCTAGCTCTCGCAGCCCCTCCACACCGCCAGCTAGAAGCTAGCTCCAAAACAAACAAACAAAAAACCAGCGATTCCGGGAGGTGGCGTCCGAGGGAAGGAGGGAACAGCCGCTGGGGAGGTAGCAGTGGGAAGCGACAGGGAGGGAGGGAAAGCAGGCAAACTCTACGGCACTTCCGCGCAGGCGGCTGCTGGGCCGGGACTCCGACTCCGCCCTCCCAGCCCGCCAGCCCCTCTCTTCTTTCCCACCCGCAGTGGCCCTCACTAGCTCCCCGGAGAGGAAATCGGAATGTGAGAGGAAGAAGATGACCCGGAATGAGCAGGCTGTGAGCCTCCAGGGTCAGTCCACCCTCCAGGGGAGGCAGGTCTTACCCTGCGGGCTTGAGGGAGGGCAGTGCTCTCCCCCGCCATTCACCTCCGCCTCCTCCGCGTCTCCGGTCACCTCCCAGACTTTTTCGTGATGACAGTGGAGGAAGACTCCAAAAGTTTGCAAAGCGAGGGGCAGCAAGGAGAGCGCCAGGGCCCGACGGACAGAGGGAAGGGATTGAGGAAGAGAGCTTGGAGAGTCGCAGACACTCCCCACCCCCCCCCACCCCCCACACCCCCGTTGGCCGGTGGCCCGGGATTGGTCTCTGGAGGGGCCCACCAGAGCACTGTGCCAGGGCCCTTGGGATTACAGCACTGGAAGGTTTCAGTTCACCCCTTGTCCTTAATTCATCCATTCTGTCTGTCTCATTCATTCAATCATGCACCCAAGGAAACATTAACTAACTATTGGGTACCAGGTCCCTGGACTACAAAGACAAATAGGACATTGTCCTTACCTTTCAGGGACTCAGATGTGTCTGGACAAGTAGTCAGATGCTCCTTGCCCAGTGTAACCAATACCATGAAATGTGCTCGGGAGGGCACAGATCCCAGCCTGAATGGGGCAAGGATCAGGAAAGGCTTCCTGGAGGAGGTATTGTGGAGGCAAAGGCTTCAGCTCCTACTTCCCTTCCTGCTATGCCCTAGAGCCTTGCCTACCCCTCTAGCTAGGACTTACTTCCCTCTCATTCTCACGATTCCCACTTGATGCTGATTAACTGGCAGAAGGCAATACCACTAAAGGTGGACACCTTTGGCTTTTTGGGGTGGGAGGGGTGTGATTTGCAGGCTCTAGAACCCGAATTCACTGGTGCAATGAGTAGATCTAATTCCGTGTGCAGGGCTGGCATTTGACCCAAATAAAATCTTTTGTAAAAAGCCCAACCATTAATTTGCACAGAGAAATAGAACTGTCAGGCAAACTTGAATTTGCATCAACAGAACAAAGCAGTTTGGGCTACTCCTTGGAAAGCCCAGTTACCAAAAGGTTAGCACAGAGAAACTAGAACCCCTAGAATGGGTAAGGGGGATGGTATAGCAAGAAACCTTACAATCTTATTCCCCCCCTACACGGCAGCCTTGATTCTATGGGCTCAGTTTAGTCTAGTATCTCTATGACCAGAGCCTGAATACATGTTTCTCTCAGCTGCTTTGGGATGTCTTTTTTCTGTGATTTCTCTTGTTCACAAAGCCTCTCTCCAAGCTGGTTTTAACAATAACTACTTCCTTAGAGACACTGTTATAAACATTTTACCTTTATTAGCTCATTTAGTACAATTGGGATTTCTGCTCACACAACTAGGTTGCTAGTACAGCCCCATCCCCTTGAAGGGCTTTCAGCCACCACTCTGATGGCCTTTAATTGATTCTCAAACACTTCAGTCACACATTTACAGACCAACCATGTTTTATTTACTCCCACATCTGTTCTGGGTGAGCTTTTCTAATTTTCAGGGGTCACCCTTATTCCCAGATTCTTAGAGAAAACTCACTCCTCAGCCTCAGACATTTCCAAAACCTGTATCTTCTATTCCCTCCCTTCCAGAGACTCCAAGACTAGGAGTTATAGAGACTCTGGTCACACATCTCAGGAAACCAGTAACTTTTATGGTTTCCCTACACTCTGCCCATTCCTTTGGGAAAAGTTTCTTTATTAAATTATCTCCACATTATTGTAATTGGAGTATGTTCTCTCTTTTCTGCTGGGATCCTGGATCCTGCACAGGAAACCACATCCATCTCCCCATCCAGGCATCCAACATTCCTCCTTTAGAAAAGAAGTCAGCAAGGGAGAACCATGGCCAGTGGTACCAGGCTAACCCGGCCAGTAGCAGCATGGTAAACACACTGGACATTACTATAGTAATACAGACAAGAAAAGATGACAGCCTGAGACAGGGCAGAGGTAATGGGCTGGAGAGAAGTAAATCTGGGAGTTTGTGGAGGTAGAAGAGACAGGAATGGCAACCAACAAGATGTGGATATTGAGAGAAGAATCAGCCAGCATCTTTAAAAAAAAAAGATTCTTGACTCCTCTTTCCCCCACAGCTATTGCCCCATATCTCTGTTCGCCTTTGCAGCAAAACTCATCAAAATGGCATCTATTCCAGTTGCCTACAATTAAGCCCTTTCTCATTTTAAACCTCTCTAGCCAGTCTTTCACCTTCACACGCCACTGAAATTAATCAAGGTCATCAGTGACTTAATGGTTATTCTCACTCCTCCTCTTCTTTTTTTTTTTTTTTTTTACATCGAGTGGTTGCCACCCACACGACCCAACCAGGGCAGGAGACAAACTGCAACCGAGGTACATGCCCTTAGCGGAACCAAACCCCTGTCTCCTTGGACCGCAGGCCGACTCTCTACCGCTGAGCCAAACCAGCCAGGGCAGTCCTCCTCTTCTTACTCAACCTGTCAATAGCAGTTGATCAAGTTGGTCATTCCTTCCCCTTGCATACACTTTCTTCACTTGCCTTGGGGAGACCATATTCTCCTGGTTTCCTTCTACTTTGCTGATTCATCCTCTTCTTTCCAATAATTCTTAACACTAGAGTGACTACAGTATTGTGGTGCTCTTATCTTTCCTAGCCATGTTCACTCCTTTCTTTTTTGATTAATCCTCACCCAAGCATATTTTTCCATTGATTTTTAGATACAGTGGAAGGAGGTAGGAGAGAAACCTAACCTACCCCCATGAGAAAGAGACACATTGACTGGTTGCCTCTCACACAACCCTGACCAGGGCTGGGGATCAAACCTGCAACCCAGGCATGTGCCCTTAACCGGGAATCAAACCTGTGACCCTTTGGTTTGAGGGCCAACTCTCTAACTGCTGAGCCAAACTGTCCAAGACCCATATTCACTCTTTTTTATTTATTTACTTACTTATTTTCCTCCCATATTCACTCTTTTGATGCTCTCACCCAGAATCATGGCTTCAAACACCATCCATCTCCTAATGACACCCCAAATTTTTTTTAATCTCCAGTCCATTCCTTTCTCTAAAACTCCAAATTCACATACTTTCTCCTTGATTTTTCTCCTTGGATCTTTAATAGACATCTCCAACCCAACATGAGCAAGACTGAATTTCTGACCTTGCCACCCCACCCCACAACCTGTTCTACTTGGCATTCTTCCCCATCTCAGATGATGAGTACTTTTTCCCAGATGCTCAAGCCAAAAACTGGAGTCATCCTTGACTTTCTTCATTATCTTGGGACTCCTCTCTCATCAGTATCTCACTGCTGCTCTGCTAGTCCCAGCCACTGTCTTTCTTGCCTGGATCATTGCAACAGCTTCCAATGGCCTCTCTTTCCACCCCTGCCTCCCAATAGTCTGTTCTCAACACAGCATCAGGGTGATCCTTTTAAAACAAGTTAGATGTCAATCCTCTGCTCAAAACCCTGCAGTGTCCTTATCTCACTCAGCATAAAAAGTCCTTACAAGGGCCAACAAGCTTCTTTATCTGAGTCCCCTTTCCTCCCCGCCTAGCCCAAGCCCACTCTGCTCCAGCCAAGATGACTGTTACTCTTCTGACATGCCAGGCACAATCCTCTCTTAAAGCATTTGCAGTGACTGTTTTCTCTTCCTAAAATGCTCTTCTCCCGTACACATGGCTAAACCCCTTTAAAATATCACTTCAGTAAGACCTGACATTCCCTATTTAAAATTATAGCCCATCCTCACCCCAAGCCCTAAATAACATTTCACCTGCTAACATATATAATTTACTTACTTATCATGTTTGGGGAGAAGGAAGTTACCCAAGAGTCCTGCTGCATACATGTTGAGCGAGACTTAGAAGGAAATGAGGCTAGGAGAATATGAAGGGTAGAGATAAAGTACAAACTAAGAGAAGATATACCATATATAACTGGTTACAGATTAACATCCGTAATATATAAAGAACACCTTCAAATCAATTAGAAAAAAAAAGCAAGCAATCTATGAGTTTTTTTGTTTTGTTTTTTACTGCAGCTGTTGTAACAAATTACCACAAACTTAGTGACTTAAAACAAAACAAACTTATTATCTTATAGTACAGGAGATCAAAAATCCAAACTTCGTCTCACAGGGCTTTAATCAAGGTGTCAGCAGGGCAGTGTTCCTTCTGGAGGCTCTAGAGAAAAATATATTTCCTTGCTTTTTCAGGCTTCCTAGAGGCTGACCATATATATTCCTCTGCTCCTGGACCCCTTTCATTTTCAAAGCCAGTAATCACATCATTCAGACTTCTGCTTCCATCATCATATCTCTTCTGGTTCTTCTGCCTCTTTCTTTCACTTATGAGGACTCTTGTAATTACAGGGAACCCATCCTGATAATCTCACCATTTCAAGATTCTTAATTTAGTCATGTCTGGGTGGACATCTTTGGGGGACCATTATTCTACTTACCACACAGTCCAATAGAAAAACAGAAGACATGAAGAGGCATTTTAAAAAGGAGAAAATACATATGAAACCATTATTCATCAGGGAAATGAAAATTAAAATCACAATGAAATACCATCACACACTTCCTAAATTGGCAAAAAAAAAAAAAATTTAACAATCGAGAATGAGGAGCAAAGGGAACTCTCAATTGATACAACCCTTTTGTTAAACAATTTGGCAATATAGGTGTGCTCTCCCTATGGGGAGCACTCCCATGCCATTCCTTCTCCCTCTTCTTCCCTCACTTCTTCACCCATAGGCACTCATCTCTTAAACTCTAAGAGTCCCCAGGAGACTTGCAACCAGGGGAGCAATGGGTAGCAGCAGTTCATCCTAGGCTAATCCCCTGAACCTGTCTCTAAGGCCCCCTTTTCGAACTTCCCAGTGAGCTAAGGCAGCCTAACCTAGGCTTCCTGTTGCTTTATCTATGCAAAGCCCTTCCTTATTTTACTGTCTCCAACTTTAATAAACATATCACCATAGTCAAAATAAATAATAAAAAATAAAAAAACAATTTGACAATATCTAGTAAAGTTAAACATGCACATAACTTACAACTCAGCAATTCTGCTGCAAGATGCAGACTAGAAGTTATTGTATATGCGCAACAGAAGACCTCCAAGAATGTTACTAGCAGCACTGCTAAACAATAGTCCCTCCAAAAAAATGCAACAGGAAAAAAGATTAATAAATTGGATAGAGCCAAACAATGGATTAGTATATAGCAGTAAAAAAAAAAAAAAAAAAAATAGCCCTGGCCAATTGAGCTCAGCGGTTAGAGCATTGGCCCTTGGACCAAAGGGTCTTGGGTTCAATTCCGGTCAAGGGAACGTACCTCGGTTGCAGTTCAGTCCCTGGCCCTGGTCCAGGTTGTGCAGGAGGCAACCAATCCATGTGTCTCTCTTACATGAATGTTTCTCTCTGCACCCCCACCCCTACCCCCACTCTATCTGAAGATAAATGGAAAAATATCCTCAGGTGAGGATTTTAAAAAGCAAACAAACTACAGCTACATATATAAACTCCATGTGGTGAGATTTCTTCTGAGCAACACTTCTCAACTGTTGGTGTATATACACAAATTACCTGATGATCTTGTTAAATGCAGATTCTGATTCTGTGGGACATGAAATTCTGCATTTCCAATTACTTCTCTGCTGCTCCACAGGCTACACTTTGAGTAAGAAGGATGCATATTTAGGGATGCATGTATAATGATAAAAACTATTTTTCTTTTAAACAAAAAGTTAAACAAAAGATTCAGGAGAATAGATACCTTTACCTCTGGTTGGGAGAGTAGGTAGGAGACATTTTCTTAAACTGGATGCTGGGTTTATAAGTATTTATTATACTTTATAACTTACATATGATACATATATTATTTTTCATATCAAGTATCATACTTCAAAAGACAACGAAAATCGTACAAAATCCCCAAAATGATCACTGACTAAGCTATGTGACGTCAAAAGCTTGGGCAAATGACGAGGTTAGTCCTGCAACGCTACAGATACAACCTACACTCAATTATTAGGTGACCAGATACCCACCCTGGCAAGCAAATTCATTTGAGTCTACACTAAAGAGTCGGGGTTTGTGCCTACTATCCAAATTTCTCAGACTTGTTAAGTTTTATTAATTAAGTGGAACTTCTGTCAACAATGCATATTTCCAAGTGGCTCCCGTGTAGATCCCGATTCTGGGCGTCTAGTAAACTACCGGAGAATCTGTATTTCAGAGGTTCGCTGCAGCCCAGCCCCACCTAGCATATAAAAACCTTTCCTCGCACCTAGTTAAACCTGGTTCTGGCGATGGGTGGGCACTACCAGGTCAGCCCATGGGTCCACAGACTCCGGGAGGCCCCCAACAAAGTGGAATGAACCCAACGGTTCGTTAGCACTACTTAAACCCAACCAAACAAGTGCCGTCTTTCCTCTTCCTCACAACCCACCTCTTTAGCTCTTGCTCGGGAGACTCTCCTGGGTGTCTCCAAAAGGCAGATAATCTGAATAAGAGCAAACAATTGGCTTACCAGAGGACTGGTTCCTGGCCATTTCACACGGCTCCGCCCTCTCCGGTCCCCGGCCCCCGCGCCCCAGCCCGGCCTCTCGGGTGAGGGGAGAAAACACGCGAAATACACCGTGGGGCGTGGCCCAATTCTGACCAATGGGATTTAGGGGTGTGGCCACGAGTCTTTCTTTCATTGGTCCAGTTGCGGGGGGCAGGCTTTCTCAAGCCGAAGCGGAAGTCGCGCGAACCCGGAACTCACTTTTAACCTTGGGTCCTAGGGAGCTGGCAGTGGCCATCATGGTGCGGAAGCTTAAGTTTCACGAGCAGAAGCTGTTGAAGCAGGTGGACTTCCTGAACTGGGAGGTCACTGACCAAAACCTGCACGAACTGCGCGTGTTGCGGCGTTATCGGCTGCAGCGGCGCGAGGACTACACGCGCTACAACCAGTTGAGCCGTTCTGTGCGCGAGCTGGCGCGGCGCCTGCGCGATCTGCCTGAAGGCGACCCATTTCGCGTGCGAGCCTCGGCCGCACTGTTGAACAAGCTCTATGCTCTCGGCCTGGTGCCCACGCGCAGCTCTCTCGAACTCTGCGACTTCGTCACGGCCTCGTCCTTCTGCCGCCGCCGCTTGCCCACCGTGCTCCTTAAGCTGCGCATGGCGCAGCACCTCAAGGCCGCCCTAGCCTTCGTGGAGCAGGGCCACGTGCGCGTGGGCCCGAACGTGGTCACCGACCCTGCCTTCCTTGTCACACGTAGCATGGAGGACTTCGTCACCTGGGTTGACTTATCCAAGATCAAACGGCACGTGCTGGAGTACAATGAGGAGCGTGATGATTTCGATCTGGAAGCCTAGCGGTCTTTACTCCCCAGCTCCCCACCTTCTTCACCAGTGCTGCATTTTATATATTGGGAAGCTGAGACCTGGTGCTGGAGATTCTGTGAAGGCGCTTTTCCCCAAGAGTATGTCAGCCAATTCTCGGTGCTTAAGAACTCGGCTCCTCACCTGCAGGCCACGCTTACAGCCAAAGGGTACGCCCCCTTTTCTGCGAAATTTTCTTAGCCCTTGGACTACTGATAATTAAATGACTTGCCTCGAAACAGTGAGAAGCGGTTTTGTTTTGCGCAGGTTTGTTAGATTCTTGTGCCTATAACATTGCAGTGTAGCTTCCGGACCCAACCCACAGCCCGCTTTCCCCTTATTATATTATAGCAGGACAGTTTCGTTTAATTAATTTAACTCGAATTCTTGCTTCTGTTGGTAACCACTGCGAATTTGATCTTACGTTTTCATAAAATGGGGTGAGATTTTAGTGTTCTGGGTACCATCCCTTGTTTTAAAGGAGTGCTTTTTTGATGCCAATAAATGGTACAAATACTTTGTAAGTGCAAATTTGTGCCTGTCTGGTTTTCTCACATAGGGTCATATCTGTAGGTCTCCTTTGCTCAGGAACCCAGAGAAAAGAAATGGGGTCAAGGGTCAGCAACTGCCTGCCTGTATGTGAGGCCTGCAACAGGGACAAGTGAAGGTTGCTGGGTGTTGTACAGGGCTGGGCATATTTGTGAGTTTACCAAACCCTTCCTCGGATGGAGTGCTTATGCAGAGCTCTTCCCCGCAGGACTTCCTGTTGATATTCCAGCCCCAGGAAATACCATATTAGAGGAACTGAAGTGTTTGCTTGCCTAAGAAAATGATCACCTTGTTTGCTTGGCCATCTAGCAGTTAGAAGTGGCCCAGGAGGTTCCTGAAAACTTAGATGTTCTTAGGAGTGGGAGGTAATTGGAAGGAAGAGTAGGAAGACACCTGGTTTTACACAAGACTTCTACAAGGAGAATAATAGAATGCCAAGACCAGTGGAATCACTTTTAAATTGTCTCCTCCGCCCTGGCTGGTTTGGCTTAGCGGTTAGAGCATGGGCCACGGACCAATGAGTCACGGGTTAGATTCTGGCCAAGGGCATGTACTCAGTTGTGGTTAGCCCCTAGCCCTGGTCGGGGTCCTGTGGGAGGCAACCAGTCCATATTTCCCTTGGATGTTTCTCTCTCTCTCACTCCATATGAAGATAAATAGAAAAATATCCTTGAGTGAGGATTAAAAGAATAAACACATTTGTCTCCTCCATTTCCCCAGGTGTGAGGCAGCACTTGAAGATACAATTAAGGGAATGAGGCACTGGGGATGTACAGTAGTCCCTCGCCACTTTGCACTTCGACTTTTGCGACTTTACTCTATTGCAGTTTTTTCAAATATATTCATTAAAAAGTTGATTGAGACAGTGAAAATGATACAGCGCGCGCTCGGTTGTCTGAGTCGATTATACACCCCTGTATTACAATTAAAATTAAAATTATTGTACGTATGGACTGAAGGCCTATGTATATGAGCACCCCAGGAATCCTTCAAAGCCAAGTGGTACCACTAGAGTCTGGAACGGATTAACCGTGATAAAACAAGGTATTACTGCAAATGCTTTACTACATGCCCCAGGCATGGTTTTAAGAACATTACATATCTTAACCACTTAATCCAATATTCCTCTGAAGTAGAGAATCCAATTACTGTAATTTCTACTTTTCAAGTGAGGGAACTGAGGTAGAGATGGGTCAAATTACCCCAGATTGCACAGCCAGTAAGTGGAGTTGGAATCATGCTCCCTTTAGGAAAGTCAGCATTGGCACAGCTGACACTTAGGATGTCTCAAGGTTTTTGTGTTTATTATTATTTTTTAAAGGTCTTAAATATGCCCTCGCAGTTTTGGCTCTGCAGTTAGAGCATCAGCCTGCAGACTGTGAAGGTTCACAGGTACGATTCCAGCCAAGGGTCCATACCTGGCTTGCAGGTTCAATCCCTGTCCCTGATCAGGGTCGTGTGGGAGGCAACCAATTGAAGTCTCAAATATGCCTCAAGTTTTAATAAGATGCTCTATATACACATTTACTTACTACTAAAAATTGAAATGGCACATCAAAAAATGTGTTAAAATTCAAATTTTTGAAAACCAGAGAATCTAGTTCTTGCACCCTGCACTAATCATACTCCAGCCATACCACCCAATGTTTTCTTTTTACATTTCTTCCACACAAGTTACTTGCTTCTAATTATTGATGTTGGGTTTCATCTTACTGGCTTCGGGCTTCTGAAACACAACACAACACTCAAGACCTAGTACTTCTTTGGGTCAAATAAAAAAGGAACTGAAGTATATTGAAGTTGTTCAAATGCAAATCACATAGACTCCTTATAAGTTAAAGACATCACAGAACTTCTATTGTAGGTTATCAAAATATTGGTAGACAGTTTATCCTAGCGTAGAGTAGTTCCCCAAGCTGCTGCATAATGACCTTAAAATTACTAGCAAGAAAAAAAAAGACAATAAGTTTTATAGCTAAATCTATTCCATGTCATATTCTTCATGCTAATATTACCAGAACAGTCTCAATGATACAGGCAATAATGACAGCCACATCTAAATTTTTTGAATCTAGACATACTCTGCCTCCTGGGAGCATGCCTGAGCCTTTCCCTTCCCCCTCAAGCATGCATATCCTAAACTTGAAGGGACCCCACAAGACTTACAACAAGGGAAGCATTGGTCAGTGGCAGGGGCAGCTCTTCCCTGGCTAACCCCCTGAACCTGTCTCCATGATCCCCTTTTCTCTGACTTTCCAGTAAGCTAACAGCAGCCCCGCCTTGGCTCATTCCCTTCACTGTGACTTTTATTTCTCAGTCAGCCAAAGCAGACCTGCCTAGGCTGTCTCCTGTTGTTTCTTCTATCTTAAGCCCTTCCTTGTTTCATTGTCCCCAGCTTTAATAAATATACTCTCATTTAAAAAAAAATTTTTTTTCCAAATCTTGATTGAATCTCAGTTTTCTTCTCCTGTGGGTCTTTTTGAAGCAGAGACTGGTTGTGGTATCTAATAACTTGTAACATCCTTTCCATCCACTCTCCGAGCAGTTGCCAATGCCCTCACTCCATGTCTCCTCTAGAGCATGCCTTGACCCAGCCCCAGTCCAAGCCCCTGTAAGTTTTTTTTTTCCTTTGTCCTGCTGTTAGGGTGGACATTCTGTTAAAAGGGCAGGGTATTTGGTGCTAGGGTTGAGAGTCAAGTTTCCGAAGTTCTTTGTTAGTGCTTCTGAGACAGCTTGAGTGCCAGCTGAATCTTCACAGGGCATCTGAGAAGACTCCAGAGTCAAGGTTGGGTTAATCTTTGATGAGTCTGCTGGAGGTCTAGTCACAGCCTGAAGCTCCTCTTAGATTCCCCCCAAAGGGATTAAGCATAAGATAATGCTCAAAACTCTCCAACTGTCACACCCTGGCTGGTTTGGCTCAGCAGTAGAACATAGGCCCACAGACCAATGAGTCTCAGGTTCAGTTCCGGCCAAGGGCACATACCTCTTTTGCGGCCCAGCCCTGGTCTGGGTTATACCGGAGACAACCAGTGGATGTGTCCCTCTCATGATGTTTCTCTCTGTTTCTCTCTCCTTTCCTTTCTATTCCTTTTTCTCCCTCTCACTCCATCTGAAGATAAATAGAAAAATAGTCCTCGTGTGAGGACTTAAAAAAAACAAACAACTCTCCAATTGTTACAAAATAGCCGGGAAAGAACTGTATAACCCAGAAATAGGAGAAAATCCCAAATTCCAACAAAACATGGTGAAAGAAAGCGCTAACCTCAGGATGTGTCAGGGTTTAGAAAAAGTCCCTGAATTTGAATTTTCAAGTCATCAGGGAAGCAGCAGCACTAAGCAATGTTGTATGAATGTTTGAGCAAGGAGCAGGCATTGAACTGCCAAGGCTTGACTAACACTGAGGCCCTGCCTGTGCTAAGGTGCCATTTGCTCTTCCCAAAAACCCTGTAAGGCAGTGGTCCTCAACCTTCCTAATGCCACGAACCTTTAATACAGTTCCTCATGTTGTGGTGACCCCCAAACATAAAATTATTTTTATTGCTACTTCATAGCTGTAATTTTGCTACTGTTATGAATCACCATCGGAAATATGTGTTTTCCGATGGCCTTAGGCGACCCCTGTGAAAGGGTGGTTTGACCCCCAAAGGGTTCGCAACTCATGGTTGAGAACTGCTACAGTATAAGGTAAGGTGATGCTATCTACACCTTTCAATTTGGGAGACAGAATTGGGACTAGAATTTATCCATGGCTGTCATTCAAGTCCAGTCTTATGTGACAACGAAGGCCATGTTTCTTTTAGTTCCATCCCTTGAGAAATGAAAGGAGAGAAAATCTTACTACTTCTCAACTCTGATGGCTAGGCACAATCTCTTCCCATGTCAGGGGTATTCTCAGGGCTTCCAGGATTAGGGATCACATTAAAAGAGGTGGCTCTGGAAGGCAGGACCACATGGGCCTGGCTGAGTACTCACTTGGTTAGAGTATCATCCCCTGATATGCCTGGGTTGCAGGTTTGATCCCTGGTCAGGGCACATAAAATGAATTCATAAATAAATGGAACAACAAATCTGTTTCTCTCTCTTCCTCTCTAAAATCAATAAATAAAACTTTAAAAAAAAAAAAAAGAAGGTAGCCCAGCCAGTATGGCTTAGTGTTTGAGCATCGACACATGCACCAAGAAGTCACCAGTTCAATTCCAGGTCAGGGCACATACCCAGGTTATGGGCCAAATCCCCAGTGAGGGGCATGCCAGTCGATGTTCTCTCATCGATGTTTCTATCTTTCTCTCCCTCTCCCTTCCTCTCTCTAAAATCAATAAAGAAAAAATAATTTTTTTAAAAAAGGAAAAGGCAAGGCCTAGCTGGTGTGGCTCAGTGGATTGAGCGTCGCCCCATGGACTAAGAAGTCCCAGTTCGATTCCCAATCAGGACACATGCCTGGGTTGCCAGCTTGATCCCCAGGAGGGGGTGAGCAGGAGGCAGCCAATCGATATATCTCTTCCACATTGATGTTTCTATCTCTCTCTTCCTCTCTCTCTCTCTAAAAAATCAATAAAAACATTTTTTAAATGGAATGCAGGGCCCTGGCCAATTTGGCTCAGTGGTTAAAGTGTCTTTCGGTCCATGGATCAAAGAGTTGTGGGTTCAATTCCCAGTCAAGGGTACATACCTTGGTTGCAGGTTCAATCCTCAGCCCTGGTCCGGTCATACAGGAGGCAACCAATTGATGTGTCTCTCACACTGATGTTTCTCTCTCTCCCCCTCTCCATCCTTCCCTCCCTCCCTTCCTCTCTCCCATTCTATCTAAAGAAAGGAAAAAAATGGAAAAAATATCCTTGGTTGAGGATTTTAAAAATAAGTAAATGGAAGGCAGGACTCCCACTCACCACTGCAACCCTCTGGTTCCCACCAGACCCCACAGGGCAAGGCAGGTAAATCTGCCCCTTTGGAGTAGTTGGAGCCTACACCTATGGCACAAGCAGGTACAACTTCAGAGTTCTCTTGATGGGAACTGGATTTAAGAATTTTGGAGTACAATACAAGATTCTTGAGAAAAGTCTTCATTTTTCCTTTTTGGGGAAGATATAAAAGAAATTACTTTAAAAGAACCTGTAACCAGAAATTTTGGACTTAAAAATAAAACACTATGGCCCTGGCCAGTTTGGTTTAGCAGTTAGAGCGTCAGCCCATGGACCAGAGAGACCTGGGTTCGGTTCCTGCTAAGGGCACACACCTTAGTTGCAGTTTGTCCTCAGCCCCTGTTGGGCTCATGTGGGTGGCAACCAGTTGATGTGTCTCTCTTACATCAATGTTCTCTCTCTTCCTCTCTCCCTCCCACTCTATCTGAAGATAAATGCAAAAATGTCCTTGGGTGAGGATAAAAAATAAATTAATTAAATAAATAAAACACTATGCAAGACAAGTGATTCAGAAGGTAGGCTCTGGAGCCAGACTGCCTGGTCTGTGTGGAGGCATCTATGTTTAATTAGCTGTATAACATTGATTACTTTGCTTAGCCTCTCTGTACCTTCCCCAGGCCATTACAATAAAAAGCCTAATGGATCCCTGGCTGGTGTGGCTCAGTGATTGAGCGTCAACACATGACCAAAAAGTCACCTGTTCAATTCCTGGTCACAGCACATGCCCAGGTTGTGGACCAGATCCCCAGTGAGGGGCATGCAAGAGGTGGCCAATTGATGTTCTTGCTCATTGATGTTTCTATCTCTCTTTCCCTCTCCCTTTCTCTCTCTCTAAAATCAATTTTTTAAAAAGTCTAATGGGTTAAAAAATATGTGTACACAATCAGCAGGAGGGAAAATTGGTACAACCTCTCTTGATATATATTGAACAATTTTTCCATATATATAAAGAGCCTTAAAAACATGCATTATTTCTCTAACCTAGAAATGCCACTCAAGAATTTAGCATACATGCCCAACCGGTGTGACTCAGTGGTTGAGAATTGACCCATGACCAAGAGGTCGTTGGTTCGATTCCTGGTCAGGGCACATGTCCAGGTTACAGGCTTGATTCCCTGTAGGGGGCATGTAGGAGGCAACCAGTCGATCTCATGTTGATGTTTCTCTCTCTCTCCCTCTCCCTCTCTCTAAAATATCAATAAAACATATTTTTAAAAAAGAATTTAGGCCCAGCTGGTGTGGCTCAGTGGTTGAGCATCGATCCATGCACCAAGAGGTCGCTAGTTGATTCTTGGTCAGGGCACATGCCCAGGTTGTGGGCCAGATCCCTAGTGGGGGGCATGCAGAAGATAGCTGATATATGTTCTCTCTCATAGACGTTTTTATCTCTCTCTCTTCTCTTCCTCTCCCTTCCTCTCTTTAAAATCAATAATGGAAACATTTTTAAGAAAAGAATTTAGCATAAGTAAATTATGGATATTTGCAAATATTAACAATATGGCTCTTTATCTCAGTATTTATGTATAATAGAGTGTAGAAGGGAAAAATTGAAAATGTGTCCCAAGGGGACTGGCTAAATTATTTATTTATTTTTTTTAATTCCTCAACCGAGGATACTTTTCTATTTATCATCAGATAGAGTGGGAAGGAAGGAGAGAGAGAGAGAGAAACATCAGTGTGAGAGAGCCATATCGACTGGTTGCCTCCCTGGAGGCAGAATCCTCCCCACCTCCAACAAAGAGTTGTCATCCCTTCCCCCACCAGGGGAATAGCTCTGGGTTGGAAATTCTCTCTCCAGTGGCTGGGCCTGGCTCCACTGGGGATTCGGACATTTGACTATGTGGGAGCCTGGGCAGAGCATGCAGTGTTAAAAGATGAAAGAGCCAAGCAGGGTAGGTTGCCTTTTCTCTCGTTCTCATTTTTATTTATTTTTCTCTATTCTCCCCTGCTTGGGGTGGCGACCAAGGTGTGCCAGAAACCCAGGCATAGCTGAACCATCCCAACACAAATCTATTTAAACCATCCTGACTAGATCTGATACCCCAGAGCCCAGTGCCATGGGGGAAAGGAAAGCAGCCCAGAGCAAATACATTCAAGTGGCCAGCCCAGAAGGCAACCCAGCATCTGGGCTAGGTAAGCCCCGCCCACTGGACTACCTGGGACCCCACCCTGCAGGGCTTCAGCCAGGAGGCCCAGAGCCAGGCAGGGACAGCAATTCACATTGCACTGCACCAGAGAACTGCCCAGACGATAGGGACCCACACCCAACAGGCCAGATCCAACAACATCAGAGCAAAATCCAGTGAGCTCCATAAAAAGTATATCCAAGGGTTTTTTGTGGTTGCTGTGGTTGTTTTGGTGTGTGCGTTTTCTTTTTTTTTTTTGCCTTCAGGAGCATGTTTATTGTGTTTGAGATGATACATCAGGTGCTCTCTGAGCTACAAAGGGTAAAAGGAAATCCTCTCATTACAAACTGACAAAGGTAAAAGGTAAAACATTTTTCACAACAGCATTAACCACATACTCAGAAATAGATCCGGGTTTAGTACAAATGACATAATTCCTAGTCACCTACGGCTACTTTTATAACTTCATACAGATAATGAATTAGGCTAAAATGCACTATAATATTTGGTAGACTTCAGGGCCTTAGTACATCACAAAATACATTTTGATATCCCAAAGAAGCAAGACTTGCAAGTAGGCATTTTAAACATAACTAATCTACAGCTACAAAGTTCTACTCTTGATAGCATTTACCTTTTCGGGAGTCTTCCAGTCTCCAAAGGATAAAAGCAGAGAGTAGAATCAGTATAACATATACACAGAAGTCCTTATTGTAAAGGCTTTAAAGATTTGCAGCACAGTGAGAAGATGCCTTCTGCTCCTTCACACTGCATACAGATTATGTGAATTATGTCACGTATCTCTTGGTCCACTGTCTGGCTATCCTGTTATATTTTCCTCTGTTGGTCAAATATTGAGTGGCTATGCTTCTAACCAGAGTATCCGCAGGGTTGCAGTCTGTCAAAAGAGAACAAATCGACAGCAAAACCTTTGAAATCGTCAAAGCAGGACTCCAGTTGTCTTTAAGGAGATCCAGAAGATGACTCCCTGACTGCTGATGTTACAGTGATAGATTCTGGTGGCGAAAAGTAACCTTTGGTGGCTTAAATGGATAATTGAATGAAAATGTGATATCCAGAAAGAACACACCACCTTTATATACAGAACCTGGTGGACCAAGTATAGTCGATCTCCACTCATAACTGTTATCTCCTGTAGGCCCAGCACTGCAGTTAGGAGGAGGATCAAGGGTTATTTCAGCTAGCTCCTTCTGAATTCTTTTAACCCTAGTGGATAACTTAGCAGTGGTTTTGCTAGAGAGTTTGGTGTTTTTCTTCTGCTGGGTGGCAGAAGGTTTTCTTTCTTCTTGTTCTTCAGGCTCTGGAGTGGCTGGGTCTCACTGGTCTGAATCTGAACTACCACTGCTGGTGCTGGGGCTCTCATCATCGGACCTTTGCCTATCACTGGACATCTTGATGAAGTTATTACTTGGAAAACTCAGCCGCTCTCCCGGCCCGCTCATGCACCGCTACCGTGTGTGAATTTTTATTCACTGTTTTTTTGTGTGTGTTTTTTTTTATCCTCACTCGAGGGTATTTTTTGATATTTTGTTCAAATAGAGTGGGAGGGAGAGAGAGAGAAACACTGATGTGAAAGGGACACATCAAGTGGCTGCCACCCTCACGACCCAACCAGGGCCGGGGACAAACTGCAACCGAGGTATGTGCCCTTAGTGGGAACTGAAGCCGGGTCTCTCCAGACTGCAGGCCGACGCTCTAACCGCTGAGCCAAACCATCCAGGGCCCCAGGAAGGATTTAATAGTAGATTAGAAGAAACTGAAGACCAAATAGTGAGTTGAAAGACTAGGTAGATAAAAACATCCCATTAGAGCAGAAAATTGAAAAAAAAAAATTAAAAAGCAGGAAGAGAGTTTAAGGGAGCTTTGAGACAATATGAAACATAACAACATTCGCTTCATCAGGGTACTAGAAGGAAAAGGATTGGAAAAAGGAATGGAGTATTTACTTTAAGAAATAATGGCAGAAAATTTTCCTGACATGGTGAAGGAAAAAGTCACACAAGTCCAGGTAACAAGAGAGTCCCAATTAAGATGAACTTAAAAGGACCCACACCTAGACAAATCATAATTAAAATGGTAAATGTTAAAGGACAAAGAAAAAAGCTTAAAGGCAGCAAGAGAGAGACAGAAAGTTACCTACAAGGGAGTTTCCATTCGACTGTCAGCTGATTTCTCAATAGAAACACTGCAGGCCAGAAGGGAGTGACATGAAGTATACAAAGTAATGAAAAGCAAGAGTCTGAATCCAAGACCAGTCTGTCCAGCAAGGCTATGACTCTAAATTGAAGGTGAAATAAAGAGTTTCACAAACAAAAAAAAGCGAAAGGAATTTACTACCACCAAACCAGCACTGCAAGAAATGCTAAAGGGACTGTTGTAAGAAGAAGAAAGAGAGAGGTAGAGAGAGAGAAAGAGAGGAACACAGGCATAAAGAATAAAAATGGCAACAAATAAGTACCTATCAATAATAATCTTAAATGTAAATGGATTAAATGCTCTAATTAAAAGACACACGGTAGGCTGAATGGATAAGAAAACATGACCCATATATATGCTGTCTATAAGACACTCACCTCAGAACAAAAGACTCACATAGGTGAAAGAGAAGGGATGGAAAAAATTTTACATGCAAATGGGGGGATGGATAAAAAGCTGGTGTAGTAATAATACTCATGTCTGATAAGATAGACTTCAAAATGAAGGCCATAATAAGAGACAAAGTCACTACATAATTTTTTTTTTTAATCCTCACCTGAGGACATTTTTCCATTTTTTGTTCAGATAGAATGGGAAGGAGAGAGAGAAAGAGAGAGAAACATCAACGTGAAAGGGACATATTGAGTGGCTGCCACCCACATGACCAACCAGGGCCGGGGACAAACTGCAACCTAGGTACGTGCCCTTAGCGGGAACCAAACCCAGGTCTCTCTGGACCAAAGGCCAATGCTCTAACTGCTGAGCCAAACCGGCCAGGGCCTCTAGTGAGGATTTATTTATTTATTTATTTATTTATTTATTTATTTATTTATTTTTATTTATTTTTTTTATCCTCACCTGAGGACATTTTTCCATTTTTTGTTCAGCTAGAGCGGGAGGGAGAGAGAGGAAGAGAGAGAGAGAGAAACATCGATGTGAAGGGACACATCGAGTGGCTGCCACCCGCAGGACCAACCAGGGCCGGGGACAAACTGCAACCAAGGTACGTGCCCTTAGCGGGAACCGAACCCGGGTCTCTGCAGGCCGATGCTCCAACCGCTGAGCCAAACCGGCCAGGGCTCGAGTGAGGATTTTAAAAAAAAAAAAAAAGGCAGAGGACCTGAATAGACACTTCTCCAAAAAGGACATACAAAAGGCCAGGAGAAATGAAAAAATGCTCAACATCACTCATCATCAGAAAGATGCAAATTAAAATGACTATGAGATATCACCTCACACCTGCCAGAATGGCTGCCATTAACAAATCTTCAAACAATAAGTGCTGGCAAGGATGGGGAGAAAAGGGGACTCTAGCACACTGTTAGTGGGAATGCAGACTGGTGCAGCCACTATGAAAAACAATATGGTGCTTCCTCAAAAAGTTAAAAATAAGCCTGGCTGGTGTGGCTCTGTGGTTGAACGTTGGCCTAATCAAGCCAAAAGGTCATAGGCTTGATTCCTGCTCAGGGCACATGCCTAGGTTGTGGGCTTGATTCCCAGCGAGGGGCATGCAGGAGGCAGCCAATTGACATTCTCTCTCATCAATGTTTCTATCTCTCTTTCCCTCTCCCTTCCTCTCTCTCTAAAGTCAATTAAGAAAGAAGATTTAAAAAACAAGAAAGAAAGGAAAGGATTACAAGTGAGGCTAAACTGGCTGTCTTAGAAAGTAAATTGGATACAGAACTCAGTGAGCTCAGAATCATTTCTTCCCCAAATTCAGTGAATCAAAGAAAGATAGGCTTTCTTCAAGCTCTGGAAGCCTGGTATGCCATCCTAACTTTGACCAGCTTCCCAAAAAGGTTCAACATCTGCAGATAACTGAAACAACAGTTTTATGAAACTGGTGCCCTCTGGTGTTTTCTATTTCTTTTATTCTTTTATTTTAATGCTGGTCCCAACCCACTAAATTTCACAATCCACTAATGGGTCAAACTTTTTGCTGAAGTTTGAAAGTTAAACTTTGAAAAAGTGCCCTTGATTACAATTTAGCATTTTCCAAATTAAATTGGCATTTTGACTTGAAATATTTAAGAAATTGCTCTTTCCAGCTATTAAGTCTGACTATTGGCTCATCTTTTTATTAAGTATTTGACCTCAAATAAGCTACTTGCCACCTGAGAACCTATGTGTTCATCTGTGAAATGGGGATAATGTGGAGTAAATAACATTCACACACACACAAAAATGTTGGCAGTGCCCTGGCCGGTTTGGTTCAGCGATTGGAGTGTTGGCCTGCAGACCAGAGAGTCCCAGGTTCGGTTCCCGCTAGGGGCAGGTACCAAAAAAAAAACCTTGGCAGCAGCATGCTTTAACTCAGAAAATGCTCAATAAATGTTAATCTAAAGCAAAACCAGCCATGGGACGATGGATCAGTTGGTTGGAGCATGGTCCTGTACACCAAAAGTTTTCAGGTTTGATTCCCAGTCAGGGCATATACCTAGGTTGTGGGTTCTATCCCTGGTTAGTGTGCATACTCGAGACAACCAGTCGATGTTTCTTAGTCACATCAATGTTTCTCTCAATTAATCTCTCTCTCTCTAAAAACCAATAAAAACATATCATCTGGTGAGGATTTATATAAAAGCAAAACCAAACCAAACCTTGTGAGATCAGTGCACCTCTGTGGTCATACTCTGGGATGTAGAACTGAGATGGTAGAGCCCTAACTTCTCAGTGTGGCATTCCAGGTCCTCCTGGATCCTGCCCACACCATATTTCATCTCTAGCTGCCTTCACTACATCCTTATGTGACAGCCCAAGCCATCTGCCTATGCAGTCATCTGGCAAACTTCAGCCCTGACATTGTCCCTGACCCCACCCACTATCCCTCACACTCCTGCAAAAAGATTTGGTGAAATCTTTTATGCTCTACAAGATGTCACTCTACATACTACCTTTATAAAAACATGTCTTGGGGGTTGGTGACTGTTGCCTTCACTCCCAAAGCTATAAGTTCCTCCAGGACTAGGGGCCTAAAAATCACAGCTGACCATCCATGTTATGCTCTCACATCGATGCTTATCTCTCTCTCCCTCTCCCTTTCTCTAAAAATCAAAAAACTATTCTTTAATTTTTTTTTTATCCTCACCCGAGGACATTTTTCCATCCTTTGTTCAGGCAGAGTGGGAGGGAGAGAGAGGAACAGAGAGAGAGAGAGAAACATCGACATGAAGGGACACATCGAGTGGCTGCCACCCGCACAACCGACCAGGGCCAGGGACAAACTGCAACCGAGGTACGCGCCCTTAGCGGGAACCGAACCCGGTCTCTCAGGACCGCAGGCCGACACTCTAACCGCTGAGCCAAACTGGGTATTGAGCCTGCAACCAGGGCATGTGCCCTGACCAGGGATTGAACCAGAGACCTTTTGGTATATGGAACAATACTCAACCAACTGAGCCACACCAGCCAGAGCATCAAGGACCTTTTTGAAGATAAATTAGTCAAGCCAGAAAACAGAAAAATGAATAAGCATAAATCCAACAAGAAGGAACCTTCAAGGTAATATTGATTATTTTTATTGAAATCAAAGGAAAATACCAGTTCTTTTTTACTGAGGTAAAATGTATGTAACATAAAATTTACCATCTTAACTAATTTTAAGTGTACAGTTTAGTGGCATTATGTACATTTACATTCTTGTGCATCATCACCACCATCCAATGCCAGAAATTTTTCATCTTTCCCAACTGAAGCTCTGTCCCCAATTAAACACTTACTTCCTATCCCACTTCCCAATCCCCCTCCCCCATCCTCACCCTTCTACTTTCCTTCTGTATGGATTAGACTACCATGTATATGGGGGGCGGGGGACTCTTGTTTCTCTACTCTACCACAACACTACTCATAGAATACTTCTGACACTCTGGTCACCAAATGTATGTGTGTGGGGGTGGGAGGTCACAGATCAAGCAATTCTGTGACAAAGACGAGTGTCCTACAATTTAAAGCTGAATATCTTATAATTCAATTCAGTTCTAATATTATCTACCTGGATGTGGTGTCAGGTCCACAGGTTAAGGGTTTAGTCCCACAAGACTGCATCCCCTGCCCATTTCAGATACAAATTAAGGTCCATGCTATTATGTGTGCTTCTAATGGACTGGCTATAAATCAGAGGTTACCATGACACCCTCCTGATTAATTTACTAGAGCCACTCACCAAACTCAGGAAACAGTTTACATATTTGATTATCAGTATATTATAAAAAGCTATAACTGAAAAACAGCCAGGTATCAGAGATAAATAGAGCAAAGTATGAAGGGGTGTGAGGCTTCCATGCCCTCTCCAGGCATGCCAGCCCCCTGACACCTTATTGTTTTCAGCAACTGGAAACTCTCCGAACACAGTTATTTACAATTCTCATTACATAGGTATAATTGGCCAAATCATTGGCCATTGGTGATTAGCTCGACCTTCAGCCCCTCTCCTCTCCCAGGAGGTTGGGGGTGGGACTAAATTTTACAACCCTCTCGCTACTTGGTTGATTCCATTAGCAACTAGCCTCCATCCTAGGAAATTTCTAAAAGTTACCTCAGCAAGCCCTGGTCAGGTAGCTCAGTTGGTTAGAGCATTGTCCCAATACACCAAGGTTTCAGGTTTGAACCCTGGCCAATGTGGTTCAGTTGGTTGAGCATTGTCCCATGCACCGAGAGGTTGCTGGTTCAATTCCCAGCCAGGGCACATGCCTGGGTTGCAGGCAAGATCCCCAGGAGGGAGCATGCAGGAGGCAGCCAGTCAAGGTTTCTCTCTCATTGATATTTCTGTCTCTCTCTCTCCCTCTCCCTTGCTCTCTCTCTAAAAGTAATAAAAACAGCCCTGGCTGGTTTGGCTCAGGGGTTAGAGCATCTGCCTGCGGTCCAGAGAGACCCAGGTTTGGTTCCTGCTAGGGGCATGTACTTCGGTTGCAGTTTGTCCCCGGCCCTGGTTGGGTCGTGTGGGTGGCGACCACTCGATGTGTCCCTTTCACGTCGATGTTTCTCTCTCTCTCTCTCCCACTCTATCTGAACAAAATATGGAGAAGTGTCCTCGGGTGAGGATAAAAAAATAAATAAATAAAATAAAATCTATTTATTTTATTTATTTTTTGTTAATCCTTGCCCAAGGATATTTTTCATTGATTATTTATTTATTTATTTATTGTGGTACGTGCCCCTAGCAGGAACCAAACCTGGGACTCTGGTCCGCATGCCGACGTTCAACCACTGAGCCAAATTGGCCAGGGCTTTCCATTGATTTTTAGATAGAGGGGAAGGGAGGGAGAGAGAAAGAGAGAGAAACATGGATGTGAGAGAAACACATCAATTGGTTGCCTCCTGAATGACCCTGACTGGGGCTGTGGATCAAACCTGCAACCCAGGTACATGCCCAAGACCCCTCGGTCTGAGAACCAACACTCTAACTACTGAGCCAAACTTGCCAGGGCTCTAATTTAAAATTTTTTTTAATTTAAAAAAACAGTATGAATAACAATACATTTTTTATCAAGCTTTTATCAAGCTTATCACTTAGGAAATTCCAAGGGTTTTAGAAGCTCTGTGCCATGAACAGGAAGAAACCAAATATATATCTCATATTATAAATCACAATATTGCAAGGTACCTCATATATGTTGAATTATTCAGCATTTGTCTTTTTGCAACTGGCTTATTTTTATTTCACTTAACATGATGTCCTCAAGGTTCATGTTATAGTATTGAGACAGGCTAGTAAGCCAGGACAAGTGTAAAGGACAAATACATGACCTTACTCCCTGGATTTTCAGGGAATGGCAAGAACTAGTTGCTAATAGATAACCACTGCATTGTATAGATAACTATTGCTTTGTGTACATCGAAACTGATTGTTCCCTCAGGGATAACAGCTAACTGCAAATATCTGCTTCTGTACATGCTTGCTTGCTCGCATACCTTAACCCAATTTCCTTAACAAGGGCTAAGACAACTATATAAGCAACCCTCCCACTGAGCTTGGGGCTGCTCTCTCCTCTGCATAGGATGGGGACAGTCGCTGCGTGGCTAATAAAGCTCTCAATTTGAACCCAGTTCGGAGTCTGAGTCTGGTCTGTCTTTTTGGTCTACAACATTTGGAGGACCCAGCGAGATAGACAAATGAGGTCCCCCACTTCAGTGGGTTGACCTCCTCAGACTCTGGGAGATGGGTCCAGCCCAGAAGCGAACTGGCAGTTTAGGGGAAGACCTCAGAGAAGACATTCCTCTGCCCCAGACACCGTTCTGCCCTGTAAATTGTCTCTACTCCAAAATTCCATCTAGAGAGCATCTGGAAACCCTGGACCTATGTTCAGTTCAGCAGACGAGATGTCCCTCAGTAAGTCTGTTTCTGAAAACACTGCAGGGGAAGGGGAAGTGGACCTGCTAGATGCAGCACATAGATTCATCCCCAGGGGCATAGCGAGACTGCTTTTGGCACGGTTCGGTTCGTCTGTTTTTTTTCTCTGTCTTATTTGTTTGTCCTTTTGTGTTTTGTGTTTCTGTGCTGAGCTGGCCTGTGTCCTTCAAAATGGGTCAGGGACCTTCAGGACCTACGACCCCTCTTCAATGTCTCCTTGATAAGTTCTCAGACTTTTCCAAGCACGCCTCAGGTTACAGCATCTCAGTAGACCCTGGATTCTTGTGCACTTTGTGTGAATTAAAGTGGCCCACTCTCCGGGTCAATTGGTCCTCCCAGGGCACTTTTGACTTAAGCTCTTTGTTTGCAGTTTGAGGCGTCATCTACAGGACTCCTGGACACCCAGACCAAACTCCTTACATCGATGTTTGGATTAACATAGCTACTGACAAGCCTAGTTATATTAAGAAATGTTCATGCCCTAATAGGAGATTTTAATTGCCCAGCTTCCGCAAAAGCCCTCAGCTCTTGCTCCCTCCCAAAGGCTTTACCCTGTTCTTTTAGGTCCCCCAGAAGACCCCCTCACTGGCCCTGTGGGGCCACCTTCTTATCGGCCACCACCACCTGCTGCCATTGCCAGAGAGGCTGAAGCCCTTCAGCCACTCAGTCCTCACACACGTGGCAGCACCCCTCATAACCCTCCTCCACAGGCACCAGACTCTTTGGCTGCCATCCTGCCCCTCCATCAGGTTGCTCCACCACCAGGTGGAGACCAGGCTCGGCCCTTCATGATTTTTGTTCCCTTCTCAACTAGCGGTCTGTATAATTGGAAACAACAGAACTCTTCCTTCTCTGATAAACCCCAAGGTTTAATTTCTCTCCTAGAGACAGTCTTCCACACCCTCCAGCCCACTTGGGATGACTGTCAGCAATTGTTGCAGGTCCTGTTCACCTCTGAGGAGAGGGACAGGATCCACAGAGAGGCAGCAAAATCCGTCTTTGGGCCAGACGGCCAACCTCTCACAGACCCGGCCCAAATAGGAGCCTACCTCTCAACTACCCGACCCAATTGGGACCTGAACACTGATCAAGGTAAGGAGGCTTTAACCCAGTATCGCCGATCTCTACTTCAGGGCCTCTGCGGAGCAGCCAAAGAGCCAACTAATCTGTCTAAGGTAAGCAAGACTGTTCAAACCTCAGGGGAATCCCCAGCAGCCTTTCTTGAACATCTCATGGAGGCTTATCACCTCTTTACTCCCATAGACCCGGAGGCCCCTGAGAATAGACGGGCAATTAATATTGCTTTTGTCACCCAGTCGGCCCCAGACATTAGGGAGAAACTCCAGAAATTAGAGGGTTTTGAAGGAAAGAATCTTAGTGAATTAGTTGAAATAGCTCAGAGAGTATTTAACAACCGGGATGACCCAGAAATGGCCAATACTAAAAAAGTCACAAGAGTAATCATAGCCGCTCTTCAAGAGAATCAAAAAGGGCAACGGGGAAATAGGCCTAAAAACACAGGGCCAACCCCACGGAGACCTAGGCAACGATCTCGGCCACTTCTTGACCCTAACCAATATGCCTACTGCAAAGAATATGGTCATTGGAAAAAGGACTGCCCTAAGAGGGGGGCCCAACAGAAACCTAAGGACCTCATCCTTTTAGAAGACACTGAATGAGGGGGCCAGGACTCCTACAGATTAGGCCCCCGGGAGCCCAAGGTAACATTACAAGTTGGGGGCCATCCTGTTGAATTTCTAGTTGATACTGGAGCTACCTTTTCTGTTTTAAAGGAAACCACAGGGCTACTCTCATCTGAGAAAATGTCAGTTGTAGGGGCAACAGGGAAGTCCAAATCCTACCCTTGGACTACAGCAAGAATAACTGACTTAGGCAAAGGAAATATCACTCATTCCTTCCTAGTCATGCTGGACTGTCCCTACCCCCTCCTTGGCTGAGAACCCCTCCAGAAATTGCAAGCCACAATCTCCTTCAAAGAGGAGGGCTCCACCCTAACCCTTGGGGAACCAGCGGTCTTTCTCCTGCTCTCTATGCCCCTATCCGAGGAATACCTCCTACTAGAAGAGCCTTTTAAAGAAACCTCTAATGCTGACCTTGAAAAATGGAAAAAAGAAATACCGGGGGTTTGGACAGAGACTAACCCCCCTGGCCTAGCTAAGCATTAGGCTCCAGTTATAGTACAACTAAGCAGCAATGCCTCACCCATTCAGGTCCGCCAATACCCCAACTCCATAAAGGCCAAACTAGGAATAACTATGCATATTAATAGACTCAGAGAAGCTGGCATTTTAAGACCTTGCCAGTTGGCCTGGAACACTCCCCTCTTGCCAGGTAAGAAGCCTGGGACTAAGGATTTTAGGCCAGTCCAAGATTTAAGGGAAACCATCAACCCCACGGTTCCGAACCCTTACATGCTTCTGAGCCTGTTCCCTCCTAACCGTGTTCACTATACTGTCTTGGACCTCAAGGATGCCTTCTTATCGTCTCTCAGCCAACCTATCTTCACCTTCGAATGGGTTGATCTGGAAGGGGGATCCTCAGGACAAATGACCTGGACCCGACTGCCTCAAGGATTCAAGAACTCTCCCACCATCTTTGACGAGGCCTTAAGCAAGGACCTCCAACTGTTCCGGGAAAGGTACCAACATGTCACCCTGCTACAGAATGTAGATGATTTGCTTCTAGCAGCCGCTTCTCTTCCTGAATGTGAGGAGGCATCCAAGGCACTCCTACTAGAGCTAGAACAGATGGAATATTGGGTCTCAGCCAAGAAAGCTCAATTATGCACCACCACCGCGACCTACCTAAGTTATGAACTCAAAGAGGGAAAACAGTCACTCCCCAATAGCAGGATAGAGGCGGTCATGAAAATCTCTACCCCCACGACCAAGAAACAAGTCCAAAAATTTCTTGGGGCTGTAGAGTACTGCTGCTTCTGGATCCGTAGCTTTGCCAAGATCCCTAAACCTCTCTATACCAGCACAGGGGGAAAAGACAATGCCTTAATCTGGACTGAGAACAACAGGCCTTTGAGAAACTAAAAATGGCCTTAATGTCTGCACTGGCCCTACCTCTGCCTGATATCACTAAGCTCTTTCAGCTCTTCATCTCTGAGACTTGAGGCATTGCCAAAGGGGTCCTAACCCAATCATGAGAGCCCTGGAAGAGACCAGTTGCCTACTTATCTAAGAGATTAGACTCAGTAGCCTCTGGCTGGCCCAGCTGCCTGTGAGCCATAGCAGCCACTGCTATTTTAGTTAAAGAAGCATCCAATCTGACCCTAGGGCAAGACCTCCAAATTACTGGGGCACACTCTGTTGAGGGTCTCCTCAGGAACCCTCCAGACCAGTGGATGTCTAATGCCCAAATCACTCAATACCAGGTACTCCTCTTGGACTCCTCCTGAATCCAGTTCCTGAAGACCTCTGCCCTCAACCCAGGTACCCTGCTGCCTGACTATAACCCTGAGGCTCCCCTTCATGATTGCTCAGACATTCTTGAGACTCTAACTAACCTGAGGTCTGACCTAACTGAAGATCCTCTCCCAACTCCAGAGCATGCTCTCTATATAGATGGGAGCAGCTTCATCCGGGAAGGAGTCCGATATGCGGGAGCAGCAGTAGTCACGCAAGACAAGGTCATATGGGCCCAGGCACTAGGGCACTGGACTTCAGCTCAGAGGGCTGAACTAATTGCCCTAACTCAGACTTTAAGATGGGCGAAAGGCAAGTCAGTAAACATCTACACTGACAGCCGGTATGCCTTCGCCACAGCCCATGTCCACGGGGCCCTCTACCAAGAAAGGGGATGCCTAACCTCAGGAGGGAAACAGATAAAAAATAAAGCAGAAATTCTTGCCCTCCTAGAGGCCATTTGGCTACCAACATAAGTGGCCATTATCCACTGCTGGGGCCACCAGAACTCTGACACCCCTGAAGCTAAGGGGACCGCCTTCGTCAATCAGATAGCCAAGGAGGCTGCCCTAAGACCAGTGGGGCCACTAGAGATCCTTCCAGTCCTTCCAGGGAAAAGCCTCCCCAAGGAGCCCTCCTATACCCAAGAAGAGGAGGAACTTGGACAGAGGCTCAACTGCAACCAGGGGCCACAGGGCTGGAGGCTTCTCCCCAATGAGAAGATCCTCTTGCCTGTGGCCCTAGGCTGAGAGCTGATCTCTCAGCTCCATCAGGGCACCCACCTTGGCAAGACTAAACTCTCCAGTCTCATAGCCCGGGACTTTTATGTCCTGAACCTCAACAGATGGATAGAATCTGAAATAAGGAGATGCCCTGCCTGTGCCCAAGTCAACTCTCACCCTCAGGAAACAACAGACCTCGGGACCCAAGAATGAGGCACAGCTCCTGGTGACCACTGGTAAATTGACTTTACTGAGGTCACCCCTGGCTAATACGGCTATAAATATCTGCTTGTTTTCATAGATACCTACTCCGGCTAGACTGAGGCTTTTCCTACCAAGACTGAAACTACAACCATGGTAGCCCAGTTACTGCTCTCTGAGATAGTTCCCCAATTTGGCCTCCCTCTAGCTCTGGGGCTTGACAATGGCCCGGCATTCATTGCTCAAACCACAAAATTGTTAGCTAAAGTTTTAGGGATTACTTGGAAATTGCATTGTGTCTACAGGCCTCAGAGTTCAGGACAGGTAGAAAGAATGAATAGGACATTAAAGAAAACTACACTTCACCTTGAGATGGGCAATAACTGGGTAAGGTTTCTTCTTTTTGCCCTCCTTCGTGTGTGCTGTACCCATTATCTTAAGAGTTTCACCCCATTTGAAATCATGTTTGGCCGACCTCCCCCTATTCTACCCAAAATTGGGGACGAGGTCTTAGCCAACGTGGGTAACCACAACCTCCTCAGCTCTTTGCAGGCAATCCAGAGGCTGAGAGAACAGACCTGACAGCTAATCAGGGGCACCTGGGGATACCCGAGATACCACTGCACTGGGTCAAGAAACATCAGCCAGCTTCCCGCAAGCCTCACTGGACTGGCCCTTTTTTTGTTATCCTGACTATGCCCACCACTCTGAAGGTAGCAGGATGGAAATTTTGGATTCACCACACTCAGGTAAAGAAAGCACACCCTGAGCAAATACCTGAATAATGGGCCTTACAGCAGACCCAGAATCCCCTGAAGATAAAGCTCTCCAGGGTTTCCTCCTAGTCTCTTTCCTGACTCTGATCACCAGTAAGGCACCTACCCAATTTAGATGCACTCAAGGGTGGCCACTGCTATGAAGGTACAAGCTCCCACCTGACCCTCAGAGTCCTACAAGGACAGGGGACATGCTTCATCATCAGCAACTATGTCCTAAGCTCTTCCCCTTATGCGGACTCATGTGGTGACACTACCACCCTAACCCCATTAAGCCCCTCATCACAAGAGACTTGGGTCCTAACTGTACTCCCCCGGGACTTGGTCTGCTTGTGCCTCAGGACCAACTCCTTGCGTCTTTCCCATTGGAACTAAAGACTTATGTATTCTTGCTAACATTATTCCACAGGTTTATTTCTTCTCGGTTTAGCCTTAGGAGAAACCTGTTGCCTTTATGTTAACCAATCTGGTATCATTAGAGAAAGCATAAAACTAGTCAGATAGTGAGTAGATGAACGAGAGAACAGGCTCTATCCACCTCTAAGAATTGGTATGAGAACCTCTTTTATTGGTCCCCATTGTTCACTACTCTTATCACTGGCCTTGCGAGCCCCTTAATCCTCCTCCTATTAATATTAACTTGTGGCCCAATCCTAATTAATCGAGAGAAAAAGTACAGGCTGTTAAGCGCATGGTTCTCAGCACTCCCTATCGGAGGCTAGCCACAGTGGAAGAAATTGCAGACACTTTAGAATCAAAGATTTGATTTAACCCTAAGACCAGTGGGGAATATAAAGGACAAACACATGACCTTGCCCCCTGGATTTTAAGGGAGTGGCAAGAACTATCTGCTAATAGATAACCACTGCATTGTATAGATAACCATTGCTTTGTGTACACCGAAACTGATTGTTCCCTAAGGCATAACAGCTAACTGCAAATATCTGCTTCTGTACTGCTTGCTTGCTCGCATATCCTTAACCCAAATTCCTTAACAGGGGCTAAGACAACTATATAAGCAACCCAACCCTTGAGCTCAAGGCTGCTCTCTCCTCTGTAGGATGGGACAGTGGTCGCGCTGCTAATAAATCTCTCTTAATTTGAACCCAGTTTGGAGTCTGAGTCTGGTCTGTCTCATTGGTCTACAATACTCTCAGTCTCTGGATTGCCTGCAAAGAGCTGAGGAGGTTGTGGTTACCCACGTTGGCTAAAACCTCATCCCAATTTTGGGTAGAATAGGGGGAGGTTGGCCAAACATGATTTCAAATGGGGTGAAACCCTTAAGATAAGAGGTACAGCATACACAAAGGAGGCCAAAAGGAAGGAGCCTTACCCAGTTGTTGCCCATCTCAAGGTGGAGCTTAGTTAAAGTTTCCTTTAATGTCATATTCATTCTTTCTACCTGTCCTGAACTCTGAGGCCTGTAGACACAATGTAATTTCCAAGTAATCTCTAAAACTTTAGCTAACAATTTTGTGGTTTGAGCAATGACTGCCAGGTCATTGTCAGACCCCAGAGCTAGAGGGAGGCCAAATTGGGGGACTATCTCAGAGAGCAGTAACCGGGCTACCGTGGTTGCAGTTTCAGTCTTGGTAAGAAAAGCCTCAGTCTAGCCAGAGTAGGTATCTATGAAAACAAGCAGATATTTATAGCCGTATTAGCCAGGGGTGACCTCAGTAAAGTCAATTTACCAGTGGTCACCAGGAGCTGTGCCTCATTCTTGGGTCCCGAGGTCTGTTGTTTCCTGAGGGTGAGAGTTGACTTGGGCACAGGCAGGGCATCTCCTTATTTCAGATTCTATCCATCTGTTGAGGTTCAGGACATAAAAGTCCCGGGCTGCCCTGGCCGGTTTGGCTCAGCGGTTAGAGCGTCCGCCTGCGGTCTAGAGAGACCCGGGTTCGGTTCCCGCTAAGGGCATGTACCTCGGTTGCAGTTTGTCCCCGGCCCTGGTCGGTAGTGCGGGTGGCAGCCACTCGATGTGTCCCTTTCACATCGATGTTTCCCTCTCTCTCTTCCTCTCTCTCCCTCCCACTCTGTCTGTAAAAAAATGGAAAAATGTCCTCGGATGAGGATTAAAAAAAAAAAAAAAAAAAGTCCCAGGCTATGAGACTGGAGAGTTTAGTCTTGCCAAGGTGGGTGCCCTGATGGAGCTGAGAGATCAGCTCTCAGCCTAGGGCCACAGGCAAGAGGATCTTCTCATTGGGGAGAAGCCTCCAGCCCTGTGGCCCCTGGTTGCAGTTGAGCCTCTGTCCAAGTTCCTCCTCTTCTTGGGTATAGGAGGGCTCCTTGGGGAGACTTTCCCCTAGAAGAACAGGAAGGATCTCTAGTGGCCCCGCTGGTCTTAGGGCAGCCTCTTTGGCTGTCCAATCAGCGAAGGCGTTCCCCTTAGCTTCAGGGGTGTTGGAGTTCTGGTGGCCCCTTTCTTGGTAGAGGGCCCTGTGGACATACCGGCTGTCAGTGTAGATGTTTACTGACTTGCCTTTCGCCCATCTTAAAGCCTGAGTTAGAGCAATTAGGTCAGCCCTCTGAGCTGAAGTCCCATGCCCTAGTGCCTGGGCCCAGATGACCTTGTCTTGTGTGACTACTGCTGCTTCTAGATGAAGCTGCTCCCATCTGTATAGAGAGCATGCTCTGGAGTTGGGAGAGGGATGTCAGTTAGGTCAGACCTCAGGTTAGTTAGTCTCAAGAATGTCTGAGCAATCATGAAGGGGAGCCTGAGGGTCATCTTCAGGCAGCAGGGTGGCTGGCTTGAGGGCAGAAGTCTTCAGGAACTGGATTCGGGAAGAGTCTAAGGGGAGTACCTGGTATTGGGTGATCTGGGCGATAGACATCCACCGGTCCGGAGGGTTCCTAAGGAGAGCCTCAACAGAGTGTGCCCCAATAATTTGGAGGTCTTGCCCTAGGGTCAGCTTGGATGCTTCTTTAACTAAAATAGCAGTGGCTGCTATGGCTCACAGGCAGCTGGGCCAGCCGGAGGCTACTGAGTCTAATCTCTTAGATAAGTAGGCAACTGGTCTCTTCCAGGGCTCTCATGATTGGGTTAGGACCCCATTGGCAATGCCTGGAGTCTCACAGATGAAGAGCTGAAAGAGCTTAGTGATATCAGGCAGAGCTAGGACCAGTACAGACATTAAGGCCATTTTTAGTTTGTTAAAGCCTGTTGTAATGTTACCTTGGGTTCCTGGGGGCCTAATCTGTAGGAGTCCTGGCCCCCTCATTCAGTGTCTTCCAGGAGAATGAGGTCCCTTAGGTTTCTGTTGGGCCCCCCTCTTAAGGTAGTCTTTCTTCCAATGGCCATATTCTTTGTAACAAGCATATTGGTTGGGATCGAGAGGTGGCCGAGATCGTTGCCTAGGTCTCCGTGGGGCTGGCCCTGTGTTTTTAGGCCCATTTCCCCATTGCCCTTTTTGATTCTCTTGAAGAGCTGCTATGACTACTCTTGTGACCTTTTCAGTATTGGCCATTTCTGGGTCATCCCAGTTGTTAAATACTCTCTGGGCTATTTCAACTAATTTACTATGATTCTTTCCTTCAAAACCCTCTAATTTCTGGAGTTTCTCCCTAATGTCTGGGGCCGACGGGGTGACAAAAGCAATATTAATTGCCTGCCTATTCTCAGGGGCCTCCGGGTCTATGGGAGTAAAGAGGCGATAAGCCTCCATGAGATGTTCAAGAAAGGCCACTGGGGAATCCCCTGCGGTTTGAACAGTCTCACTTACCTTAGACAGAGTAGTTGGCTTTCTAGCAGCTCCAGGGAGGCCCCAAAGTAGAGATCAGCGATACTGGGTTAAAGCCTCCTTACCTTGGTGTTCGGGTCCCAATCAGGTAGGAGGGTAGGGAGGTAGGTCTCTATTTGGCCCAGATTTGTGAGGGGTTGGTCGTCTGGCTTGAAGACAGAGTTAGAGGTCACCTGTTTGAGTCCCAGTCAGGGCACATGCCCAGATTAAGAGCCAAATCTCCAGTGAGGGGCATGCAGGATGTGGCCAATCAATGCTCTCATTGATGTTTTTATGTCTCTCTCTCCCTCTCCCTTCCTCTCTAAAATCAATTAAAAAAATTTTTATTTTTTTTTTTAAAAGGTGTGTTGACTTGGATGCAGAATAACAATGAACAGGGCTGGCTTAAAACCTTTCACTAAAGAAATTAGGGCAAGACTAACCACAATGACAGGCTTGGTTAGGAAATTTTTTTTTTTAATATATATTTTTTTATTGCTTTTAGAGAGAGAGGAAGGGAGGGGGAGAGAGATAGAAACATCCATGAGAGAGAACATCCGCTGGCTGCCTCCTGCATGCCCCACACTGGGGACCAGGCCCACAACCTGCGCATGTGTCCTGACTGGGAATCTAACTGGTGACCTCTCGGTGCATGGGTCCACGCCCAGCCACAGAACCACACAGTCCAGGTCCAGTTAGGAATTTACGATCAGATCACCCACCCTGTGAGGTTACTTTCCATAGAACCTCCTCTTTAAAAAAAATTTTTTTTTTCTTTATTGATGTTAGAGAGAAGAGGAAGAAAGGGAGAGAGACAGAAACACCAATAAGAGAGAACATGATGGGCCGCCTCCTGCATGCCCCCCACTGGGGATTGGGCCCACAACCTGGGCATGTGCCCTGACTGGGAATCCACCTCTTGGTGCATGGGTCCATGCTCAAGTACTGAGCCACACCGGGTGGGTAGAGCCTCCTTTTTTATGTCCACATCTTGGACTCAAAATGTGCCAACTTTGTGTATTTTCTTTCTGTGGGATAATAATATCCCATTTCTAGGTCAGATATTCAGCAAATTCAAATATCTGGCTCAACAACTGTATGACATTAAAGTTACTTAACTTTTCTGAGCTTCATTTTCTACTTCCTCCTGTTACTTGCAGATTAAATGATAATGCATGTGAGGCAAGTACCCAGTCCATGTAAGCATTCAATAAATGGTATTACTTTTATTTTGCATCTCATCAGTCCCCGCCCCCCCCCGCCCCCCAAGCCGCACTCTCCTGTATCAGGGATTCTTCCCCCACCCCTTGAAGATAGTAATTTCTTCCAAGGTCTACTGAGTGCTTTGGTACTGGATGTTTACTACGTACTTAAGCAGGAATTAGCCTCCCCTGCCTTTGCCAGACCACCACCGAGTAGGAAAGAGAGCCTTCCAAACAGTACAAACCCGATGTAACGAGGCCTGAGGTGCGGTTCCGGGGTTGCACAGTAAACGGGGAGGGGGTGTGTGAAAGGTGCGGGGAACACTTCAGGGACCCGGCACAGAGGAGCAGGCTATGGGAGCTCCTTGCGCGCTCAGAGCAGCCTGAAGCAGGACCTAGGGCTGGAGGACCCAGAACGCCCGGGACCCCGTCGGGGTTCTTCACGTGTGCGCGAGGAGCCCAGGAGTTCGTGCTCGCGGACTAGGCCTCCCCGCGGCTCATTAACCTCACAGCAGGGGCCCCGAGCCGACAGGAAATACGCCAGCCGCTGGGGACGGAAGTAGCGTGACGTGAGACCGCAACGCGGCGGAAGGGCCGAAATAAGGGACGCGGTTCGAGTGGACTGGATGATGAGGCGGAGGGGCGGAACGGTTCTATCCGGATAACTGATTGGCCGGCTCTTGGCGGCAGCGGCGAAGCGGCGGCGGCGGCGGCGCGTGGAACTGTCACCTCGGCTGGGTGAGTCCTGGTTCGAGCCTTGGCCCCACCGGCTCCAACTGCCTCTCGGTGCCGGCTTTGGTTCCCTGTGACCCGCTCCACACCTCCAGCCTTCCGAGACTTTCCCCGCAGGGGCAGGCCAACCAGGCCCTCCCCCTGGGTGCTCTTCCGCTCCTCTGGCCCCCGCGGTCCGGCCCAGACCTTAGGGACTCGTGGGTGAGGGGGGAGTTCTGCAAGACCTGAACGGTCCCATCCCGAGGAAAGGCTGTGCGGGGCTGTGGTTGGAAGAACGGCTGCTTGGAGCGGATAGATGGTGAGAGACGCCCAGAAGGTCTCGCTCCGGTCGGGTTGGGGACGCGCGGTCGGGGTCTCGGAGGAAGAGGAGGAGGCAAGGGACGCTTGTGAGGCTGGAGCGCCGGGGAGGAGCCTGGGTGGGTCGGAAATTTGGAAGTTACTAAGAGACAGAGGCAGGTGAAGGATGAGACCACCAGGGCTAAGGTGAGAACCCTTGAAGACTGCACCATTGGAGGAATGGGTTCAAAGAGCAGGAGCCAGCCAAGAACAGTACAGGGAGCCTCCCCATTATCCAAAGCTGCGATGAAGAACTTTTGTACTTCTCCGAAGTGCAGGAAACCACACATTTTATTATGGAAATGTTTAGACTTATACAAAAGTACAGAAAATAGCATACCATTATGGATTGATTCCAAGTACTCATCACCCAGCCTGAACCATAAGTGGCCACCTTGGTTGCATTACAAGTGTGTTAAGTAAGACAAGCTTCAAATCCACAGTAACAATAATGTTAATCTTAAGTAAAAAAAGAGTTCCTTTCCTATTTAATGGGTATAGAGGTTACGTTTTTCAAGATGAAAAGAGTCCTGGAAATTGATTGTACAACTGTGTGAATGTACTTAACACTACTGAACTGTACACTTATAAATGGTTAAAATGGCAAATTTTTTTATTACTTTATTTTTGTTACAGATGTTTCTCCCCCCACAAGACACCCTCCTCCCTATATCACCCCCCCCCCCCCAAGCATTGTCAGACTGAACCATACTCCTTTCTATGTCCCTGGGTCTGTTTTGTTCATCAGCTTTTTCTGTTCATTATATTCCACAAATAAGTGAGACCATGTGGTATTTGTCTCTCTCTGATTGGCTTATATCAATTAGCATAATACTCTCCAGGTCCCTCCATGTTATATCAAAGGATACGAGATCTTTCTTCCCTATAGCTGCATAATGTTCCATTGTGTATATGTACCACAGCTTTTTTTCTTTATCCACTCATCTATTGATGGACACTTGGGCTGCTTCCAGGTCTTAGCAATTGTAAATAGTGTGGCTATGAACATCAGGGTACAAATATTCTTTCTGATTGGTGTTTCAGGATTCTTAGGATATATTCCTAGAAGTGGGATCACTGGGTCAAATGGCAGTTCAATTAAAAAAAATTTTTTTTAATCCTTGACATTTTTGCCTTTATATTCAGACAGCTGGAGGGAGAGAGGGAGGAAGAGAGAGAGAAAAACATAAATGTGAGAAAGACACATCAAGTGGTTGCCACCCACATGACCCCAACTGGGGCCGGGGACAAACTGCAACCAAGGTATGTGCCCTCAGTGGCAACTGAACTCGGGACTCTCTGGTCTGCAGGCCGAAGCTCTGACCACTGAGCAAAATCAGCCAGGGCCAATTTTTAATTTTTTGAGGAAACCATATTATTTTCCACAGTGGCCACAACAGTCTGCATTTCCCACCAGCAGTGTACTAGAGTCCCTTTTTCTCCACACCCTCGCCAGCACTTGTTTGATGATTTGTTGATGGCAGCCATTCTGGCAGGTATGAGGTGATACCTCATAGTTGATTTAATTTGCACCTCTCTGATGATTAGTGACGTTGAGCTTTTTTTTTTTTTTAATCCTCACCTGAGGACATTTTTTCATTTTTTATTCAGACAGAGTGGAAGAGAGAGAGAAACATCGATGTGAAAGGGACACATTGAGTGGCTGCCACCCACACAACCCAACCGGGGCTGGAAACAAACTGCTACCAAAGTGCATGCCCTTAGCAGGAACTGAACCCAGGTCTCACTGGACCACAGGCCAACGCTCTAACCGCTGAGCCAAACCGGCCAGGGTGAGCATTTTTTCATATGTCTCTTGGCCATTTGTGTGTCCTGTTTGGAGAGTTGTCTATTTAGGTCCTCTGCCATTTTTTTTATAATATAAATTTTATTTATTTATTTAAATTCTCACCCAATGATATTTATCTTCAGACAGAGTGGGAGTGAGAGAGAGAAATATCGATATGTGAGAGATACATCGGTTGGTTGCCGCCTGCATGACCCCACTGGGACCAGGAATGAACCACAACCTAGGTACATGCCCTTGGCTGGAATTGAACCCGGGACTCTGGTCCATGTGCTGACGCTCCAACTGCTAAGCCAAATCAGCCAGGGCCCTCTGCTCATTTATTTTTATTTATCTATTTTATCCTCACCCGAGGACACTTTTGAATTTATCCTCAGAGCAGGAGGGAGAGGGGGAGGAAGAGAGAGAGAGAAATATCAAAACTAGAGAGACACACATCAAGTGGTTGCCACCCACACAACCCCAACCGGGGCCGGGGACGAACCGCAACCAAGGTACGTGCCCTTAGCGGAATCCGAACCTGGGACTCTCCAGTCTGCAGGCTGGCACTCTAACCACTGAGCAACCCGGCCAGGGCCCTAGGCCCATTTTTAAATTGTTTTTTTTTGTCTTCCTTTTGTTGAGTTGTATGAGTACTCTATATATTTTGGAAATTAACCCCATATCTGATGTATCATCGGCAATTACGCTATCCCATACAGTGGATTGGTTCCCTTTCCATTTTGATTGTTGTTTCTTTTGCTGTGCAGAAGCTTTTGAATTTGATGTCCCATGAGTTCATTTTTGTCCTTTATTTCTGTTGCCTTAGGTGATATATCAGTGAAAATTGTGCTGTGTATGATGTCTGAGATTTTGTTGCCTACATTTTCTTCGAGGATTTTTATGGATTCACAAGTCACATTTAAGTCTTTTATCCATTTTGAGTTTATTCTTGTGTATGGTGTAAGTTGGTGGTCTAGTTTCTTTTTTTTTTTGCATGTAGCTGTCCAATTTTTTTCAACACCATTTATTAAAGAGGCTCTCTTTATTCCATTGTATGCTCTTGCCACCTTTGTGAAATATTAATTGAGCATATTGTCTTGGGTCAATTTCTGGGTTCTCTGTTCTGTTCCATTGATCTATATGCCTGTTCTTGTGCCAGTACCAGGCTGTTTTGATTATAGTGGCTTTGTAGTATAACCTGATATCTGGTATTGTGATCCCTCCTATTTTGTTCTTCTTTTTCAAGATTGCTATGGCTATTTGGGGTCTTTTTTGGTTCCATGTGAACTTTTTAAGTATTTGTTCTAGTTCTGTGAAATATGTTGTTGGTATTTTAATGGTGATTGCATTGAATCTATAGATTGCTTTGGGTAGTATGATGATGTTAATTCTTCCAATCCATGAACAAGGTATATTCTTCCACTTTTTTATATCTTTCTTTATTTCTTTTTCCAATGTCCTGTAGTTTTCTGCAAATAGGCCCTTTACTTCTTTGGTTAAGTTTATTTCTAGGTATATTAATTTTTTTGCCACAGTGGTAAGTGGAATTGTTTTTTTAGTTTCTCTTTCTGTGAGTTCATTATTGGTGTATAAGAATGCCATCGATTTCTTGATGCTAATTTTGTATCCTGCTACTTTGCTGGATTCGTGTATTAAATCTGGTAGATTTTTGATGTAGTCTTTAGGGTTTTATGTGTATAATATCATGTCATCTGCAAATGACAGTTTCACTTCCTCCTTTCCAATTTGGATCCCTTTAATTTTTTCTTCTTGTCTAATTGCTGTGGCTAAGACTTCTAGTACCGTGTTAAATAAGAGCGGGGAAAATAGGCATCCCTATCTCGTTCCTGTTCTTAAGGGAAATGCTTTTAGTTTTTTGCCCATTGAGTATGATGTTGGCTTTTCATATAGCCTTTATTAGGTTGAGATATGATACCTCTATTCCCACATTGCTGAGTGTTTTTATCAGAATGGGTGCTGAATTTTGTCAAATGCGTTTTCAGCGTCTATTGATATGATCGTATGGTTTTTATCTTTCATTTTGTTTATGTAGTATATCACATTTATTTATTTGCATGTATTGTACCAGCCTTGCGTCTCTGGGATGAATCCCACTTGGTCATGGTGAATGATTTTTTTAATGCATTGCTGGATATGATTTGCTAATATTTTGTTAAGAATTTTGTCATCTGTGTTCATCAGGGATACTGGCCTGTAGTTTTCTTTCTTTGTAGTGTCTTTATCCGAGTTTGGAATTAGAATTATGCTGGCCTCAAAAATTGAGTTTGGAAGTCTTCCTTGTTCTTGAATTTTTTTGGAATAGTTTGAGGAGAATGGGTGTTCTTCTTTGACTGTTCGGTAAAACTTCCCTGTGAAGCAGTCTGGGCCTGAGCTTTTGTTTGCTGGGAGCTTCTTGATTACATCCTCAATTTCCTTAGTTGTTATTGGTGTGTTCAAGTTTTCTATCTCTTCCCGGTTCAGTTTTGGGAGACTCTGTGTTTCTAGAAATTTGTCTATTTTGCCTAGATTGTCCATTTTGTAGGTGTATAATTGTTCATAGTATTTGTTAATGATCCTGTGTATTTCTGTGGTGTCAGTTGTTACTTTTCCTCTTTCGTTTATGATTTTGTTTACTTGGGTCTTCTCTCTTTGTTTCTTGGTGAGAATAGGTAAGGATCCATCAATCTTGTTTATCTTTTCAAAGAACCAGCTCTTTGTTTCATTGATTTTTTGAAATTTTTTTTTTTAGTCTCTGTGTCATTTATTTCTGCTCTGATCTTTACTATTTTTTTCTTTCTACTTGCTCTGGGATTTTGTTTTTGTTTGCTTTCTAGTTCTTTAAGTTGTGAGGTAATATAGTCAATTAGAAATTTTTCTTGTTTCCTCACGTAGGCCTATAGTGCTATGAACTTCCTTCTCAGGACTGCTTTTGCTGCATCCCATAGATTTTGTGTTGTTGTGTGTTCATTTTCATTGGTTTCCAGGATGTTTTTAATTTCTTTCTTGATCTCCTTTGTAACCCATTCATTAATAACATGTTATTTAGTCTCCATGTGTTTAAATGTTTTTATTATTATTATTATTATTGGTTTTAGAGGAAGGGAGAGAGAGAGAGAAACATTGATGAGAGAGAACATCGATTGACTGCCTACTGCATGCCCCCCGACTGGGGATCAGGCCCACAACCTGGGCATGTGCCCTGACCAGAAATCGAAATGGAGACCTCTTGGTGAATGGGTCGACGCTCAACCAGTGAGCCACACCACCCGGCTCTCCACTTTCATTCTTTAGGACCTACCTGGGTAGCCTCTCTCTTCTCTCTGTTCTCCCAAATGTACCACATGTCAGTCCTTTGTATTTCTTTTCTTTCTTTTTTTTCAATCCTCACCCAAGGGCATTTTTCTAGTTGTCTTCAAATAGAGTAGGAGGGAGGGAGAGAGAGAGAAAAAAATCGATGTGAGAGAGACACATCAACTGGTTGGCTCCCTCAGGGCCCGACCAGGGCTGGAACCCAACTGCAGCTAAAGTACATGCCCTTGACAGGAATGAAACCCACAACTCTTTGGTCCGTGCTCTGACCGCTGAACCAAACCAGCAGGGCAGTCCTTCACATTTCTAAAGCACATGGTATTAGCTGATAGAAAGCCTTCCACATTCTAGGTATCATTTTTCAAGTGAGTCCTAAATAGGTACTCCTAAAAACTTTCTTCTGCCCACCCCAAACAAAATAACCTATAAAATGAGAAAGTAACTCCCAGGTTTGTGTTTTTGGCTTCTCTTGTCTTCCTCCTGGGACTCCAGAGCTAGTATTTCTCCTGGAGCTAAATTTAATGTGAGTTGGCATTTATTGGAGAATTAAGCAACCAACTGGATAAAGTTTGCATCAGAAAGTTATATTAGACACACAGCTCCTATAACCCAGCCATGAGGTTATCACGAGATCCGCCCAAATACCAAGCGCCTGTGTCTGGCAGAGCCAGTGTGAAACGAAGATTCAATTCTTTGCGCTGCCGGTATAATCAAGAGTTTAGATCAGACTTTTGAGCACATACCGAGATAGTGAGGAGCTAGAGGCAAAGCGCAGACTATGGCGCTGAAACGGATTAATAAGGAATTTAGTAATTTGAACCATGACCCTCAAGCACAATGTTCTGCAGTTCCAGCTGGGGATGATATATTTCAGTGGCAAGCCACAATTGGGACTTAATGACAGGCCATATCAAGTGGTGTATTTTTTTTTATTTTTTTTTTATCCTCACCTGAGGACATTTTTGCATTTATCTTCAGATAGAGCAGGAGGGAGAAAGGGAGGAAGAGAGAGAGAGAAATATCGATGTGAGAGACACATTAACAGGTTGCCATCCACACAACCCCAACCGGGGCAGGGACAAACTGCAACCAACATACATGCCCTTAGCGGGAACCGAACCCAGGACTCTCTGGTCTGCAGGCTGACCCTCTAACTGCTGGCCAAACTGGCCAGGGCAAGATGGTGTATTCTTTTATTTTAATCCTCACCCAAGGATATTTTTCTATTTATCTTCAGATAGAGTAGGATGGAGGGAGAGAGAGAGAGAAATATCAACGTGAGAGGGACACATCAACTGGCTTCCTCCTGCACGACCCCGACCGGGGCCGCGGACAAACCGCAACTGAGGTACGTGCCCTTGACTAGAATCAAACCCACGACTCTTTGGCCCCTGGACTGACACTTTAACTGCTGAGCCAAACCAGCCAGGACAAGGCAGTGTATTCTTTTTGACAATTAATTTTTCTACAGACTACCCCTTCAAACAAAAATTTATTGCCGTGGCCGGTTTGGCTCAGCGATTAGAGCGTTGGCCTGCGGTCCAGAAAGATCCAGGTTTGGTTCCCACTAAGGGCATATACTCGGTTGCAGTTTGTCCCTGGCCCCGGTTGGGTCGTGCTGGTGGCAACCACTCGATGTGTCCGTTTCACGTCAATGTTTCTCTCTCTCTCTCTCTCTTCCTCTCTCTCCCTCCCACTCTATTGGAACAAAAAACAAAAAAATGTCTTCGGGTGAGGATAAAAAAAAAAAAAGAATTTATCATCCAAATATTAACAGTAATGGCAGCATTTGTCTCAATATTCTAAGATCACAGTGGTCTCCTGCATTAACTATTTCTAACATTCTTTTATCCATTTGTTCACTGCTATGTGATCCAAACCCAAATGACCCCCTAGTGCCAGAGATTGCACGGATCTATAATACGGACAGAGATAAGTACAACAGAATATCTCGGGAATGGACTCAGAAGTATGCCATGTGATGCTACCTTAAAGTCAGAATAACCTGCATTATAGCGGAATAAACTTTAAATCACTGTTCCTTTTTTGATTTTCTTATCTAGCTGCCCCTCTATTAGACCTCATCTTTTTTAATTTTATTTTTTTTTACCTCCTTCCATTCATTCACATGCTCATCTGAGAAGACTTGTTCTTTGGATAATAGCTGCTTTTAGACACTGTAAAGTAGTTACAAGAGAACAGTTGCCCAAGATTAGGAATTTTTAAAAAATGGAGTATGTGTATTATGTGGCCAATGTCTTCCAATGTCTTCACTCTAACTTGGTTATGAGACAAACCATTCCTCACTGCTCTAACATGCTGAAGAAATCATCTGAGCAAGAGGGAGATGGATGCTCAGTTGTTGCATGAAAGGAAACAGTGTTATTCTAGCAGCATTCATTTTTGTTTAAGCCTTCCACCATTAGAGATCTGAGGTTACATGATATACTTTATGCTCATAAGTGATGTGGCTAGAGAATTGGTACTGAATTTTTAGCATCAGCAGAACAGAAAACGTGGTGTACTTTATGCATGTCAGTAAAGGAAAGACCTGTTCTTGTTCTACAGAGAATGAAAAAAAAAAAAGTTTTATTAGTTAATGAGTAATGACTACTTAGAACTATTCAGGAAAAGAATTAGTTACTTGATCACATCATTGATTATCAATAATAGTAAGAAGGACTTAATGACAAGACCCTGGTGATGAATGACAAAGCAAAAATTAGGTTCACTCATAAGGTGAATTTGCGTAGTGACCATTATTTAAGTTTATATATTCTCAGAGCTATCAGAAGGATCATTATTGAAACATCTGTAGGACGTAACATAATTGTTCATCTGTAACTCATTTACCCTTTAACTTTCATTTTTTCCCATGGAAACCATTATGATTTTGGATTAAGTAAGGTTTTTTAGGAATATAGTCATCATGTTATAACAGCTTATATACAGGAGGTTATATGAAATAAATGAACCACTTTCTTATGTTTTCCTTTGTAGGAAAAATGGAAGAGCTCAGTCAAGCCCTGGCTAGTAGCTTTTCTGTGTCTCAAGATCTGAATAGCACAGCTGCCCCACACCCCCGCCTGTCCCAATATAAGTCCAAGTACAGTTCCTTGGAGCAGAGTGAGCGGCGTCAGCGGTTATTGGAACGGCAGAAATTGTAAGGGATGCTTTTACTCCCTGGCTTTTTTCTCCAGGCTGGGCATTGTGAACTGTTCAGAAAGCTCTAAGCTTGCCTCTACAGAATCCCCTTCAAGGTAGACCCTTTATAAGTTGATCATCTTGCCCAGGAGGTTGGGAGAAATAAATCTTGGCAGAGGTAGACTTCCTTTACACCCAGAGCTTAGGAAAAGATGAGGAAGCTTGAAAGTAAAAGTTAAGTTATTTGGTTAAGTTCTTCTTTTTCTTCCTGGTAGCAGTACTGAGCTTTATAATTTACAGACTTGTGAAAGTCATGCTCAGACTTCCATTTTCCACATTCCCTGTGTAATTTTTCCCACACTCTGAATTCTGGCATTGGTGTGGTCTTCCTGTCTGCCTGCAGCCCAGAAGTTTCTGTGGAGCTCTTGGGAGTTCCAGACAAGTAGTTCTACAGGGAACCTGGGGAAATGTCTTTCATACATGCAATTCTCAGTGCCAAATTGAGCACACAGGGAAAAAGAGCAGGAGTGTTTGAGGCTGGGTTGCTCTGATGACCGAGCCTGTCCTTTTATTCTTAGCATAACATGGGCCTCTTCTGGGTAATCAGTTAAGGCCTTGAAAATCAAGAGGAGCTTTTAACAGCTACACAGTTTCTATACCATCTGCATTTTGCCCAGTGTTGCATCCCTGGGTGTATTTAGCAGAAATGGTTCCCCATGGCCTCTGGGTTGCTTGCAGATTATATTCTCAGATCACCTCACACCCTCTTTTTGTTTTCTAAATAAATTTTTATTGATTTGTTTTTTTGTTTTTTGTTTTTTTAGAGAGAGGGGAAGGGAGAGAAAGATAGAAACATCCATGTGAGAGAGAAACATAGATCGGTCACATGCCCCCTACTGAACATCAAGCTCACAACTGGGACCTCTCAGTCCATGGGACAACGCTCAATTCACTGAGCCACACCGGCTAGGCCCCATGACCTCTTTTTAAAATATTATAATTTGCCCTGGTTGGTTTGGCTCAGTGGTAGAGCATTGGCCCATGGACCGATGAGTTGCGGGTTTGATTCTGGCCTAGGGCATGTACCTTGGTTGCAGTTCATCCCTGGCCCTGGTCGAGGTTGTACAGGAGGCAACCAGTCGATGTGTCCCTCTCACGTTGATGTTTCTCTCTCTCCCTTTTTCTCCCTCTCTCTCCCTCCAACTCTATTTGAAGATAAATAGGAAAAAATATATATATATTTATCTATCTATCTATATAAATATATATACAAATATATATATACACATGTATCTCTCTCCTTGGGTGAGGATTTTTTTAAAAAAATTGCAAAAAATTTTACTTTTGCCCAGCTCCGTGGATTACACATCAGTCCCATGGACTCAGAGGTCCCGGTTCGATTCCAAGTCAGGGTACATGCCTGGGTTGCAGGCTTGATCCTCAGTGGGAGGCATGCAGGAGGCAGCCGATCTATGTTTCTCTCTCACATTGATGTTTCTAGCTCTCCCTTTCTTTCTCTAAAAAATCAATTAATATATATATAAATATATATATATACACACACACACACACACACACACATTTTACTTTGTTCAGTTTTAGGAAACTCTGAGGAAGGCTGTGTTTGTTCAGAGTGAGTTTCCTGTTAGGATTTGTGAGGAGACAGTCACTAGTTTAGCCTTATAGAGGAAATTCTGTTATCTCTTACTCCCATCAGAATCCCCAAATTGTTCCTGAATTTGGAGACTTTGAATTGAATCCATCTATCACAATGTAGGGGTTCTTCCAAAAAGACATAAAGACCTGTCTCTATGCCTTTTCTTTAGCAAGCGTCTGGATTATGTGAATCATGCCAGAAGACTGGCTGAAGATGACTGGACAGGGATGCAGAGTGAGGAAGAAGAAGATAAGAAAGATGATGAAGAAATGGACATTGACACTGGCAAGAAGTTACCAAAACGCTATGCTAATCAAGTGAGTAATCCAGAGATTAGGCTCAGCTAGACCCACTCCCTTTACTATGCATTCAAAGCCCACTGAAATAAATGTTGCCATAAAGAGAGGAGGAGATAGGAAAAAGAAATGAGAACTGCAAAGAAAATGCTGATGTTCAGAAAGTTCACAGATGATGAGAAGAGATGGCTTACAGTGCTGTGTGCTGACCAGGGATCACTGCTGCATACTGTGAATATGGGGTTTGGGAACATTACCCCAGGCTCGCTACTGATATACTAATAGAGTATGCGCTTGTCACTTTAATAGTTGTTGCATCATTGCATGGCTGTTCCGGATCGGACCTGCCCAACCCAGTACTACCCCACCACACCTCCCAGATTGGTAGTCTTCTCCAAGAAGAGGACTAAGATGTCAATCTTGGATCTTCACGTTCAGATGGTAGAAAATGGGAAGTATAGCTGCCCTTGAATAATAAGAAACCTACGTAGCCAACCCAGGCCACCCAGTTGGCCTGTGTGGGGCTGAGGCCATGAAATAATAGATCACTATAACAAACTTAACTAGTGCCCACTTTATTCCAGAGAGGAAACCAATATGGTTTGTCCAATGCTCTAGGCAGTCCAGGTATTCTAGAAGGCAGGGTATGGGTCCTAGTGGGGGTCCTACCCCCCTGCTAGTGTATACTTCTTTACTTCTTTCCATAACCTAAGTGTCTTGTCACCTCAGAGTCTTCTCCCACCTTTAGAATATGGTTCCTCAGTGCACACACTGCCATCTTTCCTCTCTGCCCCAAATACAGCACAGATAACACCCTCTATGACATTATAATTTAGTTGTGTTCAGCAAGCATTGTTGAAGACCCTGTATTATACTAAGCTATGCTGTGGGGAAGGTAGACATGGGCCAGAAAGAACCCCTGTACTCCTGGAATAACTGTAGAATATGTTTTTTGCTATAAGAAAGTGACATTAACTTCTATCAGGCAAGGAAGCAAGGTTGTGAAATCAGGAAAAAGTTAATAAATAAGGACTCAGCTTTGAAACATGAGTAAGACATTGATAGGCAGAGGTGCAGGGCATTCCAGACAGCAGGGACAGGCTGAGCAAGAGCCCAGAGGTGGGAGAGTAGTATATGGTGTGTTCAGGAGTGGTGAGAATGGGCAACATAAGGTGAGGGGAAGGAATACGGTAGAAATATGTGCAGGGGTTTTGACTATTTTAGATTGTGGGAATACCACTGAGAATTTTTGAGCCAGGGACAGCTGGAACTTCATGTGATGACACCCACATCAATGTGTAGAAGGGTCTGGAAGAGAAAGACTAGACTAGGGAGCTTAGGTTTGCTAAAATGGTCTGATGGTGGGCAGTGAAGGTGGGAAGGAAATGAGGTCATGAGTATGAGAAATGTCGAAATGCCCTGACCAGTTTGGCTCAGTGGTTAGAGTGTCAGCCCTCGGACCAATGAGTCGCGGGTTCAATTCAGGTCAAGGGCATGTACCTCAGTGGTGGTTCATCCCCAACCCCAGTCGGGGTCATGTGAGAGGCAACCAGTTGATGTGTCTATTTCACATCAATGTTTCTATCTCTCTTCTTCCTCTCCCTCTTCTCCCCCTCCCACTCTATCTGAAGATAAATGGAAAAATATCCTCAGGTGAGGATAAAAGAGAGAGAGAGAGATTGGCCAGTGTGGCTCAGTGGTTGATCATCGAGCCATGCACCAAGAGGTTGCCAGTTCGATTCCCAGTCAGGGCACATGCCCAGGTTGTGGGCCAAATCCCCAGTCGGGGAGCATGCAGGAGGCGGCCAATCGATGTTCTCTCTCATTGATGTTTCTCTCTCCCACTTCCTTCCTCTCTCTCTAAAGTCAATAAAAATAAATGCAACAAAGTGTTTAAAAAAGAGAGAAATGTTAAAATGTTGCCAGGAAGAATGGACAGAATTTAGCAGTGTATTGGATAGAAGAGGCACTATGAGCAGTGATTAAGGGTTAAACTCTGAGGTCTCAGCCCTGACCTCAAAGCCAGGCTCTTTGTTTACTTTGAGCAAGTTAACCACTCTAAGTCTCAGGTTTCTTATCTGTAAAATGAGGGATAGTAATAGTACTGATCTCATAGGATTGTTGGAAGGGTTAAATGAGATAGTGTACTTTAAATACCTAGCCCAGAACCTATATAATAAATGCCCCACAAGTATTAGCTATTACTATTTTTAAAAAATATATTTATTGATTTTTTTTTTTTTTTTTAGAGACAAAGGGAGAGAGAGAGAAATATCGATGTGAGAGAGACACACCGATCAGCTGCTTCCTGCATGTCCCCCACTAGGGATCAAGCCCTCAAACTTGACCAGGAATAGAACTAGGACCTCTCAGTTCATGGGACGACACTCAATCCACTGAGCCACACTGGCTGGGCTGCTATTACTATTTTTTTAGAGAGCCATATTGAGATATAATTTACCTACCATTTAATTCACACACAGTGTACAATTCAGTGTTTTTTAGTATATTAACAAGGATGTGCAGCCATCACCACTAATTCTAGACCATTTTCATCATTACAAAAGAAACCTCATTAGCAATCCATCTCCATTCCTCCTTTTACTCAGTCCTAAGCAATCACTAATTTCCTTTCTATATCTATGAATTTGCCCATTATAGACATTTCATATAATTGGAATCATACAAAATGTGTCCTTTTGTGTGTGGCTTCTTTCACTCAGCATAAGGTTTTCAAAGTTCATCTCTGTTGTAGCATGTGTTCATTTACTTTTATAACCACATTTTGTTTATTCATTCATCAATTGATGGCCATTTCAGTTATTTTCACTTTTTGACTATCATGACCTGCTTTGAACATTCATTTACAAGTTTTTGCGTGGTCATGTTTTCATTTCTTTTGGATATATACCTGGTTGTGGAATTACTAGGTAATTCTATGTTTAATCTTTTGAGGACTGCCAGACTGTTTTCCAAAGTGACCGTACTATTTTATATTTTCACCAGTGGTATATGAGATTTCCAGTTTCTCCACATATTTGTCAACACTTGGTCCTTTTAAATATAGCCATCTTAGGGATATGAAGTGGTATCTCATGGTTTTGATTTGCATTTCTCTAATGACTAATTATATTTAGCATCTTTTAATGTGTTTATTAGCCATTTCTATATCTTTTTTTGAGAAATGTCTATTTTTGCATTTATCTTGAGATAGAGAGTAGGAGGGAGGGAGAAAGAGAGGGAGGAACATCGATATGGGAGAGACACATCGACTGGTTGCCACCCACACAACCCCAACCAGGGCCAGGGACAAACTGCAACGGAGTTAGATGCCCTTAGTGGGAACTGAACCCGGGTCTCTCTGGTCTGTGGGTGATGCTCTAACCGCTGAGCAAAACAGGCCAGGGCTATTCTTTGCTCATTTTTAAATTGCATTATTTGTCTTTTATTAGTGAGTTGTAAGAGTTGTTTATTTTAGGTACAACTCTCTTATCAGATAAATGATTTACAATTATTTTCTCAGAAGTTGAGCTCTTGCTTTTAAGAGGCCATGTTTAGACATTTGTCCACTTAATGGTGTATTTAACTTCATGTTTAGATGGCGTTCCAAGTCAGTACTTCTGTTTTGCAACAGCACTCGAGGTGTTCAAGCTCTGTACACTTTTTCATCTTTCACACTATTTTCCTAGTAAATGCACAGGCCTGACGTGACAGTAAATTGTGTGCCCTTGCTCAGAGTGTAAGTAAAGGATTTAAGGACTGCTGGAGGCCCACTCTGGGCTCCTCCTTCTCTGGAGGTCTGCTTCTCAGTCTTGCCCCTAGTCACAGTGGCCTGTCTCTGGCAGCTGACCTTTATTGCTGAGAAGAACAGAGCTGTCTCTGTTGCTGGACAGCTCCTAAGTCACACTCTGAGGTGTGGCCTGTGCAGGCCTCTGCCACAAGCCCACACTGCACACTGCTAGCAGGGAATATTACATCGGACCAGTGGTCCTGGCGAGGGCTTGTTACACCAGCCTTATAACATGATTTTCACTTCACCCTTATGGCATTCTTTTTTTTTTTTTTTAATTCTATTTTTTTTGTTAATCCTTACCCAAGGATATTTTTTTCCATTGATTTTTAGAGAGAGTGGGAGAGAGGGAGGGATAAAGAGAAAGAGAAGCATCGATTTGAGAGAGATGCGTCATTTGGTTGCTTCCTGCACTACCCTGACCATGGCGGGAGATCAAACCTGCAACCCAAGTATGTGCCCTTGACCGGAATCAAACTCACAGCTTAACTGCTGAGCCAAACCGACCAGGTCCCTTATGGCATTCTTGACACATCAACACTTCTGTGCACTTCACTTCTTAAGGATGCCTATGGCAAAGTCCTACCTCTGGTATAAATTAAATACAGTTTTAAAAACCTGAAAATAGCCCTGGCTGGTTTTGCTCAGTGGTTAGAGCATTGGCCCATGGACTGAAGGGTCTCAGGTTTGATTCCCAGTCAAGGGCACGTACCTGGGTTGCAGGTTCAATTCCTCGCCCTGGTCAGGGTTGTAGGGGAGGCAACCAATGCAAGTTTCCTTCTCTCCCTCCCTCTTAAAAATCAGTGGAAAAATATCAATGGGTGAGGATTAACAAAAGAAAAACAAAAACCTGAAAATAGCCAAAAAGTAGCAGGACATACAGGTAACAGCTGTCCCACCCACCAGCCTATGAGAGATGGTTTGTGGCTTAGGTGTTTGGGAAACAGAACTTCTCACTCAATTTAGCAAGTTGGCTCTGCCCCACCAGGAGTCCTGGGCTAGAGGAGACACCTTAGCATCTGTAAGGTCCAGGACACAGTTTTCTACTTTCTAAATGGGAACAAACTTGATGTGTGTTAAAGGTGCATGCTGAACACTTTAGGTATAGATAGAGCCCCTTGGTTTCTACTTCTGTGAATAGACATGCCTAGTGACTGGTGAGGTTTGTGGTTGCTAGGACTGACAGACTGATCATGCTTCAGAAAGCAGTGATGTTCTCTGCTCATTCAACACTTGCTCATTCAGACTAAACCCTTATTGTCCCCCAGATGTTGGTTCCTTTTATCATCATAGAAATGAATAGTGTGTCCCAGTTTGTTTCTGAAATCAGTTCTCAACTCTCTGGTTTGGGGAGACGAGGGAACCTAGAATCTTGTCTCAGAGAGTGAACTTCCTGCAGAAGTGACTGAGTTGTGCTGCAGGGGGTGAGGGTGGGTGTGCCCCAACGTTGGAGTATGGGTCCTGGCCACAGCTCACCATCAAGTCTGTAGGCTTGGAGGTAACTGAGCTGAGTGGAGCCCCTGCCAAAACCTGGCACTGGAGGCCTTGGACCAGCTGTCCAGCTTCTGTTCCCCTGAGCTGCTGGCAAAAATTTAAAATTAGAGAATTCTATAATTTTTGTGCTAGTAAATTTAATCGTAAGAATCAATTAAGTTTTCTCCTGATATTAGGTGACTCCTGGGATCCTCTGTCCTCTGGTCATTGGAAGTGCCGCAGATAGACAAGCTTCTGGGAGGGAACTTCTCCCTGCACAGGAGCACTCTGTCTTGGTATCACACTTCTGGGTTCTTTTCACTTTCTTTTTTTTTAATATATGTTTTTATTGATTTTCTAGAGAGAGAGGAAGGGAGAGAGAGAGACAGAAACATCAATGTGAGAGAAAACACCGATTGGCGGTCTCCTGCACACCCACCACTGGGGATCAAGCCCAGAGCCTGGGCATGTGCTCTGACCAGGAATTGAACCGGGACCTCTCAGTCCATGGAACAAAGCTCAATCCACTGAGCCACCCCGGCCGGGCTCTTTTCACTTTCTTGATGGTATTGTTGGCAGCACAGAAGTTAAAAACAATTTTTTTTTTAATATGTTTTCTTTATTGATTTTAGAGAGGGAGAGAGATAGAAACATCAATGAGAAAACAATGATGAGAGAGAACATCGATTGCCGCCTCCTGCATGCTCCACACTGGGGATTTGGCCCACAACCTGGGCATATTTCCTGACCCGGATTAAAACCAACGACCTCTAGGTGCATGGGTCCACGCTCAACAACTGAGCCACACTGGCCAGGTGAGAATTTTTAAATTTTGTATAGTCTAGTCCTGGCCAGATTGGCTCAGCGGTTAGAGCGTCGGCCTGTGGACCAAAGAGTCCTGGGTTCGATTATGGCCAAGGGCACGTACCTTGGTTGCAGTTAGTCCCGGGCCCTGGTTGGGGTCATGTGGGTGGCAAACAATTGATATGTCTTTCTCACCTTTATGTCTCTCCCTCTCTCTCTCCCTCCTTTCCTTCCTCCCAGTCTGTCTGAAGATAAACATTATAAAAAATTTTTTTGTATACTCTGATTTATCTATTTTTTGTTTTGTCACTTGTCCTTTTAGTATTGTATTACTTTTTTTTTTTTTAATCTTTATTGGTGACTGTGTTACAGATGTTCCTCATTTTTCCCCCATTGACCCCCTCCTCTCCACTCCCGCCCCCCTCCCACCTTTCCCCACACTATTATCTGTGTCCATTGGTTATGCATATAAGTTCTTTGGTTTATTTCTTTCCACCCTCCAACCCCTTTCCCTTTGAGGTTTGTCAGTCTAGCAATGAATTTGTACTTCTTAATCCCTTCACCTTTTTCACCCATTTCCCCAAACCCCCTCCCATCTGGCAACCAACAGAATGTTCTCTGTATCTATGAGAATGTTTCTGTTCTGCTTGTTCATTTTGTTTGTACATTCCATTGTCGATAGATAATGTATCCATTGCCATTTTGTTTGTTCATATATTTTATCTTTTTCTTCAAAAAGACCCTTCATCACTTCATACAATAGCGGTTTGGTGGTGATGAACTCCTTTAACTTTTTCTTATCTGGGAAACTCTTTATATGGCCATTGATTCTAAGTGACAGTTTTGCAGGATAAAGTAATCTTGGTTGTAGGTTCTTGCTTTTCTCACTCTGAATATTTCTTGCCACTCCCTTCTGGCTTACAAAGTTTCTTTTGAGAAATCAGCTGACAGCCTTATGGGAACTCCCTTGTAGGCAACTAACTGCTTTTCTCTTGCTGCTTTTAAGATTCTTTCTTTGTCTTGAACCTTTTGCATTTTGATGATGATGTGTCTTGGTGTGGGCCTCTTGGAGTTCATCTTGTTTGGAACTCTGTGCTTCCTGGACTTGTATGTCTGTTTCCTTCACAAGTTAGGAAAGCTTTCTGCCATCATTGTTTCAAACAGGTTTTCTTTTTTTTCTTTTTTTTATCCTCACCTGAGGACATTTTTCCATTTTTTTGTTCAGATAGAGTGGCAGGGAGAGAGAGGAAGAGAGAGAGAGAGAAACATCGATGTGAAAGGGACACATCGAGAGGCTGCCACCCGCTCGACCAACCAGGGCCGGGGACAAACTGCAACCGAGGTATATGCCCTTAGCGGGAACCGAACCCGGGTCTCTCTGGACTGCAGGCCGACGCTCTAACCGCTGAGCCAAACCGGCCAGGGCTCAAACAGGTTTTCAATTTCTTGTTCTCTCTCTCCTTCTGGCACCCCCAAGATGCAAAGGTTGGCACGCTTGAAGTTGTCCCAGAGGCTTCTTACAGTCTCCTCATTTTTTTGATTTTTGTTTTTATCCTCACCTGAGGACATTTTTCCATTTTTTTGCACAGATAGTGTGGGAGGGAGAGAGCGGAAGAGAGAGAGAGAGGGAAACATCGATGTGAAAGGGACACATCGAGTGGCTGCCACCCGCAAGACCAACCAGGGCCAGGGACAAACTGCAACCGAGGTACATGCCCTTAGCGGGAACCGAACCCGGGTCTCTCCGGACCGCAGGCCGACGCTCTAACCGCTGAGCGAAACCGGCCAGGGCCTATCCTCATTTTTTTGGATTCTTTTTTCTTTTTGCTGTTCTGATTGGGCGTTTTATTGCTTCCTTGTATTCCAAATCAATGGTTTGCTTCTTGGCCTTACGTACTCTACTATTGAATCTGTGTAAATTCTTTATTTCAGTTAATGCCTCCTTCATTTCTGACTAGTCCTTTTTTATGCTCTTGAGGCCCTCACTAAGTTCACTGAGCATCCTTATAAGCAGTATTTTGAACTCAGCATCTGTTAGGTAGCTTATCTCCATTTCGCTTAGTTCTTTTCTTGAGGTTTTGTTCTGTTCTTTCATTTGGGACCTGTTTCTTTGTCTCCTCATTTTAGCTGCCTCCCTGTGTTTGTTTCTATGTATTACTTAACGAGAGGCTTGGGGCTAGCTCAGACCAGATGCTGCTTGCTTGAAAGAATTTAGGAAAACCTGAAGCAGGATCCAATACAGGCCAATCCTATGGTTAAGCAACTGGCAACAGCTTGGGTGGGCCTGAAAGTTGGGTGGGGCGTGGCCTCAGGGAATCACCAGGGCGGGGCTACCAGTGTGAGCCAGGTTGCTGGAGTCCCAGATATAGCGACTGTCTGCCGCCCCAGGGAAGGGCTCACCAAAGGAACAAAGGCCTCTGACAGCACATTTGTCCCAGAGAAAGCCCCCTCTCCAGCCCTCGCTTCAGTGCCAAACAGCTCAGTCCTTCCCTGTATGTCTCTGGTGCCCCTTGAGCTGCCTGCCCTCCAGGCTTAGAGGGAGTGAGTCCGATAAGTTTGTGCACGGGCCCTTTAAGGAGCTGCCTGGGGCTCTAGCCGTGTCAGCCTCCCTGAGCCTCAGTTCCCGCTGGTTTTCCAGCCAGAAGTGATGGGGATTCTCTTCCTGGCATTGGAATCCTGAGCGGGGTGTCTGGTGTGGGACGGGGACCCCTCAGTCCTCAGGGAGGACCTTCCCAGCCGAGGTGTCCTGATTTTTATCTGCCACACGTGGGTGTGGGACCAGCCTGTCCTCCTCCACACCTCCTACCAGTATCGATGTGGCTGCTGCATTAATTCCGTAGTTGTAGGACTTCCATTCAGTTTGATTTCAGGCAGTTTTGAATGATGGTTGTTCTGTAGTTTAGCTGTAACTTTGATGTGGTTGTGGGAGGACGCGATACCGAATTTACCTACGCCGCCATCTTGACCGGAAGTCGGCACTACTCTTCTTTAAAGGAGTGTTAATTATGCCCTGGGTTTAAGATTCAATAGCAGAGCCCTGGCCGGTTTTGCTGAGCGGTTAAAGTGTTGGCTTGCGGTCCAGAGAGACTCGGGTTCGGTTCCCGCTAAGGGCATGTACCTTGGTTGCGGTTTGTCCCCAGCCCTGGTTGCCTTGTGTGGGTGGCAACCACGTGATGTGTCCCTTTCACGTTGATGTTCCTCTCTCTCTCTTCTTCCCACTCCATCTGAGCAAAATATCAGAAAGTGTCCTTGGGTGATGACTAAAAAAAAAAAAGATTCAATAGCAGTGATAGTGGTGATGCAGTTTACAAGGCCACAGAATGCTGAAAGGTACACGTGCGTGTTAAAGAGTTGAGAAGTACTTGGACAGAATGCAGTGAATTCCATGTTGTATAAAGTTTTAAGGTACAGAGAGGACAAATAGAGAAAGTGATATCAAATAGCCAGCTTAAAATAAACCTCTGGAGGAAAGGAAGGAAATCTGGACATGAAAAAGGCTATTGAAAGGCATTCTCTTAGAAAGATGAATGAAGCTACAGAAGTAGATGAGATCCACCCCTAAGGGGGGGGGCAGCATCTAAGAGAAAAGAAAAGGGGACCCAAAACAGCCTCCTGAAGATTATTTACATGTTTAGGGGGAGTATATGGAGGAATATTTGGAAGAAAAAAACAATAGCATTGTGTCACAGGGACAAGGGACTGTGTCATGGAGGAGGATATGAATGGCAGCATCACAAAAAGAGTGGATACGGGAGGATAAGGTGAGGGAAAAGATACTTGGTAGCAGAGGTCACTAATGACCTTTAGCAGGGCTGTGGAATAGCAAATTTGGACTGAGGGTGTCAGTAGGCAGGAAGGCAGCAACAATGAAGTACTTCGTAAAAAGGAGAAAGTGGAGTAGCTTAACAGAAATGCAGAGTGATGTAAGCTTTTTATTTTTTTGTTTTTGAAGATTGGGGGTTAAGTATTTTGTGGGCTAAGGAGAAGGAGAAGGAAAGATTCAGTGGGAGGCATCAATTGATAGGCCTAAGTTTGCATAGATGGGATGGACTATGAGTGATGAGTGGAAGAGTTAACCTTTCAAATTCATTTTACCACAGCCCTCATCCACAATCTTGAGGCAGACTTCCTAACATCCTTTTTTTTTTATTGTATCCTCGGGTGAGGATTTATTTATTTATTTTTTTGTGGTACGTGCCCCTAGCGGGAACCGAACCCGGGACTCTCTGGTCCGCAGGCCGATGCTCAACCGCTGAGCCAAACTGGCCAGGGCCTAACATCCTTTTTTTTTTTTTTTTTTAATTTTTTATTGACTTTTGTTTTTTGGTACGTGCCCCTAATGGGAACCGAACCTGGGACTCTCTGGTCCACAGGCCGATGCTCAACTGCTGACCCAAACTGTCCAGAGCTCTTCATTGATTTTTAGAGAGAGAGGAAGGGAGAGGGAGAGAGAGATGAAAAACATCAATGAAAGAGAACATTGGTTGGCTGACTCCTGTATGCCCCCCACTGGGGATCAGGCTCACAATCTGGGCATGTGCCCTGACCAGAAATCAAACTGGTGACCTCTTGTTGCATGGGTCAATGCTCAAACACTGAGCCACACTGGCTGGACCCTAACATCTTTTAGTATAGTATTTATGTCATCAGTTCAGGAAAGAATGTTCTAGTTTAAGAGCATCTCAAGGTCAGGGACCTTATCTCTGAGGTATAGGCCCTGGAACATAATAATTTTGGTAATGGTAGGTGGGTGGACAAAGTAAGGAAAGGAAGAGGGTTCCATCACCCAGATACAGAGGGTAAGGTAGTAAGAATGGGTATGAATGCAGGCAATGAAGGTGAAGAGAGAAGTTGAAGTTCACAGTGGGTGGCCTCCATCCCATCACTTAAGCAGGAGATGTGTTGACTGCTAAAAGCAAGTGGGGTGGAGGTCCCACTGTCAGGTTTTTCTGCCCTCATTCTTTAACTTGTATTTTCATTATAGATATAGTACATGGATTATTTGTCATTGTGAACAATGGAGCAGCACATCCTTGTTGATTTTTAACACCATATTTTGTGTTCCCAGTTGATGCTCTCTGAGTGGTTAATTGACGTCCCTTCAGATTTGGGGCAGGAATGGATTGTGGTCGTGTGCCCTGTTGGAAAAAGAGCTCTTATTGTGGCATCCCGGGTAAGTAGCTACCTCTCCTTACATCACCATGTCTTGTCTGTAGCAAGAGGGGTTCTTTGCACTTTGTATTCCTCATCCACCACAACCTCTGTGTCTGGCATAGGGATTACAACACTTTTTTTTTTTCAAAGCTTTATTGTTGACTATGTTACAGATGTTCCTCATTTTTCCCCCATTGACCCCCTCCTCCCCACACCCACCCCCCTCCCACCTTTTCCATACAATTATCTGTGTCCATTGGTTATGCATATAAGTTCTTTGGTTTATTTCTTTCCACCCTCCAACCCCTTTCCCTTTGAGGTTTGTCAGTCTAGCAATGAATTTGTACTTCTTAATCCCTTCACCTTTTTCACCCATTTCCCCAAACCCCCTCCCATCTGGCAACCAACAGAATGTTCTCTGTATCTATGAGAATGTTTCTGTTCTGCCTGTTCATTTTGTTTGTACATTCCATTGTCGATAGATAATGTATTCATTGCCATTTTGTTTGTTCATATATTTTATCTTTTTCTTCAAAAAGACCCTTCATCACTTCATACAATAGCGGTTTGGTGGTGATGAACTCCTTTAACTTTTTCTTATCTGGGAAACTCTTTATATGGCCATTGATTCTAAGTGACAGTTTTGCAGGATAAAGTAATCTTGGTTGTAGGTTCTTGCTTTTCTCACTCTGAATATTTCTTGCCACTCCCTTCTGGCTTACAAAGTTTCTTTTGAGAAATCAGCTGACAGCCTTATGGGAACTCCCTTGTAGGCAACTAACTGCTTTTCTCTTGCTGCTTTTAAGATTCTTTCTTTGTCTTGAACCTTTTGCATTTTGATGATGATGTGTCTTGGTGTGGGCCTCTTGGGGTTCATCTTGTTTGGGACACTCTGTGCTTCCTGGACTTGTATGTCTGTTTCCTTCACAAGTTAGGAAAGCTTTCTGCCATCATTGTTTCAAACAGGTTTTCAATTTCTTGTTCTCTCTCTCCTTCTGGCACCCCCAAGATGCAAAGGTTGGCACGCTTGACGTTGTCCCAGAGGCTCCTTACACTATCCTCATTTTTTTGTTTTTTTTGTTTTTTGTTTTTATCCTCACCTGAGGACATTTTTCCATTTTTTGCACAGATAGAGTGGGAGGGAGAGAGCGGAAGAGAGAGAGAGAGGGAAACATCGATGGGAAAGGGACACATCGAGTGGCTGCCACCCGCACGACCAACCAGGGCCGGGGACAAACTGCAACCGAGGTACATGCCCTTAGCGAGAACCGAACCCGGGTCTCTCCGGACCACAGGCCGACGCTCTAACCGCTGAGCCAAACCGGCCAGGGCCTATCCTCATTTTTTTGGATTCTTTTTTCTTTTTGCTGTTCTGATTGGGCGTTTTATTGCTTCCTTGTATTCCAAATCAATGGTTTGCTTCTTGGCCTTACGTACTCTACTATTGAATCTGTGTAAATTATTCTTTATTTCAGTTAATGCCTCCTTCATTTCTGACTGTGCATCCATCATTTCTGACTAGTCCTTTTTTATGCTCTTGAGGCCCTCACTAAGTTCACTGAGCATCCTTATAAGCAGTATTTTGAACTCAGCATCTGTTAGGTAGCTTATCTCCATTTCGCTTAGTTCTTTTCTTGAGGTTTTGTTCTGTTCTTTCATTTGGGACCTGTTTCTTTGTCTCCTCATTTTAGCTGCCTCCCTGTGTTTGTTTCTATGTATTACTTAACGAGAGGCTTGGGGCTAGCTCAGACCAGATGCTGCTTGCTTGAAAGAATTTAGGAAAACCTGAAGCAGGATCCAATACAGGCCAATCCTATGGTTAAGCAACTGGCAACAGCTTGGGTGGGCCTGAAAGTTGGGTGGGGCGTGGCCTCAGGGAATCACCAGGGCGGGGCTACCAGTGTGAGCCAGGTTGCTGGAGTCCCAGATATAGCGACTGTCTGCCGCCCCAGGGAAGGGCTCACCAAAGGAACAAAGGCCTCTGACAGCACATTTGTCCCAGAGAAAGCCCCCTCTCCAGCCCTCGCTTCAGTGCCAAACAGCTCAGTCCTTCCCTGTATGTCTCTGGTGCCCCTTGAGCTGCCTCCCCTCCAGGCTTAGAGGGAGTGAGTCCGATAAGTTTGTGCACGGGCCCTTTAAGGAGCTGCCTGGGGCTCTAGCCGTGTCAGCCTCCCTGAGCCTCAGTTCCCGCTGGTTTTCCAGCCAGAAGTGATGGGGATTCTCTTCCTGGCATTGGAATCCTGAGCGGGGCGTCTGGTGTGGGACGGGGACCCCTCAGTCCAGGGAGGACCTTCCCAGCCGAGGTGTCCTCCTGATTTTTATCTGCCACACGTGGGTGTGGGACCAGCCTGTCCTCCTCCACACCTCCTACCAGTCTCGATGTGGCTGCTGCATTAATTCCATAGTTGTAGGACTTCCATTCAGTTTGATTTCAGGCAGTTTTGAATGATGGTTGTTCTGTAGTTTAGTTGTAACTTTGATGTGGTTGTGGGACGACACGAAACCGCGTTTACCTACACCTCTATCTTTACTGGTAGTCCCAACACTTTCTTGTGGGAAGATTTTTTGAGAGCCATCTTTAGGCTGATGATACACCTACAGAACGTGGAAGCAAGAGGGTGAGGAAAACTAATGACTAATGAGAATGGTACTTTTCTTTCCAAATAGGGTTCTACCAGTGCCTACACCAAGAGTGGTTACTGTGTCAACAGGTTTTCTTCGCTTCTGCCTGGGGGTAATAGGCGAAACTCAACAACAGCAAAAGGTACCTTACATAAAATGGTCTAATTTTTAAGATTATAATTATTAAATTTTATAAACAGTGAAAGATAGTATAAGTTTCTTGGTCAGTTGTTGTTTTTTTCTCTAAATTTTTTTTTTTAGAGAGAGGGGAAGGGAGAGAGAGAGAAACATTGATGAGAGAGAACATTGATTGGTCACCTGCTGCATGCTCCCCGCTGGGGTCTAGCCCACAACCTGGGCATGTGTCCTGACCAGGAATCCAACCAGTGACCTCTTGGTGCATGGGTCAGTGCTCAACCACTGAGCTACACCAGCCGGACTTGGTCAGTTGTTTTAAAGATCCACTTTGAAAGCACACCTTTGAAACCACATAGACACCATCCTGCCCAGTAAATTCAGGCCATCTCCTTCAACATCAGCCTTCTGCAGCTTCAGAGTAGATACAAAAAAAATCTGCTGGGCAAAAAAAAATCCCTGAATTAAAACAACATGTCCTTCCCATGAACTGCCATTATAAGGTGACAGCTGCAGTTCGTTGAGGAAAGTTGCTTTAGAATGCCAAGTGTAATGTATGGTAAGATGTTACTAGGACTTCCCTGCCACATTCCCTTTTCTCCTTTATCATTGTCCTAATCTTATCTTCTCTCCTACCTGTGCCTAGCTGAGGAGAGTAAGATTATGGAGGTTAAATAAGTTGCCTATGGTCATTCAGTGAATAAGTGGCAGAGCTGGGCTGAATTTTACTCTCTTCCTTGCTTGCTCAGGCTCCCTTGGTGGTTCTTCATGTTCTTGGTACTGAGCCCAGACTTCTCTGTTCACTTTTATTTGATTTATTTATTTATTTATTTATTTATTTATTTATTTATTTATTTATTTTATTTATTTTTTTATCCTCACCCGAGGACATTTTTCTATTTTTTTTGTTCAGATAGAGTGGGAGGGAGAGAGAGAGAAAAACATCAACGTGAAAGGGATACATAGAGTGGCTGCCACCCTCACGACCAACCAGGGCCAGGGACAAACTGCAACCAAGGTACATGCCCCTAGCGGGAACTGAACTCCGGGTCTCTCTGGTCCGCAGACCAACGCTCTAACCACTGAGCCAAATCGGCCAGGGCTCTGTTCGCTTTTAGAGCCCCTGACACGTGGGCTTTGGACCACCCATTCTTGTATCTTTCCCCTACTCTCTATATCCACCCTTAGCTCTGTTCAACTGGCTTGCCTTCTTGCTGCTCTCATGTAACCAATTTATTCTCACAGGGCCTTTGCTTATGCCCCTTCAGTATTCTGACCTGGAATGCCCTCCCACCGCCCCTTTGCCTTTTTGATTTAATTCTCTTATTCCATAAAACTCTGTTCATATCACTGTCTTGAAGCATTTCCTGCTGCTCCAATCCCTTTTTTTCCTGAAATTCCTATTGTTCTTAGTTCACGCTATACAATTCAGCACTTGGTTCTTTCCTCTGTGATCATCTTATTTCTTTAATTGGATTGTAACTTCCTTAAAATCAGGAACTACTTATAGTTAATGTTCCCCACAGAACACAGTTCCCCTGATAGGAACTCAAAAAGTACTAGTAAACAAAAATGGAAGATTACATTCTTTCTAACTTGAGCTTCTCTAAAGTAAGTAAATATCCCAATTTATCTAAAATTTTAGAATTTCCACTTGGCTTAACGATTGCTTTGATCCTGCCTGTGCTGTCCTACCTCAGGTCACCCTTCAGCTGCATCATGAAGAATACTCTCCCCACTGAATTCTTATACCTTAGTGCTGATGCTTGCTGCACATACCAAGGATTGTTGGACTTAGTTCCCAAGCCCTAAGATGGGGCTCCTTGGATTGTGGTGGAGGGAACCCTGATTGGAGGGGCACTCTGTACTGACTTTCTATATTTTGTCCCAGACTATACCATTCTGGACTGCATTTACAGTGAAGTGAAGCAGACCTACTACATTCTGGATGTCATGTGCTGGCGGGGACACCCTTTTTATGACTGCCAGGTAAGAAACGATAATCTCTTCATTTCTTCTGTTTGCTCTGTTCCTTGCATCTTTGTGTTTAAATTAGTTGTTTTGTTTTTAAATCCTCACCCCAGGATGTTTTTTCATTTATCTTCAGATGGGGGTTGGGGATGGGAGAAATATTGATGCGAGAGAGACACATCAGTTGGTTGCCTCCTGCATGCCTTTGACCAGAATCAAACCCAAAACTGTTTGGTCTGAGGGATGAAGGTCTAACTGCTGAGCCAAACTGGCCAGGGCAGCTTTTTAAAAAATATATGTTTTTATTGATTTTAGAAAGAAAGATAGGGAAAGGGGGAGAGAGATTAAAAAAAAAAAACAATGAGAAAAAAACAATGATTGGCTGCTTCTTGCACACCCCCCTACTGGGGATCGAGCCCACAACCCAGGTATGTGCCCTGACTGGGAATCGAACCAGCAGCCTCTTGGTGCATGGGATGCCACTTAGTCCACTGAGCCACACCAGCTGGGCTAGCTTTGTTTTAAAAAAAGGAGGAGGGGGGAGAGGAACTAAAGGAAGTATAGCATATTTTCTTTCCTTTCTTACTTTTTAAATATGGAATGCTTTACAAATTTGCACATCATCTTTGTACAGGGGCCATGCTAATCTCTGTATTGTTCCAATTTCAGTGTATGTGCTGCCAAAGCGAGCACAGTATAGTAAATTCTTTAGGGATGGAAAGAGAGAAACAGAGCAGAGGGGTGGGCTGGGACTTTATATTAGCGGCAGATACCCCGTCTTCTCCAAAGTGTGGGAAGATTGCTCTTAGGGAAGATTGTGAGTGAAGGGATGCCTTTGTGCAAGAAAGAGAAGGTGAAATGTAAGACATCATTCAGTAGACTCTTGCCACTTCTACTCCTTTACCAACCACATCCTGACCCTGAAAATGGCAGGGCCTCCTTGGTATAACACAAAGCCTCAAATCCCTGAGGGGCTAGCTTTCTGAAGGAGATTTTCCAAGTTAGGAGATCCCCCAGTGTTCTCCTCTCAAGTTTCAACTTCCCTCAATATTTTTCTCAGATTGGTGATTCTTTTGTGTTTTGTTTCTTCTTAAAGAATTTTTTTTTATTATCCTTAGTGAGAAAGGAAGGGAGAGAGAGAAACATCAATGTGAGAGCAAAACACTGATCAGCTGCCTCCTGCATTCCCCCGACGAGGAATCAAACCAGCAACTTTTTGGTGTACAGGATGACACCCAGCTAACTAAACTACACTGGCCAGGGCTCAGATTAGTGACTCTTTTTTTTTTTTTAATTTTTATTATTATTTTTTTTAATCCTCACCTGAGGACATTTTTTTTTTTCCATTTATTATTCAGATAGAGTGGGGGGTGGGGGACATCGATGTGAAAGGGACACATCAAGTGGTTGCCACCCACACAACCCAGCCAGACCCGGGGACAAACTGCAACCGAGGCATGTGCCCTTAGCGGGAACCGAATCCCGGTCTCTCTGGACTACAGGCCGACACTCTAACTGCTGAGCCAAACCGGCCAGGGCCAGTGGTGATTTTTTTATGTTTCCTGTCGAATTGATTATCATAGTGGTTCTCAATGTGGGAAATGCAAATTCTCAGGAGTTTCCATCAAGATGCTGGAGTAGGTAAAATGCTGTGCTTGCCTCCTCCCATGACCACATCAAAATTGCAACTAAATTGTGGAATAATCAACCTATAGAACCAACAGAAGAAAAGCTGAACCTTAATCCTATAACTAAGGATGTAAAGAAGAAGCTATGCTTGGCTGGTGTGGCTCAGTGTCGTCCCACGCACCTAGAGGTCATCAGTTTGATTCCCGGTCAGGGCACATGCCCAGGTTGTGGGCCAAATTCCCAGTGGGTGGGATGCTGAGGGTGGCCATTCGATGTTTTTTCTCATTAATGTTTCTCTCTCCCTCTCCCTTCCTCTCTCTCTAAAATCAGTATAGAGAAACAAACAAACAAACAAGGAAGGGCAGAAACTACCTAGAGACTGTCCCCTTAAGAATGAGTGGTTACAGTCCCACACTGGTCACTCAACCCTGAGCACCAGTGCAAGGAAGAGGAGACCATATAACATCTGGCTGTGAAAATCCACAAGGATTCCAACCATGAGACAGAAGGCTGCTGGAAACCTGACTTTTTTTTTTTTTTTTTTAATTGATCTCAGAGAGCAAGTGAGGGAGAGAGAGAGAGAAACATTGATGTGAGAAATATTAATCAGTTGTCTCCCACATGCACCCTACCTGGGGATTGATCCCACAACCTGTGTATGTGCCCTTACCAGGAATTGAACCTACCACCTTCTGGTGTACAGGACAATGCTCCAACCAACTGAGCCAAACTGCTGAGGGCCCCAGGTTTCCTCTTAAAGTGCCGTGCACAGACTCTTGCTTGCAAGCACTCACCCTGTGCTCCAGTGAAGGGACAGTGGCTCATGGTATGAGACATACAGGGAGAAACTGAGTTGTGTGGCTTCAGGGTGAGGGCTGGAGGGAGAGCCTTTTTATCCCTGTGTTGAGTGCTTTTCCCACACAGCCAAATCTGAATTGGCATTAACTTGGTGAACTCTACTTACCACACCCTGATGACTCCCTGGACCCCACCTCACCCAATTCAGCAGAGGCTCTTCCAGCCATAGGCAGCTGGCCTTGGCCAGGGCTTCCATCTTTCTTAAAAAACTCTCGTGCTCACTTCAGCACCACATATACTAAAACTGGAACGATACAGAGAAGATTAGCATGGCCCCTCCGCCAGGATGACATGTAAATTTGAGAAGCATTCCATATTAAAAAAAAGAAAAGAAAATGTCTACAGGCCCTAGGTGTGTGGTGGCTGGCCTTGTTGCACCCTGTGTGTTTTGCTAAGTGGCTCCAGGCTCAGCACTGGCACTAAGTCTGAATCTGTATTAACCTGAACACCACTCGTACCACCCTGGTGACTCCCTAAGACCCTGCCTCGCCTAACTGGTGTACCACCTGAAGCTCATTCAGTGACTGAGTATTACCAGCAACCAGCAGGGAGAATTAGGCCTTGGGGTACCCATATTCTTTAGCTGACTGGTCCTAGGCTTGGTACTGGTGGTAGCTGGCCACAGTTCAGAGCGTGGACTCTCCCACATGACTCCAGATACACCATAGGTAGCTACCAACTGTGTATCACTTAGTAGCACTGGGCTGATTACAAGCAGAGGCTGAACTTGGCTTGAACAGGAACCCCTCTCAAGAGGCTCCAGAACCAATACACTTGATGACTGGCTTTAGATCACAATATAATACCACCTGATTAGATCTATAAGCAGCACACCCAAAGGGTGGTCTTGGCAGGCACCAAACCTGGCTGGGTAGAATCCACTCTAGGGTTAGCCTCTACACAGCAGCTTGTACACTGTGGTCATGGCTAGTACGGACAGCCATTCAGCCTGAGGGTCAACCCTACCCACTGATGTGTCAACAGCAATCAAGGCTCAATTATAACAGGAGGGCTCATACAACCCACATGAAGGACACTCCTGGAACACCCACCTCAAGTGATCAGGGAGACTGAGCCACTGGGTGCTAAGGACCCCTACTACATAAGGTCAGTCTGCCAAGAATGGGATATGTAGCAGATCTGTATAATACAGAGAAATAAACAGAGAGAGAGAGACAAAATGAGGTGACAAAGAATCATATTCTAAATGGAAGAACAGGAGAAAAGTGAGAAACAACTAAACAAAATGGAGGCAAACAATCTTCCATATACAGAGTTCAAAACACTGGTTATAAGGATGATCAATGAATTTAGTGAGAACATCAACAGCATAAAAAATGACATAGAATTCTGGCCAGTTTGGCTCAGCAGTTAGGGTGTTGGATCACGGACCAGTGAGTCAATCACAGGTTCAATTCCGGTCAAGGGCACATACCTTGGTTGCGATTCATCCTGGTCCTGGTTGGAGTTGTGCATGAGGCAATCAGTCCATGTGTCTCTCTGATATTGATATTTCTCTCTCCCTTCCTCCCACTCTATCTGAACAAAAATGGAAAAATATCACCCTGGATGGTTTGGCTCAGCGGTTAGAGCGTCGGCCTGCGATCCAGAGAGACCGAGTTCGGTTCCCACTAGGGGCGCATACCTTGGTTGCAGTTTGGCCCTGGCCCTGGCCCTGGTTGGTCGTGCAGGTGGCAACCACTCAATGTGTCCCTTTCATGTCAATGTTTCTCTCTCTCTCTTCCTCCCACATTTTCTGAACAAAAAATGGAAAAATGTCCTTGTGTGAGGATAAAAAAATTTAAAAAATGGAAAAATATCTTTAGATAAGGCTTAAAAAAAAAACCCAACATATATCTTAAAAAAGAACCAGTTTGTCCTGGCCGGTTTGGCTCAGCGGTTAGAGCGTCGGCCTGCGGTCCTGAGAGACCCGGGTTCGGTTCCCGCTAAGGGCGCGTACCTCGGTTGCAGTTTGTCCCTGGCCCTGGTCGGTTGTGCGGGTGGCAGCCACTCAATGTGTTCCTTTCACATCGATGTTTCTCTCTCTCTCTCTGTTCCTCTCTCTCCCTCCCACTCTACCTGAACAAAAAAATGGAAAAATGTCCTCGAGTGAGGATAAAAAAAAAAAGAACCAGTTAGAAATGAGGAATACACCCTAGCCGGTTTGGCTCAGTGGTTAGAGTGTTGGCCCGTGGACCAGAGTCTCGGGTTTGGTTCCTGCTAAAGGCACGTATCTCAGTTGCAGTTTGTCCTTGGCCCTGGTTGGGGTCATGTGGGTGGCAACCACTCAATGTGTCTCTCAAGTGGATGTTCCTCTCTCTTCCCCCTCTTCTCTCTCCCACTCTATCTGAAGATAAATGCAAAAAATGTCCTCGGTGAGGATAAAAAATTAAAAGAAATGAGGAATACAATAACTGAAATGAAGAATACACTAGAAGGAATCAACAGCAGATTAGATGAAGTAGAGGATCTTATCAGTGATTGGAAGATGAGATAATAGAAAACACCCAATCAGAAAAGCAAAAAGAAAATAGAATTTAGAAAATGAGGCTTGACATGACTGGTGTAGCTCAGTGGTTGAGCATCAACCCATACACCAAGAGGTTGTTGGTTCAATTCCTGATCAGGGCATATGCCAAGGTTGTGGGCCACATCCCCAGTGGGGGGGCATGCAGAAAGGGGCCAGTTGATGTTCTCTCTCATCAATGTTTCTATCTCTCCCTCTCTCTCTCTAAAGAAATCAATGAAGGAAAAAATTTTTAAATAAAATTTAAAAAATAAATAAATAATGAGGATTATTTGCCCAGCCGATTTGGTTCAGTGAATTGAGTATCAGTCATTCCATGGAAAGAGGTCCTGATTCGATTGCCGGTCAGGGCACATGCCTGGGTTGCGGGCTCATTCCCTAGTGGGGAGCATACAGGAGTTAGCCAATTGATGTTTCTCTCTCACATCAATGTTTCTATCTCTCTTCCTTCCTTTCTATCTAAAAAAATGAATGAAAAAGAAGGACAAAGAAAAGAACAAATGAATAATGAAATGGGAATAAGTATGTACTTATCGATAATCATGTTAATGTAAATGGATTAAATGCTCCAATAAAAACACGTAGCTCAGCTAAATAGATAATAAAATAAGATCCATGCATATGCTATATACAAGAGACCCATTTCAGATTGAAAGACTCCATATAAAGACTGACAGTAAAGGGGTGGAAAAAGATACTTTATGCAAATGCAAAAAACAAACAAACATAAAACAGGCTGGGGTAGTGATATTTATATCAGACAAAATAGACTTTAAAACATAGGCTATAATAAGAGACAAAGAAGGACATTTCATAATGATAAAGGGATCAATCCAATAAGAGGATATAATCCTTGCAAATATTTATGCACACAACATAAGCACCTAATTATATTAAGCAAAGGTCGATGGACACATAGGGAGAGAGCAACAGAATTACAGTCATAGTGGGGGGGGTCTTTTTTTTTTTTTTTTATCCTCACCTGAGGACATTTTTTGTTTTAATTTTTTATTTATTAATTTGTTTTTGATGTTTCTCATTTTTCTCCCATTGACACCCTCCTCCCCTCCCCCCCCACCCCATCCCCAGCTTTGTTGTCTATGTTCATTGATCATACATATATGCATGTAAGTTCTGTGGTTTATCTCTTCCCTCACAAATCCCCTCTCCTCTGAGGCTTTTCAGTCTGCACTCCACCTCTATGTCTCTGGGTTAATTTTGTTCATCAGTTTGTTTAGTTCATTATATTCCACAAATAAGTGAGATCATGTGATATTTGTCTTTCTCTGCTCGGCTTTTTTCGCTTAGGATAATACTTTCCAGGTCATTCCATGCCATCTCAAAGGATAAGAGATCTTTCTTTCTTACAGCTGCATAGTATTCCATTGTGTATATGTACCACAGCTTCTTTATCCATTCGTCTACTGATGGACGCTTTCCAGATCTTAGCTATTGTAAATAGTGCTGCTATGAACATAGGGGTTACATATATTCTCTCTGATTGGTGTTTCAGGTTTCTTAGGGTATATTCCTAGAAGTGGGATCACTGGATCACATGGCAGTTCAATTTTTAACTTTTTGAGGTAACACCATAGGGTTTTCCACAGTGGCTGCACCAGTCTGCATTCCCACCAGCAGTGTACTAGAGTCCCCTTTTCTCCACGGCCTCGCCAACACTTGTTGTTTGATGATTTGTTGATGGCGGCCATTCTGACAGGTGTGAGGTGATACCTCATAGTTGTCTGAGGACATTTTTGCATTCCTCTTCAGATAGAGCAGGAGGGAGAGAGGGAGTAAGAGAGAGAGAGAAAAAAACATTGATGTGGGAGACACACATTGACTGATTTTCACCCACATGACCCCAACCAGGGCCGGGGACAAACCGTAACCGAGGTATGTGCCCTTAGCGGGAACTGAACCCGGGTTTCTCTGGTCCTCAGGTGGACACTCTAACTGCCGAGCCAAACTGACCAGGGCCTTAGTGGGGGACTTTAATACTCCATCATCATCCAAAGCAATTTATAGATTGATCTTCTAGAAAGAAAATCAACAAGGAAGAGGAAGCAGCAGCCTGAAATTATACATTAGACCAGATGGATTTAATTGATATTTTTAGAGCATTTCAACTCTAAGCAGTAGACTATACATTCTTTTTTTAAGTACACATGAAATATTTTCCAGGGGAAAAAACAAAAGATATCTTGAGACAAATGAAAATGAAAAAACAACCCAAAGCCTATGTGACACAGTGAAAGCAGTCCTAAGAGGGAAATTTATTGCAATACAGGCCTACCTCAAGGAAAAAAAAGTACAATCTAAAATAAACAATCTAACTTTGCAATTAAAGGAGCTAGAAAAGCCCTGGCCAATTTGGCTCAGCGGTTAGAGTGTCGGCCCGTGGACCGGAGAAGTCTTGCTTTCGGTTTCCGCTAAGGGCATATAACTCGGTTGCAGTTTGTCCTTGGTTTGTTCCTGGCCCCAGTTGGGGTCGTGTACGTGGCAACCACTCGATGTGTTTCTCTCTCATCAATGTTTCTCTCTCTCTCTCTCTCTCTCTCTCTTTCCCCCACTCTGCTCTATCTGAGGATGAATGCAAAAATATCCTTGGGTGAGGATAAAAAAAAAGAGCTAGAAAAGAACAACAAAGAGACTCTAAAGTGAGTAGTGAGAGTGGATATAAACAAAAGAGAGCCTAAAAAAGAAAAAGAAAACAAAATCCAAGAACTGCCATGCCAGTGTGACTCAGTGGTTGAGCATTGGCCTGTGCATCAAGAGGTCATCAGTTTGATTCCCAGTCAGAGCACATGCCCAGGTTGTGAGCCTGATCCCCAGTGGAAGGCATGCAGGAGGTGGCCCGTTGATGTTCTCTCTCATTGATGTTTCTATCTCTCTCTCCTTCTGCCTTTCTCTCTCTCTAAAATCAATAAGGAAAAAAATATTAAAAATAAATAAATAATAAAACAAAGGTCGACCTAATGATTTGGAGTTGTGGAGTCCTAGTTCCTCAGTATTTTCTGTGTGCACCTGGGCAAGTGACATAATGTCTCTGTGCCTCCCACTTCTCACTTGTAAAATGGAGATAATGATAATACAATTCTCACCGGGTGGTTGAGGATTAATAAGATTATGTTTGTAAGCTTCTTAACTTGGAGCTGGACGCATAGTAGTTGTTCCATAATAAATATTGGGTCTACTGCTATTGATAATGCCTTAAAATAAAATCTTCAGGCTTCCTTCTTCTACGTTTCCTTTAGGCCTTGTGCTGCGATGCTGCTTGTGATTATAGATGTTATCGATCAGAACAATGCCTTGGTTGATGGACATTACACTCAAGGCTATGCCTTTCAAATGCATGTAGCTCACTGACTTCATTCTCAGGTTCTCCCACAGTGTCCGTCAGAAGTATGCTCGACAAGCCTGGCAGAAGGCAGATATCAAAAATGGGCTGCCACCCTGGCCAGTGTGGCTCAGTGGTTGAGTGTTAACCCATGCACTAAGAAGTCGCCAGTTCCATTCCTGATCAGAGCACATGCCCAGGTTGTGAGTCAAATCCCCAAGGGGGGCATGCAGGAGGCGGCCAGTCATTGTTCTCTCTCATCAATATTTCTCTCTTTCTCTCCATCTCTCTTCCTCTCTCTCTCTCAAAATCAATAAAGAAAAAAAATCTTTTAAATGGGCAGTCACAAGATGGGCCAAGAAGATTGAAGCCAGAGAAAAGAAAGTCAAGATGACAGATTTTGATCATTAAAAAGTCATGAAGACAAAGCACCTGTTGCTAAAGGTGCAGTGCACAGTTTCTGCACAAGTTCCAGCAAAAGAGGCCGATGTGGCTTAGTTGGTTGAGTGTTGTCACATGCAGTGGGAGATCACCGGTTTGATTCCTGGTCAGGATACATGCCCAGGTTTCAGGCTCAATCTCTGGTGGGGTCATCGGGGGGCAGGCAGTGGATCGATGTTGATGTTTCTAGCTCTCCCTCCCCCTTCCTCTCTCTGAAATCAATAAAAACATTAAAAAAAAAAAAAAAGAGGTGACTGCTGCAGGCAAGAAGGTTCCAGCCCAGAAAGCTGCAGGCCAGAAGGCAGTGCCTTTCAAAATTCAGAAGGGTCTGAAATCTCCAGCCCCCAAAACACCTGCTCCAAAAGCATCTGGCAAGAAAGCATTAGAACATAAGAGGCTACAGTCGTCCCTTGCCACTTCACGCTTAGACTTTCATGGCTTCACTCTATCACGTTTTTTTCCAAATACTATGCTCACTTATCCCTCGCCACTTCGCACTTCGACAGTTGCGGCTTCACTCTATCGAGGTTTTTCAAATGCTATAGCATATTTGAAAAAATCACGATAGAGTGAAGTCACGAAAGTCAAAGCGCGAAGTGACGAGGGACAACTGTATATAAATAAAGAATCCTACTTCACGGAAATTCATTTATCGCAGTAAAGTCTGGAACTGATTAACCGCAATAAACAGGGCCGACTGTATTATAAAAATGATAAAGGTTCATCCTAGCAAGTCTGGCTCAGTGATTAGAGCATTGGCCCATGGATCAGAGGGTCATGGGTTTGATTCCCTGTCAAGGGCATGTACCTGGGTTGCAGGTTCAATCCCCGGCCCAGGTCAGGGTCATGTGGGAGGTAGCCAATCAGTGTGTCTAACATTGATGTTTTTCTCTCTCCCTCCTTCACTTTCACTCTATCTAAAAATCAATGGAAAAATATCCTCAGGTGAAGAGCAACAACAAAAATAATAATAAAGGTTCTTTTTGACACCCTGGCAAATCTAAAAAGAAAGAAAGGAAGGGAAAGAAATTGTCAAAGATTTTACAGATATCTTCTTGACCTGATGCCAGTGTTTTTGTTTTATTTTGTTTGAACATTGATTGGTTGCCTCCTGCATGCCCATCTGGGGATTTGGCCCACAACCTGGGCATGTGCCCTGACCGGGAATAGAATTGGCGACCTCTTGGTGCATGGGTCAATGCTCAACCACTGAGTCATACCGGCCGGGTGTGATGCCAATGTTTTCACGGAGTCATGATAGAAGGGTTTAGGTCTTCATATATGAGGTGGCTATTTAGAATGGGGCTATTTGTTCTTATTATAGTTTGAGATAATTATTATTAACTTTGTCTTTTCCTACTCTGTTGCAGACTGATTTCCGATTCTACTGGATGCAGTCAAAGCTGCTAGAAGAAGAAGGACTGGGAGAGAACACCAAGCTCAATCCTGTAAGACCTAGGATTAGGGTTGCAGAATTATTTATGTTGATTGGTCTGGATTGGTCTGTTATCTAAATATAATCATTATTAATGAAATTAATTATTTTTGAGACAGTACAGCGTAATGGGGAAATATAGGCTTTACAGTCATCCAGATAGGAATTCTAGTTTTGGCCTTAACAGTTGGTAGAGTAAGTTAAAAACATCATTTGGCCTTAGTTCCTTCATCTGTATAATAGGATTAACAACACTTGCTATACAGCGTTGCTCTAAGAACCAAATGATAAAAATATGTATGTCCTCCTAGCACAGTGCATATGATAGGCTCTCAATAAATAGTGGTTGATATAAAATACTAATAATGACTTTTATTAATAAGGTATTCAAAATTCTAGTACCGTGGTTTACAAATTGCAGTATGCATCAGCATCAACCAGAGGCCTGGTAAAACAGACACTTGGGCCTCAGCCCCAGAGTTTCTGATTCAGTAATTCTAATGTAAAGCCTGAGAATTTGCATTTCTAACAAGTTCCCCAGTGATGCTGATATTGCTGGTCTATGAACCACATTTTGATAACCTCTTATATCTGAGCTGAGAGTGACCTCATCTAATCAGTTCCCTTATTTTATAGATGAGCCTGTAAGTTCAGAGAGGGGACTGCCTTCCCCAAGGTCCCACGGTACTGGATTATAGTCCTGTGTGATTGCTATCCATTCATTGGTTAAATATGTGACAGCTATTTTGACATTTTATTAGTTAAGCCCTGCAGATTGTATTTTTCTGGATTGCTTATAACTTTTTTAAAGGCAACTGGATAACAGTTATAGGAAAATAAATGGGGTCAATACTTGTAGTGATGTTATCAATAAGGTCCTGGAAAAATGTGCCAGAGTTTTTGATTCAGTAAGTCTAATGTAAAGCCTGAGAATGTGCATTGAGGAAGGGGAACATGGGAGCTGTTCTAAGTGCTCTACATGTTTATCTCATTGAATCCACACAGCAACCCTATAAAGTAGATACTTTTTTGTATCCCATTTTACATATGGGAAAAATGGAAGCATGTAGAGATTAAATGATTGGCAGAACTGTGAGTCAGATCACTTTGTTATACTGCTTCAGTCTAAAGATGCTTGCTGGTGTGAAAAAAGTTGAACTAGTCCTTCATTAGGGGCAGCTGTCAGAGGGCTGGGAAAATAACATAGAATCCCTAAACCTACCACAGGACTGTGGTTCTCAATCCTGACTACATGTTAAAATCAACTGGAGAGCTTTAAAAAATGTCTGGGCCTCTCCCAGGCCACTTCAGTCAGAATCTTAGGGTGGGGCCTGGGCATCAGTAATTTTTAAGAGTTCCCCAAATGATTCTCTTGTATAAAGCAAAGTTGAGAACCACTGATCTAGTAATTTAGTAGGGAGGTGGAAGGGAGGTGGTTGGGAAGGAAGAGAATGAAAACTTCTTTGATATAGCTTTTCAGTTGCTGGAACAATGTTATTTGTAATGTGTATTAATTCTTTGTTCTAATTTATATTTTAGTTTAAATTTGTGGGGCTAAAGAATTTTCCTTGTACCTCTGAGAGCCTATGTAAGGTGCTGTCTATGGATTTTCCTTTTGAGGTAACAAAACCATTGTCTTTATTATTCTGATGTGATTGCACGACACAGGGAAACTTGGTTACATAGATTCTTTTTTTAAAAATTTTTTTTCTTTATTGATTTTAGAGAGAGAGGAAGGGAGAGGGGGAGAGAGATAGAAATGCACCCTGCATGCCCCTCACTGGGGATCTGGCCCTCAACCTGGGCATGTGCCCCAACCGGGAATCGAACCGGCAACCTCTTAGTGCATGGGTCGACACTTAACCATCGAGCCACACCGGCTGGGCGGTTACATAGATTCTTAAGATATTTTCTGACTTTGCTGTGTCAAAACATCAGAAAAGGGCTGAGCCCTGGTGTGGCTCAGTTGACTGGAACATCGTCCTGTATACCAAAAAGTGGCGGGTTTGATTCCTGGTCAGGGCACATACCCAGGTTTCAGGTTCGATCTCCAGTCAGGGTGCATGAGGGAGGCAACTGATTGATGTTTTTCTCTCTCTCCCTCTCCCTTCCTCTATCTAAAATCAATTTAGAAAAAGAGAGAGAGAGAGAGAAGGAAAAGGGCTGAAAGCTGATTGCTGGGAAAGGATCTACTCACTGCCCTTCAGAGCCTCAGCCCCACCCTGCTACATAAGTCAGAATGCCAGAGCTGGAAAGGCCCTTGAAGGACAGCTCATCTAATTCCCTTATTTTGCAGATGGAGAAACTGAGACCCAGATCAGAACAAGGCTTTCATTACTAGATCATTCATTTTTTTGTTTTGTTTTTTTAATTAAAAAAAATTTTTTTTAATTGATTTTTCTTTTTTTAGAGAGAGAAGAAGGGAGAGATGGCAACATCAATGTGAGAAATATCAGTGGGTTGCCTCCTGCACGCCCTCTACTGGGGATCAAGCTTGAAACCCCAGGCATGTGCCCTAATGTGCCAGGCAAGAACACCATCTGTATTTATAGCCCTAATGGGGAGTCAAACCAGGACCTCTCAGTTCATGGGACTACGCTCATTATTATTATTATTATTTTTATCCTCACCCGAGGACATTTTTCCACTTTTTTGTTAAGATAGAGTGGGAGGGAGAGAGGAAGAGAGAGAGAGAAACATCGATGTGAAAGGGACACATCGAGTGGCTGCCACCCACACGACCAGCCAGGGCTGGGGACAAACTGCAACCGAGGTACATGCCCTTAGTGGGAACAGAACCTGGGTCTCTCTGGACCGCAGGCCGATGCTCTAACCACTGAGCCAAACCGGACTGTGCTCAATCCACTGAGCCATTACTGGCCAGGCAAGAACACCATCGCCCTGGCCGGTTTGGCTCAGCGGTTAGAGCGTTGGCCTGCGGTCCTGAGAGACCCGGGTTCGGTTCCCGCTAAGGGCACGTACCTCGGTTGCAGTTTGTCCCCGGCCCTGGTCGGTTGTGCGGGTGGCAGCCACTCGATGTGTCCCTTTCACATCGATGTTTCTCTCTCTCTCTCTGTTCCTCTCTCTCCCCACCAATCTACCTGAACAAAAAATGGAAAAATGTCCTCGGGTGAGGATAAAAAAAAAAAGAACACCATCTGTATTTATAGCCCTTATACTATAAATAAAGTGACAATAAATGCTTTTTAGCAATGAGCCACTGACTCCCAGAAAAGGAAATTTAGAATTATATGAGGAGGTCTTTCTATTGAAAAAATCTGAGTTTCCTAGAGCACAGCTCACAACAATGTAGGGGCAGGTTTAGGAAGCCAACAGTGGTTTAGGACGCATGGCTTCTTTTTTTTTTAATCCTCACCTGAGGATATTTTTCCATTTATCTTCAGATAGAGTGGGAGGGAGGGAGGGAGGGAGGGAGGGAGGGAGGGAGAGAGAAACATCAATGTGAGAGAGACACATTGGTTGCCTCCTACGTGACCCCAACCAGGACCGAGCACAAATCACAACCGAAGTACGTGTCCATGACTGGAATTGAACCTGAAACTTACTGGTTCAAGGGCTGACGCTCTAACAGCTGAGTCAAACCGGCCAGGGCTTATTAATTTATTTTTGTTACAGATGTTTCTTTTTTTTTTTTTTTTTATCCTCACCGGAGGACATTTTTTGATATTTTGTTCAAATAGAGTGGTTGTTCAGATAGAGTGGGAGGGAGAGAGAGAGAGAGAAACATCGACATGAAAGGACACATAGAGTGGCTACCACCCACACAACCCAACCAGGGCCGGGGACAAACTGCAACCAAGGTACATGCCCTTAGCGGGAACGGAACCTAGGTCTCTCCAGACTGCAGGCTGATGCTCTAACTGTTGAGCCAAACCGACCAGGGCTGTTTCTCCTTTTTTCTTGCAGACATCTTCCTCCCTATCCTGCCCCCTAAGTTGTTTTTTTTCTTTAACTTTTTTTGTTTATTGATTTTAGAAAGAGAGGAAAGGAGAGGGAGAGAGAGAAACATTGATGAGAGAAAAAACATCGATCAGCCGCCTCCTGCATGCCCCCCAATGGGGATTTGGCCCACAACCTGGGCACGTGACCTGACTGGGAATCGAACCAGCAACTTCTTGGTGCATGGATTGACGATCAACCACTGAGCCACACCGGGTGGGAGCGTGGCTTTTTTTGATAGCCAGTTTCCCCTGTGCTCAGCAGTCCAGCATCTCATAAGGGTCTGTCCAATTCCCCTGCCTTGTTCCCTGTGTTGAGCACATACCCTCCTATGAGATCCTAGGTGGTGGAAATGCATGGGATTTGGGGAAAGAAGAGTTGGGTTGAATTTCTGCTTCATACTCACTGTGTGTTTTTAGAGAAGCCCCCAGAACTTTGAACCAGCCCCATCTCAAGGATACCCTCATGGTGGGTAAGAGGGTGAGTAGTGGGTAGGAAAGCTCCCTGTGAACAAGAATTTTATTTTTCTAAATTTTATTTTCTAAAATTCAGTTTTCTAGGCCATTTCTTCATTTAGAGAATTTGTATGTGTGAGAAACGAGAACTCTTTCCTCTGGCAGTGACCCAGAAAAAGGATTTGGACCACTAGAGCTCCCCTGTGTGTATAGACTCCTGAAAACATGTGGCCCCAGAAGTCATTTTGATCGCTGTTCTTCCTTCTTGTAGGTGGATGGACTTCTTTTCTACCACAAGCAGACCCACTATAGCCCTGGAAGCACTCCTCTGGTGGGCTGGCTGCGCCCATATATGGTGTCAGATATTCTTGGTGTGGCTGTGCCAGCTGGGGGCCTGCTGACTACCAAGCCAGAGTATGCTGGCCACCAGCTCCAGCAGATTATTGAGCACAAGAGGAGCCAGAAGGAGGGCATGAAAGAGAAACCCACACACAAGGCCTTTGACAGTGGGCACTATGAGCTGGAACACCTATCTACCCCTAAGTTGAAGAGCAATCCCCACAGCCCAGACCAGCCCAGGAGCCTCATGGAGAGCTAAAGAGGCAGCCTCCTTAGCTGTGACTCCTTTGGAAGTCACAGGATGGTGCTTGGTCCCAGAACAAAGGTTGGGGAGGGAGAAGAGTGATAATAATAGGTGACTTCATTTTAGACCAGACTTTTCAAAGCCACTCCAGCTGGAAGCAGTTTAACTCCTGTAAAAAGTGTATCCTGGATCCACAATGTAAATATATGTGATTCTTAAAAAAGAACTTGTGATTCTTATTTTTTTTTCTTTAAAGAGATTTTATTAACAGGTATATGGTCTATCTTTCCCCAGGTACCCATGTGAATGTGTCATTCAGAACTTGTTTGGAGGTTCTAGCAGGGGAGCGCAGCTACTCGTATACCCTTGACCGAAGACTGGTCCTCTCCTCTGGGGGGAAGGTTGTCCTCTTCAACCGATCACAAAGCTTTGGGAGGGATGAACATGGATCGGTTGAGGAAGGAGGGGGTACACCCGCGAATCAACCCTGGCGATCAATGGGGTGACAGATGTCGCAGCCAGATTGCCCTCACATTCGAATGTATCATTCAGTAAGGTTGCTTTTGTGATCTAAAAGCCAAGACGTTTTGATTCTTAAATGTTGGACAGTCTTGAAGCTCCCCCCCCCAACCCCCTCCTAAACCATGACTGTTAAGGTCTTGGCCCATTTCACTCTGGTTTTAGCACTTAAGCATTCTGTTGAGTTTCCAGTTGCTACTGTTGCTAACATCATTTTTTAAAAAGTCTTACCAGGAACTGCAGTTCTTAGTATTTGAATACCTTCCCTCTTTTGAGAAGACAAATGTAATTTTCTTTGGTTTAGACATTGCCAGAGATAAAATGCAAATAGTGTTCATTCACTACTTTCAGAAGATAAGCCTTGTGCCAGGCCTCTGTGATATAGAGTAGATTATGGAGATAGACAGGACCAGTGAGAAAATAAATCCACCAGCATAGAGAGTAAGTCAAAATGGTGAGATGACTGCTATAGTGCAGAAAGGCCCATAGAGCCTCAGGGGCTGGGAAGAGCAGAGAGTTTTTGCAAAGGAGGTCAGAGCTGGGCTGAGGCACAGAGGAGGGACAGGAATGTGCTATGCAGACAAAGAGGTTAAGAGTTCCTCACAGAAGCAGGAGGGTACATAGTTGCGCCCTTATAGGGTAGGGGAGAATGGCTGAAGCATAACATAGGATTGGCAGGCTGTGAGGGAGGAAACTAGAGAGAGATGGGTCTGTGTTATGCAGAGGTTTTGGATTTTATGTCATGGATGAAAAGGAGTCAATAAAGAGCTTTAAGTAGGCAAGATCCATTAAGATTTGTGAACTAGAGCTCTTTGCCAGCCGTGGGAATGGAAGGAAGATGGTGACTGCTCTGTGTTCAGGAAATGTGTCTGTCTCATTTCCCTTGGCTGTAATCTACCCACACTGCTTCCACCTTTCTAGGATTTATCTTATTTGACAGAAGAATTCACTATTCCACTCCAGGAGCACTAGCATCCTCTGGACAAAATTTCACAGAGAGCCAGGTCAAATGTGTGACAAGTCAGATGCAGTTGTTCCTTTGTGTTAATTCTGGGAACAAATCTTGGTGGGACTTGTGGTTGAGTGGAGCCTGATTACACAGATTTAGCACAGCAGTGGACCTCTCCTTTGTGCTGGGCTTTTAGCTGCTCCAGATGACTATCAAATCAGAGAAGAAGCCTCCTCCCCCACACCTCGTGATGTACTTGCCAGCTGCAGATTTCAGCATGCCTACATTGATAAGCTCTTTCCTGAATTCCAGTAGGGTCAATTCTGCAATAGGAACCTCATGTTCCTCTTGCCAAGAAACATGGTGTTGGCTGGTCACATTCTGAATGCTGTAGTCTGTACTTTTTTGTTTGTTAATCCTCCCCCAAGGACATTTTTGTATTTATCTTCAGATAGAGCAGGAGTGAAAGAGGGATGAAGAGAGAGAGCGAAACATCGATGTGAGTGAGACACATCAAGTGGTTGCCATCCACATGACCCCAACGGGGCCGGGGACAAACTGCAACCGAGGTATGTGCCCTTAGCGGGAACCAAACCTAGGACTCTCTGGTCCTCGGGCCGACACTCTGACTGCTGAGCCAAACTGGCCAGGGCTGGAATCTGTACTTTTGTCAGCCAGCTGTTCATTTCAGGAGCAGCACATGCTAGCATCAATGAGACTTGCCTGGGCTATGCCCAGAAATCTAGGTCTGGAAGGACGATTTTCTCTAGGGTCAAATGCAAGAGTCAACAAACATATCAGCCAAACTTATCACCACACAAAACTTGATCATGTTGAATGGTAGCTGGAAGGATGTATCTCAGAGGAGTGCCCCTTCTGTTTTTAACTGAGGAGCCAGTATTATCGATTACTGAATAGAATGTGTGTCTTGCTTATATTTCTTTGTGAAATGCCACCTGTTACAAAGATGGTTGTGTAATAGGTTACTGTGATTGCACTTACAAAGGACCAGGCAAAATACATTGTCATGGTTACTTTTTTTTTTTTTTTTATCCTCACCCGAGGACATTTTTCCATTTTTTGTACAGACAGAGTGGGAGGGAGAGAGAGGAAGAGAGAGAGAGAGAAACATCAACGTGAAAGGGACACATCGAGTGGCTGCCACCCGCACGACCAACCAGGGCCGGGGACAAACTGCAACCGAGGTACATACCCTTAGCGGGAACCAAACCCGGGTCTCTCCGGACCGCAGGCGGGCACTCTAACCGCTGAGCCAAACCGGCCAGGGCTGTCATGGTTACTTTAATGTTAGCTCAGAAAAGCTAAGCTGGGTTCTAATGCCTGCACTGAAGAGTTGGTGTCAAATCCGCTTGTATTTGGCAATGGTTTATGTGGCAGAATGGTAAAAAACTAGGAAAATTTCTGGGCAAGTGGAATGGGGAAACTGAGACAAGAAAATTAAACAAGGCCAAACAGAGCGGCTTACAGCCAGCTTGTGAATCACAAGACCTTATCTTTCCCAACCAAGGACATTTGTGAGCAAATGGGATGTACCTTTCCCTAACCAGAGAATACATAGCTTAAATCACCCTGGCCTGGGAAAATTAAAAACAAAGATCCAATTAATGTCATTTTTGTCAGCTAAACCCAAGGACAGATAAATTCTGGAGGACAACAAAACTCCAAAAACATTTAGATGGTATTACTTGGGGTATGTTAGGCAGGAAAGATAGCTGCTAGGGAAGGAGTTGGGGAAGGGGAGAAAAAGAGATTATCTCACCCACTATACAAAGAAGTCAGCCATTTTAGGACTTGCCAAACAAGATGACCAGGTATATGTACAAACATTCCGAGGTAAGCCACAACAATGTAGAAGGGGACTTTGAAACCTAGCCTGCTATCCAAGCTATCTGGCAGGGAAGCTTTGAAACCTATAGGGGGAAGGGTATAAAACTCTTTGAACCCCCACTGGGCAGCACATTCAGACTGAGTTACCTGCTTGTGCTTTATTCCAGGTGTATCTTTTTTTTTTTTTTTTATGTTTTTATTGATTGTTTTAGAGAGAGGAAGGGAGAGAAACATTGGTTGTCTGCCTCCTGCATGCCCCTATTGGGGATCAAGCCTGCAACCCAGGCATGTGCCCTGACAAGGAATCGAACCTGGACCTCTCAGTCCATGGGACAATGCTCAATCCACTGAGCCACACTGGCCGGGCACCACATGCATTCTTAATAAATTTGATTGATTTGCTTCAACACTGCTGTCTGTCACTCATCTGAATTATTTATTGTGTGCTGACAAGAGCTGAGGAGGTGAGAGCCAACCCCCTCTGACTCAGGGGGCTCTCTGGTAACAGTTTATCTTCACTATTTCTCCACTAGTTAATCTCTCACTTATGTCTATACCCACTGAAATCTGACTTGTGTACATACCACTCAAAGTGCTCTCATCAAGGGACCAGTGATCTCCTGTTTTCTAAAAGTAAGGGACATTTCCTAGGCTTTCTCTTACCTGACTTTACTTGCCGTGGATATGCTAATGCCTTCTCTGTCTTATCGTCAGATACGCACACATGCACACACCTACATAACTATATACCAGTCATCTCCCAGCCACCTCAAACAGCATGTCCCAAATTGAACTCATCTTTTTTTTTTATCCTCACCCGAGGACATTTTTCCATTTTTTGTTCAGATAGAGTGGGAGGGAGAAACATCGACGTGAAAGGGACACATCGAGTGGCTGCCACCCACATGACCCTATCAGGGCCGGGGACAAACTGCAACCGAAGTACATGTCCTTGGCGGGAACTGAACCCGGGTCTTTCTGGACCATAGGTCAACGCTCTAACCACTGAGCCAAACTGGCCAGGGCTGAACTCTATCTTTCTCCCTCAGTCATGCTCTTTCTGGATCCTTGTCCTTACTAATAGCATTTAGTCACCTTGGCTAGCAAACTACCTTGTGACCTGGGCTTAGTATATTCATCTGGCTTCATAAATTACCTTGTCTCCTTTGCTGCCTCCTCTCTAGTTATGCTGCTTTATCATTCTCTGTACACATCTGTTTCATACACTCTACCCTCCCACACACCATCCCTCCTTATACTGATTTTATTCACCTGGTGAATATACCTACTCTTCATCGAAAAACTCCATTCAACAGATAACATTTTAAAAAATATTTTTTATTGATTTTTATTTTTTTAAATAAAAAAATTGCCCCACAGAATACTTACACTATTTTCATTTTTATTTTTTGCTGTTCTGATTGCTATTCTTTTTGTCCCTGAAGTTCATCAATTTAACAACCAATTTGTACTTCTTAGTCCCTTGACCTTTTTTGCCCATCACCGCCCAACACCCCTCCCATCTGGCAACCAACAAAAAGTTTTCTGTGTCTATGAGTGTTTCTGTTCTGTTTGTTCATTTTGTTTGTAGATTCAATTATTGATAAATATGTATTGATTGCCATTTTATTGTTCATACTTTTTACCTTCTTGTTCAAGAAGACCTGTCAACATTTCATATAATACTGATTTGGTGGTTATAAACTCCATGTTTTTCTTGTCTGGGAAGCTCTTTATATGCCCATCCATTCTAAATGATAGCTTTGCAGGATAGAGTAATCTGGTTTGTAGGGCCTTTTTATCACTCTTAATATTTCTTGCCACTCCCTTCTGGCCTGCAAAGTTTCTTTTGAGAAATCAGCTGACAATATTATGGGAGCTCCCTTGTAGGTAACTAACTGCTTTTCTCTTGCTGCTTTTAAGATTCTTTTTGTCGTGAACCATTGGCATTTTGATAATGATGTGTCTTGGTGTGGGCCTTTTTGGGTTCATCTTGTTTGGTACTCCCTATGCTTCCTCGATTTGTGTCTGTTTCCTTCACCAAGTTAGGGAAGCTTTCTGTCATTTTTTCAAATAGGTTTTCAATTTCTTGTTCTCTCTTTTCCTTCTGGCACCCCCATGATGCAAATGTTGGTACACTTGAAATTGTTCCAGAGGATACTTAACACTATCTTCATTTTTTATTTTTATTTATTTATTTTTTTATCCTCACCTGAGGACATTTTTTTGTTTTTTTGTTCAGATAGAGTGAGAGAGAGAGAGAGAGAGAGAGAGAGAGAGAGAGAGAAACATCGACGTGAAAGGGAAACCGAGTGGTTGCCACACACATGACCCAACCAGGGCCGGGGACAAACTGCAACCTAGATACATGCCCTTAGCGGGAACTGAACCCAGGTCTTTCTGGACCTCAGGCTGATGCTCTAACCGCTGAGCCAAACCGGCCAGAGCTATCCTCATTTTTTAAAATTCATTTTTCTTTTTTCTGTTCTGATTGGGTATTTTTTGCTTTCTTATATTTCAAGTTGATGGTTTGCTTCCTGACTTCACCTATTCTATTGATTTCCTGTAAATTAAACTTCATTTCAATTAGTGCATCCTGCATTTCTGATTGGTCCTTTTTTATGCTCTTGAGGTCCTCGCTAAGTTTCTTGATTATCCTTACAACCAGTGTTTTTTTTGTTTTGTTTTTTTATCCTCATTTGAGAACATTTTTCCATTTTTGTTCAGATAGAGTGGGAGGGAGGGAGGGAAAGAGAGAAAGAGAGAGAGAAACATCAAGTGGCTGCCTCCCACAGGACCCCAACCAGTCTGGGGATGAATCGAAACCAAGGTATGTGCTCTTGACTGGAAATAAACCCATGACTCATTGGTCCTTGGGCTGGCGCTCTAACCATTGGGCAACCGGCCAGGGCATAATCAGTGTTTTGAACTCTACACCTACTGTTAGATTGCTTATCTCCATTTTGTTTAGTTCTTTTCCTGGAGTTTTGCTCTGTTCTTTTATTTAGGACATGTTTCTTTGTCTCCCCATTTTGGGTGCCTCTCTTTGTTTCTATGTATTAGGTAGAGTTGCTACATGTCCTAGACTTGGTAGGTTAGCCTATTGCAGTAGGTTACCTGTAGGGTCCAGAGGCATAGCCTCCCTGATCACTCCAGCTGGGCACGCGATGTACACCCCTCCACCTGTATGGACTATATACCCTTCAGTTGTAATTGCATCTTGATTGCTGTTGGCACATCAATAGGAGGGATTTACTCAGGCTGATCAGGTGCAAGGACTGGCTGTGCCCATTGACTACTGGCCTCTGACTCCCTTAGAGGATCAGTGGTGTAAGGGCCCAACACACAGAGCAAGACTTACTTTAGCAGGGCCCTGGTACCCACCAAGTCCACCCCTTTAGAGTGTTGCTTGTGGAGGTGGTTGGGTGGTGATTCTTTGATGTGGTCTGAAGCTGTCCATTGGGTGTGTTGGTTTTTGGACCTCTTGGGAGGCACAGGCCAAGATCAGACACTGCTTGTGTTCAGCCAGGGGCCACCAGACACAAGCTACACAGCTATCTGCAGATGGCTGCTTCTTCTGGTGAGTTTGAAGTTGCCCAGGCAAGGTCAAGCTGTGAACCACAGCCAGCTGCTGCTAGTGCTGAGCCTGGGGCCACTTAGCAGAGGTATGGAGCTCGCTGAGGCCAGATGCTGCTTGTTTGAGAGATTTTAGGAAAATCAGAAACATCAGTCCAGACAGACCATTTCTATGGTAAAGCCACTGGAAACAGCTTGGGTGGGCCCAAAAGTTGGGTGGGGCAGGGCATTAGGGAATCACCAAGGAGGGGCAAATAGTGTGAGACAGGTTGCTGGAATCCCAGATATGGTGCTCTTCTGCCGGCCTCTGGGGCATGTGCTCAACTAAGTCCTCCACCAGCATCTGTTTGTGAGAATGCTTCCTCTTCAGCTCTTGTGGACGTGGAACAACTCAGTTCTTCCCTGTATGTCTCTGATGCCTTTCAAGCTGCCTCCCCAGAGCTGGAGCCCAGAGGGAGCTAGTCGGAGTAAGTCTATGCATGGACCCTTTAAGAGGAGCTGCCTGGAACTCTAGAAGAATCAGCCTCCCTCAGCCTCAATTCCTCCTGGTTTTTACAGCCAGGAGTTATGGGGACTTCTTTTCCTGGCACTGGCATCTGAGCTGGGAGCCTGATGTGGGATGGGACCCCTCACTTCTCAGGGAGGACCTTCACAGCTGAGATATCCCTCCCGAGTTTTACCTGCCACATGTGGGTGTGGGACCAGCCTTTCCATGCCTCTGTCCCTCCTACTAGTCTCATTGTGGTTTCTTTAATTTTATCGTTGTAGGACTTCCATTCAGCTTGATTTCAGGTGTTTCTGAATGATGATTGTTCTGTAGTTTATTGTAATTTTGATGTGGTTGTAAGAGGAAGTGAATACCGTATTTACCTACACTGCCATCTTGACTGGAAGTCTTAATTGATTTTTTTTGATACGTGCCCCTAGCGGGAACTGAACCCAGGAGGACTCTCTGGTCCACAGGCTAACGCTCCAACCGCTGAGCCAAGCTGGCCAGGGTGTCTTATTTTTTAAAGAGAGGGAAAGAGAGAGGGGAAGAGAAACACATCAATGTGAAAGCAAATCATCAGTCCGCCACCTCCGGCATGCCCCACATTGGGGACTAAGCCTGCAACACTGGGCATGTGCCTTGACTGGGAATCGAACCAGCAACCTTCAGGTGCACAGGTGACACCCAGCTGGTGTATCCACATCTGCCAGAGCCAACAGATACCTATTTGAACCTTTACTTCTGCAGGCAGAATTAGCCATTCTCATCTTTGTGCCCTCTCCATGTTACTACATATCTATTAACCAAAGTTAGGGATGGTCCCCAAGACCACCCTCACTCTGACACTAATTGCAAGTTAAGGATAATCCCTAAGACTACCTTTAGGTGTGATAACTCACCAGAGGGATTCACAAAACTCACGGAAAGCCATTATACTCACAGTTACTGTTTATCACAGTGAAAGGAAATGGATTAAAGTTAGGCAAGGGAAGAAATGCATGGGGCAGAGTCCAGGAAAGTTCCAAACATGGATTTTCTATTTGTCCTCTCCCAGTGGAATCATGTACAGCATTAAACTTTCTTGGTAACTATGTGTGACAATACAGAGTATTCCCAACCAGGAACTCTCACGTGAGCCTTGGTGTCCAACGTTTTTATCAGGGCCTTGTCATAGACCTAGTTTCCAGGGGTCTAGCTGATAACAGGTAATCCAAAGTCTCCCTCTCCCCAATTACATTGCTGGATTTCTGGTGTGGCCAAAGATCCCTAGGTAAACAAAGATATTACTATTAGGCAGGTCATTCTAAGTTCTTAGAGGTTACTTTCCAGGAGCCAAGGGCAAAGGCCAACCTGTCTTTAGGCAAGGTTAAAAAAAATCAATAAAACAAAACAAAACAAAAGGTTAAATTCTTTCCTACACACTCCCTCTATTAGGTTGCAAGCTCCTTCAGATGAGGGACCTGGACTTACTTTAGATCCCCAGTGCCTGGCATTCTGCTTGGCACTTGCATCAAATAAATGTTGGTTGGTTATATAAAATGATGAGCTGGATTGAGAAGGCAGTTTGGAAGAGAGCCCCTCCCCTCTCTGGCTGCACAGAAGGGTGACCTTGGAGAGAGAAAGCTGATTGAAGATGTGTGTTTGGCTCAGTTGTTCAGCATTGACCCATGCACCAAGAGGTCGCCGGTTCGATTCCCAGTCAGGCCACATGCCCAGGTTGTGGGCCCAATCCCCAGTTGGACATGCAGGAGGCATAAGTATGGTATAATAACTTCTCACTGTTTACAATGGAGGAAGGAAAGAAACAATCTTCTTAGCAACAGACTTCCTTTCTAATAAGAGGACAAGTAAAAACCCTATAATATATGTATATATTTTTAGGCAAATATATCTTGTTTTGTGCCTTCTGGTATGTAGAGCAGGAAAAGCAGACAGAGTCTTGCAATTTTAACTGGAAAGTGACTGACTGCTTGCTTTGGTTAGATGAGATGGTATTCGAGTTCCACCCTGTCTTGGAGTTCTATGATTATTCCCCATCTTTATATTAAAGAAGAATCAATTTTTAAAAAACTTATTTAGTTATTTATTCATTTTTTATAACCATTTATCCCCTCTATGCTCTAGTCCACCTCCATGCACCCCCCACCGTTTTTGTTGTTGTTAATCTTCACCTGGGGATATTTTTCCATTGATTTTAGTGAGAGTGGAAGGGAGGGAGAGAGAAAAAAAACAAAAAACCCATCTATGTGAGAGACACATCAACTGGCTGCCTCCTGCATGACCCCAACCAGGGCCGGGGATCAAACCTGCAACCCAGGTATGTGCCCTTGACCGAAATCAAACATGAGACCCTTCAGTCCGGAGGCTGACACTCTAACCATTGAGCAAAACCAGCCAGGGCTACCCTCCTTTTAAAAATTATTTATTTAATTTTATTGTGTGTGTGTGTGTGTGTGTGTGTGTATTTATCCTCACATGAGGACATTTCCCCATTTTTTGTTCAGATAGAGTGGGAGGGAGAGAGAGGAAGAGAGAGAAAGAAACATCGACGTGAAAGGGACACATCGAGTGGCTGCCACCTGTACAACCCAATCAGGGCCAGGGACAAACTGCAACTGAGGTACGTGCCCTTAGTGGGAACTGTATCCGGGTCTCTCCGGACTGCAGGCCAATGCTCTAACCACTGAGCCAAACCAGCCAAGGCTCAAATAATTTTTTTTAATTTAATTAATTTATTTATTTTTGTTACAGATGTCCCCCCCCCCCCCCGCCACTGATACACCCCTCCTCCTCCCTCAGATAATTTTTAAAAGTTGTTTCTTCACTAGGTATTGAGAGATTTGGTTTGGGGCCTTGATTTTATTGTGACTCACCTCCTCCCAATCCTCAAAGGGTCCACCATCCAATGAAAAGGCAGAGGCAGGTGGAGAGAACCTGTAAGAGGTCCTAGGACCTGGAATAGGTCCTAGGAGGTTGTCAGTAGAGAAGGTGCCTTGGGCAGCTCTGGCTGGGTAGTATAGGTTAATGGATAGAGCATGCGCCCCCACCCCACTGAAGGGTCACTTCCCAGTCAAGGACACACACTTGGGTTGCAGGAGGCCACCAATTGATGTGTCTCTTTCACATTGATGTTGTTTCTCTCTCTCTCTCTCTCTCTCTCTCTCTCTCTCTCTCGCCTCTCCTCACTTCACTCTTTCTAAAATCAATAGAAAAAATATCCAGGGTGAGAATTAACAACAACAAAAATGGCCTTAGGCAGCAAATATGTGGGAAAGGACCGTGCGTATTTTTTTCTCACATCCATTTCAAGTGATGGTTGTAAGAATGAGGTGGAACGAGGTGGTGCAGGGTCTCCAGAAATGTAGGTTTATTGGGAATTAGCCTGCCGGACTACCTCTAAGGAGAGAATAGCAACTGGCTTGTACAGACTAGCGAATTTTAAACTTAGGGCTGGGGGGGGGGGGGTCGTTCAGCCAAGGAGATGTGGTTGTCTTTGATTGGTTGGGCGGGCCCAGGGTCTCCCCAGTTCTTGATTGGTGGGGGGCTGGGGTCTTCTGAAACTTGTTTTTCTTTCCAGCGACCCTTAGCAGTTTTGGGTGGGTTAGGGTGGTTTCATCATTCCTTTCCTCCTGACTGGAGTGATGGGTTTGGTTTTCTGAAATGAGAGGCTTAGGGCAAGGTTAAACGATAAGAGTGATGGGTTTTGGTTTCTTGGAATGAGAGGTTTAGGGCAGTAATATGGACGTTAAGAGCTAACATTTCCCTGACTCTTAGTTAATATAAGTTGGAAAAAAAGTTTGTGTTGATTAGAACTTTGGGTTGACCCCTAACGAAGGCCTCTCAGGCAAGAGTGTTCTTCTGTAGCTACTTCCTGCTGTTCTCCCTATGGGTTGCTCCTCCTGGGGGGGTCACCCTGGGGTAGGGGGGTGTAAGTTTGGAGTAGAAGTTGGTGGTGGGCGACCCTGGTGAGCTTGGTCACCCCTGCACGTAGAAATTTCAGGAAACATGGGAGAAGCAGTAAGAGGAGAGAAATTATTATTAGTGGAGTTATAGGTGGGAGTAGGATGTTAAAGAGAGGGTTTGACCACCATTGGCTTAGTGGTGATGCTTCCTCGGGCCTGCGATTGCAGAGCCTCTCCTGGAGTTTTTGGAGAGAGTTAATATTTTCCTCCACTATACCTGATTCATTGATATAATAGCAGCATTTTTCTTGGAGGAAAAGGCAGGTACCTCCTTTCTCAGCAGTGTGGAGGTCCAGAGCCCATTGGTTTTGGAGGGCGACCTCTGGTAGGGAGGTGAGTTGTCGTTGTAGGGAGGCTAGAGAGGCTGCTGAGTTTTTGAAACCTCTTTCTAGATCCGCCTGAATTTGTTCAGTCATTTTAAGGCTGTAGCTGAGTCCAGCTCCCACAATTCCTAGGGCAGGTACAGAGGAGAAGAAAGAGAGGCCCAAGAAAAGAGAGAAAGATGGCCCACTTCTGGCAGGGAGTTAGTGGGGATTAGGAGTCCTGAAGCTAAAAATTTGGAGATGAGGGGTTTTAGGCCCTCTAGATGTTTTTGAGAAATGGGGTACTGGGGTACATTAGGAAAGAGAGATGTTTTTAAGGGATATTTTGATGGGGGTCTGGTGAGTAGCTGTGGAGGGCTGGCTAGTGTCCCAGACCTGAGGATTGACAATAGAGGGGGAAATGGGAAAGGAAGCGGAGGAATCGGGGGTGTGGCTGTCATCCAACAAGCAGAATATTCTGATATTTTGAGAAACGGTTGTAGGTCTCTTTGGAGGGAAGAGTTGGAGGGTAGTATGGAATTTGCTTAAGAGATCCCATTGTAGAAGGGGGGTGGGGCATTGGGGCATGACTAGAAACTGATGTGTAAATGAGGTTCCTTCTAAGATACAAGTTACAGGAGGGGTAATAAGGGGCAGGAGTGCTGATCTGAGACCCCAACTACGAAAGTTTGAGAAGAGCTGAGAGGGCCATTAAATTCCGGGAGGGTGGAGAAGGTGGCCCCTGTGTCTATGAGGGAGGAGATTTCCTTTCCTGCCATGTGAAGGTTTACCCTGGGCTCACTGTTGGTGATGTGTACTGGGACCGGTGTCCCAGGGCCTCCTCAGTCTTCTGACCCCAGTCCCAGAAAGTCTGTTACTGTCCTAGGTGGGGCATTGTTGGGGACGGTTGACCAGAATGCCCTTTGGCGCTCAGGGCAATCAATTCCCCAGTGGCTCTCGCGGTGACAGTGTGGGCAAGGCCCCAGTGGGGGGCGAGGGTTTGGGCAATGTCTCGCCCAGTGGCCTGTTTGTTTGCATTTGAAGCAGGGACCAGGAGGACTTGACTGAGGAGGTTGTCCCCTAGAGCCTTGGCCCCTCGGACCAGTGTTCCCTTGAAGGGCCTTCCCTAGCATAAGGTAGTTCTCCTGTTGTCTTTTCTGTTGCTCTTCCCTCTCCGTTTCCTCCTGGTTGTTAAAGACCTTAAAGGCAATATGTAAGAGGCATCTTGGGCCCATCCTCAAGTTTTTTTAATTTGCATCTAATGTCAGGGGCAGATTGGGAGATGAAATGGGAATGGAGGAGGGTGGTCCTCGCTGGGGTGGTGGGGTCCATACGAGTGTATCTACGAAAGGCCTGGGAGAGTCATTCTAGGAATTCTCCTGGATTTTCTTGGGGCCTTTGAATGATTTCTTTGATTTTGTCATAATCGACGGCCTTATTGGCTAGTTTTTCTAAGGTCTGAAGAAGGTAGTCTGTAAGACAGTCATGTTCCGTACGATTAGCATGGCCAATCTGATAGTTCCAATTTGGGTCATTGGGGGGAACTGCTTCCCCCCTAGAGGGAGAGTATTGTCCCAGGCATGTGCCTCATCTGCTACTTGCTGGGTCGTCGCCCATACCCTATCCTTATCATGTGCAGAGAGGGAAGAAGTAAGGATGATAGAAAGATCATGCCAGGTAAGATCATACGATTGAGAGAGGTATTGGAACTCCTTGATGTAGGTGTCGGGATCAGAGGAGAAGGAGCCAAGGTGGTGTTCAATTTGGGCTAAGTCAGAGAGGGAGAAGGGGATGGCTACACACACTATTCCCTTGGTACCAGCTACTTCCTAGAGCAGATATAAACCAGTCTGGGGAGGTTTACATGGGTGGAGAAAGGAGGAAGATGCAGGAGAAGGCACATCTGTGGAGGAGAAGAGGCATTCAGATGAGGTAGAGTGGCAACAGGAGAAAGGGGTGTATCTGGGGCAGGAGGAGTATCTGGGAAGGGGAAGGGGGAGGAAGAGGAGAAAGAGGTGTGGCCGATTGGTCTTGAGGGTCAAAGGAATCCGTAGAAGAGAGGGGGATTGGGGATCTGGCTAGAAGGACTTTGCGGTTTCGATTGGTAGGTGGAGCAGGTAGAACAAAAGGAAGGTGAGAGCAGAGAGAGAAGAAAGCCTGCACGAAAGAAATTTCTGAGGCCTTGCCTGTCGGGTGGCATAAATTATCTAAGTCTTTTACAGCCAAGGGGCCTTGAACAAGGCAGTTTCGATTCAGACGACCCCATTTCGTAGAGAGGCAATGACAGGAGAGGGCATCCCCGTCTCCAATCAAGGCCTCGGGAGGACAAGCCTGTAGGAAGGACAGATCAAGAAGGAGTCGTCACCCCGACTTCAATGCCCAAGAGTAGCGAGAGACCCGACTGGGTACCCAGATTTTTGAGACGAGAGCGAGACGGGCGGGCCACTCAGTAGACATGGGTGGGTCAAAATCGAAACCGTGCATAGGTGGAAGAATAAGGGAGAATAGGGAAGGAGAGAAAAAGAGTGTGAGAAAGGGAGAGTGAGGGTGAATAGGGAAGGAGAGAAAGCATGAGAAAGGGAGAGTAAGGGTACCTAAAATTTGGAAGGCCAACCAGAGAGGGGAGGGAGAAATTCCTTATCTTCTGGTTCAGCAGGTAGGAGGTCTGGGACGGGTTGGAGCCGGCCAGTCAACCCAAACCACAGTCCACCCAGAATCTGGGAGTGAGCTCAGGCGAGCTTCCCCTGCCCACTGCTTCACCAGGTAGTAAGGGTGGTCTGTGCCGGGGATCCTCCAGGCTACCAAGCTCCCATCCCAGGTTTCAGCACCATCATGTAAGAACGAGGCAGTGCAATATCTCCAGAAGTGCAGGTTTATTGGGAATGAGCCTGCCGGACTACCTCTTAGGAGAGAGTTGCAACCGGCTTGTACAGACTAGGGATTTTTAAATTTAGGGCTGGGGGGTGGTCGTTCAGCCGAGGAGACATGGTTGTCTTTGATTGGTTGGGCCCAGGGTCTCCCCAGTTCTTGATTGGTGGGGGGCTGGGGTCTTCTGAAACTTGTTTCCTTCCCTTCCCTTCCCTTCCCTTCCCTTTCCTCCTCACCCGAGGACATTTTTCCATTTTTTGTTCAAATAGAGTGGGAGGAAGAGAGAGAGAGAAACATCGATGTGAAAGGGACACATCGAGTGGTTGCCACTCACATGACCCAACCAGGGCCGGGGACAAACTGCAACCAAGGTACGTGGCCTAGTGAGAACCGAACCTGGGTCTCTGTGGACCACAGGCTGATGCTCTAACCGCTGAGCCAAACCTGCCAGGGCTGAAACTTGTTTTTCTTGTCCAGCAACCATTTGCAGATTTGGGTAGGTTAGGGTGGTTCTGTCATTCCCTTCCTCCTGACTGGAGTGATGGGTTTTGCTTTCTTGGAATGAGAGGTTTAGGGCAAGGTTAAATGATAAGAATGATGGGCTTTGGTTTCTTGGAATGAGAGGCTTAGGGCAGTAATATGGAAGTTAAGAGCTAACAATGGTGATTCTTTAAAGTTGAATTTTGTGTCTTTTTTGTAGTGGCAAGAGGCAGCCTGGGAAACTGGGAGGTGAGCCTCACTATTGGGCCCAGCCCAGAGGCATTCTCCCCATCTTGAGCAACAGTGTGGGACCTGAAGAGGCAAATTTTGAAACCTAGAGCTGTCTTCTGGCCAGGACTTGACACAGATCCTTAGCATTTGTAGCAAACTTCCTCCCTTCCTCCCTCCTGGTGGGCTGGCTGTCCTTTTGTCTCTCCCTCTGCTTTTGCCCTTAAGGTTTTCTCTGCTCTCAGACTACAGAAATGAAAGATGGAACTCAAATCTGTCAGTTCTCATTGGCAACTTTAGCAAAAACTTTTATAAGGGAGGAAACTGAAACTGGCTCAAATAAGGTTCTATCTGCTGTGGCTTCCCCCTTAACACACATAAGTCAAAGTGATTGAAAGCAATGCAATGTAATTTATTTCTTTATTTCTTTTTGGTTAATCCTCACCTGAGGATATTTTTCCATTGATTTTTAGAGAATAGAAGGGAGGGAAGGAGAGAGAGAAAGAGAGAAACATCAATGTGAGAGAGACACATTCACATCGATTGGTTGCCTCCCACACAATCCCTAGTGGGACTGGGGATCAAAACAGCAACTCAGGTACATGCCCTTGACCAGAATCAAACCTGTGACACTTTGGTCTGAGGGCTGATGACCTAACTGCTAAGCCAAACTGGACAGGGCCAATGCAATGTAATTTAGATGGTACCTCTCTCATATTGAATATTTTCCACGATCAATTAAGTATCCAAAATAGCCCAGCCAGTGTGGCTCAGTGGATTGAGTGTAATCCCATGCACCAAGAGGTCACTGGTTCAATTCCTGGTCAGGGCACATGCCCAGGATTCGGGCTTCATCCCCAGTAGGGGCATGTTGGAGGCAGCCTATTGATGTTACTCTCTCATCGATGTTTCTCTCTCTCTCTCTCTCTCTCTCTCTCTCTCTCTCTCTCTCCCTTCTTCTCTCTCTAAAAAACAAACAAAAAATTCAATAAATAAAATTCATAAAAGAAAAGTATCCAAGGTAACCAAACCTGTTTGGTATTTGGTAAGAATTGGAATTTGTCCATTCTTTCAGCAAACATTGATTGAGTACCTCCTACTGTGTATTGTATATTGTATTGGTTCTGAAGAGAGAGGAATGAATAAGACATGGTCCCTGCCTTCAAAGAGCTCATGGTCTAATGGGAGAAACTAACAAGGAAGCAAATAATTAGAATTCAGAGTGCTGGGTAAACTCTATCAGGTATAAAAGTAACATAGTATAGTGACTAACCTGTGATCTGGGAGTGATAATATGTGTGTCAGATGAGAAAATTATGTGAGAAATGAGGCAGATTATATTTTAATTGTTTTCTTTTTTAATCCTCATCTGAGGATATTTTTCCATTGATTTTTTTCAGATAGAGTGGGAGGAGAGAGAGAAACACCAATGTGAGAGAGACATGTCAATTTGTTGCCTTCCCCACAACCCTGACTGGGGCTAGAGATCAAACCCATAACCAAAATAACGGCCCTTGCCGTGGCTGGTTTGGCTCAGCAGTTAGAGCATTGGCCTGCGGTCCAGAGAGACCCGGGTTCAGTTCCCGCTGAGGGCACATACCTCGGTTGCAGTTTGTCCCTGGCCCTGGTTGGGTCGTACAGGTGGCAGCCACTCGATGTGTCCCTTTCACATCGACGTTTCTCTCTCTCTCTCTTCCTCTCTCTCCCTCCCACTCTGTCTGAACAAAAAATGGGGAAATAAAAAATTTTTATCCTCGGGTGAGGATAAAAATAAATAAGTAAGTAAATAAATAAATAAATCACAGCCCTTGACCAGGAATCGAACCTAACCTGAGACTCTTTGGTTTGTGGGCCGATGCTCTAACCACTGAAAAAAACTGACCAAACCATATTTTAATTTTTTTTAAAAGCAGAAAATAGATACGGTAAGGACCAGTCTCTGTAGTGTTGGGTAATGGGGCAAAACGTAATGTACATGGGATAAGATTTTTCACCTTCCCTACAGAGTTCACCTTCAGCAATTCTAGTGTTTATATATGTGGCCTATGAGTAAATAAGAAAATAAGTTTTACCCTACGACATTTGTTAGCAGTAGGACCTCTTTACTCTGTATATGTTTGTCTTTTGGAAAAAATGGCAGTAAGAAGAGTTTTGGATTTTTATAGCCAGAGCATGTCTGTAGCACAACACATGTCTCTTTCATAGGCAGTAGATATTTTGGAGCAGTGTTTTAAGAGGGGCTTTGGATTTTATTTTTTATTTTTTAATTTTTATTTTTTTACCCTCACCTGAGGACACTTTTCCATATTTTGTTCAGATAGAGTGGGAGAGAGAGAGAGAGAGAGAGAGAAACATCGACGTGAAAGGGACACATTGAGTGGTTGCCACCTGCACAACCCAACCAGGGCCGGGGACAAACTGCAACCTAGGTATGTGCCCTTAGCGGGAACCAAACCCGGGTCTCTCTGGACCACAGGCTGACGCTCTAACCGCTGAGCAAAACCGGCCAGGGTAGGGCTTTGGATTTTATTTTATTTTATTTTTTTATTTTTTTTTATCCTCACCCGAGGACATTTTTCCATTTTTGCTCAGGTAGAGTGGGAGGGAGAGAGAGGAACAGAGAGAGAGAGAAACATCGATGTGAAAGGGACACATCGAGTGGCTGACCCCCGCACAACCGACCAGGGCCGGGGACAAACTGCAACCGAGGTACGCGCCCTTAGCGGGAACCGAACCCGGGTCTCTCAGGACTGCAGGCTGATGCTCTAACCGCTGAGCCAAACCGGCCAGGGCAGGGCTTTGGATTTTAGAAGTAAAGTTGTTTTGGGGGAAAGGCTATAAAATTCCAATCACAGTATCTCTATTCTCAGGACCGCAGGCCGACGCTCTAACCGCTGAGCCAAACTGGCCAGGGCAGCTATTCTTAGACAAGAACAGATATAAACAAAGCAGGAGAAAAATGGTAAGATAGAGGTTTACCATTGAGTTAAGATGACAGTCTTTATTGATTTAGTCATTCAACATACATTAATGAAGCACTTGCCTACTAGATACTAGGCTCTAAGGGTCCAAGGGCCAACAGGACAGATGTGGTTCCCACTTTCCTGAAGCTTACTGGCTCTCAGAGAACAAGCAGACACTAGGCTAATGAACAAGTACATGATTGCAGATTGTTATCAGCTGTCTGGTAAAAAATAAGAGGTTGCTGTGAGAGAAATTCATTTTAGGGAGTAGCCACAGATTATTTTGCTGAGGAAGTGACTTGAGCTGAGACCTTAAGGATGAATCAGATTTGTCTGGTGAAGAAGATGGGAAGAAGGGGAAGATAAATTTTCTAGACAGAGACCTATGCTTTAAAAGCAAAAAACAGTGCCCCCCGCCGTGTGGTTCAGTGGCTGAGTGTCGACACATGCATCAAGAGGTCAATGGTCAGATTCCTGGTCAGGGCTCATGCCCAGGTTTTGGGCCCAATCCCAGTAGGGTGCATGCAGGAGGCAGCCAATCAATGTTCTCTCTTATCGATGTTTCTCTCTCTTCCCTCTCCCTTTCTCTTTCTCTAAAATCAATAAAGAAAAAAAATATATATATATTTATATCTTTCAAAAAAAAAAAAGAGTAAGAAAACAAAAATACAACCCATAACACCCCTCCCCATAAAGTTCCCTCTTTATAATTTATTTTCCACTTTCAGATTTCAGTTCATGTTAATTAATTATATTAAATTTATATGTTTCAGGTAGACAACTTTATAATTCAAAATCTATAGTCTATTGTGTGCTCACCGCCCAAAGTTTAGTCTCCTTCCATCAACTTGTATTTGAAGTCTTTACCCTCTTCCTTCTCCCCTCAACCTCTTAATTTAATAAAAATGTAATTTTTGTCACCTAGATTCCCCCAACCCTACCCTAGCCTTCCTTCAGAGGCCTTGTAGCCAAGCATTTAAAAAATGCAAGAAGAGTGGGGGGGGGAAGGAGAAACATCTGTAACAAAAATTAATTAATAAAAATAAAATAAAATAATATAAATAATGCAAGCTTGGGCCCAGCGGTTGGAGCGTCGGCCTGTGGATCAGAGAGTGTCAGGTTTGGTTCCCGCTAGGGGCACGTACCAAAAAAAAAAAAAAAAGCACAATGTCTGTACATATGGATCTAACATATATATTTATACACATATATTTGTATTTGTGAAATACGTTTTTGTAAAACAAGGATCATAATTTCAACTATCTCATACTACGATGGTAAGAGAAGATGAATGAAAGTCATTTAGAACAGTATCTGGCACTTGGTAAGGACACAATAAATGTGAACTAATTATTTCATTGTATGTATCTACTATATATTTATTTTTTTATCCTCACCCGAGGACATTTTTTTTCCATTTTTTGTTCTGATAGAGTGGGAGGGGGAGAGACAGAGAGACATCAACGTGAAAGGGACACATCATGTGGCTGCCACCCACATGACCAACCAGGGCCGGGGACAAACTGCAACCTAGGCACATACCCTTAGTGGGAACCGAACCCGGGTCGCCCTGGACCACGGGCTGACATTCCAACCGCCGAGCCAAACCGGCCAGGGCTGTATGTATTATATTTTATTTTACTGAGTTTCCTATTGACAGCCATTAGATTATTTCCATTCTTTTGCTTTTACAAACCATTTTGCACCTCTAAGATTTTTTTATTTTTTCTATCCTCACCCGAGGATATTTTTCCATTTTTTGTACAGATAGAGAGGGAGGGAGAGAGAGGAAGGGAGAGAGAGTGAGAAACATCGACGTGAAGGGACACATCGAGTGGCTGCCACCCGCACGACCAACCAGGGCTGGGGACAAACTGCAACCGAAGTACGTGCCCTTAGCGGAAACCGAACCCGGGTCTTTCCGGACCGCAGGCCGACGCTCTAACCGCTGAGCCAAACTGGCCAGGGCTGCACCTCTAAGATTTGATTGAGCAAGATGACAGTACCATACTTGCTTTCCTTGGTTTGAGCCTGCAGTTATAGGCAAACATTTGTACTCTGATTATTCTAAGATTTACCTCTCAAAGCAAACCCAGCCAGCTGCATTGCACTTGGTTTTGCCTGATCTTTGCACTAGGAGTTAGAATTCCTGGGTTCAAGTTTTAGTTCAATACTAATTAGTTAGCTGTGTGACTTGGGATACATTATTAACTGAGGATCACTGGGAAAAACCAGGTGTAAAACTGTAAATGGTGGGTTGAAAAATTCCATCCTCTCCTGTGTCTACTCAGTGGTTTGTACTACTCAGGTCCTGTCATTTCTTCCTCCAGTTCAATCCTACAGCCATTTGCCTGCTTAGGAAGAAAAAGTATGCAGTAACTTCCACATGCAAATGGACCTGTGCACATTATATGTTGATTTGGGTTTTTTTTGAGAAAGAAACAGCTCTGGCCGGTTTGGTTCAGCGGTTAGAGCGTTGGCCTGCTGTCGAGAGAGACCCGGTTTGGTTCCCGATAAGGGCATGTACCTCAGTTGCAGTTTGTCCCCGGTCCTGGTTGGGTCATGAAGGTGGCAACCACTCGATGTGTCCCTTTCATGTCAATGCTTCTCTCTCTTCCTCCCCCCTCTATCTGAACAAAAAATGGAAAAATGTCCTCCGGTGAGGATAAATAAATAATTAGCAGAATTTAAAAAAAAGAGAGAGAAACACTGACCAGCTGCCTCCTACATGCCCCCTACTGGGGATGGAGCCCACAACCCAGGCATATGCCCTGACAGGGAATTCAACCTGGACCTTCATGTCACTCAATCCACTGAGCCACCCCAGCCAGTAGGACCTGTGCACTTAATTATTATTTTTTTAAATCCTCACCTGAGGATATTTTTCTATTTATCTTCAGATATAGTGGGAGGAAGAGAGATGGGGAGAAAGGGAGAGAAAGAAGCATCCAGGTGAGAGGGACACATGGACTGGTTGCCTCCTGCACGACCCCAACCAGGGATGAACTGCAACTGAGGTACATGCTGGAATGGAACCAATGACTCATTGGTCTGTGGGTCAACGCTCTACCTCTGAGCCAAACCCACCAGGTCGACCCGTGCACTTTAAACCCATCTTTTTCAAGGGTCAACTGTAGTTAAGTTCAAGTTACTATTTTAAAGGTTTTTGGAAAAGGTTATACATCCGAATGTAAAACTTAACACACACACACACACACACACACACACTGCTGTTAGAAACCAAGATAGTGGTTACTCTTAAGGAGAGTAGTTACTTGAGGGTAGTGACTAAGGAAGGGCTTTGGCAAGTTGGGATATTCTAATTTCTTGATCTGTGTGCTGGTTACATGGGTATGTTGAGTTTATGAAAGTTCATCATGCTGTATACTTACATTTTAACCTTTTGTGTATGTGTATACTTCAATAAAAAGTTTTAAAAAATGTACAAAACACCATATAGGGAAAGGTCTCTGTGTCCTCCGAAAGCTTTTGTTATGTATAAACAAGTTTACAAATGTATGTTCATTGTTCTTTTTATACATATTATGCAGACTATTTGAGTCTTGTTTTATGTGTGTGTGTAGTACGTGCCCCTAGCAGGAACCAAACCCAGGACTCTCTGGTCTGCAGGCCGAGGCTCAACCGCTGAGCCAAACTGGCCAGGGCTGTCTTTTTTTTTTTCCACTTCATAATATAGCTCAGGGATCATTCCAAATTCTAATATATGGAAGTAACCCCAGCGCCTGGAATATAAATATTCTTGTTAAATAGTGTCTCCCAGAGGAGCGCCTGGTGGTAATACCAAAACTGTAACTCCTATAAGGGGTTATGCAGTCAACCTAGAGTCAGCCTTACTGGTGCAAAGGGTAAACCCGAAGTTCTTGCTGCAATGATGCAGAAAAGAGGTGAGGTCAGAGGCTGTTTTTAAAGTCCCGGAAGGAACATTTCCTCAGCTGTCTTTACACCCTCCGTTGGGTCTCTCCCAAGCTCTCTAGGGCTTCGGCCCTTTTATATTATTTATTTTTGGTCTGGAATGATGGGGAGCCAGCCTTGCCTTCTCTGTGATTCCCGAACTGGCCCAGACCGCGTGTCAGACTCCCACTTGTAATACCACCCGCGGGTAAATCTCAGTCTTGCAGAAGCTGCGGTGTTCTGGATGCGGATTCCAAATCCAAAGCTGCTGTTGCGAGGGACTCAAGTTAGCTGCCTTGGCGATGAATTTCGGGATACTGCGGGAAACCTTGAGCCAGAGCGGAGCTAATCCGGCTGTTTCTCCACTTGAGCATCCGGAACCTTGTAGGCAACCTTTCCAGGGGCTCTCAGTCTGCAAGCGACCGGAACAGGTGTGTTCCTCACTTGTGGGTGGTAGCTGCCAGTAACCGTGGTGACGGGCTGGTGGGCAGCTAGTTTTTAAAAGACTGTATTCTCTCCCTCCGTGGAATTTACCCTTATAAAAGGCACACTCCTGCCTTCCTTTTTCTCCTCCCGCCCCCGCTTCCTTCAGCTGGAGCTCCCCTGCCCCCAGCACCCCCCCTGCTCCTCTCTGTCGCCCCCTCCCGGACTGCGTCCCGGTTGGGCTGACCCTGCTCGCTGCCCGCCCATAAGTGAACTAGACGCGCAGTTTCTCAATGGAGCCAAGGGGCGTTCGGGCAGCTGCGGGGGTGGCCGTGAGTCGGGAAGGGGGCGCTTTGTACCGTCTTCCCTCTGTCCCTCGCTGTGGCCTGCACGGCTTTTGAGTAGCGGCGTTGAGGCGGCCGCGCCTGGGGCCGGACCGGCAGCCGGAGGATCCGTCACGCTCGGTAGTAGCGGGCCGCCGCCGCGAGGCCTCGAACGTTCTTCATTCCCTCCTCTTCCCTTCCGATCGACTCTCAGCTCCCCGCCTGCACTGTTTCCCGGGAGAGGAGTGGGGAGTGAGCCAAGGACTTCCGCCCAGAAGACAGCGACACTCGGGGGGTCTTTCGGTGAGGAAACAGCGGCGCCGGACGCAGCATGCACGAGCCGGCCCCGGGCTGCTGAGCGGCCGTCGCACTCCCGAGCGGGCTGTGTTTGCGGCGGCGGCTGCGGGATGGAGCCCGCGACCGCACCCCAGGCCGACATGGCGCCGGAGCTGACCCCGGAGGAGGAGCAGGTAAGCGGCCCGGGGCGGTGGGCGTGTCGGAGCCCTGGGGCCTGCGCGCCCCGAGCCCGCGGGTGGCCTCTCCCGGCAGCCGCGCCCCTGCCGCGCTCCCGGGAAACGGGCCGCCCTCCCTCTAGCACCCCCCTCAATCCCTCGTGTTTGTAGAACTCCTTGCCTCCGGCCTTTCCTTCCTGTACAGGTTTTGCTTCTTTCTGTGCGGGTTTGTGTTTTTTAGGCCGGAAAAGCCCAGTTGGGGGGCAGCGGGGTCCATCTGCCCTCCCGAGGATGCCCGAGGTTTCCAGACGAGCCCCACGGGCTTGGTGCAGCGCCTTGGCAGCTTGCGGGGCACATCCTGGAAGGTCCGGGCCTTCCCACGCTCTCGGCCCGGACCTTCCTGTTCTGCACGCCCACTTCCCGGCCCCATCTGATTCCGGTCTCCATCTTTCCGGAGCCTACTTTGAGCGCCATTGTCCCTTGACGCTCATGACCGTCATTTCCCAGAAGGAAGTGATTTGCGGTGTCATTTTGACGGCGTGGGTAAGGGAAAAGCTGGCCCTCTAACTCCCTCTCGCACATTTTTGCGGGCAGACTGGGACCACACCTGAGGAAGATGGGAGCCCCACAGACTTTTCCCTGCCTCTTTCTTGGCACTGCCCAAACCTGGCCTTAGCTATGCTCAGATAGAACCATGTCATCTGATTCTGTGGTTTAATAAAAATCTGAAATAAGATGGTCACCCATTTCAAACTCTCCACCCCTTTTTTCCAAGAACCGCATTTGATAGTACAGTCTCTAGTGTGGAGACAGTATGGTTTTGCAAACTAATATTGGTTAGTGGGCTTGTTTAAGACTTGACTGTTTAAAACCCCTTTTTTTTCCTCATTTGTGGAGATACATTTTTCATATTTAGCCTCAGAGCACAGTCTTGCCATTTGACGTTTTAAGATAAAATCGGCACGGGGAAATAAAATAATTCTGCTGCTTTGTACAAGCCATGGTTACATTCTGATAATTGCAGTTGAGAATTAATAAAATACTAGTCAGGACCGAGTGCAAGCAGGGGGCCAAGGAGTCCATCCTACCAGAAATAGAAATATACCTTCCTACTAAGGTATGATGTGTTAGGTTGATTTGAAAGCAGCAAAACATTTTCATTTACTTCTTTTTTGGGGGGTAGTCAGATTTGAAGTTTCTGTGTTTCTGAGACTTAATGGCATCAATATTCCACTATGAAGATAGCATTAGGTTGAAAATCTAAAAATTAAAACCAAACATCAAACAAGTGTTGGCGAGGGTGTGGAGAAAAGGGGACTCTAATACACTGCTGGTGGGAATGCAGACTGGTGCAGCCACAATGGAAAACACTATGGTGTTACCTCAAAAAATTAAAAATTGAATTGCCATTTGACCCAGTGATCCCATTTCTAGGAATATATTCTAAGAAGCCTGAAACACCAATCAGAAAGAATATATGGCCCTGGCCAGTTTGGCTCAGTGGTTAGAGCGTCCACCTGCGGTCCGGAGAGACCCGGGTTCGGTTCCCGCTAAGGGCATGTACCTTGGTTGCAGTTTGTCCCCGGCCCTGGTTGGTCGTGCAGGTGGCAGCCACTCGATGTGTCCCTTTCACATCGATGTTTCCCTTTCTCTCTCTTCCTCTCTCTCCCTCCCACTCTGTCTGTACAAAAAATGGAAAAATGTCCTCGGGTGAGGATAAAAAAATAAATAAATAAATAAAAGAAAGAATATATGTACCCCCATGTTCATAGCAGCACTATTTACAATAGCTAAGATCTGGAAACAGCCCAAGTGTCCATCAGTAGACGAATGGATAAAGAAGCTGTGGTCCATAGCCCTGGCCGGTTTGGTTCAGCGGTTAGAGCGTCGGCCTGCGGTCCCGAGAGACCCGGGTTCGGTTCCCGCTAAGGGCGCGTACCTTGGTTGCAGTTTGTCCCCAGCCCTGGTCGGTTGTGTGGGTGGCAGCCACTTGATGTGTTCCTTTCACATCGATGTTTCTCTCTCTCTCTCTCTGTTCCTCTCTCTCCCTCCCACTCTACCTGAACAAAAAATGGAAAAATGTGAGGATAAAAAAAAAAAAAGAAGCTGTGGTACATATACACAATGGAGTACTATGCAGCTGTAAGAAAGAAAGATGTCTTATCCTTTGAGACGACATGGAGGGACCTGGAAAGTATTATCCTAAGTGAAACAAGCCAAGCTGAAAAAGGCAAATACCACATGATCTCACTTATTTGTGGAATATAATGAACATAACAGTCTGAGGAATAGGGTAGACCCAGAGACATGGAAGTAGGGTACAGACTGACTTCCCTCAGTGGGGGGAGGGAAGAGATAAACCACAGAACTTATATGCATGTATGCATAATCAATGGACATGGACAACAGAGCTGGGTATGGGGTGGGGGGGGATGGGGAGGATGGTGTCAATGGGGGGTAAAAAGGAGAAACATCTGTAACAACAAAAAAAAATTAAAACCAAGGAAAGCAAATATTAAAGTAGTGATAGTATTGGTAAAGTGTGTTTGGTAAAAAGTGTTTATATTGAATGAATGTGGTGGGTATTAGCAAGGACTGGATGGAAACAATCATTTTCTACTGGCATTTCAAAATGTTGAAATACAAACAAAAGTAGTGTAGTTCCAATTGTTGTAACGCCTGATGAAATTTTATATTTTACTTAGTATCACATACGAGTATGCTTAACTGTTAAGATTTCTTTAAAAATATTTAAGTTAAATAGCAAATGAGTGTTAGTCTTATCATCATAGGAAATGACACATTTGTTCCATAATACTAGCCCATGGTTCAAACCAGTTTTAGAACTCGTTTGGAATTCATTTCAAAGCTGTGGCAGAATCTTTGAAATTTCTTTAGTGTTGGAAAAATCTTGTACTTTTGAGAGTCGTCGATTTGTTTATGTTTTGTTTTTTATCCTCACCCAAGGACATCCTTCCACTTTTTGTTCAGATAGAGTGGGAGGGAGAGAGAGGAAGAGACAGAGAGAGAGAAACATCGACGTGAAAGGGACACATCGAGTGGCCGCCTCCCCTACGACCCAACCAGGGCCAGGGACAAATTGCAACCGAGGTACATGCCCTTAGCGGGAACTGAACCTGGGTCTCTCTGGACTGCAGACCGATGCTGTAGCAGCTGAGCCAAACTGGCCAGGGCTGGTTTTTGAAAATAGCAAAAAATCTTTTGGCACTCTATTTCAAAAGTAAAGTAGGGGATCAAACTGGGTTAAGGCAAAATTGAAATGCATTGAGTCCCCCCCCACTTTTAAATTTCCTCACCTGAGGATATTTTTCCATTGATCTTTTTTTAGAGATGAGTGGGAAGGAGGGAAGAGAGACATCCATTTGAGAGAGACACATCAATTGATTGCCTCCCTAATGACCCCTACTGAGGCCGAGGATCAAACCTCCTTCCCAGGTATGTGCCCTTGACTGGGAATCAAACCTGAAACCCTTCGGTTCACAGGCCAGTGTTCTAACCGCTGAGCAAACCGGTCAGGGCTAGGCCCCTTTTAAAATTTATTAATCTCTACCCAAGGATTTTTGTTTCCCCATTGATTTTTAGAGAGAATGGAAGGGAAGGAGGGCGGGGGAGACAGAGAGGAAAAAAACACATTGATGGCCCTGGCCAGTTTGGCTCAGCGGTTAGAGCGTCGGCCTGCGGTCCTGAGAGACCCGGGTTCGGTTCCCGCTAAGGGCGCGTACCTCGGTTGCAGTTTGTCCGGCCCTGGTCGGTCATGCGGGTGGCAGCCACTCGATGTGTTCCTTTCACGTCGATGTTTCCCTCTCTCTCTCTGTTCCTCTCTCTCCCTCCCACTCTACCTGAACAAAAAATGGGAAAATGTCCTCGAGTGAGGATAAAAAAAAAACAACAACAAAAAAAACACATTGATGTGAAAGAGAGACATCAGTTGGTTTCCTCCTGCAATCCAGGTACATGCTCTTACCAGAAATCAAACCTGTGACCCTGTGGTGCTTGAGCTGGTGCTCTAATCACTGACCAACACCAGCCAGGGCTAGGCCCTTTTTGGGGTGTGGAAATTACTTTACAGATGTTTCTGGAGCAGATCCTTCCTGAATGGTATCTGTCTCCCATACAGTCATGTGAATCAGAAACCCAGAAGTTTTCTTGACACTGCTCTTTCTCTCTCAGATTCTGTATGTTATACATCATCAGGTTTTCCTGAATATCTCTTGAATTCTTTTTTTTAAAATCCTCACCTGAGGATACTTTTCCATTTATCTTCAGACAGACTGGGAGATGGGAGTGGGGGGTGGGGCCCATGACATTTCAGTGAGAGACGGAAACATTGATGTGAGAGAGACACATTGGCTGGTTGCCTCCCACATGACCCTGACCAGGGCCTGGGACCAAACCCCAAATGAGGTACGTGCCTTTGACCGGAATCAAACCCAAGAATCTTTGGTCAGTGGGCCGCTGCTCTAACCACTGAACAGTCCAGGGCTCTCTTGAATTCTTTGACTTCTTCTACCACTACCTTCATCACCCTGGTCCCCAAGCTACTGTCATACCTGAGAGAATTTCTGTTTCCTACCTGACCCACCTGGATTCCTTAACTCTTATTCCAGAAGCCAAAGGCAAACTGCAGATCTAATTGCATCTTCCCTTCAGCCTGCCTGCCTCCAACATAAGCATTTATAAAACCCTTCAGTGGCTTTTTCATTGCTCTTGAGATCATTACAACTCTTGAATATGCTCTGCAAAGCCTCAGCCCTTGAGTGGTCTAGAGCCCTAGCTAATTATCACACTTCATCTTTGCTCCAGGCACACTGGCCTTTTGATCCTGCCTCGTGGCCATTTCCTATTTTCCTCTGTCTGGAAATACTAACTTCATCCTTCAGCTCTCAGCTTTCACTTTTTCTGGAAGGCCTTCCTTGATGTCCCCAGTTACTGGCTCTCAGAGTACCATGTCCTGTCCTTTACATCACTTATCACAAGTTTACACTCTGTGTAGTTGTATGACCAGAAGCTCCATTAGGATTGGAACTGTGTCTGCTTTTGCTTAGCATCATAGGAACATTGCCTAGTGTACTGACTGGCACTTAATGGACATTTAGGAAATACTTGTGGAATGAATTAAAGTAATTCTGTATGTGATTTATACACAGACAGCATTCATCTCCTTTTAGAATGGCTTATAAAAATAAGGACATTGTTTATTTTGATATGTGTTGAAAATCAATATATTTTAAAATATGTTTTTATTGATTTTTAGAGAGATTGAAAGGGAGAGGTAGAGAGAAAGAGAAACATTGATGAGAGAGAAACATCAATCAGCTGCCTCCTGCACACTCGCTACTGGGGATTAAGCCCACAACCTAGGCATGTGCCCTCCTGACTAGGAATTGAACCTTTGACCTCTTGGTGCATGGGATGATGCTCAACCAATTGAGCCACACTGACCAGATCTTCATCATTATTACTTTATAGTTTCATGTCCTATTTAGGCATGTGAACTGCCATTATACCAAATCCTCATTTGTAACTTTGAGTTTTCTTTACTTTTTCAGTTCTCACTTATAGAGCCTACAGTTGAATTACAGGAAAAAGTATGCTTTGCCTTTAAGGAAGTTACATGAATAACAGCCGAGTAATAACAGTAACTATTTCCTGAGCTCCTGCTTTGAGTCAGGCTCTATGCTGAGCATTTCACATACAGTTAATCCTCGTAAGATTGGAATTATTACCTAATTTTGCAAATGAAAAAACCCAGACTGAGAGAAGGAAATTGCCCAAGGTCATAGAGCTAACAAATGATAGACCCATGATTTCCACCCAGATCTAGGTTATTCTGCCTCCACTACAAATGTTTCCTCTCATGAAGCAATTAGCCAATTTACTAAAATACCTTCAGGGGTATGTAATAAGTAATTTTACGTTCTGTTTTGTTTTTTTTTAAATGTGTTTTTATTGATTTTAGAAAGAGATAGGAACATCGACTGGCTACCTCCTGCACACTCCCTACTGGGCATGGAGCTCAAAACTCCATCCCAGAATCAAACCGGCAACCTCTTGATGCATGGAATAATGCTCAACCAACTGAGCCACACTGGCAGGGCAATTCTGTGGGTTTTAATAGTGACATTTGTTTTTTTGTTTTTGTTTTTTGGCATGCGCCCCTAGTGGAAACCATACCCGGGACTCTGGTCTGCAGGCCGATGCTCCAACCGATAAGCCAAACCGGCCAGGGCGACATTTGGTTTTGATGATGCTTTTAAAATATGATTTAAAAAATGCAGACAGAAAAAAATGTGGAAAACCTTTATTGAGACCTATATATTGCCAGTAGAAACATCATATAGTCTATGCAAGAAATTGTGATGAAATTTCTCTTGGGGAAAAATTTGTTGTTTAAGATAGAGTTGGCAGCTCTCCTTTTTGAGGTGTAGTCACAATGAAAATGTTAATTAAAATTTTTTTAAAAAATTGATTTAATTTTTTAATCCTCACTCAAGGATATGTTTTTATTGATTTTGGGGGGCAGGGGGGAGAAAGAAAGAAAGAGAAACAGAAAGACACAAAGAGAAAGAGAAACATTGATGTGAGAGAGAAACATTGATCAGTTGCCTTCCGTATGTGCCTTGACCAGGGATTAAACCTTTTAATCTTTTGGTGTATGGATGACACTCCAACCAACTGAGCCACTGGGCTAGGGCTATTATTTATTTTTAGTTTTATATATATGTGTATGTATATATATACACATATATATGTGTATGTATATATATTTTTTCAATTATAGTTGATATTATATTAGTTTCAGGTATATAGCTTAATGGTTAGATATTTATATAACTTATTGATTGATCTCTCCCATAAGTCTAGTATCCACCTAGCACCATGTATAGTTAGTACAATATTATTGACTATATTCCCTATGCTGTACTGTACATGCCCATGACTATTTTTTTTTTAATATAAGGCATTATTTTACTTTTTATTGAATTTATTAGGGTGACACTGGTTAACAAAATTATACAGGTTTCAGGTACACAATTTCACAACATATCATCTTCTCTGTGACTGTTTTGTAACTTCCATTTTGTACTTTTTAATCCCCTTACCTTTTTTACCCATCCTCCCAATTCTCTTCTCTGGTAACCATCAGTTTGTTCTCTGTATCTATGAGTCTGTTTCTGTTTTGTTTATTTGTTTATTTCGTTTTTTAGAGTCCACGTATAAGTAAATTCATATGGTATTTGTCTTTCCCTCTCTTATTTATTTTTATTTTTTAGGTTTTTATTTTACTTTATTGATTTTTAAAGAGAGAAGAAGGGAAAGGGAGAGAGAGAAACATTGATATAAGAGCAAAACATCAATAGGTTGTCTCCTGCATGCCCCCTATTAGGGATTGAGCCCAAAACCCAGACATGTGCCCTGACCCGGAATTGAATCGGCAACCTTTTGGTGCATGACAGGATACCCAACCAACTAAGCCACATTAGCTAGGGGTGTCTGACTTACTTCACTTAGCATAATACCCTGTAGGTCCATCCATATTTTGCATATGGTAAGATTTTATTCTTTTTATGGCTGAGTAATATTCTGTTGTATATATATACCACATCTTTATTCAATCATCTATCAATGAACACTTAGATTACTTTCATATCTTGGCTGTTATAAATAATGCTACAGTGAACGTAGGGATGCATGTATCTTTTCAAATTAGTGTTTTAGATTTCTTCAAATAAATACCCAGCAGTGGAATTGCTGGGTCATAAGGTAGTTCTATTTTTAATTTTTTTGAAATAATTATTTTTATTTTTAAAATTTTTATTTACTGATTTTTAGAGAGAGGAAGGGAGTGAGTGAGAGAGAAACATTGACTTGTTGTTCCACTCATTTATGCATTCATTGGTTGATTCCTGTATGTGTCTCAGTCAGGGATTGAACCCACAATCCTGGTACACTGGAACAATACTCCAACCAACTTAGCTACCTGGCCAGGCTATTTTTAATATTTTGAGGAACCTCCATATCATTTTCCATAGTGGCTGCACCAATTTGTAATCCTACCAAGAGTGCAAAATTTAATTTTTTACATCTTCTTTTTCTTTTATACAGGATAAATAACTATTCTTGGAGCCAAATATGAAGAATATTCTCTCTCCAAACTGTAAAAACCAAGGTGTTTCTCTATCAGGAATACATTATTTTTTTATGTTTAATGTGCTGGCATAATTATAAATTTGGCATTGTGATGGGTAATTTCTACATATTAGTACTAATCTTAATTCATACTATGTTATTAATTATCCTAATTTTACTTTTCCAAAGCATATACTCACATTTGTACCTTGATCTAAAATTTTATTGACTTTTTATTATAATTTATAATTATAATCAAATTATAATTAACTTCACCACCAAGGATAGTTAAAAGTATTTTAAGTTAAATGCTTAACTGTTCTTAAGCTCTTTGTCTGTATAACCTACAGAAAGTTAAAGGAGACTCCTTGGGTTACATCTATTTGGGCATAAGTTGTGAGGAGAACTTTCTCTTTGTAATAAATCATAAAACAAAGACTCTTAACTAGGCTTCTGAGGATAGTTGAATTCAGCAGGTATAGCCTTTTAGGGTCTTTGGGTTTTACATGGATTTCCCAAGTAGTATTTTCTAAAGTGCGTGTGTGTGTGTGTGTGTAGACACACACACACACACACACACACATTTTTTTGAGAGTAGAATGAAGGAAGGGAGAAAAGAGGGAGAGAGAGAAACATTTATGTGAGAGAGACACATAAATTGGTTGCCTCTTGCACAAGGCCCACTGGGGCGGGGAATGAACCTGCAATCCAGGCACAAGCCCTTGACTGGGAATTGAACCCTTTGGTCTGAGGGCCCATACTCTAACTGCTGAGCCAAACTGGCCAGGGCTTATTTATATATTTTAGATTAAAATTTTTTTTTAAAAAAGAAACAATGCCACACACACACACACACACACACATATATATATATATATTTTTTTTTTTTAGAGAGAGAGGAAGGGAGGGGGAGATAGAAACATTGATGAGAGAGCAACATCCGTTGGCTGCCTCCTGCATGCCCCCTACTGGGAATCGAGCCTCAAACCTGGGCATCAAACTGATAACCTCTTGTTCCATGGGTTGATGATCAGCTCACACCAGCTTGGTGACCAAAGATGGTTTTAATAACTCATATAGTGCTTCTCTCACAATCTAACTCTGATTATTTGTTCAGATACTAAAAATAACTCATGAGTTTTAAAATTTTTGTAACAAATAATCTAATGTTTATTTTCAAAGGCTCTAAAGAAAATACCTGTTTTAGAGTTCATATTGTTTAGAGCTTATAGCATTGTTGGAAGAATTAATAAGCTAATCATGTAGAGTGCTTAGCCTGATGCTTATATAGTAAGTACTTTCTAAAATTGGCCATTGTCATGATATTCTGTCTTCGAATAGTGACAGATTTTAGAGCCAAATTAGCTTACTTAATCCAATCCCAAGGTGGGAAAATAGTCATATTTACCCTGGGGACCATAGCATGGATTCTTTTTTTAAATTTTTTTGGATTATGACCTCACTTTAATTACTTTTTATTATTATTATTTTTTTGTGGTACGTGCCCCGAACGGGAACCGAACCCAGGACTCTGGTCCGCAGACCAACACTCAACCACTGAACCAAACTGGCCAGGGCTGGATTCTTTTTTTTTTTTTTTAAATGTTTTTATTGGTGTTAGAGAGAGAGGAAAGGAGGGGGAGAGAGAGAGAAACATCGATGAGAGCCCTGGCCGGTTTGGCTCAGCGGTTGGAATGTCAGCCCTTGGACCAAAGAGCCGCAGGATCGATTCCAATCAAGGGCATGTATCTTGGTTGCAGTTTGATCCCCTGCCCTGGTTAGGGTCATGTGGGAGGCAACCTATCGATGTTTTTTTCTCTCTCTCTCTCTACCTCCTGCCCACTCTTTCTAAAAATTAATGGAAAAATATCCTCGTGAGGATTAAATGAAAAAAAAAAAAGAAACATCAATGAGAGAGAAATATCAATCAGCTGCTTCCTGCACTCCCCCTACTGGGGATCAAACCCGAAACCCAGGCATGTGCCATGACTGGGCAGAAATTGAACCAGTGACCTCTTGGTTCATGGGATGACGCTCAATCAACTGAGCAATATCAGCTGAGCAGCATGGATTCTTAAGAATACCAGAAAATGGTTACCTTGCAGCTTTATAGTGTAGTTTTCAAAAACCTTTTCTAATTCCGGCTTTAGTTTGTGTTCTTATAACAGAATCTTCTAAAACTAAAAATTTAACTGCTTTATAGTACACTTCAAAGATTTTTGGAAGTTTTTCCAAGGGCTGGGATTTTGTCCTGCTTCTTGTGGCCAAGAAGTGTTTTCCCACAGCCTCAGATGTCCTATGCTAAATGTCAACTGTCTATCTAGAAGTAGCCATATATCAAAGACCAAGTGATTTATCATGGTAAGTTAAGGCCTTCTAGAGAGGCAAAGGAGAAAAGGCAGAGGTGAAGAATCCGCATTATTTTCGTTATTGTCAGTAACTAATGATATTGTAATTAGTGAGTAGGTAAAAATCTCATTTGGATGTACAAATTTTACTCTTAAAATTTCTGAGCATATCAAGGGTCTCGGACTTTAGTTTTGTGACTATTAACAAACTTGGGGGTTTTCTTGCAGGAACCTGACCATAAGTACTTATTAATGAATTGAAAAGTAAGACAGATGCTGTTTTAGAACAGAGCTGAACTGTTTTACAGAGCTAACAGTTAAAATTTATTGTAGGCCAGTATTTTTAAGTCTTTCATTTTCTGACTTGTATATCTTTACTATTTTGGAAAAGATATAGTAATGTTGGGATACTGCAAGTTTGTTTTCTAAATATTAAGCCCCATTTTATAGCAGAATGGCTGGTCCACTGTAGTGTCAAGATGCGACATCAGAGCCCCTAACTCTGATTATTTGTTCAGATACTAAAACCCTCCAGTGCAATTTACCATTTTTTATTACTCTTTCTCTGGAGTAGGGGTAGATGTCCCTAGAACAGGTAATTTAGCCCACACTCTTCAGTGCTGGAAAGCCTGTACCTCTGCAATGAGCATTTCCATATCTGATTTTGAAAAAGACTCTTTAGAACCTAACTGAGATAGTATGGGGATTGGAACAGAATTACAGTAGTTTCTACTTTTTAAATATGTTTTTATTGATGCTTTAGAGAGAGAGGAAAGGAAACAGAGATAGAAACATTGATGTGAAAAACATCGATTGGCTGCCTCCTGCACGCCCCCTACTGGGGATCGAACTGGCAACCCAGGCATGTGCCCTGATGAGGCATCAAACTGGGACCCCTCAGTCCATGGGATGACGCTCAACCTACTGAGCCGCACAGGCTTGGCATAAGTTCCTACTTTTTAGTTAAAGGTAGGTCCTTGGTTAACACATGTAATATTCAAATATGTGCCTTCTGATACAGATTTCTTTTTCTTCCTTTTTTATTTTTTATCCTCACCTGAGGTCATTTTTGCATTTATCTTCAGATAGAGTGGGAGGGAGAGAGGGAGGAAGAGAGAGAAAATCGACGTGAGAGAGATACATGGAGTGGTTGCCACCCAAACGACCCCAACTGGGGACAAACTGCAACCGAGGTACGTGCCCTTAGCAGGAACCGAACCCAGGCCTCTCTGGTCTGTGGACCGATGCTCTAACCGCTGAGCCAAACTGGCCAGGGCTCTTTTTCTTCTTCTTTTAACAATTGAGTTTAGAGAGAGAGAGAGAGGAAGGGAGGGAGAGAAACATTGATTTGTTGTTCCACTTATTTATACATTTATTGGTTGATTCTTGTATGTGCCCTGACTCGGGATCAAACCCATAACCTTGGTGTGTTAAGACAATGCTGTAACCAACTGAGCTACCCAACTAGGGCCTCAGATACTGGTTTCAGCGATTAACCTCACATACTGAAAAACTCTAGTCTGAGATTTAATTATTTTACAGCATAACCATCATAGAGGATAAAAGGAGCCATTTCAACAGTCTTTGTAGGGGTTTTCAGAAATGGGGATATTTAAATTTCTTTTTTCTTTATTGATTTTAGAGAGAGAGAGAGAGAAATATCGATGAGTGAGAATATCGATTGGCCGCCTCCTGCATGCCCCACACTGGGAGTTTGGCCCACAACCTGGGCATGTGCCCTGACTGGGAATTGAACCAGCGACCTCTTAGTGCATGGATTGATGCTCAACCACACCGGCTGGGCAGAAATGGGGATATTTTATATGACAAGCAGAACACTACTAAGCTCTGCCATAGAATGATAATAATGGGAAGTGTCACTTTTGCTTTCCCCTTCATATGTTTCTGAGTGTTTCTATGAAGTGTTCCTCCAGTGAGTGAGATGATTATTACGTATCAATCCCTTTTCCTTTTCAGGTTCATGTGGACTGAAAGGAAGGTTTTACAGATCTAAACAGAAAGACAGTTGGTTCATTCATTCAGCAATCACTTATTGTCTATTGCTGTGTGCCAGGTCCTTTTTCAGCATGGGTTGGCGGTTGGTTTTCTGCCCTTGCAGAATTCTCCTCTAGTTCTCTCTAAGCAGTTCTTGAATTGTAGGGTACCTATCAAGGAGGAGGACATTTTATGCATAATGAGGACAGGGACTTGATCATCTCTGCATATTTAGTGCACATTGTGAAACTTCAAAATATGTTTGCTAAAGAATGAGTGATACTGTATTGAAATTATTTATTCCTCACTCAGCCATTAAGTGAGTATTGTTTTGCTTAGAATGGTTGGTTATATTTATGATTTAGGGATGATGTTCAGAGGCTTTCAGTAATTTACTGAGGAATGCAGTGTTCTCTCTAGTAAGCTTCATCTGTCTTAGCCGTTTGTTTCTATGTATGACGTACCTATATACATGTAAACCAGAAACAGCTCGCTCTTGGCATTTGTGGGTTGAACATTCCTGGTTTACATCATTCACAAGTTTTACTACAGGGGTGTAGCTCTAGTGTTCTTGTACATTTATTTATGAAAGAAATTATAGCCTGGCTGGTGTGGCTCAGTGGATTGAGCATTGTCCCATGGACTGAGAGGTCCCAATTTGATTCCCGATCAGGGCGCATGCCTGGGTTTTGGGCTTCATCCCCAGTGGGGGGCATACAGGAGGCGGCTGATCGATGTTTCCCTCTCACACTGATATTTCTATCTTTCTCTAAAAAAAATCAATAAAAACATTAAAAAAAAGAAATTATATGCATTAATGGGGTTAGTGAAGTTGAGGATTCATATAGGTCTCTGGCTGTACCTCTCAAAATGTCAATTAAAAACACATATCTTGCCCTGTCCGGTTTGGCCCAGCGGTTAGAACGTCGGCCTGCGGTCTAGAGAAATTGGGGTTCGGTTCCCGCTAAGGGCATGTATCCCAGTTGCAGTTTGTCCCCAGCCCTGGTTGGGTTGTGCAGGTGGCAGCCACTTGATGTGACCCTTTCACGTTGATGTTTCTCTCTTTCTCTCCCTCCCTCCCTCCCTCCCACTCTGTCTGAACAAAAAATGGAAAAATGTCCTCGGGTGAGGATTAAAAAAAAGAAAATACATATCTCTTGCCCAGCCAATGTGGTTCAGTGATTGACCGTTGACCCATGCACCAAGAGGTTGCTGGTTTGATTCCCAGTCAGGGCACATGCCCAGGTTGTGGGCCAAATCCCCAGTGGGGGTCATGTAGGAGGCAGCTGATTGATGTTCTCTCTCATTGATGTTTCTATCTCTCTTTCCCTCTCCTTTCTTCTCTCTAAAGTCAATAAAGAAAAAAAAAATGTATGTGTGTGAATATATATATATATATATATCTTATACTTATTTTTGCCTTTATAAAATCAGTCTTTAGTTTTCTTTTGGTAGAGTTTAATTTTTTTTTTCTTTATTGATTTTTAGAGAGAGAGGAAGTAAAAGGGAGAGAGAGAGAAACATTGATGAGAGAGAACATCGATTGGCCGCCTCTCGCATGCCCCCACTGGGGGTTGGGCCCACAATCTGGGCATGTGTCCTGGCCGGGGAATCGAACCGGTGACCTCTTTGATGCATGGGTCGATGCTCAACCACTGAGCCACACTGGCCAGACTAGAGTTTAATTGTTTAAATGTTTTTTTTTTTTAATCCTCACTCGAGGATATTTTTCCATTTTTTGTTCAGATAGAATGGGAAGGAGGGAGAGAGTGAGAGAAACATCGATGTGAAAGGGACACATCTAGTGGCTGCCTCCCACACAACCCCAACCAGGGCCGGGGGCAAACTGCAACCGAAGTATGTGCCCTTAGTGGGAACCAAACCCGGGTCTGTCTGGACCGCAGACTAATGCTCTAACTGCTGAGCCATACCACCCAGGGCTAGAGTTTAATTTTTTAAAGGCTGTTTTTATTGATTTTTAGAGAGAGGGGAAGGGAGAGAGAGAGAGAAAAAAACATCAATGTGAGAGTGGAACATCATTCGGCTGCCTCCTGAACACTCTGTACTAGGGATCGAGCCTGCAACCCAGGCATGTGCCCTGACTGGGAATTGAACCGCCAACCTTTCAATGCACAGGAGGACACCCAACCAACCGAGCCACACTAGCCAGGGTGGGAGAGTTGAATTTTTTAAATATTGTCATCAGCATAATAGGGAAGTATATATGGTATACTTCTGTACCAATAACTAGGATGAAACTACAGCTTTTTAAATTGTTTTTTCCATGATACCTTCCCTTTGCCCATGTTTTTGTCTGTACTTAAGCCACTACTAGATTTTCTTTCTCAACTCTTGCCAAGTGTAAAAGTTGAGGAAGAAAACATTTACAAAAACAAGATACAATGTTTTTTCCTCCTTCTTTTTACTTTGTTTACTTCCAAATTTTCTCTTTCTTATATTGATAAAGGAAGAAAAAGAGTTACTGAGAGAAAGGCCTGGAACCTTGAACGTAATACATGAGCACAAGAAAACAGCTTTATTTGGGAATGGCTGTTTGTCTTGCTGAGACTTTAGCTCTTCCATACCTGGAAAACCCAAATGAAGTGAAATGGTATTTCTGGCTAGGTAAGAGACTTAACAGTGATATAGGTAGCAAGGTTAAAATACACAGGATTTTCCAATATACTTTCGTTTCACTTACTTTTATACTTTGATTGGTTGTCTCCTGTGTATGTGTCCTGACCAGGGATTGAACCTGCAACCTTGGTATATCAGGATGACGCTCTAACCAATGGAGCTATGCAGCCAAGGCCTTCCAATATACTTTTGTTTTAAAAATTAAATCCTTTTAGCCCTGACCAGTTTGGCTCAGCGGTTAGAACATTGGCCTGCGGTCCAGAGAGACCCGGGTTCAGTTCCCACTAAGGGCGCGTACCTCAGTTGCAGTTTGTCCCCGGCCCTGGTTGGGTCGTGCGGGTGACAGCCACTCGAAGTGTCTGTTTCACATCGATGTTTTTCTCTCTCTCTCTTCCTCTCCTTCCCTCCCACTCTGTCTGAACAAAAAATGGAAAAATGTTCTTGGGTGAGGATAAAAAAAAAAATCCTTTTAGATTAGCATTCTAAATGTTTTAGAAAAACCATTTGACATTTCTTTAAAAACATTTTTTTTCCTTATTGATTTTAGAGAGAGAGAAAGGGAGAGGGAGAGAGAGATAGAAACATCGATGAGAGAGAACATCAATTGGTCCCTACTGCATGCCCCACGCTGCGGATCAGACCCACAACCTGGGCATGTGCCCAGACCAGGAATTGAACTAGTGATCTCTTGGTGCATAGGTCTACGCTCAACCACTGTGCAACACCAGCCGGGCTGTTCTTATTGATGTTTTAGAGTGAGAGGAAAGGAGAGAGAGAGAAACATTGATGTGAAAGAGAAACATCGATTGGTCGCCTCCTGCACGTCCCCTACTGGGGGTCAAGGCTGCAACCTGGGCATGTGCCCTGACCAGGAATTGAACTGGGACCTCTCAGTCCATGGGATGGCACTCAGTCTACTGAGCCACATGGGCCAGGCCAATAATCTGTTCTTTTTTTTTTTATTGTCTCCTGAGGACATTTTTCCATTTTTGTTCAGGTATAGAGAGAGAGAGAGAAACATCGACGTGAAAGGGACACATTGAGTGGCTGCCTCTTGCACGACCCCAACTGGGAGCGGGAACAAACCACAACCGAGGTACGTGCCCTTAGCGGGAACTGAACCCCCGTCTCTCTGGACTGCAGGCCAATGCTCTAACCTCTGACCCAAACTGGCCAGGGCCAATAATCTGTATTTTAACAAGCCTTCAAATGCATGCTCAAGTTTGAGAACTAGTGACCCAGAGAATAACTAGGGTGGTGTGTTATATTGGTTAGGTAACCATCTAGAATTGAGTTTAGACATTCATGCTTACTTCAGAAAGGGAAGGCATGAATTTATAGGTTGGGTTAAGAACTGTAGGTATAGAGCTAGTCAGAAATGGATGAAAGCTCCAGGAATTATCTGATTTTGGGCTAGAATTGTGCTGTCCCAAAGAATTGGAACAGCCCTGGCTGGTTTGGCTCAGCGATTGGAGCGACGGCCTGTGGACTAGAGAGTCCTGGGTTCGTTTCCCACTAGGGGCATGTACCAAAAAAAAAGGAATAGGAGCAGTAAAACAAAGTTCTTAAAGGCTAGCACTTAGCATGATTTTTCTCATCCAAAGAAAGAACAGAGCCTTTATATACTTGAGAAATAGAAATGGAACCAGGATGTTAGCATGGTTGAAAACAGGGCATTGAGACACCTGGTGTCCACTGCAGACAGCATTCCCTGGAGAGATGGTTGGCTTCCAAGGGAGTATTGAATGAAAGGAGACAGACTGTTCTGATTCAGCTAAGAAAAACTGCCAACTTTGACATGCCTATTCTATAGGGAAGCTCTTGTTACTCTAGTGTCAGTTGCCCTGAGAATATGGACCTAGGAATTACCTACCAGATACTTAGGAGTTACCAGATTTTACCCTATAGGGCCTGCTAAGCAGCTGAACCCAGTTCTAATTGGAATTGAAAATGGGACACTGCTGTGAGGATGACCAGATTGCAGGCAGCTTTTCCAGACTTCATTCTGGTAGGTTTGCAAATGGCCTGTTAGGTACAATAAGCTGATCTACTTGAACTATATGTGCATGAATAGGTTTGGCCCTAAATTTATGTGATCCTGAAACAGCTGAGGTCTGAGATGACTGACATTGGCTAATTGCAGTCTCCTGGACAGCTGTATCCTTCTGAAGGCATGATGGAGCTGATGATCTTGGAGACATTTAGGGAGAGTCCCACTTTCTTGAGTATGTATCAAAGATTCAGGATTCAGTTACCTAGACCACAAGTTGTGGGGCTTAGTCTCTGGAAGAAAGTAGGGGGCCAATTAAATTTGGTGTAGATTAGATTAGCAATAGCAGGTCTAATCTGCAGGCCAGGGCCAGGTTAGCAACAGGTCTGACATGCCAAGTCTTAGAGTTTTGGACTAGAAGTCATTAACTCACTCCTGTCAGATTCATTTAACATGGGCAAAATTGAATGTGAGGGGACTGTAGGGAGAGGAAGGGAGAAAGGAGGAGGGGAGAGAGAGATGGAGATGAAGATGGTAGGGTTGTTAGTTATTAGGGAATGGAAGCAGTTGTCAGGTAGCTTCAATTATGTGAAGTGGAGGGAATCTAGAACCAGGAAGAAGGAGCTATTTCCAAAGCTTCTCACCCATAGCTGTCTCTATGGGGCCTGCCAGTGCCTTTCCCCACCCCTTTACCCCCTGGCATGTTTTCCTTGCCTTTCTCTTTTTTCTAAACTCCAAGGGCCTTTCTTTTGTTTCTGTAACTTGTTTCCTGAACCCTTTTCTTCTCTCTCTCTCACTTCTTCTACCTCTGTGACTTTCTAAATAAATATTTTCTTATAGTTTGAAAATAAAAAAAAGCGTCTCACCTTCTGATCTTTTCCTGAACTGATTCTGATTTGCCAGTGACCTTCTTAAAGTTTAGCACTCAGGCCCGGCCACTGTGGCTTATTGGTTGGGCATCCATCCATGAACTAAGAGGTCGCCAGTTTGATTCCCGGTCAGGGCACATGCCCAGGTTGTGGGCCCAATCCCCAGTGGGGGACATGCAGGAGGCTCTCATCGATGTTTCTCTCTCTCTCTCCTTCTCCTTTCCTTTCTCTCTAAAATCAACAAAGGAAAAAATATATATAAGCAGCTTAGCACTCAGAACTGAAGACAGTATTACAAATGAAGTCTGATAGGCCTCCTTGTTTTGAGCATACTTGTTTTGGACACTGACTTCTGTAATGTGCTCCAAATGCACAATAATTTTGGCAGTGTTAACCAACTGTTGACTCAGATTCAGGTCAACTAAGATCCTTAAGTTGATCCTTATGTGCTTCTGTTAAATTTCATCGAGTGCTTATAAAATTGATTTTCTTACACTTATCCTTAAACCTCATTTTGTTAGATTTAATGTTTACTACCATTTGCTGAGCTTTATCATGTTGCCAATAATTTTATAAATATTACCTCTTTTCTCTCCTCTTACAACAGTTCTGTGGGGGTATTACTCCAATTTTATGGATGTAAAAATTAAGGCTTAACAAAGTTAAGTAATTTGCTTGCATTCTGAACAGTAAGTGATAGAACCTAGTATTCAAATTATTGTATGACTCCAAAGCCTCTTGCTTTTGAATACCATTCTAGCCCATTGTTTCATTTTGTTTTGATCTTTTAGACCTCTGCTGTGTTTTACAACATATTTGTTCTCTTAGCTAAAGTTCCTCCTCTTATATGGTCAGCATCACCCAATACCCTTATTTAAGTCATTTATAACAATGGGACCAGTCCAGGGAACGGGTACTGAGCAAATCAAGGGAAAGAATGTGGGCTTTTGAGTCAGACTTGGTTTTGGAATCTTGCTTGTATCACCACAAGTATTGTGAGTAGGCAAGGTCATTAACTTGTCTGCATCTTTATTTTTTCATCTATAAAATGTCTTAATACCTACAAATGGGCCTGTTAGAAAGGTTGAATACAACACGGATGCAAAATGCTTGACTAATGGCCTCATACTGTAGGCTCTCACTAAACATTAGTCTATTTATCTCCCTTCTTTAAAGGAATGCCTTTAAAATCTTTTTACTTTTTTTTTTCCTTTTATATTTTAGTGTTTTTTTTTTAATTTATTTTTGTTACAGATGTTTCTCTTTTTTCCCCCATTGACACCCTTCTCCCCCCCCCCCATCCCCAGCTTTGTTGTCTATGTCCATCAGTTATGCATACATGCATAAAAGTTCTGTGGTTTACCCCCCCCCCCACATCCCTCTTCTGAGGATTGTCAGTCTGTACCCTACTTCTATGTCTCTCGGTCTATTTTGTTCATCAGTTTGTTTTGTTCATTATATTCCACAAATAAGTGAGATCATTTGTCTTTCTCTGCTTGGCTTGTTTCGCTTAGGATAATACTTTTCAGGTCCTTCCATGTCGTCTCAAAGGACAAGAGATCTCTCTTTCTTACAGCTGCATAGTACTCCATTGTATATATGTACCACAGCTTTTTTATCCACTCATCTACTGATGGACACTTGGGCTGTTTCCAGATGTTAGCTATTGTAAATAGTGTTGCTATGAACATAGGGGTACATATATTGTTTCTGATAGGTGTTTTAGGCTTCTTAAGATATATTCCTAGAAGTGGAATCACTGGCTCAAATGGCAGTTCAATTTTTAATTTTTTGAGGTAACACCATAGTGTTTTCCCTAGTGGCTGCGCCAGTCTGCATTCCCACCAGCAGTCTACTAGAGTCTCCTTTTCTCCACACCCTCACCACCACTTGTTGTTTGATGATTTGTTGATGGTGGCCATTCTGACAGGTGTAATCGTTTTACTGTTTATAGCCTTTAAAATCCTCCCCTAGCCGTGGCTGGTTCGGCTCAATGATGGTTAGAGTGACAACCTATGAACTGAAGGGTCAAAGGTTCGATTCCTGGTCAAGGGCACGTACCTGGGTTGCAGATCAATTCCTGGCCCTGGGGTCCTATGGAAGGCAACTAATTGATGTCTCTCTCACATCAGTGTTTTTCTCTCTTTTTCTCTCTCCTCCACCTTCCCTTCCACTCTTATCTAAAAATCAATGGAAAAATATCCTCAGGTGAGGGATTAACAAAAAAACCCCAGTATATCTATCTATCTATCTATCTATCTATCTATCTATCTATCTATCTATCTTAGATAGATAGATAGATAGATATAGATATATATATCCAGTATACCTAGTATGTGTGTGTGTGTGTGTGTGTGTGTGTATATATATATATATATATATATATGACAAATTACTAGAAGGAAATATTACTTACTGTCCATAAGATATCATGAAATGCTCATCTGATGTCTTGCTAAAACGTAGATCTGGTCTGTGTATTAGTTATTTTCAAACTTGATCATGCACAAGAATCAACTAGGAATCTCGTTAAATGCAGATTCTGATTTGGCAGGTTTGTGATGGGGCCTTAGAGTCTGCATTTCTGACAAACTTCTAGATGGTGCCAGTGCTATAGTCTGCAGACTTCACTTTGAGTAGCACTGCTCTGTATTACTTTCTTTTATTTTTCAATCTAGTTGTATTCCTTCTTGAAAAACTTATTTTCAGTAAATTGCTTCTGGTGATCACTGTTCCCCTTTGTAGAAGCTCAAAGTCTACCTTTTAAAAAAAGAATCCATTGGTCAGGACTAGATGTGTATGTATATGAAAGAAAGATTAGTTGTACATTTTCCCAGGATTCAGATCAAGTTTGCCAGGGACTGGGAACTTTTGTAGATGCCTCCTCAGGCTTTCACAGCTTGCTCATCCTTAGAGGTCTACTGCAGATGCTCATCAGACTCCCCTGGTACTCTCAAGTCTGTCAGGTTTTACAGGTCTGGAGGCTTGAGCTGGGGTTGGAATAATTAGGGGCTCTACTGTTTTGATCTTCAGTTCTTACTTTTTCTTTCCAAGTTGAAGACTGTACTTGTTGATAGAGAAATGGAAGAACTTAGGAGTTGATCTAGACAGTTCTCACAAAGCCCTTTTGGTTCTCCTTAGCTTTATTAACAGGCCTTGGCTCATTCTGGGCTATGACTTTCCTGGCTTTTTCTTTAAGTCAGAACCACCACTCTATTATCTTGTTTACTGTGTTTGCTTCCTTTGTACATGTGTGTGTTTTGGGGTGGTTTCTTTCTTTCTTTTCTTTTTTTTTAAGTATAGCTTTATTGTTGAAAGTATTATACATGTCCCCTCTTTTTTCCCTCGTTGACCTTCCCTTTTCTGCTTCCACCCTCCCTCCCGTTACCACAGAATTATCTGTGTCCATTGGTTATGCATATAAGTGTGGATTTTTAAAAAAAAAACATCCATCTCGCCCGGCTGGTGTGGCTTAGTGGTTAAGCACTGACCCATGCACCAAGTGGTTGCTGGTTCGATTCCTGGTCTGGGCACATGCCCATTTTGAGGGCCATATCCCAGTGGGGGGCATGCAGGAGGCGGCCAATCAATGTTCTTTCATCGGTGTTTCTATTTCTCTTTTCCTCTCCCTTCCTCTCTCTAAAATCAATAAAGAAAAAAAAACCTAAAAAAAAAACAAAAAACCATCTCTTTGGAGAATGCTGTGCAATCATACTAGTCTCTTTAGATTTGAATTGGTATAATTTATAATTAATTGCATACTTGATTGTCAGAATTTCACTTTTGAGGAATTCTTTGAAAAATACCAGCATCTGTCTTCTTTACAGTTTTATATTATGAGATTTAAATTCTGTGAAATCTGCATTTTAATAGCACTGCAACATAGTGGATGAAAATGTGGGCTCTCCAGAGTCAGAAAACCTGGGTACTGATTTAGGCTCCCCCATTTTTCTTGTTTTGGGACCTTTTGGAATCTTCGTTTTTTCATCTATAATATAGGCTTCACCTCCTAGGGCCTTTGAGAGAACTTGACAGCCCCTGTAAAATTCATATCTGACTTGTTAGAACTCAATACCCAATAAATATGAGCTATTGTTAATAGCTAATTTTGTTAAAGATCTGATATTATTGCCCTGGCCGGTTTGGTTCAGCGGTTAGAGTGTCGGCCTGCGGTCCTGAGAGACCCGGGTTCAGTTCCCGCTAAGGGTGTGTACCTCGGTTGCAGTTTGTCCCCGGCCTTGGTCGGTCGTGCGGGTGGCAACCACTCGATGTGTCCCTTTCACATGATGTTTCTCTCTCTCTCTCTGTTCCTCTCTCTCCCTCCCACTCTACCTGAACAAGAAATGGAAAAATGTCCTCGGGTGAGGATAAAAAAATAAAAAAAAGATCTGATATTATTTAAATCAGTGTAGTTAGGTTTACACAATGCTTTCACAAATAGCCAATTATTTGATGGTGTGAAGTAGGCAAGCATAATCCTTATTTGAAAGAGGAAACTATGGCATGAAGAGTTGCGAATGGCGCCTGAGGCTACATGGCTGTGGCAGAACTGGGTCTTTAATCCAAGGATTACTGGTGCCACATCTAGGACTTGCTGTCTTAACTGCCTCCTTCTGACAACACTGAGCTATCACACTCTCAAGGATTACATGGTTACTTCTCTTTGAGACCCTTTCAATTTTTCAACTAGTCTGTCTTTTTGATCTGGATTAAGTCCTGTATGGATTAAATCCCATATAGTAGTTCCTTTATCCTTTTAGGATGAAACTGTCAACAAGAATTTATGAGATTTTTCTATGCTCTTCCTTCTTTTGAGATAAATGTGATATCCAGCAAATGGTGAGGTGCTTGAAGTTCCCTATCTCTGACATGTATCACCATGCCAATTTTGGGATCTGAGTCAGGAAAATAATCCATTCTCACCCTGGCCAGTTTGGCTCAGCAGTTAGAGCATCGGCTTGCGGTCCAGAGAGACCTGGGTTGGGTTCCCGCTAAGGGCACATACCTCGGTTACAATTTGTCCCCGGCCCCGGTTGGGGTCATGTGGGTGGCAACCACTCGATGTGTCTCTCTCACATTGATGTTTCTCTCTCTCTCTCTTCCTCCCTCTCGCCCTCTTGCTCTATCTGAAGATGAATGCAAAAGTGTCCTTGGGTGAGGATTTAAAAAATAAATAATAATAATAAAAAGAAAATCCATCTTCCATTATTGAGCAGGGTGAGAGTACTCCCAACAATTGTATCATGTACCATTACTCTCTTTCTCTCAGAAATTGTCTAGTGCAATTTGTAGATTTCTACTGGGGAATATCATATTGGGACACACTGCCATTCCACCTCCCCTTTTAAGATTTGAATGAGATTTGCCCATGCATTGGCATACTGTACTGCTCTCACAAATCCATTAAATTCAGATTTTTATGGGTAGGGATCATGTCTTATTTATTTTGTAAAATTTATAAATTCTGTTATTTTTTTTAATTTACAAATTTTAAATTATTTTGGATATCTCTTATAGTAGATGTCTGAAGTTAAGCTAATGGTGACTTAATTCTCAGATATTTTCTTTTGTGACTTAATAGTCACCACTCTCATTCTTCTTATGTCATTTGTGATATTGTTTCCCAATTTTATCCAGGAATTTTTTTCTCCCTATATTTTCAGTTTTAAGCCCTTATAATCAGATTAGGAAGTGTACAGACAATCTTGTTCTTCCTACTCCCTGTGAATAGCACTCTTAGTGGGCCGAGTCCATTATCATTCATATATTCATCAGAATGCTGCCAGCCACTGTGCTTGGGGTTGAGTATGTAGTTGTGAACATGGAAGTCTTGGCTCCTACACCTCCCCAAGTTTATTGTCTAATGAAAGCAGATAGACCTAAACTTTTATAATTCTCTGCTTGGCTGGAAGGCAGTAAAAACTTATAGGATGAATTCACTAAAGGGTGATTTAGGAGTAAGTCAGGGTTGGGAATAGGGGTAACAGAATGTTCCAGTGTGATCTGAAAAGTCAAGTCCAGTTTATTGACAGTCATTCACATCCCTCTTTTTCTTTTTCTTTTTTTATCCTCACCCGAGGACATTTTTCCACTTTTTGTTCAGGTAGAGTGGGGTGGGGGGGGAGGAACAGAGAGAGAGAGAGAAACATTGATGTGAAAGGGACACATCGAGTGGCTACCACCCACACAACCGACCAGGGCCGGGGACAAACTGCAACCGAGGTACGCGCCCCTAGCGGGGAACCGAACCCGGGTCTCTCAGGACTGCAGGCCGACGCTCCAACCGCTGAACCAAACCGGCCAGGGCCACATCCCTCTTTTTCTGAAGTTTCAGCTATCAATTTATTTCAGGAGAATCAGTGGGCTAAATTTCCTCACCATTTATGGGAGTGAGGTTCATGGGGTACTGCTGTTATAATGTTTCAGCGATAACCAGAGACGCACAGCCAAATTGTAAAGGAGCACTGTATTCTCGCTGGCGGGCTGTGGGGGGGCATAGTCTCCCCTCAGATCAACAGCCACGATTCTTCTTGCTTGTCCGATTTTAAAGACAGAAGCCCCATCCTCCTCTTGCAACCCCCCCAGAGGACTAGTGGGTGTGACAGCGATTACAGAAGTCAAAATTAGCATCATTTACCGGGCTCACTAGTACCTGAAAATGCCTGCAATTACCATACTCAAAACTGCAAATGCCTCCCAACATGTGGGGCAACTATAATCTTAGGCAAAATTCCATTACTTCTAGGGGTAATTAACCTATTATTGGAAAAATATTGAGGAAGGTCCATTGATGATAAAAATGGAATCTAGACGCCTTAATCTCGGGGCCCAGGTCATTCCCCACTGGTTTTCCTGACAAGTCAAATTGTTGATTCGACTTAGTTTTCATTAGACATGGCCCAAAGGCTAGGAGTAAACATAATATAGTGAGAGGGCCAGCAATGGTGGATAATAGACTTGTAAACCAATTTTCAGATTGTCGCCTTTTTCTTTCTTGTTCCTCGATATTTTTTCTAATTAGTGATAAACTGTCTTGAATAATCCCTGAATCATTTGTGTAAAAACAGCATTTTTCTCCCAGTGCAGCACACAATCCTCCCTCCTTAAGAAATAAGAGGTCTAGCCCTGGCCGGTTTGGCTCAGCAGTTGGAGCATTGGTCTGCAGACCAGAGAATCCTGGGTTTGGTTTTTGCTAGGGGCATGTACCAAAAAGAAAGAAGGAAAGAGAGAGAGAGAGAGAGAGAGAGAGAGAGAGAGAGAGGAAGGAAAGAAAGAAGAGAGAGAGAGAGAGAAAGAAAGAAAGAAGAGGTCACATCCTCTTCTTTTTTTTTTTTATCCTCACCCGAGGATATTTTTTCCATTTTTTGTACAGATAGAGTGGGAGGGAGAGAGAGGAAGGGAGAGAGAGAGAGAAACATCGACATGAAGGGACACATCGAGTGGCTGCCACCCGCACGACCAACCAGGGCCGGGGACAAACTGCAACCAAAATCCGTGCCCTCAGCGGGAACCGAACCCGGGTCTCTCTGGACCGCAGGCCAACGCTCTAACCACTGAGCCAAACTGGCCAGGGCACATCCTCTTCTATAGGACCATTTCTAAGTTCCTAGTTCCACTGGGGCCCAGATCTGTAAGGATTCCCCTAAACAGTCATAACCGGAAAAATCAAAGTCCTGATAAACGCAAGAGTCTTATCTTTAGGGGGTCCTGAATCTCTTATGCTGTCCATGTTGTCTTTTCTGCCTTCAGCCGAGAGTGATTTAACCAGTTTGGAATGCTGTCAACTTTTACTGCCATCGGAGTGGTCAGGATGACAGTGTATGGTCCCTTCCAAACTGGAGTTAGTTCCTGGGTAGTGAAATTTTTTACCCCCACAGAGTCCCCAGGCTGGAAGGGGTGAACAGGGTCTGAGGTGGGCACAGCCAGGCCATCGTGGATGTGCTTATGGACAGCCTTCTGAATAGACTGCAGGGCCTATAAGAACTGTAAGAGGGCAAGGGGAGCTGAGTGGTCCAGTTTTAACCCGTTTCTAAAGTAAATATGGTTAAGGTTTCCTTTAAGGTCTTGTTCATGCGTTCCACCTGCCTGGAACTCTCTGGGCGGTAAGCACAAATGAGCTTCCAATTTATATCTAACCCCTTAGAGATATCCTGTGACATCTTTGCTGTAAAGGCGGGGCCATTGTCTGATCCAGGGGTCAGGAGTAGCCTAAACCTGTTACTCCCTTTACTACATCCCAGACTGTTATTCCATTACCAGGGGCAAGCTCTCCCTCTTTTAGTGTCCTATTTTCTTTCCTTCTTGAGTATTCCTCCGATGTCCTGTCTTCCTGTAAGATGTATGTCCCTTTCTTTTATTTTTTATTTCCTCTACATAATTCTTCTCTTTTTATTTCTTGCATAGACCCTCTGCAACTTTCATAGTCCCTCCCCTAACATGAACCTGAGAGCTTGCTCAGTTCACCTGCTGTCTGCATATCTCCCAGCTTTCATTCTCCTCCTCCCTACTCAGACCCACACATACTTGCTTCCTTCTGCCTTCTCCCTTTCCCTTTGACCTTACTGGACATTACCTGCTTCTCAGGAGTTTAATAAGCTATGAGTTTAGCTTTTTGGGCTGGAGTTCCCCTAGTCAAGGACTGTGACAAGACGACACAATCCAGAGTTACTACTGCTGCCCCAGCATACCTGGTTTCTTCCTGGACATAGCTGCTCCCATCTGCGAACAGTACCTCATCTGATGATGGCAATGGGACATCCTTGCGGTCTGGGTGGGCCATCTATACTAGGTAGTCCTGTAGAGGTTTCTCCAGGTCATCATCTTGAGGCAGTCTGGCGGGATTGATGGCCTGGAGTGGCAGTGGCCAGCAATTGAACAGTCAGTGGAGAAGATCACGTCCAAGTAGGGGGTATGGGCACTCCAGCATGACCAGAAACGAATGAGTCACAGTATTTTTCCCAAGGTCTGTAGTCCTCTTTGCAGTCCAGGGGTAGGTTAGGGGCCCATTGGTTTGGTCAGGACTGAATCTGCTGCTCCAGTACCCTCTACACCTGACTTTGCCCTTGTCTTTTTTATTCCTCATCGGAACCTAGGCCTGCCATCCTGACCCTTCCTAGGGTGATCCTTCTCCGTGGGCCCTGTTTCCTTTAAGGCTGCTACTACCACCTTTGCTATTTCAACCAATTTCTTTAGGCCTAACAGGAGAACATGGTGAAAAGTGTCCAAGGAAGCCTTCCCCCTGGCAGTATTTGGGTCCCACTGTAGGCAGAGGAATGGGAAAATTTCCTTTGACACTAGGTTTTCAAAAGGACCCAGGAAAGGGAAGCGTCATCGTAGCATGCGTGTTTAGCATGGCAGAGTGTTTTTCAATTCTCCCCAAGAGCACTTTGTCCCTGTGCCTGGGATCCCTATTTTCAACTCCCCAAAGTTCAGAGAAGCCTGTTGGAAACTTGCTGCCCCCAAACCCGGGGTGGACAGATGAGCTGCCTGGCCTGGCACCAAAGGAACATTCCCTTTGTGGCCTGACCACCCTCCCTGGCAAACCCTGTGGCCCCTGTGGCCTCCGGGTGAGTGCCTGTGTGCCTGACCACCGCCCCTGTTTCCCAGGATGAGGGGCTTTCCACACCAGACCCCAGTCCCGATGCGTAGTGCCATGTAGGACGCACAGGGTGGCCCACCGGCAGGGACGGCCCCTGAATCACGTATTACTCTTTTAACTGCCTATAGCAACCAAGCCACAAAATCTTGTAATGGCTCTTAAGGTCCTTGTCTGATGGATGTAAGATCTAGCGAATTATTTTCTTTTGTTGGGAGCTCTTTCCGGGCCTTCAAAGCTGTAGCAGAAGACAGTGGGGGAGTCTTTAAGGACTTATAGCCTTTCTCGGCTTTCCACAAGTCTTTCACTACACCTTGCTTCCCCACCTTATTAGCCCCCTGCATGCCCCACAATGGGGATTTGGCCCACAACCTGGGTGTGTGCCCTGACTGGGAATTGAATCAGCCACCTCTCGGTGCATGGGTCAGTGCTCAACCACTGAGCCATACTGGCTGGGCCTTTTGCTGCATTTCTGCCTCGGAGGCACTTCTCTACCTTTTCCCAGGTTTTTCTTGGGGCCCAGTTGGGGACCCATTACTAGTATTTGTGCCTTAATCAGAACCTTCCTCAAATCCTTCTCTAAGAATGTTTACTATGCAACCCAATGAGGTCATCTGGGCACTAGGGCTGCTTCCCATGATTAGACTAACCGTAACAAAGTTGAGGGAGACACAGTAGGGAGGCAGATGAGGACAAAAACAAGGGAAGACACACAAGACAAAAACTTTCACTTTGTCCATCCAGCCACCCCCTGCGCGGAGATTTCAAGGCGCCTCTTGGCATGTGGCAGGTTGGAATAAGCCCCCAATTTGGATCAGGTTCACTGGTGGAACACTGGAGTGCTCCAAGAACCCGGTACTGCCTTTTAGTCGTATGAGGCCATCACAGAACCACAGGGTAGGTAGGACTCACACAGGCTCCTTGAGAAACGTTGTGGAGCACAGTCACTCACACACAATTACATTCACATCGTTTGAATTTCCTTCCAGAAATTCCCTAACCTGAGTGATGCCTATGCTGCTTGGGAGGTAATCAGCCTCCCTTTCCGCCCCAGTGGCGGGTCTGAATGAACAGAATTTGCCAGATTGAACCAGAATTTGCCAGATTTGAACCCCACCTAACATCTTAGGGGGATTCCCAGGAGAGGAGAGGCTGCGCTGCATCCAGCCCTCTCACTCTCATCCAGATAGACTGGTCACCCAGAACAAACCTCCAGAGGCTTCTACCAGGTCTCCTTCAATCTTTTTGGGGATGTCTTAGCGTCTCCCAGCTGCTCGTCGGAAACCCAAGTAGGATCTTCGGGGCCCTGGAACTCAGGGTGCACCTCCCCTCAGATCTGTAGGGGTCCTGCGGCTGGATCGGGAGAGGCTGCCCATCTCAGGCGTCTAGTCCTTGGTGTAGCAAAACACCAGGGATCTTGCTGGGGCCTCCAAATGTTGTAACATGTCAGTGAGATAAACAGAGACGCACAGCCGAATTGTAAAGGAGCGCTTTATTCTTGTAGGCGAGCTGCGGGGGTATAGTCTCCCCTCAGATCAGCAGCCATAATTCTTCTTGCTGGTCCAATTTTAAATACAGAAGCCCCATCCTCCCTTTGCCTCCCCCCCCCAGAGGACCGGTACAATAGTGGGTGTGACCATGATTACAGAAGTCAAAATTAGCATTGTTCACTGAGTACACAAGTACCTGCAAATGCCTGCAATTACTGGTACTCGGAAATTGCAAATGCCTCCCAACACGTGCAGCAACTATAATCTTAGGCAAAATTCCTTTACTTAACCTATTATTGGAAAAATATTGAGGAAGGTCCATTGATGATAAAAACGGAATCTAGTTGCCTTAGCCTCGGGGGCCCAGGTCACTGCTGGAATAAGCATTTTCAGAGGCCCCCACAGGAGAATGAGATGTGGTAAAAAACTTTATTTGTGTGCAGTTATATTCCTGGGATTGTAATGTCCCAGTTCCCTGAAGTCAGTCCTAAAAGGGTAGCTGTGGGTTCATCAGAACTAGAAGTAGGGCCAGTGCCCAGAGCTTTTGTTCCATGGTGGAGTTGGGCATTAGGCTAGATTCAGTCCATCAGTCCATTGTGTGGGTCCCACATGGCCATGAGCTATGTGGGCAAATGCAGCATGTGGGAGCACCACAAACCAGGAGTCCAGCAGTGTTCACTGTGAGAGAGAAAACGAAAAAACTTCCTTAGTTCAGGAGATGAAATATTCAGAGTTTGTGCCCTTGCAGTGGCCATACTTCTGGCCACTAACCTGTTCCCAAGTGTGACTGACAGGTAAGCACCTTCCCACAACACCCAGACCTTATCGGGTATTAGTCTAAACTACCTTTGTCCAGTCCCTTGCCCCATCAATTTGTGGGGAACAGACCTGGAGAGTGTTAACTTGCAGTTCCCTGGCAAAGCTGTATGAATGGCATATCTATATTATCTAGTCTTCCCTTTACTCCTTTCCTGTTAATTAATAACCAGATTATTATAACTGTATCAAATTGGAAGAAGAGATCACTATTGTTACTAAAGCCCTCCCTAAACCCCTAGGTTCTTCAAGTTCTTTAAATTTTTTGCCCCTGGAAAGACTTTCCAAGTCTCTTCTGGTGATGTGGTTGACCCCTCATTTAACCTGCTGGAATGGGTAGCAGTTGGCAAGCTGCCTTCAGGTTCTTATGGAGAGTGATCAACTACTTGCTCCCCTCCTCCTGTCTCTTTCTGGGAACCTGAAGAACTTTGCTGTTGCTGATGGTGAGGAGCTTCCTGTTTATCCTCCACATTTCTGTTTTTGTTTTTTTTTCTGTTTCTATTCTGTGTTATATTATTCTGCTCTTCAACCTCTGGATATGAATTTTCTCCTGTGACAATTTAGAAATATTTACTTCCTTGTTTTCTTGTTGAATTATTTCCTCCGATGTCTCTGGTAATTCTTCATCCTCTTTGATAACCTTTGTCTGGAGAGTGGTTTTTATGTCTGAGAAGAGAGATGCCAGCTTGAATTTAGTAAACATGCTATTGGCTAATGCCTCCAGACAGAAACCCAATGTGACACAATTTCTACAGTGCCTTGGAGCATCCTCTGTTTAGAGCTGGGGGTTTCTAAAAGCTGCTATAACCCTTAGAGGTCTCTAACTTGTTCCCTCAGACTCTGATATGAAGACTATCAACAAACATCATTTGGTGGCACAGTTTAAAATACTACTTTTAAAGCATTATGTTCAGATATTCCTGTTATTTATATATATAGGACTATATAAAATCAATACATTTTATTTTTTTGAGTAGATAATATAGTCACATGATTTAAACTGAATAAAGTACAGAAGAGCCCTGGCTGGTATGGCTCAGTTGGTTGAGTGTCATCTGTGCACCAAAAGGTCCCAGGTTTGATTCCTGGTCAGGGCACATGCCTGGGTTGCAGGCTCAATCCCCAGTAGGGAGCATGTGGGAGGCAGCCTATTGATGTTTCTCTTTCTTTCCCTTCCTCTCTAAAATCAATAAAAACATATTTTTAAAAAGTACCTTAGAGCCTGGTTGGCGTGGCTCAGTGGTTGAGCATCAACCCATGCACCAAGAGGTTGCCATTCACCAGTTTGATTCTTGGTCAGGGTATATGCCCAGGTTGTTGGCCCAATCCCCAGTGGGGGGCATGCAGGAGGCGGCCAGTCGATGTTCTCTTTCATCGATGTTTCTTTTTTTTTTTTAATTTTATTTCTAAACCTACTCATCATGGCGTAGGGTCCATGGGGTGGGGGTGAGGGGAGGGGGGAGCCCCTCCCCGCCCTCTTCAATGTTTCTATCTTTCCCTCTCCCTTCCTCTCTAAAATTAATAAAGAAAAAAAAAGTACATTAGAGAATCTGGTATATATCCTCCCTCTCGCCAGTCATCTCTATTTTTAATTTTTTTTCTTTATTGATTTTTTTAGAGAGAGAGGAAGGAAGAGGGAGGGAAAGATAGAAACATTGATGTTCTCTCTCATCAGTGTTTCTGTCTCTCCCTCTCAGTTCCTCTCTCTCTAAAATCAATAAAGGAAAGAAAAAAAAACAACCCCAGAAACATGAATATGTGTCTTGTGTTTCTCAAGACCACTTAGTGGCCTGGCTGGTGTGGCTCAGTGGTTGAGCTAAAAGGTCGTTGGTTTGATTCTCGGTCAGGGCACATGTCCAGGTTGTGGGCCCAATCCCCAGTGTGGGGGCATGCAGGAGGCAGCCAATCAATGTTTTCTTTCATTGATGTCTCTATCTACCTCTTCTCTCTCTAAAATCAATAAAGAAAAATTATTTAAAAAAACAACAAAAAAAAGACCATTTAGTGGAGTGGAAAGACTATAGGATTTAAAAGGCTTGGATTTAAAACTTGAAACCTCATGCCTGCCATTTATTAGTTGAGTGACCTTGGACAACTTGTTTAGGTGCTGTGTGCTTTGATTTATGTGGTTAATAATACTTTGCTTGCCAAGACTCTTTTTTTTTTTTTTTTCCCATTTTTTTTGTACAGATAGAGTGGGAGAGAGAGAGAGGAAGAGAGAGAGAGAGAAACATCGACGTGAAAGGGACACATCGAGTGGCTGCCACCCGCACAACCAACCAGGGCCGGGGACAAACTGCAACCGAAGTACGTGCCCTTAGCGGGAACCGAACCCGGGTCTCTCCGGACCGCAGGCCGATGCTCTAACCGCTGAGCCAAACCGGCCAGGGCCCAAGACTCTTGAGTATGATGTATGTATAGTTCTTTTTCTTTTTCTTTCTTTTTTTTTTCTTTATCCTCACCCGAGGACATTTTTTTGTTTGTTTGTTTGTTTTTTATCCTCACCCGAGGATATTTTTCCATTTTTTGTTCAGGTAGAGTGGGAGGGAGAGAGAGGAACAGAGAGAGAGAGAAACATCGATGTGAAAGGAACACATCAAGTGGCTGCCACCCGCACAACCCACCAGGGCCGGGGACAAACTGCAACCGAGGTACATGCCCTTAGCGGGAACCGAACCCGGGTCTCTCAGGACCACAGGCTGACGCTCTAAACGCTGAACCAAACCGGCCAGGGCCCGAGGACATTTTTTTATTTTTGTTCAGATAGAGTGGGAGGGAGAGAGAGAGAGACATCACATGAAAGGGACACATTGAGTGGCTGCCTCCCGCACAACCCCAAGTGGGGCCAGGGACAAACTGCAACTGAGGTACGTGCCCTTAGCGGGAACTGAACCCAGGTCTTTCTGGACCACAGGCCGACGCTCTAACCACTGAGCAAAACCGGCCAGGCCTGTACAGTTCTTTTTTTATGTCAAATGCTTTGTAAAGGGTTGCTGCCATTGTTATTTCTTGCTGGACCACACTCTTGGGCCTATGTGAACTGGGATGGGCAAAGCCTTGCTCTAACAAGTGATTGGATTGAATAGCCTTTTTTGCTATAATATGTAATCAGTGCTTTCTTACATATGGAAGGGGACCATGAGTCAAGGGAGACAGAAATAGCATTAAAATTTTTTTTTCTGCCCTGGCCAGTTTGGCTCAGCGGTTAAAGCATCGGCCTGCGGTCCGGAGAGACCTGGGTTCGGTTCCCGCTAAGGGCACGTACTTCGGTTGCAGTTTGTCCCCGGCCCTGGTTGGTCGTGCGGGTGGCAGCCACTCGATGTGTCCCTTCACGTCGATGTTTCTCTCTCTCTCACTCCCTTCCTCTCTCTCCCTCCCACTCTAGCTGTACAAAAAATGGAAAAATATCCTCGGGTGAGGATAAAAAAAAAAAAATTTTTTTTCTTTATTAATTTTAGAGAAAGAGGAAGGGAGAGGGAGAGGGAGAGAAACATTAATGAGAGAGAACATCAACTGACCGCCTACTGCATGCCCCCACTGGGGATTTGGCCCATAACCTGGGCATGTGCCCTGACCAGGAATCGAACCAGTGACCTCTTGGTGTGTGGGTCTACCCTCAATCACTGAGCCACACCAGCTGGGCAGCATTTTGAAATGAATAGAACATTTTTTGTTGGTCAGGTATTGGAGACTGGCTATTTCTTGTCTGGGGTGCTTTCACACTTGGCTGGTGGAGTACTGATAAACTCTAGCCTTCACTAGAGGTAGGAAGTCGTTAACTCTGAGGAGCTTTTCATGTTTAATAGCACAGTTAAGGCTGGCTTTTCAGTGTTGCCTGAAGCTTTGGACTCAAAGGAAAGCTTCATTTGGTCAGCCCTACTTTGGGTTTCCTTCTATTCATTTCCTCATTTTGATTTAATCCTTTAATAACTGTTAGCTGTTTTTCCATTTTGATTCTTGCACAGCGCTTGATGTAATAGGTGGAAGAGTCTGGAATTTCAGAACCATTCCCATTTGGTTTCATCAGGAGGATGGTGTTAGGCTTTTCCTTCATGGTTATATGGCCTTAGCATTTGGTTGGAGGGGCGGTCAGCATTTTTTATGGGATTTATAGGGCTTTGAGTTAGAAGTTCACTTGGGTCCTTAATGAGTGAAAGAGATTTTACATCTTGCAACATACAAATACCAGGATAAAGAGACCTTATAATGGGAGGAGATCTTTTAAAGTAAGAAAAATTTTGAATACCCATTGTATAGGGTTCTATGCTGGATATTAAAAAAAAATTTTTTTTTCTTTATTCATTTTTAGAGAGAGAGGAAGGGAGAGAGAGAGAGAGAAACATGGATGAGAAAGAACATTGATTGGCCGCCTCCTGCATGCTCCCCACTGGGGATTGGGCCCACGACCTGGGCATGCGCCCTGACTGGGAATCAAACCCCAGGAATCAAACCGGCAACCTCCTGGTACAGGGGTTGCGCTCAACCACTGAGCCACACCGGCCAGGCTATTCTGGATGTTTTAAGCAGTTGACTGTGAGTTCCCAAAATACTGTTATCCAGATTGCTGGGAGTAGTCCTTTTTTTAATTTTGGGTTTTCACAGAATTTATATGATAAGTGGGAAAGGTAAATAATAAATACACCAAAAATACATTAGAAATATATCAAGTAACTGTTATGTGGAGAATTAAAAGGGGGTGGAGTCAAAAAGGGACTAAGTAGTTTATTAATTTTTAAAGTATGTCTTTTTATTGATTTTAGAGAAAGAGGAAGGGAGAGGAGGAGAGAGAGAGACAGAGAAAGAGAGAGAGAGAAATATTGTTATGTGAGAGAGAAACATATGGGCCAAAACCAGGGATCAAACCTGCAACCTGTGTATGTGCCCTGACTGGGAATCCAACCAGAGACCTGTGGGTGCATGGGATGATTCTCGGCCAACTGAACTGTACTGGCCAGAGCTAGGTAGCTACTTTAGAATAATTGGTGAGGGAGGATGTCTTAGTCCTGCTATTGTTGTTGGTGAATGTGATAGGTTCTTTTGAGATGATGTAAGAAAAGAACTTCAAACTCAAATGTGTGGAGAAGTTTAAATGTGATGGCAAGATTTTATTGTAAATTAAGGGGTTAGGGTTCTGTTTGTGCCAGTGTCTTGAGAGAAGAGAGAAAAGGGAGGAAATTTATTATTTCTTTTCCCATAGGTGGCAGGGGGTAACAAGACAGGTGAGTTGCCTTTTATTGGGAGAGGTCGTATTTTAAGTCACACAGATGCAGAGGGTAGGGGTTCGTTGGTTGCCTTGAGGAGTTACAGTTTGTTGATTCTTCAGCAGACAGTTATGAGAATAGGCCTGGTGGGTTTCTTATCTTCTTTAGCTGGCAATGGGGGAGAAATGTGTGCTGGGGGGGCTGCAGGGACTGGTGGCCAGTGAGTCCTCAGTGAGTTGCACTCATGGGTTCAGTGTTCGGAGAATCAGGTTGTTAATCTTTCCATAATGTCAGGTAGTCCCTCCTGTTCTCAGATTAAGAGAATGGACAGCATTCCTGAGTTAAGCTCCCAAGGTATACACCTCCCAGCCAGGTCAAAATGGGCATTTCTTCAATCAGAACAAAGCTATCAATCACGATTAATATTGTAAAGGATGATTAACATTTTCTCTAACTATGTCTAGAGCCCCACTTTGATACGTTTTCTTACTCTTCTGATATTTTCTATTAATTTTCATATTCTTTCCTGCCCCTTTCATTTGGGTAGAAAGGCAGTTTGAAGTTGCAGACACCAGCAATCTCCATGTTTAATTACCAGGTGCTTCTCATAAATTGTGGAAAAACCTGTTTTCTTGTTTTTTGTTCATCCTCACCCGAGGACATTTTTGCATTCATCTTCAGATAGAGCCAGAGAGAATAAGAGAGAGAGAAACATCGATGTGAGAGAGAGACATTGACTGGCGGCTGGCTGCCACCCCACAGGACCCCTTAGTGGGAAACTGAACCTTGGTCTCTCTGGTCCGTGGACCTACGCTCCAACTGCTGAGCCAAACCGGCCAGGGTGAAAAACCTGTTTTTCTGTCCTTACAATACACACTCTGGGACATAGATGGTTGGCAGACTCTACAGCACTGCCAGAAGGCTCCTGTTAATCCTCCATTAATCTTCTTGGTTCAGGTAAAGGACAAAGAACCATTCAAAATATTCAACCCAAATTCCTAACTCTTCCCAGGCCTGGATCGGGCCCTCCTCCCAGTAAATTCTGTTTGAATTTTATGTGTTCTATCCAGTCCATTTACCTTTCTGATTGTTCCTAGGCTAGGGAGGCCCTGCCCTTCTGTTTTATCACCTTGACTTTCATTGCGCATTTCCAAAAGTTTCATTACATCATCTACTGTAGTTCCTATAGGGCATGTGCGCAGCAGAGGACTTGCCTCTCCACCCTCTGGTACCTGGTTTTCAGTGCCCCTGGGGAGATTTCTTGTCCCCTTCCTTGAGGGCAGTTCCCTGGAGTGTGTGAATGAGTCTGTTTACCAGTAAACTAGATAGAATTCTGCTCTGTTACCTGTTTCTGCCTCCCAGTTTATTCATATTATTTAATTCACTTTTGTTTTCTACCTATGCTGACACTGTGACTAAATACTGAGTGGCTTATTAACCACAAAAATTTATTTCTCACAGTCTGGAGGCTGGCAATTTCAAAATCAAAGCTTTGGCAGATTTGGTATTTAGTAAGGACTTCTTGGTTCACAAATGGTCGTCTTCTCTCTGTAACCTCACATGGCATGAGAGGGGAGTAGTCCTATTAATGATTTATCTTTCATGAATAAATTATATTTACTGTGTCTTTTCTGAAGGGACTTGCTATTTAATATATTGCTAGAGAAGACTTAATGAGGGAACTACTGAAAGGTAGAAATGTCTGACGTGAATATGTGGATTTAGGATTTGTATGCCATGTTTCACTTAATAGGAAGTGTGAAGTATAGAATTTCTTATAGCTAAGGCCTGCACAAGGAATCAGAAAAAATTTTTAGAGATATTAAAATACCCTATATTTTATCTGACTTTTTTTTTTGTGATAATTCTCACTCAAAGATATTTTTTCATAGATTTTTTTAAAGATAGAATGGGAGTGAAAGTGAGGGGTTAGGGAAAGAGAAACATTGCTGTGAGAGACACATCAATTGCTTGCCTCTTGTATGACCCCAATGGGTGCCAGGGATCAAACCTGCAACCTATGTACATGTCCTTGACTGGGAATTGAACCTGAGACCTTTCAGTCCCCGGGCTGATGCTCTAACCGCTGAACCGGCTAGGGCAGTTTATCTGACCTTTTGAAGGAAAGCATTAGAAATAAAAAACAGATGAAAATAAAACTAATTTTGAAAAAAGTTTGGTCCATGGAAGTAGAGCAGATAAAAAAGAACAATGAAGAAAAGTGAGTAGGAATGAATTAGATGCGAGTATACTGTACATACTTTAAACTTTAAAAAAAAAGTTTTTATTGATTTCAGAGAAAGGAAGGGAGAGGGAGAGAGATTGAAACATTGATGATGAGGGTAACATTGATGATGATGGAAACATTGGCTGCCTCCTGCACACCCCCTACTGGGGATTGAGCCCACAACCTAGGCACGTGCCCTGGTATATAGGTTGATGCTCAACCCCTGAGCCACACTGGGGTTGTAAATACTTTTATTTTTATTATTATTATTTTCTAAAATAATTTTTTCTTTATTGATTCTAGAGAGAGAGAAAAGGAAAGGGAGAGAGAGATAGAAACATTGACGAGTGAGAACATGGATTGGCTGCCTCCTGCATGCCTCCCGCTGGGGGTCGGGCCCACAACCTGGGCATGTGCCCTGACCTGGAATTGAACCAGTGACCTCTTGATGCATGGATCGATGCTCAACCACTGAGCCACACCAGCCGGGCTGTTGTAAATACTTAAAAAAAAAAGTAAAGTGAAGTGGGTCTGATCACAAGCACTACGTCCACTGTCTTCCTGTGTTTATTTTCAGCTGCTGTAAGAATGAGCCAGGAAATGACCCCAGCTGGAGGTAGACTTGGAATGAAAATGATAAATCACTGAAATGTTAACAGTTTTTTATTTGGTTAGTTAATCTGTGGATCTGTGGTCTTTTTATGGAAAAAACTTTTTTCTTTGTTAAAAATAAATAATAAAGTCAGTTATTCCCTTTAAAATGAGAACCATTTACAGTTAGAAATGACTGCCCAGATTTGGTTTTCACTTCAACTGTTTTTTTTTATCCTCACCTGAGGACGTTTTTTTGATATTTTGTTCAGATAGAGTGGGAGGGAGAGAGAGAGAGAGAAACATCAATGTGAAAGGGACACATCGAGTGGTTGCCACCCACGCGACCCAACCATTGCCAGGGACAAACTGCAACCGAGGTACGTGCCCTTAGCAGGTACCGAACCCACGTCTCTCTGGTCCACGGGCCAATGCTCTAACTGCTGACCCAAACTGGCCAGGGCTTCACTTCAACTTTTTTGTTGGGGTTTAGAAATTTGCATGGCTGCTCATTGGAGGGACTTATTTCTTTTCATTTTTAGGAATTTTTTAGTGGCAGTAGTAGTTATAGTACAATTGAAATAATATTGTTAGTGATTTAAGAAAGCAAACAGAACTGTTTTGGATTTAATTTGAAATTCATGTATATTTTTTCATTTAATTTTTTTCTAGAAGAAAAGTAATAAAAACCTGGAAATAAAAGAATAAGTTTGCCCTGGCTGGTTTGGCTCAGTGGTTAAAGTGCTGGCCCATGGACCAGAGAGTCCCGGGTTTGGTTTCCACTAAGTGCACATACCTCTATTGCAGTTTGTCTCCAGCCCAGTTGCGGTCATGTGGGTGGAAACCACTTGATATGTCTTTCTCACATCGATGTTTCTCTCTCTCCTTCCTCCCTCTCTCCCTCCCGCTCTATCTGAAGATAAATGCAAAAAAAGAATAAAAGTTTGCCCTAACCAGGTAGCTCAGTTGGTTAGAGCATCATCCAGATGCACCAAGGTTGTGGGTTCGATCCCTGATCCCCAGTCAGGGCACATGTAAGAGTTAACCAATGAATGCATAAATAAGTGGAACAACAAGTTCATGTTTCTCTCTTTCTCTCCCTTCCTCTCTCTAAAATTAATACATTAAAAAAAAAGGAATAAAAGAGTTTTGGTTCAATGTTTTACAGATTGTCATGTTTGGGTGCCTTATGGGGGTTTTCTTGTTGCTTTTTTTTTTTTTTTATCCTCACCCGAGGATATTTTTCCATTTTTTGTATAGATAGAGTGGGAGGGAGAGAGAGGAATGGAGAGAGAGAGAAAGAAACATCGATGTGAAGAGACACATCGAGTGGCTGCTACCCGCACGACCAACCAGGGCCGGGGACAAACTGCAACCGAAGTACGTGCCCTTAGCGGGAACCGAACCCGGGTCTCTCCGGACCGCAGGCCGACGCTCTAACCGCTGAGCCAAACCGGCCAGGGCTCTTGTTGCTTTTTAAAACAGAAAACCATGATATATTTTGGTGGCTGCACAGTGGTTTGTTATATGGACATTCACATTTTTAAATTTTACTAAATATTTTTGGTCATTTAGACTATTTCTAATATTTTGCCATTGGAAACTTAAAATTAATAAATGGAAATTTCATTTATTTTATTTTTTGTTAATCTTTACCCAAGGATATTTTTCCATTGATTTTTAACAAACTATAGAAATGATCCCTGAAAGTACAGTCTTTCCATTGATTTTTAGAGAGTAGAAGGGAGGAAGAAAGGGAGAGAGGGAGAGTGAGAGAGAAACATCAATGTGAGAGAGACACATTGATTTGTTGCTTCCCACATGACCCTGACCAGGGCCGGGGACTGAACCTGCAACCCAGGTCTTGCCTTTAACTGGGAATCAAACCCCCTACAGCCTCTAATGCATGGGCGAAAGCTCTAACTACTGAGCAAAACTGGCCAGGGCTGGAAACTTTATTTAAATTGGAGTTGGGAATGCCTGTGGGGTAGCTCTCAGGTCCTACTACTCATCATTAGTTACCTCAAACAGGAAGAGCCCATGCTGTCCATCTCCAACAGGAAGATGTTTTTCTACCTTATCATTAATGGGAAGAAGAAAGGTTTTCTCCATTCAGCCAATGGAAGATTGTTACAACTCACCCAATGAAAAGCTTTCTTTGAACTACCAATTTCCTCAAATGGACTCTTTACAACAGCCCCTCTGCACATCCTCTTTCCTCTATAAAACAACTTTCCTTGCTTTTGATCTCTGGACTTGCATGTGGTTCACCAATAGAGTGCAGGTCCTGAAGTGTAATTTTTTTGTTGTTCCCAAATAAACTCATTTTGCTGGAAAAATACCTGGCTATTTTTTCAAGGTCAATGAAACCATGTTACAGCGAATAACCATATAGCCAATATTCATTGTAGTATTGTCTCTAATAGCAAAATATTATGAACAACATATATAATCAACATACATATATTCTGCCTTTGTACCATCATGCTTATATATGTATATTTTTAAAATCTTTATTGTTGAATGTATTACAGATGATCCTCACTTTTCCCCCATTGACCCCCTCCTCCCCACTCCCGCCCCCTTCCCACCTCCCTCCCGCCTTTTCCCACACTATTGTCTGTGTCCATTGGTTATGCATATAAGTTCTTTGGTTTATTTCTTCCCACCCCCCCAACCCCTTTCCCTTTGAGGTTTGTCAGTCTAGCAACCAATTTGTACTTCTTAATCCCTTCACCTTTTTCACCCATTCCCCCAACCCCCTCCCATCTGGCAACCAACAAAATGTTCTCTGTATCTATGAGAATGTTTCTGTTCTGCCTGTTCATTTTGTTTGTAGATTCCATTGTCGATAGATATGTATTCATTGCCATTTTGTTTGTTCATATATTTTATCTTTTTCTTCAAAAAGACCCTTCATCATTTCATATAATAACAGTTTGGTGGTGATGAACTTTAGCTTTTCCTTGTCTGGGAAACTCTTGATATGGCCATCGATTCTAAATTCTAAATGACAGCTTTGCAGGATAGAGTAATCTTGGTTGTAGGTTGTTGCTTTTCATCACTCTGAATATTTCTTGCCACTCCCTTCTGGCCTGCAAAGTTTCTTTTGAGAAATCAGCTGACAGTCTTATGGGAACTCCCTTGTAGGTAACTAAGTGCTTTTCTCTTACTGCTTTTAAGATTCTCTCTTTGTATTTAACCTTTTGCATCTTGGTGTGGGCCTCTTGGGGTTCATCTTGTTTGGGACTCTCTGTGCATCCTGGACTTGTATGTCTGTTGCCTTCACCAAGTTAGGGAAGTTTTCTGCCATTATTGTTTCAAATAGGTTTTCGATTTCTTGTCCTCTCTCTTCTCCATCTGGCAGCCCCAGATGCAAATGTTGGCATGCTTGAAGTTGTCCCAGAGGCTCCTTACACTGTCCTCATTTTTTTTGGATTCTTTTTTCTTTTTGCTGTTCTGATTGGGCGATTTTTGCTTCCTTATATTCCAAATCGCTGGTTTGCTTCTTGGCTTTACCTACTCTACTATTGAATCTGGGTACATTATTCTTTATTTCAGTTAATGCCTCCTTCATTTCTGACTGGTTCTTTTTTATGCTCTTGAGGCCCTCACTAAGTTCACTGAGGTTCTCACTAAGTTCATTGAGCATCCTTACAAGCAATATTTTGAACCCAGCATCTGTTAGCTTGCTTATCTCCATTTCGCTTAGTTCTTTTCTTGGGGTTTTGTTCTGTTCTTTCATTTGGAACCTGTTTCTTTGTCTTCTCATTTTGGCTGCCTCCCTGTGTTTGTTTCTATGTTTTACTTAACTAGAGGTATGGGGCTATCTGAGACCAGATGCTGCTTGCTTGAAAGAATTTAGGAAAACCTGAAGCAGGATCCAATACAGGCCAATCTTATGGTTAAGCAAGTGGCAACAGCTTGGGTGGGCCTGAAAGTTGGGTGGGGTGGGACCTCAGGGAATCACCAGGGCGGGGCTACCAGTGTGAGCCAGGTTGCTGGAGTCCCAGATATGGTGGCTGTTACCACCCTAGGGAAGGGCTCACCAGAGGAATAAAGGCCTCTGACAGCATGTTTGTCCCGGAGAAAGCCCCCTCTCCAACCCTCGCTTCAGTGCCAAACAGCTCAGTTCTTCCCTGTATGTCTCTTGCGCCCCTCGAGCTGCCTCCCCTCCAAGCTTAGAGGGAGCCGAGTCCGATAAGTTTGTGTGCGGGCCCTTTAAGAAGCTGCCTGGGGCTCCAGCCATGTCAGTTTCCCTGAGCCTCAGTTCCCGCTGGTTTTTCCAGCCAGAAATTATGGGGACTTCTCTTCCTGGCACTGGAACCCTGAGCGGTGATCCTGGTGTGGGACAGGGACCCCTCAGTCCTCAGAGAGGACCTTCCCAGCTAAGGTATCCTCCTAATTTTTATCCGCCACACATGGGTGTGGGACCAGCCCATTGCACCTCCGCCCCTCCTACCAGTCTCCATGCGGCTGCTTCTTTAATTCCGTAGTTGTAGGACTTCCATTCAGCTTGATTTCAGGCAGTTTTGAATGACGGTTGTTCTGTAGTTTAGTTGTAACTTTGATGTGGTTATGGGAGGACACGATACCGCATTTACCTATGCTGCCATTTCGGTCCGATGTCTGGTATTGTTTCCTTAGCGGCCTTTATTTTGCAGTTTAACACATACTGGAAGTTTCTAATTTAAATTTATGCTTCTGGAAAAAATGAATTAGATTAAATTAGTATTATAGGCTAATGAGAAGCAACAGATTCACTTGAGTCTGAGGAACTCTGTCTCTGTTGAAAGAAGTTTTAGTGTGAAATGAATGGAGTAAAGAAAAGTCATTCAGAGACTACTTCTACATTCCAAGTACTTATGGTGGATGCTTTTCTATCTTGTCTTTTTCAAGTCTTGTCTTTTCAGATGAGGAAATTGAGGTTCAGAGAGGTTAAATGACTTGCCCAAATATCACATAGCAGTAAGAGGATGTTTTTTTTCTGACTCCTAAACCAAGTAGTCTATTTTACTTGTTCTTTGATGGTTAGATGGCTGATACTCAGGAGTTTATTTCAAGAACATGTTTCTTATAGATCTGGCTCTCCCACGGTCTCCCACATTGTCTTAGAATATAGGATTTAAGGTACAAATTGTAGAACTGAGTGTGCCAGCACATTTTTCTTGACCATTGTGGGGGTTTGATATAACATGAAGACTATTATGTTGTTGTTTTTATTTCTCCTACACCATATTTCAACACCACTGGATGATGTCCAGGGTATAATCTACTTAATTGACAGATTTCTCAGCCATTTTAGAGCAGGTTCTCTAGTATCTTTTTTCTTATGGCCATAGTCAAGAGACTTGTTTTATCTATTTAAACATGATTGTGGGAGAAGTATATAATTACAGTAAGCTTTTGACTAAGCTGAAACAAATTTTACCTGTACCGGAAAAGATGGTTGAGAAGGGTTGTAAGTGGTAATGTTAATTTTTCTGTACATCAGTTCAGACCTTTTCCCAAAGGAAGACCAAAGCTGTTTGAACTATGACCACTCCTTAGCTGCCAGGTGTGTTAACCACTGTGGTTACTCAGAAGCCTAGATAGATTCAAACCATTGGCCTTGAGTTGAAGTATTTTGTAAGCTGTGGCTCACTTTTGTCTCTCTCTTTTTTTTAATCCTCTCCCAATGATATTTTCTCAAATATCTTCAGATAGAGTGGGCAGTGGGGAGAGAGAGGAACGGAGGGAGAGAAAGAGAGAGAGAGAGAAACAGAGAGAGAGAGAGAGAGAGGGAGAGAGAGAAACATCGATGTGAGAGGGACACATTGACTGGTTGCCTCCTGTACGACCCGACAAGGGCCGGGGACGAACTGCAACCAAGGTATGTGCCCTTGGCCAGAATCAAACCTGCTACTCTTTGATCCGCAGGCTGACACTGTAACTGCTGAGCCATACCGGGCATTATTCTTTTTTTCACCAGGAAATACACTGAATATTGATTTCAGGAATTTCAGTGAACCCTTCTGAAGAGTGTGTTGCTCATTAAAATATTTTAGACTTGTTTTATGGTAACCAATAGGACCACAGCTTAATCTGTATTCACTGGTTGTGTCAAATCCATGTATAAACAAAAGGAGGGATCTGAATAACTGTCTGGAGAAACGGTTTTGAAGATGAGACTATCTCTTTTTTTTCTTTATTGATTCCTAGAGAGAGAGGAAGGGGAAGGGGGAGAGAGATAGAAACATCAATGAGAGAGAATATCGACCGGCCACCTCCTGCATGCTCCTCACAGGGGATCAGGCCACAACCTGGGCATGTGCCCTGACCGGAAACCGATCCGGTGACCTCTTGGTGCATGGGTTGACACTCAACCACTGAACCATACCGGCTGGGCGAGACCATCTTTTCTGACTTCTTTCAGAAGGATGAGGATGTGCAGTAGGGTGAATCTGAGGCTGAGTATAGCAGGCCGTGTGTGTGTGTGTGTGTGTGTGTGTGTGTGTACTTGTATCTGTAAATATCACATCACTGTTTACCGTACACTGGACTCTCTTTGTGCAAAACCTAGTTCAGGCCAAATCAGGAGGAATTGTTCCCTTGTTTAAAGCCAAGAATAACATCCTGACCAGCAGGGGACAGAGGTTAGTTCAAGGCAACAGCTCTTGGAAACTACAGGACATTAAGAACCTTGAAGAAACTGAGTTTAATAGAAGGAAGCCAATATGTACATTGAAGGAAGTGTTTGAAACCTACGTGTTTCTTACTGGGGCATGGTTCATTTATGAAAAATGAAAATGCATCATAACAGTTTGGATATGTGATGAGTTCATATCACCTCTGGTCATTTAACTATATATTTTTTCCCCTCCTACCTGCATATTGATTTGTCTATTGTTTTTATTATAAAAAGAGGCAAAGAATGTTCTATTAATATTCTGATGTTTTATTCTACAAGCAGCTTCAGAAACACCCAGGAGAGGGCTGGATTTGAAAGATGAAATGTTAATTTAAAAACATACACCCTCTACAAAATCTCCTGGAGACATTCCAAGCTGGCTGAAGTTTTGTTTCTGGGATCTTTCTGTGCCTACTTCTCTTTTTTTCCCATTCAGCCTTTCCTCATTCTGATGCTGGCCACTCACCCCACTGAGGCTACTCAACTGTTTTCTGAAGGAAAATTCTGAGTTTATCCTGTTCGTCTTCTCTGGGACTCATTTCTCTGCTCTAACTTGAACGGGTTCTGGGCCAAAGTGATTGTCTGAAAGCTTTTCTTCATGGCCTTTATTTCTTGGCTCATTTTATGCACTTTGCCTGATTTGTTTTGCTGCCTCTCTTTTTCCAGTATTGTAAGTTATGTTGTCTCAGTTGGAAGGTTCTAAGGCTCAGATGCAGCCTTGGGCCTCTTAGGTTATACTCTGGTTTGTAAAGTGCCTTTTTCCTTTCCTAGAAATTAGGGGATGAATAAACCAGGTGCTCTATAGGGAGGAATTGCTGACTCTCCTGGGACTCTAGTATGCTACTTGTTTAAACACATGTGTACTGAATCTCTCTCTCTATATATATCTCCTCTGTCTCCCCAACTCCCTCATCTACCCCTGCCCCCTCCCTCTCTATCCCTCTTGCCATCCTCACTATAACCCTCACTCTTACCCTTGCCTTTCCCCACTCCCTTCTTTATAGAATAATAATAATAATAATTTTTAAAAACCACATGTGTAGCAATTTGGATTGTATTTGCAAAGTAGGACTTTTTGCCAAGACTCAAGTAGGTCATTGCTGTTACCCTTTCTCCCCTTGTTTTTCAATAAAAGATTTAGAGGTACAGAGAGAACTATCTTGTCCATGATCATATAGTTGGTTAGTCTTACACCTTTTGAAGCAAACCTCATTTTTTGTATTCCTTATACTTCTTAGCACAGCTATTAACAGATAGTTAATAACAATAACAATAGTTTAATAAATACATTTAACTGTGGGTTGATTGGTTGATCAACTAAATTTCACAATTCTCTTCAAGTTGATCACCTTTTAGACAAATATGTGAGAAAAGTTTTTGGATGGAAGGGACTGAATAGCTATGCAGAAAAGGTTTAGCAGTTTAGAATACTTGTGCAAAAAATCCCCATTTAAATCCTATTCTTAATGAAGAAATAGAAGGATAGTACAGCTAGAGTGGAAACTGGTTAAAAATATAAGAAGAACCTGGCCAGTGTGGCTTAGTGGATTGAGTATCTTCCCATGGACTGAGAGGTCCTGATTCGATTCCAGATCGGGGCACATGCCAGGGTTTCAGGCTTGATCCTCAGTAGGGGGCGTGTACGAGGCAGCTGATCGGAGTATCTCTCTCACATCGATGTTTTTATCTCCCTTCCTCTGTCTCTAAAAAACATTTAAAAAACAAACACACATGGGTTAATCAAGAGATAGGAACAAACAGGCATCTTGCCAGCCTGGTATCAAACAGTGAAAAGGAAAAATTTTTTACCCTTCCCGCAATATTAGGCTCTCTAACACTGCTCCTCCCAAAAACCACTAACCAGAGGGGCTGTTAATGATTCTTTGGGTACTAGTGTCAAGTTTTGGGCTGCAATGTGAAATGTGAAGATGTCCTGTGGGGTCAGTCAGCTGCAAAGAACAGTTGTCTTTTTGATTTGTTAAATTCTTCCTAATAGTTTTGCTGCTGTCAAATAGTACTGCTAATTTCAATGTACTATACTGCACCTTGTGCAATAACCCTTCAGAGGGCTCATCTACCTTTTTTTAACCTTAAAAAACAAAACAAAAAAACAAACTGCTGTTTTTTTGCTTTGGGGCCAGTAGTTTACATCTCATTTGGGATCCTTATCTCTTCATCTGGCCTCATTGAGTTGTACAAATAAATTTTCGCAATTTTTAGTTTCAGACATGTTTCCAACTTTTGTCTTTACTAGCTCCCTGTAGTAAACTTTGGTTTCAGATTTGCCTGGGGGAAAAGGGTGATTGATTGGTCTTTTTTTCTTGCTTGTTTGATTTTTGTTTCAGTAAATATGTTCTCTACTTATTAATTATTCTTTATTTTCTTTGCCAAACAGGCCACTAAGCAGTTTCTTGAAGAGATTAACAAGTGGACAGTTCAGTACAACGTTTCCCCTCTCTCTTGGAATGTGGCTGTAAAGTTCCTCATGGCCCGGAAATTTGATGTGCTCCGCGCGGTAGAGTTGTTCCACTCCTACAGGGTACGTAGCTCATGGAGGACCAGACCTGTGGTAGCTGGGCTCTCTGTGTTCCTATTTTCTTTTTTTTTTTCCTCACCCGAGGACATCTTTTTTTTTTTCATTTTTTTTTTTGTTCAGGTAGAGTGGGAGAGAGAGGAACAGAGAGAGAGAGAAACATCGATGTGAAAGGAACACATCGAGTGGCTGCCACCCGCACAACCGACCAGGGCCGGGGACAAACTGCAACCGAGGTACGCGCCCTTAGCGGGAACCGAACCCGGGTCTCTCTGGACCGCAGGCCGACGCTCTAACCGCTGAGCCAAACCGGCCAGGGCTGTGTTCCTATTTTCTTTGCCATGCTTTACACACAGTGGTTCTGAGTGTTCTCCCAACTCTCATGAAAAAAAAAAGTGGGTCAGTATTCAAGAGTCCTAACTTTGGGGTCAGAGAATCCTTCTGAAGAGATAGCTACCTAAATTTTTTTTTAAAAAGGAGAAGGGGGTAAGAAACACTAGGATTAATTTAAGACTAAAACTCACTTAGGCCTATCTTGTGGTCATCTTGTTCAATATTCATTCATTTATTCAACAGAAATTCACTGTATACCTGCTATATTCCAGGTGTATAGATTACTATTTAAAAAGACAGCCCTGCTGGTATGGCTTAGTAGATTGAGTGTCCTCCTATGGACTGAGAGATTCTGGTTTGATTCCCGGTCAGGGTACATCCCTGGTTAGGGGCTCGATCCCCAGTTGGGGGTGTGCAGGAGGCAGCTGATCAATGTTTGTCTTTCACAGTGATGTTTCTATCTCCCTTCCTCTCTCTGTAAAAAGATCAATTTAAAGTTGTTTTAAAAGTTGAATTTGGCCTGGCTGGTGTGGCTCAGTGGTTGAGCATCGACCCATGCACCAAGAGGTTGCCAGTTCAGTTCCCAATCAGGGCTTATGCCCAGGTTGTGGGCCAAATCCCCAGTCGGGGGGCATGCAGGAGGCAGTCAGTCAATGTTCTCTCATCGATGTTTCTATCTCTCTCTCCCTCTCCACTCTTCTCTTTCTAAAAATCAATAAAGAAAAAACAATTAAAAGTTGAATTTCAATGCCTTATGTTAGGCATGCACTCTTCTATGATCCTAGCACTGACACTGTCTTCACTTGTTACTGAAGGCATTTGATTTTGATTTTAGAGAAGGACTGGGGAAGACCTGGTTTGTTTTATTTATTTATTTATTTATTCATTTATTTATTTATTGCATTTATCAGATAAAGCAGGAGCGAGAAACATCGATGTGAGAGAGACATATCGATGTGGTTGCCACCCACACGACCCCAGCCGGGGTCAGGGACAAACTGCAACTAAGGTACGTGCCCTTAGTAGGAACTGAACCCGGGTCTCTCCGGTCTGTGGGCCGATGCTCTAACTGCTGAGCCAGACCGGCCAGGGCTGGTTTGTTTTATTTATCAGCATGTTCCTAGCACTTAGTTCAGTGCCTGGCACATAATATTTGCTCTACATATTCTACGTATGCAGAATAAATGAATGAGTCAGTGAGTGAGCAAATGAATGAAAGAAAAAACAAAGTCCACCCTGGTCGATTTGGGGCAGTGGTAGAGTCTCAGCCTGCGGACCAGTTAGTCGCGGGTTCTCCTCTGGTCAAGGGCACATACCTCGGTTGCAGTTTGTCTCTGGCCCTGGTCAGGGTCATGCGAGAGGCAACCAGTTGATGTGTTCCTCTCATGTTGATGTTTCTCTCTCTCTCCCTATCTCTCCCTTTTTCTCTCCTACTCTATCTGAAGATAAATAGAAAAATATCCTTGAATGAGGAGGATTAAAAAAAAAAACCCACACCCCGGCCGTTGTGGCTCAGTGGTTGAGCATCAACCCCTGTACCAAGAGGTTGCAGGTTCGATTTCTGGTCAGGGCACATGCTCAGGTTATGGGCCTGATCCCCGTGAGGGGCATACAGAAGGTGGCCAGTCGATGTTCTCTCTCATTGATGTTTCAATCTCTCTCTGTTTCTAAAAATCAATAAAGAAAAAAATATTTAAAAACAAAAAAACCACAGAAGAGACTTAGAATGAATAATTGAAGAAACAGCAAAACCCAGAAGATATATTCTCTATGAAAGGTGGAGAATGTCTCAGGAAGAAGGAATATGAGTGGTCAACCTTGTCACATAAAGGAGGACTAAAAATGCCCACTGGATTCAGTGATAGGAAGCTCCTTCTGTAATTAGAAGATATGAGAATGTAGTAGTCCAGCGTGAGGGAGCTGAGGTTGAACTTAAAGAATCTGGCCTTGGCTCTTCCCAAAAGCAGCCAGAAGTGACCTCTGAAAATGGTTCGCTATTCATTTGACCCAGAAAACCTCACAAAATCATGCAAATCAAGAGGTTCAAGTCTCCGTGTTCACTTTAAGAACACTCATGAAAGTGCCCAGGCCATAAAGGGTATGTGTATTTGAAAAGCCACCAAGTATCTGAAGGCTGTCACTTTACAGAAGCAATGTGTGTCATTCCGTTGTTACAATGGTGGAGTTGGTAGGTGTGCCCAGGCCAAACAGTGGGGCAGGGTGGCTGGCCCAAAAAGAGTGCTGAATTTTTTGCTGCTCATGCTGAGAAATTCTAACTTCAGAGATTAGATGTAGATTCTCTGTCATTGAGCACATCCAGGTGAACAAAGTTCCCAAGATGCGGTGTAGAACTTACAGAGCTCATGAATGGATTAGCCTGTACATGAGCTGTCCCTGCCACACTGAGATGACCCTTACTGAAAAAGGGAAGATTGTTCCTAAAACAGAAAAGGAGATTGCACAGAGGAAAAAGATATCCCTGAAGAAACAGAAACTTATGGCCTAGGATTAAATTCAGCATAAAATAAATAATAATAAAAGTAAAAAAAAAAAAAAAAAAAGCATCTGGCCGTGGAGATGAGAAAAATGAGGTCATGGTAACTGTTGTTGGAGAGAATATCAATATCAAGGAGAAGGTTGATTTTTTTAAAAAAATGAATTTGAGAGAGAGAGAAGAAGGGGGAGAGAGAGAGAGAGAAATATCGATCTGTTGCTCCACTTAGTCATGCATTCATTGGTTGATTCTCGTATGTACCCTGACCAGGGATCTAACTTGCAACCTTGGCATATTGGGTTGACACCCTAACCAACTGAGCTACCTGTCCAGAGTGAGGAGTGACTCTTATTTACGATGGGAGAGGCCTGTGCCTGGAAGATGTGTGAGGATGCCTGCTTCTAGACGGTGTTTGGGTACTTACTTTAATATCCTGGTACAACATTTGTGCTGCTGCATGCATGTTTAAAAACTTTGACCCCACACGCTAATGATACATATTGGTTGGTCTTTGGAGTTAGGATTCTCCCTGATTCAAAGGAAACTATTCTACCTTAAGGGGCTAATAAGGTGGCATTAGACAGAAATGATAATACTCATTTGGCCTGGAAGGGGGTTACAAAGGAATTTATGATTTAGTTAGTTGACTTGTAAAGTCCCTTATCTCTGAAAATTGGTGGTTACATTATGCTTTCCTGGATATACAGTCTTTTTTTTTTACATTTTATTTTTATGTATTTTATGTAAACTTTTTTTTTCTTTATTAGACTTTAGAGAGAGAGGAAAGGAGAGGGAGAGAGATAGAAACATCAATGAGAGGGAATGTCGATTGGCTGCCTCCTGAATGCCCCCCAATGTGGATTTGGCCCACAACCCGGACACGTGCCCTAATCAGGAATTGAACCGGCAACCTCTTGGTGCATGGGTTGATGCTCAACCACTGAGCCACACCAGCTGGGCTATTTATTGATTTTTTAAATAGGTTTTTATTGATTTCCTTTTTTTTTAGAGAGAGAGAGAAACATCGATGTGAGATAGAAACATCAATTGGTTGCCTCTTGCATGCCCCCTATTGGGGATTGAGCCTGCAACCTGGGCATGTGCCCTGACTGGGAATTGAATTAGAACCTCTCAGCCCATGAGACGATGCTCAGTCCACTGAGCCACACCAGCAAGAGATTACATTTTATTTTTTTTTTAAGATTTTTTTTTAGAGAGAGAGGAAAGGAGGAGGAGAGAGAGACAAACATTGATATGAGAGCAAAACAATGATTGACTTTCGGATTTATGGTCAAGATGGCAGCATAAACATGATACATGCCTCCTTCCACCACTGCATCAAGATTACAACTAAACTGCCCTGGCCGGTTTGGCTCAGCGGTTAGAGCGTCGGCCTGCGGTCCTGAGAGACCCGGGTTCGGTTCCCGCTAAGGGCGCGTACCTCAGTTGCAGTTTGTCCCCGGCCCTGGTTGGTCGTGAGGGTGGCAGCCACTCGATGTGTTCCTTTCGCATCGGTGTTTCTCTCTCTCCCTCCCACTCTACCTGAACAAAAAATGGAAAAATGTCCTCCGGTGAGGATTAAAAAATAAATAAAAAAAAATAAATAATAAATAAATAAATAAATAAAAAGATTACAACTAAACTACAGAAGAGCCATCATTCAGAACTGCCTGACATCAAGCTGAATGGAAGGAAGTCTTACAACTATGAAATTAAAGAAGAAGCCACATTGAGATGGATTAGGAGGGCTGGAGGTGCTGAAGGGCTGACGGGCTGGTCTCATACCCACGTGCAGTGGATGAAATCAGGAGGATACCTCAGCTGTGAAGTGAGGAATCACTGTTTTACACCAGGCTCCCAACTCAGGGTTCCAGTGCCGAGAATCTCCATCACTTCTGGCTATTAAACCAGTGGGAACTGAGGCTGAGGCTGCTGGAGCCCCAGGCAGATCCTCTTAAAGGGTCCATTCACGGACTTACTCGGACCGCTCCTTCTGGGCTCCAGCATTGGGAAGGCAGCTTGAAAGGTACCAGAGACATATAGGGAAGAAATGAATTGTTCGGCATTGGGGCGTGAGCTGGAGGGGCAGCTTGCTGTGGGAGGCCATTGTTGCTTTGGTTAGCCCTTCCCTGGGGCAGCAGAAGGTAGTCATATCTGGGACTCCAGCAACCTGGCTTACACTGTTTGCCCTGTCCTGGTGATTCCCTGAGGCCCTGTCCCACTCAGCTTTCGGGCCCACCCAAGCTGTTTCCAGTGGCTTTACCATAGGATTGGCCTGTCTTGGATCCTGCTTCAGATTTTGCTAAAATCTCTCAAACAAGCAGCATCTGGTCTCAGCGAGCCCCATATCTCTCGTTAAGTGGTCCCAGGCTTAGCACTAGAAGCAGCCAGCCTTGGTTCACAACTTGGCATTGCCTGGACACCTCTAAGTTGAGTACAAGAAGCGGTTGTCTGCAGATCACTTTGTAGCTTATGCTCGGTGGCCCTGGGTAGAACACAGGCAGAGGCTGAGCTTGCCCCAGAGCCAGCACACCCAGTGGACAGCTTTAGACCACATTGAAGTACTACTACCCAACTACCTCCACAAGTGACACACTCAATGAGTAGACTCAGTGGGTACCAGAGCCCTGCTGAAGTAAGTCTTGCTCTGTGTGTTGGGCCCCTATACCGCTGATCCTCCAAGGGAGTCAGAGGCCAGTGGTCAGTGGGCATAGCCAGTCCTTCCAGTTGATTAGCCTGAGTAAATCTCTCCCATTGATGTGCCAACAGCAATCAAGACTCAATTACAAGAGAAGGGTGTACAGTCCATACTAGGAGTGCACCTTGAGGGCCCAGCTGGTGTGATCAGGGAGGCTGTGCCACTGGGCCCTATAGGACATGTACAACAATGGCCACCCTAAGAAGCCTAGGAGACATAGCAACTCTACCTAATACATAGACACAAACAGGGAAGCAGCCAAAATAAGAAGACAAAGAAACATGTCCCAAGTGAAAGAACAGAACAGAATTCTTGGAAAAGAATGAAACAAAATGGAGATAAGCAGTCAATCGGATGCAAAGTTCAAAACACTGGTTATAAGGATGCTCAAGGAATTTAGTGAGACCTTCAAGGAACTTAAGGAGAACTCCAAAGAACTTAGTGAAAACATCAACAATATAAAAAAGGACCAGTCAGAAATGAAGGATGCACTAACTGAAATAAATAATAATTTACTGGGAATCAATAGTAGTGTAGGTGAAGCCAACAAGCAAACCATTGAATTGGAATATAAAGAAACAAAAAACACCCAATCAAAACAGCAAAAAGAAAAAAGAATCCAAAAGTGTGAGGACAGTGTAAGGAGCCTCTGGGACAACTTCAAGCGTACCAACATTTACATCATGGAGGTGCCAGAAGGAGAAGGCAGAGAACAAAAAATTGAAAATCTATTTGAAATAATAGTGACAGAGAACTTCCCTAACTTGGTGAAGGAAACAGACATACATGTCCAGGAAGCACAGAGTCCCAAGCAAGAGGAACCTGAAGAGGCCCACACCAAGACACATCATCATCAAAATGCCAAAGGTTAGAAACAGAGAATCTTAAAAGCAGCAAGAGAAAAGCAGTTAGTTACCTATATAGGCTCTCCCATGAGACTGTCAGCCTATTTCTCAAAAGAAATTGCAGTCCAGAAAGGAGTGGCAAGAGATATTCAAAGTGATGAAAACAAACAACCTACAACCAAGATTACTCTATTCTGCAAAGCTGTCATTTAGAATCGATGGACATATAGAGTGTCCTAGACAAGAGAAAGCTAAAGGAGGTCATCACCACCAAACCAGTATTATATGAGATGTTGAAGGATCTTCTTGACGAAGAAGATACAAAATATGAATAAGAAAATGGCAATAAATATATATCTATCAACAATTGAATCTTCAAATGAAATGAGCAAGCAGAACAGAAACAAACTCATAGATGCAGAGAAATTTTGGTTGCTTGCCAAATGACAGGGGGTTGGGGGGATAGGTGAAGAAGATCAAGGAATTGAGAAGTACAAATTGGTTGTTAGATTGATGAACCTCAAAGGGAAGCTGGGAAAGATAAACCAAAAAACTTCTATGCATATATGCAGAACCAATGGACACAAACACTAGTGTGGGGAAGGCAGGAGGGGGATGAGATTGGGGAGAAGGGGGTCATTGGGGGGAAAAAAGGGGGGACATCTTTAATACATTCAACAATAAAGATAAGTTAAAAAAAACACACACAACAAAAATCATTGATTGACTTTCTCCTGCACAACCGTTACCAGGGATTGAGTCTGCAACCCAGACATGTGCCCTGACCAGGTATCAAACCGGCAACTTTTTGGTGCACAGGACAACACCCAACCACCTGAATCACGCTGGCCAGTGCATACAGTATTTTCATATTAATTCATTTTGTGCGCTTTATTTTTAGGAAACTCGAAGGAAGGAAGGCATTGTGAAGCTGAAACCTCACGAAGAACCTCTCCGTTCTGAGATCCTTAGTGGAAAATTCACCATCTTAGTGAGTCTTCATGGACCCCTCTTGTAATGTTTTATTATTTTTTTTGTAGCTGTTGTCCTCTTTGGACTTGGTTGCTGCATACCTTATCCTGAATGTAGAGTTTCAGCAGTCAAGAGCAGATGTGAAGAAGCTGTGCAGTCTGGCATAAAATTTTTCTAGTAATAATTGAAATTTTTGAGAATAAGTTGTTCAGTAGATTTAGAAAAGTTTCTTTATTGTTGCGTTACAGTTAGTTGAGGCCTTTGGGATGGGTAAATAATGTGGCAGAGGTCCATCTTACCTTACTGAATGCAAGCTCTCTCCAATTAGAAACCACAGCCTTTCAGGTAAGTATACAATGGGTGGATTTTATAGTTTTCCTCTATTGTTTTTTGGCATCCTGCCTGGGAAATTAGCTAATTAACAAGTGTAGACCATTTTTTAATCTCTGTAATTGAGGAGTTTAGATAATATGTTTTTTTCCTATCACTGAAATATAGTTGGGGGTGGGGAGTTGCTGAGAATCAGGCATGGAATGACATAAATTTTTTTCCCATTCTGAAGCAATTGATACAAGTCAAAGAAGTATTGCTAGTATCTATTCTCTTTATCTGAAAGCTGTGTCCAGGATATAGGAAGCCTTAGTGATTATTGGGATTTTCTATTTGATTTCTAAATGTTTCTTGTTGTATTTGTTCTAGAATGTTCGGGACCCAACAGGAGCCTCTATTGCCCTCTTCACTGCCAGATTGCATCATCCCCACAAGTCAGTCCAGCATGTGGTACTACAGGCTCTGTTTTATTTGCTAGACAGAGCTGTAGATAGGTAAGCATGGAGATTATCTTTTATTTTATTTTTTAATCCTCACCTCAGGGTATTTTCATTGATTTTTATTATATCATTTTAATTTTTTTATTAATCCTCACCCAAAGATTTTTTTTTCATTGGTTTTTATTTATTTATTTATTTTTTAAAGACAGGTATAGAAACATTGATGTGAGAGAGATACATCATTTGGCTCCCCCTCACCCCCACACCCCTCACTGGGGACTGAGCCTGCAACCAGGGCATGTGCTTTGACCAGAATTGAACTGGGACCTCTCAGTCCATGGGATGATGCTCAATCCACTTAGGCATACTAACCAGGCTCCACTGATTTTTAGAGAGAGTGGATGGCAGGGAGGGATGAGGGGGGGAGAGAGAGACATTGATATGAGAGAGACACACCAATTGGTTTCCTCCTGCACGCACACCAACAGGGGCTGGGGATTGAACCTGCAACCCAAGTATGTGCCCTTGACCAGGAATTGAACCCATGACTCTTTGGTGCATGGATCGGTGCTTCAACCATGGAGCCACATTGGCCAGAGCCCCACTGATTTTTAGATAGAGTGGGAGGGAGGGAGAAAGGCGGGGAGAGAAAGAGAGAGAAACATTTACTGGTTGCTTTCCGCCTGGGGCCAGCGATTGAATCTGCAGCCCAGGTTCATGCCCTTGACCAGGAATCAAACCCGAGACTCTTTGGTGTGCAGGCTGATGCTCCAACCACTGGGTCAAACTGGCCAGGGTTATGGAGATTATCTTTTAGGTGGTCTACATCCATTTGGGAAAGTGATAGTTCTTGATTTGATAAAGCTTAGCAGTGCCTTCCTTATGCTTCTCAGATGTGTCCTGGGCAGTGAGTGCTATGTATGGAAAATGTCCTATGTCCTTGAAGGCTTGGCAATGTTTCCAGGTACTATTAAGCTATTGGGTTTTCTGTATCTTTACCTGCTTGGCTCTTTTCAGAATAAAAGAAGCTGAGAAAGCCAATTAAATAGCAATTTTAAAAAATTTACTGATTAATTTTAAAGAGAGAGAGAGAAACACTGATTTATTGTTTCACTTGTCTATGCAGTTATTGGTTGCTTCTTGTATGTGCCCTGACCCGGGGATAGAAGCTACAACCTTGGCATATTTGGATGATGCGCTAACCAACTGGGCTACCTGGTCAGGACCTGTGCTGGTTCTTTTTGTTCATTCTTCCCTGAATGTTGGTTTTTAAAATCCTCTGGGGTCTCATTTTCTTTGTAAAATAGGGATAATGCCATTTAGCTCAGAGATTTTGAGAATCAATATTGAGGAGAGAATAGTCCAAAAGTATAAAGTTAAGCAAAATATCTTTATCAATAGGTATCTAAGCAAAAAGAACCAGCTCAGGTCACATCTCTCCCCCTCTAAGATAAATGGTATTATTCCTATTCTATAGACAGAGAAACTGAAGTCCCAGAAAGTTATGTGACTTTTACAGTCATCACATTCTGGTCCAACTAGGTCTAAGATCCTGTCTTTTTCTTGGCTAGAGCTATTTGTACCCTATTGTGTTGTTTTTCTGCCATACTTTTTACTTTAGTGCTTGCTTTACAGTTTGTTATTTCTCTGGATGTTATTGGCTGATCTTCTAGCTGATACCTGAGATAGTGAGACAGCTGTGCACAACTTTAATCATACTATGGACTTAGGGAATGGGAATAGCCAAAGGATTGTCTCAGTTGGAGCTCTCTGTCTAGTTCACTTGTTACTGCCTTGTTAATGTTACTTTCATAGTACTTAGCTTCAGCTTTTAATGCTTAGCAGAAGTTAGATCTAAACCACTCATAGCATTGTTCTGAAAAAGAGAAGTTATTAAGGAAAGAACACCAGTGGTCTTAGGGGCCCAGTTCTTCACAATTAGAGTGTTTCAGTTCTTCTTTTCTCTTTTTTTTTTTTTTTTTTTTTTTTTTTTTTTTTTTTTTTTTTTTTTTTTTTTTTTTTTTTTTTTATTATGGCCATTAATGCAATGATTTTCCTTCTTAAGTAAGCACCATGTTCTTTTTTTTTTTTTTTTATCCTCACACCCGAGGACATTTTTTGATATTTTGTTCAGATAGAGTGGAAGAGAGCGAGAGAGAAACATCGACGTGAAAGGGACACATCGAGTGGTCGCCACCCACACGACCTAACCAAGGCGGGGGACAAACTGCAACCGAGGTACATGCCCTTAGCGGGAACTGAACCCCGGTCTCTCTGGACCGCAGGCCGACGCTCTAACCGCTGAGCCAAACCGGCCAGGCTCAGTTCTTCTTTTCTATGTTTGGTCTTCAGCCATGATTTTCAGAATATAAGTTCCTTTGAAATGTACCAGAAAATTCAGTATTGGCCTTCCTCCTTGGGCAGCTTAGAAAGTCAGCTCCCATACAGTCATGGCAGTAGCCAAAGCTTGGTCTTTCCAGCGTGAGTATTAGATCCCACAGGAACACCACACAGGTAAACAGAATTAAAAATTTTCATGTTATCCATTTCTTTCTTAAAAACCTCAGTGACTCCTCATTGTTCAGAGAGTGCATATAAGATAGATGTGAACCCTTTTATTCAAGCAAAATATTCTCAGTAGTGAGAAGACATTCTTGTTTTCCCATGTTACCTTGAACCAGGATGGAAGAGGAAAGCCCTTCTCCCATGAAATTTTGCCCTTTTTAAAGGTCCAACTTCTATGACTGGCCTTTTACTACTCCAACTTGTCACAAATAATATTATTTTTACTCTGACTTTAATAGCAGTTATTTCTAATACTGATCATTTTGTATTTAATTATGCATGGCCTTATGATGTCATTTATTTATTTATTTATTTATTTATTTTTTAATTATTATTTATTTATTTATTTATTTTATCCTCACCCGAGGACATCTTTTGATATTTTGTTCAGATAGAGTGGGAGGGAGAGAGAGAGAGAGAAACATCGATGCAAAAGGGATGCATCGAGTGGCTACCACCCACATGACCCAACCAGGGCTGGGGACAAACTGCAACCAAGGTACGTGTCTTTAGTGGGAACTGAGCCCGGGTCTCTCTAGACCGCAGGTCAACACTAACCGCTGAGCCAAACCGGCCAGGGCTGATGTCATTTATTTTATACTTGTTTTTTCATCTACCACTAGATTGTAAGCTCCTTAAGGGCAAAGTACCTTCTTTTTAACATTATATAATGCAAAATTGCCAAATCTCCCTAGTTGGAGATGAAATGCTATTATAAATTTGCAAATACACATCATCCGTTGTCTTCAAAGTGATCTGTAACTGATCTTGTTTCATTGATAGTCCCTCACCCACTCCTTCCCTCCCCTCCATTTATTTGAAACATCTGAGAGACTGTTTTAAACTTCTTGGTGTTCCCAGTAGCATACAGCTTAGGAATCAAATTCAGGATGGAAGCAATTGTTCTTAGTAGAGAATTAGCTGTTATTGTAAACCTCATATTCTATGCCCAGAAAAGTGAAAACTCTATTGCATTTTATTTATTGCATGTACCTTCAGAGGATGAGCAGTTTTCGGAAATATAGAACCTGTATAGTTATGCAAATTATTTTTTAAAAGTTAAATTCTGTTTCCCTTGGCACTGTCTTCTCTTTGTTTCAGTCCCCTGCCACAAGCTGGAGCTGTGAGGGGAAAATCTGTAATTCTTTGAATTTGGCCTTTGATGAGTTTGTGGAGAACTGGGAAGTCTCTAGACCTGTATAGTAATTGTGCCATTTGATGAACAGCATCTTTGCTCTTGGTGAATCATAATTTCTCTGGGGTAGTAAAAAAGAATCAAGAATTAGCCCTGGCCGGTTTGGCTCAGCGGTTAGAGCGTCGGCCTGCGGTCCGGAGAGACCCGGGTTCGGTTCCCGCTAAGGGCACGTACTTCGGTTGCAGTTTGTCCCTGGCCCTGGTTGGTCGTATGGGTGGCAGCCACTCGATGTGTCCCTTCACGTCGATGTTTCTCTCTCTCTCCCTTCCTCTCTCTCCCTCCCACTCTATCTGTACAAAGAATGGAAAAATGTCCTCGGGTGAGGATAAAAAAAAAAAAAAAAAAAAAAAAAAAAAAGAATTAGCACCGACTGTAACACATTAGGGGCCATTTAAACCTAAGGCTGCTACAGAAACTTGGTTCTACCTCACAATTAGAGATTTTTTAAATGCTACTTTGTGAATTGGTGCTTCTGTCTTGGATTTTATTGAAAGGATAAAGTCATAGAGGCTTTCAGGAGGTCATACAAAAAAATTAGTGTACAAAATAACATGAGACTCTGATTTCAGGATAGTGCTTTAAGCCGAATTTTTTTCTCAGTTTTAAATAAATGTGAAAACTGTTGCTATCACCTGTGAATAGTCCAGTCAAATAATTTATTCTATTTATAGAATAAAGCAAGTAAGGATCTGGCTTGGTGGAAGAGAGAACTTTGAAAAGTCCTTAGGCATTAAGGAGATTGCATTGAGGAATACTTTTCATATCTTCATGTGTTCCTAACTTCAATCTGGGGATAGGCTTACCAACTTTCAATTTACTTTTAAAGATGTTTTTCAAAGACCATTTGTAGATTTTTCCTCCAATTCATAAGAGACGAATTCATAATCATTAAGCTTAGAGTTTTGTTTTATAGTTTTCCACAAGTGTAAACTATTTACTTAGTGATGGCTTCCAGTCCACTGGATTACAATTCAGTGACCAATCATGGATCTGTGTTGCAAGGACCATGTTAGGGACTATTGAGGATAATGAGTGAACAAAACACTTTTCTACTCTAGGAGAGAATCAGATAACTACACCAAGTTGGCATACTTTAACCGCAATAAAGATCCACAAGAAGATTTGTGGGGCTTCAAGAAGGTGAAGGATGGCAGTATATTTGATTAGAGTTACCAGAGAGATCTTCATGGAAGAGGAAACTTTTGAGCTGAACATGGAATGTTTTAGAATTTGGATAGGCAGATTCAGAGACATAAGAGGAAACAGTTCAAATTTTGATAACCTAGATGCTGTGGAACATTCTCAATTTAGGAGTTTTGCACTTGATAAACCAGAATAAATATGCATCACTAAGTATAATTCCAATTCCAGTTCCAACATGTGAGGCCTTTCCCCACACCACCAAGCAGTTCTTCAACACTAGCTCAGTGTTCCACAATTCACCTCAGTTCTGACACTATCTATCTGGAGATAGCATCAGATCCCACAGGTTAAGTGTTTTCAGTCCTACAAGACTGTCCCTTTCTACCCACTTCAGATAGCAATGGCAAGTCCAGGTTGTCACCTCTGCTTCTGACCAACAGACTGTGTAGATCAGAAGTTTCAACCACTACTTCCTTGGGTTTGATGAATTTGCTAGACTGGTTCACATAACTCAGACAAACATTTTATTTAGTAGATTACCAGTTTATGATAAAAGGATATAACCCAGGAACAACCAGATGGAAGGGGAGATGTACAGGGCAAGGTCTGGGGAAAAAAACACGTAGTTTCCATGCCCTCTCTGAGAGAGCCCTTCTCCAAACACCTCAAGTGTTCACCAACCTGAAAGTTCTCTGAACCCCATCCTTTTGAGTTTTTATGGAGGCCTCATTACTTAGGCCTGATTAATTAAATTGTTAGCCATTGGTGATTGAACTCAGTCTCTAGCCCACTCTTCTTCCCAGGTGGAGGGGCTGAAAGTGCCAGCACTCTAATCCTGGTGTTTGGTTTCCCTGGCAACTAGCTCCTATCTTTGGTGACTTAGGGACAGTCCAGCAGTCACCTCAATAACATAACAGATACCTTTATTGAGCTCACTTAGAAAATTCCAAGAGTTTTCTGAACTCTGCCAGAAATAGGGTCGAAGACCAAATATATAGTTCTTATTAAAAATTACAGTATCGCCCTGGCCGGTTTGGCTCAGAGGTTGGAGCGTCGGCCTGCGGTACAGAGAGACCTGGGTTCGGTTCCCGCTAAGGGAACGTACCTCGGTTGCAGTTTGTCCCCGGCCCTGGTTGGTCGTGCGGGTGGCAGCCACTCGATGTGTCCCTTCACATCGATGTTTCTCTCTCTCTCTCTTCCTCTCTCTCCCTCCCGCTCTATCTGAACAAAAAATGGAAAAATGTTCTCGGGTGAGGATAAAAAAAAAAAAAAAAATTACAGTATCACCCTGGCTGGTTTGGCTCAGTGATTATAGCATCGGCCCAGATACCAATGAGTCGTGGGTTCAATTCCAGTCAAGGGCATGTACCTCTGTTGCGATTCGTACCCGCCTCTGGTTGGGGTCGTGTAGGAGGCAGCCACTCGATGTGTGCCTTTCACGTTGATGTTTCTCTCTCTCTCTGTTCCTCTTTCTCCTTCCCACTCTACCTGAACAAAAATGGAAAAATGTCCTCCAGTGAGGAGGATAAGAAAAAAACCCCACAATATAATAAGCATAGCAGATACCAAAGGTAAATCATCTTTTCGTAAGACTAGTGTTCAGGGAACTGGTTATTTTGGCCCCAAATGTGTTCCATACTTTTGTTTTTGCCCAGGCTTTCAACCTGCTTTATGCATCTGATTACTTAAATGTTTTTGTTTAATGGTTGATTTACAGCTTTGAAACTCAGAGGAATGGACTGGTATTTATCTATGACATGTGCGGTTCTAATTATACCAACTTTGAGCTGGATCTTGGCAAGAAAGTCCTAAACCTGCTGAAGGTAAGGCTGTAACAGGGTCCTTTTAACTCTTCTATAGTGGTTAGGATACCTTTTTCTGTTCTTTGGGAGATTTAGGAATGATGTAAACTGTAGACATTGTATTCCATTTAAAGATCACCTGTAAATGATTAGTAATAACTGCTTCCTCAGAACAAGAAATGGTCTTAAAAGTAAAATGGGAAGAATTTAAATAAGAAATGCACAAGAACATTCTGAATCATAAAGGTGTGAGATGTTTCTTTTCTGGAGTTTTGTAGAGTAAGAATTAATGAAGTCCTAGTCAGAAATATGCCCCCCCAAATATGTGCCCCAACAAGGACTTGAACGCACACCCTAAGTATGTGCACTGAGCGGAAATAGAATCTAAAACCTTTTGGTGTATGGAACAATGTTTTAAGCAACTGAGCTACCCAACCAGGGCCAGAAATACGTATTACATTACAACTTAGTACTCAAAAGTGTATGTATACTTACACATACATGTATAGTTGCATACATAAATAAGGTTCTTAATCTCTTATCACAAACTCTTAGGTTCAGAGGTGTTTTTTAATATTTTGAACTTTAAAAAATTATATGTATGCCACACTATAATGAAACAATATTTCTGCAATGGAATGTATTATTCATAATGAATGGAGAAAAATAAAAGTTATGAATAGCATAGGGCATTTCAGGTTAGATTTTGCTGCCCTGTGAGTTTTTGCACCAAACTTACAAAAGAAATTTAAGATTTTTAGAGTTATTTAGATTTCAGAATCTGTGGATAGGGGTGTGTGTACATATTTATAAAACAAAACAAAAACGTTGCATAAAATAAACTTTACGCTGGGTCTGGCAAGTTTGGCTTAGCAGTTAGAGTGTTGGTCCACAGACTAAAGGGTCTTGGGTTCAATTTCAGTCAAGGGCATGTACCTGGCCAGGGCAGGGTCATGTAGGAGATAACCAATTGATGTGTGTCTCTCTCATTGATTTTTCTCTCTCCTTTCCTTCTCTAAAAATCAGTGGAAAAATAACCTATCCTTGGGTGAGGATTAACCAAAAAAAAGATTTTGGCTATTGTAAATAACGCTGCTATGAACATAGGGGTGCATATATTCTTTATTTTATTTATTTATTTTTGACAGTATTACAGATTTCTATATTTTCCCCTTTTACCCCCCTCCACCCATTCCCCCACTTCAACCCAAAGCTTCTCCACACTATTGTCTCTGTCCATGGATTCCTTTGTCAAATATTAATTGACCATATAGGCATGGGTTGATTTCTGGGCTCTCTGTTCTGTTCCATTAATCAATATACCTGTTCTTGTACCAGGAGCAGGCTGTTTTGATTACAGTGATTTGTTAGTATAGTTTGATATCCAGTATTGTGATCCCTCCAACTTTGTTCTTCTTTCTCAAGATTGCTGAGACTAACTTAGATCTTTTGGGTCCATAGAAATTTTTGGAATATATGTTCTAAATTGTGAAGTATGCCATTGATTTTTTTTTTAAAATATGTTTTCATTGATTTTTTTTAGAGAAAAAGGGAGAGAGAGATAAGAAACATTGATGTGAGAGAGAAACATCGATCAGCTGCAACATGGTATAGGCTTCCACTTGTGTGCATCTTCCTCTATTTCTTTCTTCAATGTCCTATAGTTTTCTGAGTAACCTCCTTAGTTAAGTTTATTCCTAGGTACCTTATTTTTTTGTTGGAATAGTCAGTGGTATTGTTTTCTTGGTTTCTCTTTATGAGAGTTTGTTATTGGTGTATAAAAATGCCACTGATTTTTGGGTATTAATTTTGTATCCTGCTACTTTGCTGAATTCATTTATTAGATCTGGTAGTTTTTTGTTGGAGTCTTTAGGGTTTTATATGTGCAGTATCATGTCATCTACGAATAATGACAGTTTTACTTCCTCCTGTCCAATTTGGATGCCTTATATTTCTTCTTGTCTGATTGCTATGGCTAGGACTCTCAGCACTATGTTGAAAAAGAGTAGTGAAAGTGGACATCCTGGTCTTGCTCCTGATCTTAAGGGAAACACTTTTAATTTTTACCCACTGAGTATGATATTGGATATAGGTTTTTCATATATGGACATTATTTTGTTGAGGTATGATTTCTTTTTTTCCCATCTTGCTGAGTGTTTTTATCATAGATGGGTGCTGGATTTTATCAAATGCTTTTTCTGCATCTATTGATATGATCGTGTGATTTTTATTCTTTATTTGATGTATCACATTTACTTATTTACAGATATTGTACCAGCCTTGCATCCCTGGAATAAATCTCTCTTGGTCATGGTGTAGGATCATTTTAATGTGTTGCTGGATCAGTTTGCTAATATTTTAATGCGGTTTTAGCATCTATGTTCTTTAGGGATATTCTTCCTATACTTTCTTACTTTGTAGTGTCTTTATCTGGTTTTGGAATTTTTATAATTGTGGCCTTGTAAAAAGAGTTTGTAAGTCTCCCCTCCTCTTGAATTTTTTGGAATAGTTTGAGAAGGCTAGACATTAACTTTTTGTTTGAATGTTTGGTAAAATTTGCCTGTGAAGTCATCTTGTCCAGGATTTTTGTTTGCTGGTGTTTTTTGATTACTGCTTCAATTTCATTAGTTGTTATTGGTCTATTCAGGTTTTCTGATTCTTCTTGATTGAGTTTGGAAGATTGTATGTTTCTAGGAATTTGTTCATTTCACCCAACTTGTTCAATTTTTTGGCATATAATTGTTCATATTATTTTCCTACAATCCTTTGTATTTCTGTGGTATGAGTTGTTACTTCACCTCTTTTGTTTCTGATATTATTTATTTGGGTACTCTTTGTTTCTTGGTGAGTCTGGCTAAAGGTTCATTAATTTTGTGTACCTTTTCAAAGAACCAACTTTTGGTTTCATTTATCTTCTATGTATATTTTTTAGATTCTGTGTCATTTATTTCCACTCTGATCTTTATTATTTCCTTCCTTCTGCTAACTCTGGGCTTTTCTTTCTTTTATATTTTTTAAAAATATGTATATTTTTTTGTTTGTTTTGTCTTTTTGTTTTTTCTAAGGGCCTTCCGGTAAAAATCGTAAGACCTACTAGACAAATTTAAAAAGAGCTGTAAGCACTTAAAATATGTTTTTAATGATTTTAGAGAGACAGAAAAGGAGGGGGGAGAGAGAAACATCAATATGAGACATTGATCAGCTGCCTCCTGCACACCCTGTACTAGGAATTGAACCCACAATGTGGACATATGACCTGACTGAGAATCGAACCACTGACCTTTCAGTGCATGGGATGATGCTCAGTCAACTGAGCCACACTGGCCAGGGCTGGACTTTTCTTGTTGTTTTCTTTCTAGTTCTAATAGATGTAGGGTTAGTATTTATTTGAGGTTCTTGTTGTTTCTTTCTTTTCTTTTTGTTAATCTTCACCCGAGGATATTTTTTCATTGATTTTTTTTTAGAGAGTGGGAGGGAGGGAGGGAGAGAGAGAGAAAGAGAGAAACATTGATGTGAGAGAGACACACTGATGGGCTGCCTCCCACATGACCCTGACTAGTGCTAGGGATAGAACCTGCAACCCAGGTACATGCCCTTGATCAGGAATTGAACCCACGACCCTTAAGCCAATAGGTGACACCCTAACCATTGAGCAAAACTGGTCAGGGCAATATTTTTGTTGTTTCTTGATGTAGGCCTGTAGTGCTGTGAACGTCCCTCTCAGGACTGCTTTCTCTATGTTTCATACATTTTTGGTTGTTGCATGTTCTTTTTCGTTTAATTCCAGGTAATTTTAGTTTCTTCCTTATTGTTTAATAACATGCTATTTATACTCCTTGTGTTTGAGTGTTTTTGAGTTTTTTTTTTAATTGTTGTTGATTTCTAGTTTCATGCTAATGTGTTCTGAGTAGATGCTTTGTATGATTTTAATCTTCTTGATTTTGTTAAGACTTATTTTGTGTCCTAACATGTGGTCTGTCTTTGATAATATTCTATATTCACTTGAGAAGAATATATGCTTTGCTGCTCTGGGATTAAATATACCCTAAATATCAATTAATTCCATCTGCTCCAGTGTGTCATGTAAGGTTGTTGTTTCCTTGTTTATTTTTGTCCAAAAGATCTATCCAGTGATGTTAGAGGAGTGTTAAACTTCCCTACTATGACTATATGGCTGTCAATCTTTTTCTTAAATCCACCAAGAGATATTTTTTATATATTTAGTGCATATATGTTTACAAGGGTTATGTCCTTTTGTTGGATCAATTCCTTTATTATTAATAGCAACCTTCTTTGTCTCTTATTATGGCCTTTGTTTTGAAGACTGTTTTGTTAGATAAGAGTATTGCTACTCCAGCTTCTTTTCATTTCTATTTGCATGGAATTTATTTTTCCATCCCTTCACTTTCAGTCTGGTATGAATCTTTGTTCTGAGGTGGGTCTCTTGTAGACAGCATATATATGGATCATGTTATCTTAACCAATTACTTACCCGGTACTTTTTGATTGGAACATTTAATTCGTTTACATTTAAGGTTGTTATTGAGAGATACTTATTTATTGCCATTTTTTTGTTTTTTTAATCTTCATCCGAGGATATTTTTGCATTTTTCTCAGATAGAGCAGGATGGAGAGAGGAAGGAAGAGAGAGAGAAACATCGATGTGAGAGAGACACATCAAGTGGTTGCCACTCACATGACCCCAACCTGGGCCAGGGATAAACTGCAACTGAGGTATGTGCCCTTAGCGGGAACCAAACCTGGGACTCTTTGGTCTGCAGTCGATGCTCTAACTGCTGAGCCAGACCGGCCAAGGTGCCATTTTTTTCTTAATACCTATGTTTCTCTCTCTATTTCTTCATTTTTTTAAGGCATTTTTTTTTTTTTTTTTAATTTCTTGCAGTGCTGGTTTGGTGGTAATGAACTCCTTTGGCCCTTTTTGTCTAGGAATGTATTTTACCTTCAATTTTAACATTTTTATTTTTCCTATCCTCACCCGAAGACATTTTCCCATTTTTTGTTCAGATAGAGTGAGAGGGAGAGAGAGAAAGAGAAACATCAGTGTGAAAGGGATACATCGAGTGGTTGCCACCCGCACGACCCAACCAGGGCCAGGGACAAACTGCAACCGAGGTATGTGCCCTTAGCGGAAACCGAACCCAGATCTCTCTGGACCACAGGCCTATGCTCTAACTGCTGAGCCAAACTGGTCAGGGCAACCTTTGCCATTTTAATTATGATGTGTCGCCCTGGCCAGTTTGGCTCAGCGGTTGGAGTGTCGGCCTGTGGACCAGAGAGTCCCAGGTTTGGTTTCTGCTAGGGGCACGTACCAAAAAAAGAAAAAAGAAAAATTATGATGTGTCTTGGTATGGGTCTCTGCTTCATCTTCACTGGGACTCTGTCTTTCCTGAACTTGTGTGATTTTTTTCTTTCACCAGGTCAGGGAAGTTTCCTGTCATTATTTCTTCAACCAGGGTTTCTATTCCTTATGCACTTTACTCCTTCTGGTGCTCCAATAATGTAGATATTGTGTCATGTTGTTCCAAAGTTCTTTAAATATTCTTGTTTTTGTTTTGTTTTTTATCTTTTTTGTTGTTCTTCTGATTGGGTGTTTTTTTTCCTTTTATTTCTTTTTAAAAATATATTTTTTTCTTTATTGATTTTAGAGAGAGAGAAAGGAAGATAGAAACATTGATAAGAGAGAATATCAATTGGTCACCTCCAGCATGCCCCCCACTGGGGATTGGGCCCACAAACTGGGCATGTGTCCTGACTGGGAATTGAACGCGTGACCTCTTGGTGCATGGGTTGATGCTGAACCACTGAGCCACACCGTTCAGACTGGGTGTTTTTTTTCTACCTTGTTTTCTAAATTGCTGATTCGATCCTCTGCTTGATCCAGCCTACTTTTAATTCCTTCCACTGTATTTTTTTAAAATTTTTTTCCTTTATTGATTTGAGAGAGAAAGGAAGGTAGAGGGAGAGAGAGATAGAAACATCAATGAGAGAGAACATTGATTGGCTGCCTCCTGCATGCCCCACACTGGGGACTTGGCCCACAATCTGGGCATGTGCCCCGACCAGGAATCAAACCAGTGACCTCTTGGTGCATGGGTTGATGCTCAACCACTGAGCCACTCTGGCTGGGCCTTCCACTGTATTTTTGAGGTCCAGTATGTATGTTTCATTGCCAACAGTTTATTTATGTCCTTTGTCATGCTGATGTAGTTCCCACTAAATTCCTTTTAGCTTTCTTTAAGTTCCTTGTAGTTCTCTCTCCTTGCTCAACCTTACAACCATTACTCTGAACTCTGTGTCTGATAAATTGCTTGCCTCCATTTCATTTAGCTGTTATTTATTTATTTATATAATTTTTATCCTCACCCGAGGACATTTTTTTTTGCATTTATCTTCAGATAGAGCAGGAGGGAGAAAGGGAGGAAGAGAAACATCGATGTGAGAGAGACACATCAAGTGTTTGCCACTCACACGACCCCACTGGGACTGGGGACAAACTGCAACTGAGGTACATGCCCTTAGTGGGAACCGAACCCGCGACTCTCTGGTCCGTGGGTCGATGCTTTTACCACTGAGCCAAACAGGCCAGGGCCATTTAGTTGTTTTTATGGAGATTCTTCCTTTTCTTTCATTTGCTTTTTGTTATTGTTGCTGTCTCTTTGTGTTTATTTTTATGTATTAGATAGAACTGCTATGACTCCCAATCTTCATGGGGTGGTCTTATGTAATAAGTGTCCTGTGGGACCCGGTAGTGCACTCTCCTTGATCTCCTGATCTGGATGCTCTATAAATGTCCCTTGTGTGGGTTATGTTGTAATTGGCTCTTGGTTGTTGTTTTCCCATTCATGGGTGGGATCTTCCCCCTGGCTGGCTAACTGTGAGGCTCAACCCTGACCATGTCATGCAAGCTGTTGTACAGTTGCTGACAAAACAAAGTAACATAAAACCAACCAAAAATATACAAAAGAACCCAACAACAATAGCAAAAACAGCTATAAGAGAATAGAGAATTAGAAAAGAGGAAAGACAATGATATTAATAAAATAAGATAATATAATGAATATGATTAGGAAAAAGGAAGGAAAAAGAATATGAAAGCAAGGATGGGCCCTCTGAGTTGCCATTCAGACTTCAGGGAAGATCATGGGTGTGTTGCCCCCATCCCAGGGCCATATGTCTGAGTATGTCCTGGACATTTCCCTGACCTCGTAGGCAGGCTGATGGAGTCTACTGGAAGTAAGCTGGGAGTTCATATAAGCTCTTCCATTTGGGTGAAGCGCCAGTTAGGTTCCCGGGTAAGTGGGGAATTGTCTTGCCCCATAACCAGTCACTGGTGCCTCCTGAGACTGCTCAGACCTGTAGGCTTGGCCTCTTGTGCTGCCTCCTCAGCAGGGATTGAGACATAGAGCAGGGTGAGTGGGATTCCAGAGTTGGGGTGAACTGTACTCCAGAGGGCAGGGGTAATTGCCTTTCCCCAGGCTATTGCTGTTGGTAGTGGCTTGCACCTCTCAGGACAAATGGCTGCTGCGGTGTGGGAGGGGGTGGTGGTGCAGGATCGGATTTGGGGAATGACTGAGCACAGGAATCCCAGCAGCCATTCTCCCATGTCTTTCCCCAGTGCCTCCTACCCCAGATTCTCCTCAGGCTACTCCAGGCCATACCACCCTCCCTCTGCCAAAGCCCAGGATGAAAGGCTGGGCACAGAAATCCTATGCTTTGGTCCTTTAGGAACAAAAAGTGGCTTTGTCTCTGGCAGGCTCCATTTCTCCCTGGTGAATAAATGCCCCACTTCTGTCACTTCTGGATACTACATGGGCAGTGTCTGGGCTGGGGATCAAATCTACAACCCAGGTATGTGCCTTTGACTGGGAATTGAACCTGTTACCCTTTAGTCTGCGAGCCAATGCTGTAACTTCGGACCCAAACTGCTCAAGGCTCGTTCTTCATATATTATTGACACTAATGCATTTATGAGTGAGAGTGTGTGTGTGTGTGTGTATTAATATATACTGCCTTAGTTTATAGCTTTTCTTTTTCATGTTTTATAAAGCCCTCTGCCTAACAGAAGTTCTTAACTATAATGTGGTTTAACATGTTTGAATTTTCTTTTCTGTTTAATGTGTTTACATCGTAAATCCTTCCATATTACAAAATCAGGAAATATATTAACTATATTTTTTCTTTACTGTTCTATCACTGTTTCCATATGTATTAATTTCTTAGTTGATTAAAAAAAAAATTATCTTTATTGTTGAAAGTGTTACTCTTAAAAGAAAAAAAGAAAGTATTACTCTTTTTCCTCCATTGACCCCCACCTCCCCATTCCCATCCCACTCCTGCCTTCCCCACATATTGTCTGTATCCATTTGTAATGCGTATATGTGTATAAATTCTTTGGTTTATCTCATCCCATCCCTCCTCCTCCTTCCCTCTAAGGTTCATCAGTCTAACAAACAATTTGTACTTCTTTTTTTTTTTTTTCCCCTTTATTGATTTTAGAGAGAGAGGAAGAGAGAGATAAAAACATTGATGAGAGAGAACATTGATTGACTGCCTCCTGCATGACCACCACTGGGGATTGGGCCCACAACCTGGGCATGTGTCCTGACTGGAAATCGAATTGGCAACCTCTTGGTGCATGGTAATTTTGATGTGGTTGTGGGTTGATGCTCAACCACTGAGCCACACTGGCCAGACACAATTTTTACTTCTTTATTCCTTTACCTTTTTTGCCCATTCCCCCAAACTCCCTCCCAACTGACAACCAACAAAAAGTCTTGTGTATCTGTGAGTCTGTTTCTGTTCTGCTTATTTTGTTTGTAAATTCAATTATTGAAAGATATGCATTGATTGCCATTTTATTGCTCATATTTTTTATCTTGTTCAAGAAGAACCTTCAACATTCATATAATGGTTTAGTGTTGATGAACTCCTTTAGTGATAAAAGAGCTGGGAAGCTCTTTTATATGTTTATCAATTCTAAATGATAGCTTTGCAGGATAGTCATCTTGGTTGTAGTTCCTTGTTTTTGATCACTTTGAATATTTCTTGCCAGTCCCTTCTGGCCTGCAAAGTTTCTTTTGAGAAATTAGCTGACAGTCTTATGGGAGCTCCCTTGTAGGTAACTAACTGCTTTTCTCTTACTGCTTTTAAGATTCTCTCTTTGTATTTAACCTTTTGCATTTTGATGATGATGTGTCTTGGTGTGGGCCTCTTGGGGTTCATCGTGTTTGGGACTCTCTGTGCTTCCTGGACTTGTATGTCTGTTTCCTTCACCAAGTTAGGGAAGTTTTCTGCCATTATTGTTTCAAATAGGTTTTCAATTTCTTGTTCTGTCTCTTCTCCTTCTGGCACCCCCAAGATGCGAATGTTGGCATTCTTGAAGTTGTCCCAGAGGCTCCTTAACTAGCCTCATTTTTTTTTTTTTAAATAAATTATTTATTTATTTTTTTGTTACAGATATTTTACCTTTTTTACCCCATTGGCACCCCCCACCCCACCCCACGTCCGCCCCATCGCCGGCTTAGTTGTCCATGTCCATAGGTCATGCACACATGCATATAAGTTCTGTGGTTCATCTCTTCCCACCTCCCCACCCCCTCTTCTGAGGGATGTCAGTCTGTGCCCTACTTCCATGTTTCTGGGTCTACTGTATTCCTCAGACTGTTATGTTCATTATATTCCGTATATAAGTGAGATCATGTGGTATTTGTCTTTTTCTGCTTGGCTTCTTTCACTTAGGATAATACTTTCCAGGTCCCTCCATGTCGTCTCAAAGGATAAGAGATCTTTCTTTCTTACCGCTGCATAGTACTCCATTGTGTATATGTACCACAGCTTTTTTATCCATTCGTATACTGGTGGACACTTGGGCTGTTTCCAGATCTCAGCTATTGTAAATAGTGCTGCTATGAACATGGGGGTACATATATTCTTCCTGATTGGTGTTTCAGGCTTCTTAGGGTATATTCCCAGCAGTGGGATCACTGGGTCAAATGGAAGTTCAATTTTTAATTTTTTGAGGTAGCACCATATTGTTTTCCATAGCGGCTGCACCAGTCTGCATTCCCACCAGCAGTGTATTAGAGTCCCCTTTTCTCCACACCCTCGCCAACACTTGTTGTTTGATGATTTGTTGATGGCGGCCATTCTGACAGGTGTGAGGTGATACCTCATTGTTGTTTTAATTTGCATCTCTCTGATGATTAGTGATGTTGAGCATTTCTTCATATGTCTCTTGGCCATTTGTATCTCCTGTTTGGAGAGGTGTCTATTCAGCTCCTCTGCCCATTTTTTAATTGGGTTCTTTGTCTTCCTTTTGTGGAGTTGTATGAGCACTCTATATATATTGGAAATTAACCCCTTATCTGATACATCATTGGCAATGATGTTCTCCCATACAGTGGGTTGCCTTTCCATTTTGATGGTTGTTTCTTTTGCTGTGCAGAAGCTTTTTAGTTTGATGTAGTCCCATGTGTTCATTTTTCTCCTTTATTTCTGTTGCCTTAGGTGATGTATCAGTGAAAATTCTGCTCCGTATGATGTCCGAAATTTTGTTGCCTACATTTTCTTCTAGAATTTTGATGGATTCACGGGTCACATTTAAGTCTTTTATCCATTTTGAGTTTATTTTGTGTATTTGGTGTAAGTTGATGGTCTAGTTTCATTTTTTTGCATGTAGCTGTCCAATATTCCCAACAACATTTATTAAAGAGGCTGTCTTTACTCCACTGTATGCTCTTGCCACCTTTGTCAGATATTAATTGAGCGTATTGCCTTGGGTCCATTTCTGGGTTTTCAGTTCTGTTCCACTGGTCTATATGCCTGTTCTTGTGCCAGTACCAGGCTGTTTTGGTTACAGTCGCTTTGTAGTATAACCTGATATCTGGTATTGTGATCCCACCTACTTTGTTCTTCTTTTTCAAGATTGCTGTGGCTATTCGGGGTCTTTTTTGGTTCCATATGAACTTTTGAAGTATTTGTTCTAGTTCTATGAAATATGTCGTTGGTATTTTGATTGGGATTGCATTGAATCTATAGATTGCTTTGGGTAGTATGGACATTTTAATTATGTTAATTCTTCCAATCCATGAACAGGGTATGTGCTTCCACTTTTTTATATCTTCCTCTATTTCTTTTTTCAATGACCTGTAGTTTTCTGCAAATAGGTCCTTTACTTCTTTGGTTAAGTTTATTCCTAGGTATCGTAATTTTTTTGGAGCGATGGTAAATGGGATTGTTTTTTCAGTTTCTCTTTCTGTGAGTTCATCATTGATGTACAAGAATGCCGTCGATTTCTTGACGTTAATTTTGTATCCTGCTACTTTGCCAAATTCATTTATTAAGTCTAGTAGATTTTTGATGGAGTCTTTAGGGTTTTCTATGTATAATATCATGTCATCTGCAAATAATGACAGTTTCACTTCCTCCTTTCCAATTTGGATCTCTTTGATTTTTTCTTCCTGTCTGATTGCTGTGGCTAAGACTTCCAGTACAATGTTAAATAAGAGTGGCGAAAGTGGTCATCCCTGTCTTGTTCCTGTTCTTAATGGAAATGTTTTTAGTTTCTGTCCATTGAGTATGATGTTGGCTGTAGGTCTTTCATATATGGCCTTTATTATGTCGAGATATGATCCCTCTATTCCTACATTGCTGAGCGTTTTTATCAGAAATGGATGCTGGATTTTGTCGAATGCTTTATCAGCATCTATTGATATGATCATGTGGTTTTTATTCTTCATTTTGTTTATGTGGTGTATCACGTTTATTGATTTGCGAATATTGTACCAGCCTTGCATCCCTGGAATGAATCCCACTTGGTCATGGTGAATAATTTTTTTGATGTATTTCTGGATCCGATTTGCTAATATTTTGTTCATGATTTTGGCGTCTATGTTCATCAGGGATATTGGCCTGTAGTTTTCTTTCTTCGTAGTGTCTTTTTCTGGTTTTGGAATTAGAATTATGCTGGCCTCATAGAACGTGTTTGGAAGTCTTCCTTCTTCTTGAATCTTTTGAAATAGTTTGAGGAGAATGGGTGTTAGTTCTTTTTTGAATGTTCGGTAAAACTCCCCTGTGAAGCCATCTGGGCCTGGGCTTTTGTTGCTGGGAGAGTCTTGATTACTTCTTCAATTTCCTTAGTTGTTATTGGTCTGTTCAAGTTTTCTATCTCTTCCGGGAATAGTTTTGGGAGACTGTGTGTTTCTAGAATTTTGTCCATTTCGCTTAGATTGTCGAATTTGTTGCCATATACTGTAATTGTTCATAGTAGTTGTTAATGATCTTTTGTATTTCCGTGGTGTTAGTTGTTACTTCTTCTCTTTCATTTCTGATTTTGTGTATTTGGGTTCTCTCTCTTTGTTTCTTGGTGAGTCTAGCTAAGGGTCCATCAATCTTGTTTATCTTTTCGAAAACCCAGCTCTTTGTTTCATTGATCCTTTGAATCGTTTTTTTTTGTCTCTATGTCATTTATTTCTGCTCTGATCTTTACTATTTCCTTCCTTCTACTTGCTCTGGGGTTTTCTTTTTGTTTGCTTTCTAATTCTTTAAGTTGTGAGGTTAGACAGTCAATTAGAAATTTTTCTTGTTTTTTGAGGTAGGCCTGTAGTGCTATGAACTTCCCTCTCAGAACTGCTTTCGCTGCATCCCATAGATTCTGTGTTGTTGTGTGTTCATTTTCATTGGTTTCCCGGAAGTTTTCAATTTCTTCCTTGATCTCCTCGGTGACCCATTCATTGTTTAATAACATGCTATTTAGCCTCCATGTGTTGAAATGTCTTTGCATGTTCTTGTTGCAATTGATTTCTAGTTTCATGCCATTGTGATCTGAGAAGATGCTTGATATGATTTCAATATTCTTGAACTTGTAGAGATTTAGTTTGTGTCCTATCATGTGGTCTATCCTTGAGAATGTCCCATGTGCACTTGAGAAGAATGTGTATTCTGTAGTTTTGGGGTGTAATTCTCTGTAGATATCTGTTAAATCCATTTGGTTTAGTGCTTCATTTAGAGTCTCTGTTTCCTTGCTAATTTTTTGCCTAGAGGATCTATCCAGTGCTGTCAACGGGGTGTTGAAGTCCCTTGCTATGATTGTATTGTTGTCGATTTCTCCTTGGAAGTCCTCCAGAAGTTTTTTAATATATTTTGGTGCTCCTATATTGGGTGCATATATGTTTATCAAGGTTATATCTTCCTGTTGGATAGATCTTTTCAATATTATATAGTACCCTTCTTTGTCTCTAGTTATGGTCTTCATTTTGAAATCTATTTTATCAGATATGAGAATTGCTACCCCAGCTTTTTTTTGCTTTCCATTTGCTTGGACAATTTTTTTCCTTCCTTCACTTTCAACCTATGTGAGTCTTTTGTTGAGAGGTGGGTCTCTTGTAAACAACATATAGATGAGTCATGCTTTCTTATCCAATCAGCTACTCTGTGTCTTTTTATGGGAGCATTCAATCCATTTACGTTTAAGGTGATTATTGATATGTACTTATTTATTGCCACTTTTGTTTCATGTGGTTCTATTTTTCTTCCCATTTCTCCTGGTAATTACAGCAGTCCTTTTAACATTTCTTGCAGTGCTGGTTTGGTGCTAATGTATTCCCTTAGCCTTTTTTTGTCTGGGAAGCTATTTATTTGATCTTCTATTTTGAATGATAGCCTTGCTGGGTAGAGTAGTCTTGGATTCAGATTCTTGTTTCTCATGACTTTGATTACTTCATGCCATTCCCTTCTGGCCTGTAGTGATTCTTGTGAGAAGTCAGCTGATAGCCTTATGGGGTTTCCTTTGTAGGTAACCTGTTGCTTATCTCTTGCTGCTTTTAGGATTCTCTCTTTGTCTTTAATTTGTGGCATTTTAATTACTATGTGTCTTGGTGTGGGTCTGTTTGGGTTCTTCTTACTTGGGACTCTCTGTGCTCCTTGAACTTGAATGCCTTCTTCCTTCACCAAATTAGGGAAGTTTTCTGTCACTATTTTTTTTAATATATTCTCTGTCCCTTGCTCATTTTCTTCTTCTTCAGGGACTCCTATGATGCAAATATTATTGCGTTTCCAGTTGCCCCATAGTTCTCTTAAGCTGTCTTCCTGTTTTTTAATAGTTCTTTCCTTTTGTTTTTCTGATTGGTTGATTTTTTTCTACCCTGTCTTCTAATTCACTGATCCGGTCCTCAGCTTCCTCTACTCTGCTTTTTAAACCTTCCAATGTGTTTTTCATTTCTGATATGTCATTTTTTATCTCTTCTTGGTGGTTTTTAATTTCCAATTGGCTTATTTTCAGTGTCTCTATGTCCTTACTCATGCTGTTCAGCTTCCTCAAGATCATGGCTCTGAATTCTAGCTCTGTTAACATGCCTAATTGCTCCACATTGATCTCATCTTCTGCGGAGGTCTCTTGCTCTTTCATTTGGCTTCTGTTTCTGTGTTTCACCATTTTGGCTATCACTGTGGGCTTTGGAGCCTGTCAAGTTTTTCCTGTGGTTGTTGGTGTTCTGCTGTTTGTGGCTCCCTCTCCTGTGTTTAGATGAGCGAGGGAGGACCCACGTTGAACACCACTGTCAGCTCTTACTTTCCTGGTTAAAGTTGCCAGCCCAGGAAAGGTACTGTTATCTTCTAGCTTTTTGCCTGGAGGCTAGCAGTCTAGGTTGCTTGATGAGTTTTGGGTTGTCAGTTGATTGAAAAGCTCCCTCAGGTGCTTGGCACAAGGGGATTTCAGGAGGGTGGGGCAGATGCTGGTTGTTAGTGAGCCTCAATTAGCACTTCAATGGCCCACAGGGTGGGGTTGGATCTCCGAGGGAGGGGCTGCTGCCTCTCCCCAGAGCCCTTGGAAGGAGCAGTATGCCCACCGTCCTGCGTGGCTGCACTCAGCCAAAGCTCTGAGCACCCTCCAAATCCTGAGTGTCCCAACACAGTTCCAGTCCAGTCTGCCCTCCCTCTGCCGGAACCCAAGGTGAGTGGCTGTGGCTGTTTTAGCCTCTGTCCCGGCTCTGCACTGTGGAGCCGCCTGGGAGTGTAACCCGAGGGTGCTGCCGAGCTGCCGACTGTGGGCTCCTAGCCCCCGTCTCGCGCCTTCGCAAGCCTACCGGGATGGAGTCAGTGTCCCTCGTTGTATGGTCCTCGCAAGCTGCTTTTCTGTTGGTTTTTCCCATCGATTTGTCTGTGTTATAGTTGTAATTCCAGTTTGGTTCTGGGAGACGGTCTGTGTAGCTTCCGTTCACTTCGCCACCATTTTTCCTTCCTAGCCTCATTTTTTAAAAATTATTTTTTCTTTTTGTTGTCCTGATTGGCTTTTTCTTTTTGGCTTCCTTATATTCCTAATCAATGGTTTGATTCTCAGCTTCACCTACTCTACTGTTGATGCCCTTTAAATTATTCTTTATTTTAGTTGGTGCATCCTTCATTTCTGACTGGTACTTTATTATGCTCTTGAGGCCCTAATTTCCTTTAGCATCCTTTTTTTTTTAAAATTTTTTTTTCTTTATTGATTTTTAGAGATAGAAGAAGAGAGAGGAAGAGAGAGATAGAAACATGGATGGGAGAGAACATCGATTGGCCACCTCCTGCGTATCCCCCACTAGGGATCGGGCCTACAACCTGGGCATTTGCCCTGACCAGGAATTGAACTGTGGCAACCTCTTGGTGCATGGGTCAATGCTCAACCACTGAGCCACACCAGACGGGCTCCTTTAGCATCCTTATAAGCCGTGTTTTGAACTCTACATCTGTTAGATTGCTTATCTCCATTTTGTTTATTTCTTTTACTGGACTTCTGTTCTTTCATTTGGGACATGTTTCTTTGTCTCCTCATTTTGGCTGCCTCCCCAGATTGTGTCTATGTATTAGGTAGAGTTGCTACATCTCCTAGGTTTGGTAGAGTGGCCTATTGTAGTAGGTGTCTTGTAGGGTCTAGTGGCACTGCCTTCTTGATCACCCCAGCTGAGCTCTTGAAGTACACCCCCTGTGTGGACTATACACCCTTCAGTTAATTGCTATTGACACATCAATGGGAGCGATTTAGTCAGGCTGATCAATTGAAAGGACTGGCTGTGCCCACTGACCACTGGCCTCTGACTCCTTTGGAGGATCAGCGGTGTAGGGGCCCAACACACAGAGCAAGACTTACTTTAGCAAGGCTCTGGTACCCACTGAGTCCACCCCTTTAGAGTGTTGCTTGTGGAGGTGGTTGGGTGGTGATGCTTTGATGTGGTCTGAAGCTGTCCACTGGGTGTGTTGGCTCTGGGACCTCCTGGGACGTGCAGGCCAAGATCAGCTACTGCCTGTGTTCTACCTGGGGCCACCAGGCAGAAGCTACAAAGCAATCTGCAGATGACTGCTGCTTGTGCTGAGCTTGAAGGTGCCCAGAGAAGGCTAAGCTGTGAATCAAGGCCAGCTGCTTCTAGTGCCTAGCCTGGAGCCACTTAGCAAGAGGTATGGGACTCACTGAAGCCAGATGCTGCCTGTTTGAGAGATTTTAGAAAATCAGAAGCATGAGCCCAGACAGGCCATTTCCATGGTAAACCCATTGGAAAGAGCTTGGATGAGCCAGAAAGTTGGGTGGCGCAGGGCATTAGGGAATCATCAGGGTGGGACAAACAGTGACAGCCAAGTTGTTGGGGTCCTAGAGTGGCACTTGTTGTCCCATGTGGGAAATGTTAATCAAAGAACAATTTCCTCCACTAGCAAGTCTATCTGGGAGAAAGCTGCCTCTCTAGCTCATGCCCGGATGTGGAACATTCTTTCCAGTATCTCTGGTGCCTTTCAAGCTGCCTCCCCAGAACTGGAGTCCAGAAGGAGCGAGTCTCAGTAAGTCCCTGTGCAGGCCCTTTAAGAGGTGCTGTCTGGGACTCCGGCAGCCTCAGCCTACCTCCGCTTCAGTTCCACCTGGTTTTTACAGCCAGAAGTTATGGGGGCTTCTCTTCCTGGCACTGGAACCTTGAGCTGGGGGCCTGCTGTAGGACTGGGAACCCTTGCTCCGTGGCGAAGACCTTCACAGCTTGAGGAATCCCTCCTGATTTTTATCCTCCACACATGGGTATTGGGCAAGCCCTTTTTCACCTCCACCCCTCCTACCAGTTTTTTTTTTTAAAAGTGCTCACCTTTTATCTTCTGACAGAGTGGGAGGGAGGGAGAGAGAAAAAGAGGAACATTTATGTGAGAGAGACACATCGAGTGGTTGCCTCCTGAATGACCCTGACCAGGGCAGGGGAACAAACTGCAACTAACCTATGTGTCCTGGACCGGAATCGATCTTGACTCTTTGGTCCCTGGGCAGATGCTCCAACCGTCAGGGCCCTCCTACTAGTTTTAACGTGGCTTTTTCCTTATTTTATAGTTGTAGGACTTCCATTCCTTTCTATTTCAAGTGGTTCTGAATGATGGTTGTTGTGTAGTTTAGTTTTAATTTTGATGTAGTTGTGGGAGGAAGCAAGTAACATGTTTACACTGCCATATTGACTGGAAATCTTAGTTCATTTCTTTTTACTGTAGTAAAAGATACTTAATGAAATGTACCATTTTAACAGTTTTTAAGTGTACAGTTTAGTGGCATTAAGTCCATTGATAATGCAACCATCACCACAATTTTCAGAACTGTGTAGTCATCCCAAACAGAAATTCTGTACCCTTTAAACAATGTCTCCTAATACCCTCCTTCCCTCAACCTCTGGTAATTTCCCTATTCTAGGTCCTAACTGAAGTAGAATCATAAAATATTTATCCCTTTTATTTTACTTATTTTATTTATTGTAATGTTTTCAAGATTCATTTATAGTATTGCATATATCAGAATTTCATTCCTTTATTTTTAAAATTTTTTCCATTGATTTTTATAGAAAGAATAGAAGGGAGTAAGGGAAAAGTAGAGATATAGAGAGCGACACATCAATTGGTTGCCTCCTGCATGCGCCCCAACCTGGGCGGGGATCAAACCTGCATCCCAGGTATATGCCCTTGACCAGAAATTGAACCCACAACCGTTCAATGTGAGGATCAAGCTCTAACCACTGGACAACACCAGCCAGGGTAGAATTTCATTTCTTTTTAAGACTGAATAATATTCTAATGTATGTATGTACAAAATTTGTTTATCTAGTTACCTGTCAATGGATATTTGGGTTGTTTCTACCTTTTGGCTTATTGTGAATAATGCTGCTGTGAACAGTGGTGTACAAAGTATCTGAGTTCTCTGATTTAATTTCTTGTGCATATATACTATAAGTGGAATTATTGGATCATGTGGTAATTCTGTATTTAACTTTTTGAGGAGCTATTTTCTTTTAAAAGTTTAAAATTTTGTTTTGGTTGTTTATGACCTTAATCCATCTGCAGTTGATTTTTTTTGGGTAGTGGGGAGGACTGTGGATTTGTTTCCAGTTTATGGAGTTGATTTTTTAATATGGTATGAGATGTAGGAATCTGACTCCCTCCCCCCACGTGGATTAGCTATTTTTTTGTCGCTTTACATATTAAATAGTAACTTCTTTCTACAACTAAGACTGTTGTCAGTTTTAACAAAGTCACAATAAGTAAGTTAATATATTATAGATAATTTAATTAATCATCTGTCTTTCTGTGTTATTTAGGTTGTTTAAATAATGCTGTTCTGATCAGCTTTTCTTTTTAAATTATTTTAAGAACATACTTCTTTTTGTTTGTTTGTTTGTTTGTTTCGTTTTGTTTTGTTTTTTTTGGTACGTGCCCCTAGCAGGAACCGAGCCTGGGACTCTCTGGTCCGCAGGCCGATGCTCCAACTGCTGAGCCAAACCGGCCAGGGCAAGAACATACTTCTAAGATTTGGATTATTTGGCTAATGATTATGAATATTCTTATATCTCTCATATACTTCACTAGGTTACCCTCCATAAAAGTAAAAACAGTTACATTGTCCCCACAATATAAATATGTTTCCTTGGCCCATCCCAGTACTGCACTGTAATTTTTCTGTGATTTTTTTTTTTCTTTGAGTTTAGAATTTCTAAAATGATACCTTCTTTTTATGTTTGTGTGAACTCCTTTTAAGTAGTAACACAGTCATACAGTTTTTTTTTTTTCTTCAAATGTTCTTATGCTGTTTGTGTGTCCTCCTTTATTTGGTTCAAAATAATGAAGTACTATAGATGTTTTGGTGTTTTTGTCATATAAATTTAAAGAGGCTGAAATAAACTCCTGTTGCTTTAGAGTCTATATTATGTTTTTATTAATGAGTTAGTTGCTCTATTATTGCGAACAGATACCATTTTAAATATGATCCCCTACCATCCTTATTCTCATGAAAGGTGTAAATAAAAGTTTATCTTTAATGAACAGTTTCACACTTCAGATTTCTGTTTAGTATAATTAATTTCCAGCAGTTACTGTGATGAGCATTTGAATCAAAATGTGACACTGGGATAAAAATAATCTTTGACTTAAGTTGTTCTGAGTAGATTTTCTCTATTTTGATAAAATTTTTTTTTTTTTTTTTTTTATCCTCACCCGAGGATATTTTTCCATTTTTTGTACAGATAGAGTGGGAGGGAGAGAGAGGAAGGGAGAGAGAGAGAGAAACATCGACATGAAGGGACACATCGAGTGGCTGCCACCCGCACGACCAACCAGGGCCGGGGACAAACTGCAACTGAAGTACGTGCCCTTAGTGGGAACCAAACCCGGGTCTCTCCGGACCACAGGCTGATGCTCTAACCGCTGAGCCAAACTGGCCAGGGCCATTTTGATAAATTTTTTAGGATTAATTCTTATCTTACACTTTAAATGTCATAACCTTTAATTGCCATCATATGGATTCTTAACTTTAATTATTGTTTTAGATGAATGATTTAAACCAGGCAATGTAGACTTCACCCCTGAAGGATAAATCTTTATTTTTCTGATTATTAAATGCATGGTTGAAACACATGGCTAAACTATGTAGGTTTAGCCCTGGCTAGTGTGGCTGAGTGGTTGGAGTGTTGGCCCACACACCAAAGGGTTTTGGATTTGGTTCCCAGTCAAGGGCACATACCCGCAGGTTTGATCCCTGCTGTGGTTGGGGTACATGTGGGAGGCAAATCATCGATGTGTCTCTCTCACATGGACATTTCTTTCTCTCGCCCCCTCCCTCCCTCCCTCCCTTCCATTTTTACCAAAAATGAATGGAAAAAACATCCTCGGCTGAGGATTAACAATAACAACAACAAATATGTGTGTGTGTGTTTAAAAAATTCATTAATGCAGCCATTTATAAAGTAATAATTACTAATACTTGCTGAATGCTTTACATGTTATTCTAAGTTCTTTTCATGCTTTAAAACTCATTTAATCCTGATATCACTACTATGGAGGTATGATGGCTGTCACTATTACTATACCCATTTTACAGATCTAGAAACAAACTTAGACCTGGAGAATTTAAGAACTTAACATAGGTAAACACAATCTATTAAGTGACAGAGCTAAGATATTATAATTCTACACCTTGGATATTATCAGTATAAAGGCCTTGGAATATGTATGTCCAATCTTTTAAAGTATCTGTATGTGGCTTGGCTGGTGTGGCTTAGTGATTGATCATTGACCCATGTACCAGGAGGTTGCCGGTTCGATTCCTGGTCAGGGCACATACCCAGGTTTTGGACCTGATCCCCAGTGGGGGGCATGCAGGAAGTGGCCAGTCGATAGTCTCTCTCATCGATGTTTTTATCTATCTCTCCCTCTTCCTTCGTCTCTCTCTAAAAATCAATAAAGAAACAAAAATTGCCCTGGCCGGTTTGGCTCAGCGGTTAGAGCGTCGGCCTGCGGTCCTGAGAGACCCGGGTTCGGTTCCCGCTAAGGGCGCGTACCTCGGTTGCAGTTTGTCCCCGGCCCTTGTCGGTTGTGCGGGTGGCAGCCACTTGATGTGTTCCTTTCACATCGATGTTTCTCTCTCTCTCTCTCTGTTCCTCTCTCTCCCTCCCACTCTACCTGAACAAAAATGGAAAAATGTCCTCAGGTGAGGATAAAAATAAATAAATAAATAAATAAAATAAAGCTTTAAAAAAAAAAAAAAGAAAAAGAAACAAAAATTTTTGCCCCGGCCTGTTTGGCTTAGCGGTTAGAGCATCAGCCTGCAGTCCAGAGAGACCCAGGTTCGATTCCTGCTAAGTGCAGGTACCTCGGTTGCAGTTTGTCCCCGGGCCTGGTTGGTCATGCAGGTGGCAGCCACTCGATGTGTCCCTTTTACGTTGATGTTTCTCTCTATCTCTCTCTCTCTCTCTCTGTTCTCCCCCCCCCCCCCCCAACTCTACCTGAACAAAAAATGGAAAAATGTCCTTGGGTGAGGATAAAAAGAAAAAGAAAAAAAAATTTTTAAAAATATATCTATGTGTCTATGTGTACAATGTTCTCTCTCGCTCCCATTTTTTCTGTGGGAGGCAACCAAATTTTTGGCAGCCTTGTTTCAACAAGGCAGAAAAAAAAATCTATGTGTGTATGTATGTATACACACAGAGGATGAGGATAATTTATTTATTTTTTCCTTTACAAACATGGAGTTGTATTATATTCAGGGGTTTTAACTTGTCATTTATTACTTAACAGTGTGTTTTCATCATCTTTCTATGTCAATAATATAGCTCTTACTCATTTTATTCTTTCCTTTTTTTTTAATCCTCACCCAAGGACATCCTTTTTTGATATTCTGTTCAGATAGAGTGGGAGGGAGAGAGAGAGAGAGAGAGAGAAACATCGATGCGAAAGGGACACATTGCTGGTCGCCACCCACACAACCCAACCAGGGCTGGGGACAAACTGCAACTGAGGTACATGCCCTTAGCGGGAACTGAACCCGAGTCTCTCCAGACTGCAGGCCAATGCTCTAACCGCTGAGCCAAACCGGCCAGGGATCTTTACTTTTTTTTTAATGGCTGTAGTTATTTTAAGAAGAAAACTGAAGTGCGTGCTTCTTTTTTTGTGTTATTTCTAAAGCTTTGGTGAACATCATCTTGCATATATTTTTATATATCTGACCAATCATTTCCTCAGGATAAATTGCTGTAAGTATATTTGTAGGGTCAAAGAGTGTATATATTTGAAATTTTGATAAACATTTCCAAATAAGCCTCTAAAAAATTAGGTCACATGTTTACTTTTTTTTTTTAATCTTCACCCGAGGACATTTTTGCATTAATCTTCAGACAGAGCAGGAGGGAGAGAGGGAGGAAGAGAGAGAGAGAGAAAGAGAGGGAAACATCGATGTGAGAGAGACACATCGAGTGGTTGCCACCCACGTGACCCCACCTGGGCCAGGGACCAACTGCAACCGAGGTACGTGCCCTTAGCGGGAACTGAACCAGGGACTCTGGTCAGAGGGCCGATGCTCTAACCTCTGAGCAAAACTGGCCAGGGCTACATTTACATTTCTATCAACACTTTTTTTAATCAATCTTATCACCATTGATTTATTATTTAGTTTTTAATCATATTAATGTTTTTATTTATGTTTTTCTTATTACTGATGAGCTGCAGCATATTTTGATATTTATTGTCAATAATTATTTATTTAAAATTTTTTTCTCACATGCTGTACCCATTTTTCTATTGAAATATTTCTCTTATTGACTTATAAGACGTGTTATTTAAAATATTATTAAGCATGTGTTACCAGCCTTTTTTGCAGTTTATAATTTGTTCAGTTTATGGTGTCTATTGTCATATCACTATGTTGTTGTTTTTTGTGGAATACTTCACGTATTTGCATGTCATCCGTGTGCAGGGGCCATGCTAATCTTCTCTGTATCGTTCCAATTTTAGTATATGTGCTGCTGAAGCGAGCACCCACTATGTTTTCTTTATTTTTCATTATAGTTTTTATATTCTATACTATATATAGTGTATGTAATAATATGTATCTTATATAATATAATATTGTAGGTAAATACTTTTCTGTCAAATAGCTGTTCTGGCATTTACTAATTAATATATTTTTTTCCTACTCATTTGGGATAATACTTTTTAAAAAAAAGTTTATTGATTTTTAGAAAGAAAGGGAGGGGGAGAGAGAGATAGGAACATCGATGAGAGAGAACATTGATTGGACACTTCCTGCATGCCCTCCACTGGAGATTAGGCCCACAATCTGGGCATATGCCCTGACAGGGAATCAAATTGGTGACCTCTTGGTGAATGGGTCAACATTCAACTGCTGAGCCATACTGGCCAGGCTGGGATAATACTTTTATGTTAACTAAATTATTTTATGGTTGGTGTGTCTTTTTTTGTACTCTCTGTTCTGTTCTGTTTATCTAGCCATGTAGGCTAATGTATGCACTGTTTTATTTATTATAGCCTTATAATAAAGTTTAATTTTTTGTAGGACAAGCTTCCTCATAATCTTTATTTCTAAAAGCTGTTTTGATTGTTTTAACAGATTGGTTTTTTTTTTTTTTTTTTTTTTGGTGGTTGTGGTGGTGGTGGCGTGGTGCAGATATTCTTTTTTTTTTTATCCTCACCTGAGGATATTTTTCCATTTTTTGTACAGATAGAATGGGAGGGAGAGAGAGGAAGGGAGAGAGAGAGAGAAACATCGATGTGAAGGGACACATCGAGTGGTTGCCACCCGCACGACCATCCAGGGTCGGGGACAAACTGCAACCGAAGTACATGCCCTTAGCGGGACCCGAACCCGGGTCTCTCCAGACCGCAGGCCGACGCTCTAACCGCTGAGCCAAACTGGCCAGGGCCAGATATTCTTTTATATGCACTTTCTTCTGCTCTTATATACATCTTTATTGATATATCCATATAAAATATACCTACTTAAAATGAACTTTATAAGTAGTTATTTTAATTACAAAAGCAATTCAAGGAAAAGTCTCTGGCTCCCTTTCTCAGCTACCCCAGTGCCATTCCAAGAGGTAACTTTTTCAAAATTATAAATTTGATGAGAAATTTTTTTTTTAATTGTCATGTATTGATTAGATGAACGTTAGAGTCATTCCCAAGTTTTGGGAAATAAAACACTCTGGGATTTTATTTAAATATAATGAATTAATAAATTAATTTGGGGAGGATTGACATCTTTGTAGAACCAACTTTTCCCATTCAGAAGGGCTCTGCTTTTTAAAAAAGTCTTTTTGTTATATCTTTCAATAAAGTTTTAAAATTATTTATCTTGCATGTTTCTTATGAAGTTTATTTCTTGGTTAAAAAATATGTACATATTTTTATAAAAATGTAGCATACACCAAGGATAAGTAAGACAAGTGAGCTACAAGGAAAGAGACAGACTGTGTGTGACTGTTGTATGTGTGCACAAGTGCTGTTACAAATCATTTTTACCAACATACTTTTATGATTATTATTATTTATAGGGTGGCTAATTTTTTTTTTTTTTTTACCCTCACCCAAGGACATTTTTTGTTCAGATAGAGGGAGGGGGAGGGAGGGAGGGAGAGAGAGATAGAGAGAGAGAGAGAGAGAGAGAGAGAAACATCAACGGTGAAAGAAAGGGACACATTGAGTGGCTGCCACCCGCACAACCAACCAGGGCCGGGGACAAACTGCAACTGAGGTACGCGCCCTTAGCAGGAACCGAACCTGGGTCTCTCCATACCACAGGCCGATGCTCTAACCGCTGAGCCAAATCGGCCAGGGCTAATTTTTTTTTCATATTTATCTTTGTATACTTTATTAATCCTTTTTTTAAAAAAAGATAGAATGGGAGGGAGGGAGGGGAAGAGAGAGAGAGAGCAAGCAAAAGAGAAAAACAACGATGTGAGAGAGACACATCAGTTGGTTGCCTCCTGCACAATCCCTACTGGGGCAAGGGATTGAACCTGCAGCCAAGGTACATGCCCTTCCCCGGGATCTAACCTGTGACTCTTCGGTCCTTAGGTTGTCACTCTAACCACTGATCCAAACAGGCTAGGGCAAAAACTTGAACCATTTTATTTATTTTTATTTTTATTTTTATTTTTTATTTTTATTTTTTATCCTTACCTGAGGACATTTTTCCATTTTTTGTTCAGGTAGAGTTGGGGGGAGAGAGAGGAACAGAGAGAGAGAGAGAAACATCGATGTGAAAGGAACACATTGAGTGGCTGCCACCCGCTCGACCGACCAGGGCCGGGGACAAACTGCAACCGAGGTACGCGCCCTTAGCGGGAACCAAAGCCGGGTCTCTCAGGACTGCAGGCCGATGCTCTAACCGCTGAGCCAAACTGGCCAGGGCTGAACCATTTTAAATAAGGTTGTAAAACGAAAAGTGGTACAGCTCTGGCTGGTTTTGCTCAGTGATTAGAGCATAGGCCTGAGGTCCAGAGAGACCTGGGTTCTGTTCCCCCTAAGGGCACATTCCTCGGTTGTGGTTTGTCCCTGGCCTTGGTTGGGGTCGTGTGGGTGACAGCCAGTAGATGTGCCTCTCTCTCTTCTTCCCTCTCTCCCTCCTGCTCTATCTGAAGATAAATGCAAAAATGTCCTTGGGTGAGGATAAAAGAAAAGAAAAGTGATACAAAGTATTTTAAGAAATGAAATATAATGAATTAAAACTACTCATGATTCCACTTATCAGAGATGAACTCTATTTAGCTTTAGATATAATTGTTACAATCTTTTTTCTGTGTATGTTTATGTAATTTTGAAACAAAATGAAGATTATAGCTTTCATCTTGTTTAAAATTATATTGTGAACGTTTTCCCAAGTTTTAAAAAATCTTTGAAATCTTCATTTTAAAGTTTATTATATCTTATTAAAAGATATATACCATTTTTGTTAACCACTATTCATTTTCAGACATATGTTCTTTACAGTTTTAAAGTATTTTTTTTTTTTTTATCCTCACCCGAGGACATTTTTCCATTTTTTGTTCAGATAGAGTGGGAGGGAGAGAGAGGAAGAGAGAGACAGAGAGAAACATTGATGTGAAAGGGACACATCGAGTGGCTGCCACCCACACAACCAACCAGGGCCGGGGACAAACTGTAACCGAGGTACATGCCCTTAGCGGGAACTGAACCCGGGTCTCTCTGGACCGCAGGCTGATGCTTAACTGCTGAGCCAAACTGGCAGGGCTAAAGTATTATTTTTAACTATCAAAAGTAAAAATAGAAACCCTGGCCAATGTGGCTTAGTGGTTAGAATGTCAGCCTGTGCACTGAAGGATCTTGGGTTCAATTCCTGGTCAAGGGTAACTACCTGGTATCTGGGTTGCAGGTTTGATCCCTGGCCCAGTTGGGGCATGTGCAGCAGGCAACCAGTCAACGTGTCTCTCTCACATCAGTGTTTCTTTCCTCACCAGCCCCTTCCACTCTCCAAAAATCAATGGAAAAAATATCACTAGGTAAAGATTAAATAAATAAATAAATAAAGTATAGTAAACATTTTTATTTGTAAATTGTTGTGTTTCTTATTATTTCCTTAGAATAGAATCTCAGAAATGGAATTACTTGATAAAAGGATATACACATTTTTAAGGACATTTATAATGCCAGGTGCCTTCTAGAAGGTGTTACTAGTGTACCATCCTATCAGCATTATGTTTGGGTGCCAAAACATCACTTTATTGGACTAGGTCTGAGTCTGTAGCTCTTTGCTTTGAAGAAACAGAGGTAATAGCTTCTACTTTCTATTTATCATTGTGTGGAAATAATAAGTGTTTCTTGAGACTGGTTTTTGATCTGACAATTAAAGGGGCCCTGGCTATTTATATTTAGGCTCTGAAATAAATTGTTGCATCTTTGAGGGAAGAGATGAAAGGTAGTTTCTCAAACTTTAGTGAAGAGGCCTTTGGAGAATTTTGTTCTGGATGCTGTATATTCTCTTTAGGGAATGTTTGCAGACTCCAAAATAAGTAGAACTGAAGAGTAGTCAGAGAGGGATGTGTCAAATTGAGACTCAGTCTTTTGAAAAAGAATAAGGAGAAGGAGGTAGAAGATAGTTAGCTACAATTTCCTCTTGTTTTTGATTTCTTGGGAATAATTTCTTCCCAATTAGAGTGCCAATATTACATGGTGTCCCTGTTTATGATAAGGGCTAGAATATTGAGAAACTAAAGGAGGAAAATTCAGAGCTGTGGATTAGAAAGTCATTGTTTTTTCTTCTTATGCTTTGTTCAGATCAGGTGTCTCCTTTTTTTTTAGACGTCATTTGCCCTTGGGCCCTCTACATCATATTTATTAATTAAATAAATGAATACAGCACTGGCTGGTTTGGCTCAGCATTTAGAGCATTGACCCTTGGACCAAAAAATAGTAGGTTCGATTCCCAGTCAAGGGCATGTACCTGGATTGCAGGTTCAATCCCTGGCCCTAGTCAGGGTGTATGCGGGAAGCAATCAATCTGTCTCTCTCACATCAATATTTCTCTCTTTCTCTTTTTCTGTCTCTTTCTCTCTCCCTCTTCTCCTTCCCCCTCTCCTTCCCTCCTTCTCTTCCACTCTCTAAAAAATCAATGCAAAAATATCCTTGCTTGAGGATTAACAGTAAATAAATAAATAAAAACATAAATAGATGAGGAGTTGGATAAAAAATAAATTATTATAAATACAGATACCAGAATAAAAGAAAAATTATGAGAAATGTTTCTTTCATATTCAGTTTATTCATGACCTAATTTTTCCTTAAAGTTTTAATAAGCAGAATTTAAGGATGCACACTTGTATGCTGATAAGAAAAGTCAGAATAGTTTTTGATCCAAAAACTTATGTCTACAAGAACACAACATCATTACTTTAAAAGGTAAATCAGCTTTTAATTTCTCTCTTTTAAACCACTTTTTCTTCAACTACTCAAGTGAAAGCTGAATTAGGCTCTAAATTCCCCTCGCTGGGTAAGAATGGGGAGAAGATTGGAAAATCTGGGCTTGAATTATCACAGGTTCCATTTACCTCTGTTGCAGTGCCCTGATTGGTTCTTGAAACCCTCATATGTGTTCTCCACAGGGAGCATTTCCAGCTCGTTTGAAGAAAGTGCTGATTGTGGGAGCACCTATATGGTTCCGAGTGCCCTATTCCATCATCAGCCTCCTCCTGAAGGACAAAGTCCGGGAAAGGGTAAGGCAAGCTAGCCTTATTTTATTTGGAGGTTAATAGATAGAGTCCCATCTCAGCTGGTGAAACTGCCAGTTAATTTTCTTCTTTCAAAAAAAGTCCTGCTGTTTTGTCTCCTAGACTGTTTTCTGCTTCTGTCAGTGTATTCACGTGTATTCTCTGCTTTATTGTGTCTGGGCTCAATTCAGGCTGTCTCTTCCACTCCACTACAACTTCCTTGAAATTAGGAACTAGACAGTTTATGTGGACTACTCTCCCATCATAGCACTTTGCATAAAAATAGTACTGAAGGAATGTGTCCCATAGGTAATTTAGGGATAGCTACTGCCAAAATTTAGCCTAGTACTATACAGGACTTTAATATTTAACAACATTTAATATAATTGCATTAGTTGAACTGATATTTGAATTTGTTCAACTGGAAATACCATTCAGTCCTTTGACGATCAGGGGGGCAGAGGAGAGTCTCTCTCACTATGTCTCTTTCTACTTAAATTCCTGGCATTTTCTTTGAAAGCAGCTTGTTGCTTCCTAAGTTCAAAAGTATTATCTAGCCCTGGCCAGTTTGGGTCAGCAGTTAGAGTGTCGGCTCATGGACCAGAGAGGCCCAGGTTTGGTTCCTGCTAAGGACATGTCGTACCTGGGTTGCGGTTTGTCCCTGGCCCTGTGTCTCTTTCACATTGATGTTTCTCTCTCTTCTTTCCTCTCTATCTGAAAGTAAATGCAAAAAAATATCCTTGGGTGAGGATAAAAGAAAAGTGTTATCTAAAATTATCTTAATTCTATTATTATTCCATGAGTGTTCTAGGACTGAAAGATTATGGTTTTACTCATTCACTCATTCATTTTTACCCTTGAAAGAAAGGACATATGGGACTTCCGGTCCAGATGGCCGCATAGGTAAACGCAGTATTGCGTCCTCCTACAACTACATCAAAGTTACAACTAAACTACAGAACAACCATCATTCAAAACTGCCTGAAATCAAGCTGAATGAAAGTCCTGCAACTACAAAATTAAAGAAGCAGCCATATCGAGACTGGTAGGAGGGGTGGAGGCGGAGGGGCTGGTCCCACACCCATGTGATGCGGATAAAAATCAGGAGGGTACCTCGGCTGGGAAGGTCCTCCCTGAGGACTGAGGGGTCCCTGTCCCACACCAGGTGCCCCGTTCAGGGTTCCAGTGCCAGGAAGAGAAGTCCCCATAACTTCTGGCTGGAAAAACCAGCGGGAACTGAGAAAGTTGAGGCGGCTGGAGCCCCAGGCAGCTCCTCTTAAAGGGCCCATGCATGGACTTATCAGACTCACTCCCTCTAAGCTTGGAGGGGAGGCAGCTTGAGGGGCACCAGAGACATACAGGGAAGAACTGAAATGATTGGCATTGGAGCGAGGGCTGGAGAGGGGGCTTTCTCTGGGACAAACGTGCTGTCAGAGGCCTTTGTTCCTTTGGTGAGCCCTACCCTGAGGCGGCAGACAGCTGCCATATCTGGGACTCCAGAAACCGGGCTCACACTGGTAGCCCCACCGTGGTGATTCCCTGAGACCCTGCCCCACCCAACTTTCAGGCCCACCCAAGCTGTTGCCAGTTGCTTAACCATAGGATTGGCCTGTCTTGGATCCTGCTTCAGGTTTTCCTAAATTCTTTCAAACGAGCAGCATCTGGTCTCAACTAGCCCCATACCTCTCCTTAAGTAATACATAGAAGCAAACACAGGGAGGCAGCCAAAATGAGACAAAGAAACGGGTCCAAGATGAAAGAACAGAACAAAACCCCAGGAAGAGAACTAACCGAAATGGAGATAAGCAACCTAACAGATGCTGAGTTCAAAATTCTGCTTATAAACTTATATGCATGTATGCATGAACAATGGACATGGACAACAAAGCTGGGGACAGGGCAGGGGTGGGGAATCAGTGGGGGGGAAAGGAGAAACATCTGTAACAAAACAAATAAAACAAAAATACTGTGTATAAGGATGCTCAATGAACTTAGTGAGAACTCAGCAAACTTAGTGAGGGCCTCAAGAGTATAAAAAAGGACCAGTCAAAAATGAAGGAAGCCCTGGCTGGTTTGGCTCAGCGGTTAGATCGTCGGCCCGACGAAATGAAGGAGGCACTAACTGAAATAAAGAATAATCTACACAGATTCAACAGTAGAGTAGGTAAAGCCAAGAAGCAAACCAGCGATTTGGAATATAAGGAAGCAAAAAACAACCAATCAAAACAACAAAAAGAAAAAAGAATCCAAAAAAATGAGGATAGTGTAAGGAGCTTCTGGGACAACTTCAAGCGTGCCAACCTTTGCATCTTGGGGGTGCCAGAAGGAGAAGAGGCAGAACAATAAATCGAAAACCTATTTGAAACAATAATGACAGAAAACTTCTCTAACTTGTTGAAGGAAACAGACCTACAAGTCCAGGCAGCACAGAGCGTCCCAAACAAGATGAACCCCAAGAGGCCCAAACCAAGACACATCATCATCAAAATGCAAAAGGTTCAAGACAAAGAATCTTAAAAGCAGCAAGAGAAAAGTAGTTAGTTACCTACTAGGGAGTTCCCATTAGATTGTCAACTGATTTCTCTAAAGAACTTTGCAGGTCAGAAGGGAGTGGAAAGAAATATTCAGAATGATGAAAAGCAAGAACCTACAACCAAGATTACTCTATCCTGCAAAGCTGTCATTTAGAATCGATGGCCATATAAAGAGTTTCCCAGACAGGGAAAAGGTAAAGGAGTTCACCACCACCAAACCATTATTATACAAAATGATGAAGGGTCTTTTTGAAGAAAAAGATAAACTATATGAACAAACAAAATGCCAGTGAATACATATCTATCGACGATCGATTCTACAAACAAAATGAACAGGCAGAACAGAAACATTCTCATAGATACAGAGAACATTTTGTTAGTTGCCAGATGGGAGGGGGGTTGGGGGAATGAGTGGAAAAGGTGAAGGGATTAAGAAGTACAAATTGGTTGCTAGACTGACAAACCTCAAAGGAAAGGAGGAAGAAATAAACCAAAGAACTTATATGCATAACCAATAAACACAGACAACAGTATGGGGAAAGGCAGGAGGGGGGCCATAGTGGGGAGGAAAGGAGTTAATGGGGGAAAAATGAGGAATATCTGCAATACATTCAATAATAAAGATAAAAAGTAAATAAATTTAAAAAATAAATAAAAAGAAAGGACATATGAAACAGACACAATCAGATTTAAGATAATAAAATTGTTGCAAAATAATATCAAGAGATTTTGTAGTATAGGATTATGAGGTTATGTGAATAATAATGCAAATCTTTTTTTTTTATTCCTCACCTGAGGATATTTTTCTGCTTATTATCAGATAGAGTGGCAAGAAGAGAGGGGAGGGGGGAGAAACATCAATGTGATAGAGCCACATCGACTGGTTGCCTCCTGCACGTCCCGACCAGGGCCGGAGACAAACTGCAACCGAGGTACGTACCCTTGACTGGAATCGAACCCACGACTCATTGGTCCGTGGGCTGATGCTCTAACCACTGAGCAAAACTGGCCAGGGCAACAATGCAAATCTTTATAGCTGAGGTGACTTGAGTTGGAGAGGGGAAACTGATTTGGTTCTGTGGAACTACTTATGGGCCTAGTGACTCAGAGTAGGGGAGATATTTCCTAAGATAACTCTTTGAGAAGACTTCTTAGGCAAGTTCTTGCACTTTTATATACAAGCATAAACATGTGTATAAACTCAAAATATATTGAGCACCTTTATATCCAGCCTGTGGGCCCTGGGAATGAAAAGTTGATTGAGACAGTCCTTACCCTGGAGGAGTTCGTGGTCCTGATAGGGGTCACAGACAAGTGCAGAGGACTGTGGCTCTGAAGGAGCGTGGAGGAGATCATTGCCTGGGCAGATGGGGTTCACGAGCTATAAGCTGTCATTGAAGAGGCCAAGGAGGGAGAGAGGGCATTTCAGGAAGAGGCAACAGCAAGGGAGATCAGCACCTTTATTCCACACAGATTACAAGGACAACCAACTAGGCTAATATGGTTCATTATGGCTGTGTCCAAGCAGAGAGTAGAATTATGTAATATGATGATTTCTCTAGCATTTTTTCTGGGCTATCCTGTGTTTGGGTGGCTGGTCTTGTCTTACTTTCATAGAAACCTATGTTTGAGAATATCCATGCTAAGCTATGAGTAAAGCAAAAGCTAACAGGCTTAGTATAAAGTTGACAAAAATAACCTCTACTCATGCATTCTTAGTAGTCAAAAGATGAATATCCACAGCAGATGTTCTTGGGAAGCCTTTGTTAATAGTATAAAATAATGCCTTTGTTCACTGTATTTTCTTTCAGAAGGTATATAACAGAGCCCCTAGTTTCAGGAGTGAATTTAATATACATTCTGGGAATTTGATATACATTGTCTGGATAATTCATAGGACTTCAATCCCAGGTAGATGAAGTGCAGTCTTCGTTTACAAGTATACCAAGTATTTCAAGTAAATCTCATCCTGTTCTCCAAACCTAATATTATTTTACATTACTATTAGTTATACAGCATAGTGGTTAGACAATCATATAACTTACAGTGTGATTTTCCCCCCCAATATTTCAAGTACCTACCTTACACTATACATAATTATTACAACATTGTTGACTATATCCCCTGTGCTATACTTTACGTCCCTGAATCACAGTTGTTCTTTACCTTATCTGTCTTCCCCCCCATCCCACACACACATAGTCACATGGTTCTTTCTGGCCTTCCAGATTCAGATATTGAAGACATCTGAGGTCACCCAGCACCTGCCCAGAGAGTGTCTTCCAGAAAACCTGGGTGGGTACATCAAAATGGACCTCGCCACTTGGAATTTCCAGTTTCTACCCCAGATGAATGGCCACCCGGATCCCTTCGATGAGATCATCCTGTTCTCCCTCCCTCCTGCTTTAGACTGGGACTCAGTGCATGTTCCAGGTCCCCACGCCATGACTATCCAAGAGCTGATGAATTATGTTAGCATCAGGCAAAAGAGGGGAATATATGAGGAGTATGAAGACATTCGTCGTGAGAACCCTGTTGGTACTTTCCACTGTTCCATGTAAGTAGGCAAATGGTTTGCACCAACCAGGATGCACTGGCATGGGTTGGCAACAGCTCCTTCCACACCTCGTGTCCTTAACCAAGATTTCCTGGGTTAGGTGCATCACTCTCACTTAGATAATGGTTTCTTCCTTCCAGAAAGAGGCACCTCCTGCTTTGATACTTGTTGCTAATATCCTAGGGTCTGAAATTTCTAGTTGTCTTTGGTACTAAAAGGGGCACCTTCTGTCCTGGCTGGTTTTTGACTCAGTGGTTAGCGCATTAGCCCATAGGCTGAAGAGCATTGAGTTCGATTTCAGTCAAGGGCATGTACCTGGGTTGCAAGGTTGATCCCAGACGCCAGGGTCATGTAGGAGGCAATCAATCAATGTGTCTCTCATATCTATGTTTCTCTCCCTCTGTCTCTGTCTCCCCCCCCCCCCTTCCTCCTCCCTTCAACTATCTCTGGGAATCAGTGGAAAAATATTCTCGGGTAAGGACTAATTTTAAAAAATGGGTGGGGGAAGCTGTAATAATAGACATATTTTTAAAATATTTTTCTGAAATGCATGTATTTTTAGAAAAAAAAATGTTTACTCTCTATTCCTATCCTCAGTGTGAGAGCACTGGTCCTTTCATTTAGGCAATTTCTCTTGAGCATTTATAATAGATACACTTTATGAGGGAGGGGTGCAGGTGCATTCAAAATAATTCACAGGTCCTGGCCAGTTTTCTCAGTGGTTAGAGCATCGGCCCAGGGACCAGAGTCCCAGGTTTGATTCCTGCTAAGGGCACGTACCTTGTTTGCAATTTCTCCCCGGCCCCAATTGGGGCCGTGTGGGTGGCAACCAGTAAGATGTCTCTCACATCGATGTTTCTCTTTCTTTTCCACCTCTATCCCTCCCACTCTGTCTGAAGATAAATGCAAAAATGTCCTCGGGTAAGAATAAAAAAAAAAAATTCACGGGAGCATTTGAGATATTCATTCCTTCCCAGCAACTGTCATTTTTGGCTCAAATAAATTTTTTTTTTTTTTATCCTCACCCGAGGATATTTTTCCATTTTTGTTCAGGTAGAGTGGGAGGGAGAGAGAGAAAGAGAGAGAGAGAGAGAGAGAGAGAGAGAGAGAGAGAGAGAGAGAGACGTGAAAGGGACACATTGAGTGGCTGCCACCCGCACAATCAACCAGGGCCAAGGACAAACTGCAACCAAGGTACGTGCCCTGAGCAGGAACCGAACCCGGGTCTCTCCAGACCACAAGTCGATACTCTAACCGCTCAGCCAAACCGGCCAGGGCCAAATTTGTACTTCTTAATTCCTTCATCTTTTTAACCCATCCTCCCTGACCTCGCCCATCTGGCAAGTAACAAAGTTATGTATATCTATGAGTCTGTTTCTGTTCTGCTTGCTCATTTTGTTTGTAGATTCAGTTGTTGATAGGTATGTACTAATGCTATGTGCTAATTTGCCATTTTATTGTTCATATTTTTCTTCTTCTCCTTCAAGAAGACCCTTCAACATTTCATATAATACTGGTTTGGTGGTGGTGAATTCCTTTAGGTTTTTCTTGTCTGGGAAACTTTTTTTTTTTTTTGCCTGTGTGTTTTTTTAAATTTACCTTTATTGTTGAATATATTAAAGATGTTCCTCATTTTACCCCCATTGACCCCCTCCTCCCAACTCTTGCCCCCTCCTGCCTTTCCCCACACTGTTGTCTGTGTTCATTGGTTATGCATTTATACATATAGGTTCTTTGGTTTATTTCTTCCTTCCCGCTACCCCCCTTCCCTTTGAGGTTTGTCAGTTTAACAACCAATTTGTACTTCTTAATCCCTTCACCTTTTTCACCCATTCCCCCAGCCCCCCTCCCATCTGGCAACCAACAAAACGTTCTCTGTATCTATGAGAATGTTTCTGTTCTGCTTGTTCATTTTGTTTGTAGATTCAATTGTCGATAGATATGTATTCATCGCCATTTTGTTTGTTCATATATTTTATCTTTTTCTTCAACAAAACTTGAACACTTCATCTTTTTGTATAATAATGGTTTGGTGGTGATGAACTCCTTTACCTTTTCCTTGTCTGGGAAACTATATGACCATGGATTCTAAATGACAGCTTTGCAGGATAGAGTAATCTTGGTTGTAGGTTCTTGCTTTTCATCACTCTGAATATTTCTTGCCACTCCCTTCTGGCCTGCAAAGTTTCTTTTGAGAAATCAGCTGACAGTCTAATGGGAACTCCCTGGTAGGTAACAAACTACTTTTCTCTTGCTGCTTTTAAGATTCTCTCTTTGCCCTGACCGATTTGGCTCAGCGGTTAGAGCGTTGGCCTGCGGTCCAGAGAGACCGGGGTTCAGTTCCTGCTAAGGTCATGTACTCGGTTGCAGTTAGTCCCTGGCCCTGGTTGGTCGGCACACCCTCAGTGTGTCCCTTTCACATTGATATTTCTCTCTGTCTCTCTCTTCCTCTCTCTCCCTCCCACTCTATCTGAACAAAAAATGGAAAAAAAAAAATGTCCTTGGGTGAGGATAAAAAAAAAAAAGATTCTCTCTTTGTCTTGATCCTTTTGCATTTTGATGATGATGTATCTTGGTGTGGGCCTCTTTGAGTTCATCTTGTTTGGGACTCTCTGTGCTTCCTGAACTTGTATGTCTGTTTCCTTCACCAAGTTAGGGAAGTTTTCTGCCATTATTGTTTCAAATAGGTTTTTGATTTCTTGTTCTATCTCTTCTCCTTCTGGCACCCCCCAAGATGTGAATGTTTGCACGCTTGAAGTTGTTCTGGAGGCTCCTTACACTATCCTCATTTTTTTGTTTTTTGTTTTTCTTTTTGCGGTTCTCATTCGGTGTTTTTGCTTCCTTGTATTCCAAATCTATGATTTGCTTCTTGGCTTTACCTACTCTACTATTGAATTTGTGTAAATTATTCTTTATTTCAGTTAGTGCCTCCTTCCTTTCTGACTGGTCCTTTTTTATGCTCTTGAGGTCCTAAGTTCACTGAAGTTCTCACTAAGTTCATTGAACATCCTTATAAGCAGTGTTTTGAATTCAGTATCTGTTAGGTTGTTTCTCTCTCCGTTTAGCTTAGTTTTTTCCCTGGAGTTTTGTTCTGTTCTTTCATTTGGGACCTGTTTCTTTGTCTCCTCATTTTGGCTGCTTCTCCGTGTTTGTTTCTATGTATTACCTAACGAGAGATAGGGGCTAGCTGAGACCAGATGCTGCTTGTTTGAAAGAATTTAGGAAAATGTGAAGCAGATTCCAAGACAGGCCAATCCTATGGTAAAGCAGCTGGCAACAGCTTGGGTGGGCCTGAAAGTTGGGTGGGGCAGGGTCTCAGGGAATCACCAAGGTGGGGCAAACAGTATGAGCCAGGTTACTGTAGTCCTGAATATAGAGGCTGTCTGCCACCTCAGGGAAGGGCTCACCAAAGGAACAAAGGCCTCTGATAGCACATCCGTCCAGGAGAAAGCTGCCTCTCCAGCCCTCACTCCAGTGCCAAACAACTCATTTTTTCCCCATATGTCTCTGGTGCCTTTCAAGCTGCCTCCCCCACACTGGAGCCTGGAATAAGTCCGTGCATGGACCCTTCAAGAGAAGCTGTCATGGGCTCCAGCAGCCTCAGCCTCCCTCAGCCTTCATTCCCACTGGTTTTTCCAGCCAGAAGTTATGGGAACTTCTCTTTCTGGCACTGGAACCCTGAACGGGGCACCTGGTGTGGAACGGGCACCTGGTGTGGAACGGGGACCCCTCACTCCTCAGGGAGGACCTTCCCAGCTGAGGTATCCTCCTGATTTTTATCCGCTACATGTGGGTGTGGGACCAGCCTGTTGTGCCTCTGCCCCTCCTACTAGTCTTGATGGGGCTTCTTCTTTAATTTTGTAGTTGTAGGACTTCCATTCAGCTTGATTTCAAGCAGTTTTGAATGATGGTTGTTCTGTAGTTTAGTTGCAACTTTGATTTGGTTGTGGGACAAATGTGGGACATGATGCCGTGTTTACCTACGCCACCAACCATCTTGGTCGGAAGTCCCACCCCCCTTTTTTTTTCTTTATTGATTTTTAGAGAGAGAAGAAGGGAGAGGGAGAGACAAAGAGAAATATCAATGAGAAAGAACACTGATTGGCTGCCTCCTCCACGGCCCCCACTTGGGATTGGGCCCACCACCTGGGCATGTGCCCTGTCTAGGAATCCAACTGGTAACCTCTGGGTACATGGGTCGACACTCAACCACTGAGCCACACTGGCTGGGCTGAGAAGCTCTTGATATGTCCATCGTTTCTAAATGATAGCTCTGCAGTATAGAGTCATCTTGGTTATAGGTCATTGCTTTTCATCACCTTGAATATCTCTTGCCACTCTTTTCTGGCCTGCAAAATTTCTTTTGAGAAATCAGCTGACAGTCCTATGGGAGCTTATTTGTAGGTAACAAACTACTTTTCTCTTGCTGCTTTTAAGATTCTCTCTTTGTATTTAACCTTTGGCATTTTGATGATGATGTGTCTTGGTGTGGACCTCTTCAGGTTCATCTTGTTTGGGACTCTTTGTTCTTCCTGGATTTGTGGTCTGTTTCCTTTACCAAGTTAGGGAAGTTTTCTGCCATTATTGTTTCAGATTGGTTTTCAATTTCTCGTTCTCTCTCTTCTCCTTCTGGCACCCCCAAGATGCGAATGTTGGCATGGTTGAAATTGTCCCGGAGGCTCCTTACACTGTCCTCATTTTTTTGGATTCTTTATTCTTTTTGCTGTTCTGATTAGGTGTTTTTTGCTTATTTATATTCCAAATTGATGGTTTGCTTCTTGGCTTTACGTACTCTACTATTGATTCCCTGAAAATTATTTTTTATTTCAGTGACTGCATACTTCATTTCGGACTGATTCTTTTTTCTGTAGTTGATGTTCTCACTAAGTTCCTTGGAGTGCTTCTTAAGTTCCTTGGCCCTGGCCGGTTTGGGTCAGCGGTTAGAGCATCAGCCTGCGGTCCAGAGAGACCCGGGTTCGGTTCCCGCTAAGGGCATGTACCTCGGTTGCAGTTTGTCCCCGGCCTTGGTTGGTCGTGCGGGTGGCAGCCACTCGATGTGTCCCTTTTACATCCATGTTTCTCTCTCTCTCTCTCTCTCTCTTTCTCCCCCACTCTATCTGAACAAAAAATGGAAAAATGTCCTCGGGTGAGGATTAAAAACAAACAAACAAACAAATAAAATAAAAACCTTTAAGTTCCTTGAAGGTGTCACTAAGTTCCCTGAATGTCTCACCAAGTTCCTTGAGCATCTTTATAACCAATGTTTGGAACTCTGCATCTGAATGATTTCTTATCTTCATTTTGTTTAATTCTTTTCTTTGCCCTGGCCAGTTTGGCTCAGCAGTTAGAGCATGGACTCGTGAACCAGAGAGTCCCGGGTTCAGTTCTTGACAAGGACATGTACCTCGGTTGCAGTTTGTCCCCAGCCCCAGTTGGGGTTCTGTGGGTGGTAGGCACTCAATGTGTCTTTCTCACATCAATATTTTCCTCTCTTTTCCTCCTTCTCTTTCTTCCACTCTATCTGAAGATAGATGCAAAAAAATGTCCTTGGGTAAGGGTTTAAAAAGAAAAAGTTAAAAGACAACATTCTTCTCCTGGAGTTTTGTTCTTTTCTTTTATTTGGGACATATTTCTTTGTCTCCTTATTTTGGCTGCTTCCCTGTGATTGTTTCTATGTATTAAGTAGAGTTGCCATATCTCCTAGACTTCATAGGGTGGCCTGTTGTTGTAGGTGTCCTATAGGATCCAGTGGCACAGCCTCCCTGATCACCCCACCTGGTCCCTCAAGGTACACTTGTAGTGTGGACTGTACACCCTTCTGTTGTAATTGAATCTTGATTGCTGATGGCACGTCAGTGGGAGGGATTGACTCAGGCTGATCAGCTTCAAGGACTGGCTGTGCTTACTGACCACTGGCCTCTGACTACCTTGGAGGATCAGCTGTGTAGGGGCCCAACACACAGAGCAAGACTTACTTCAGCAGGCTCTGGTACCCTCTGAGTCCGCTTATTGAGTGTGTCACTTGTAGAGGTGGTTGGGTGATGGTGTTTTGATGTGGTCTGAAGCTGTCTACTGGGTGTGCTAGCTCTGGGGCAAGGTCAGTCACTGCCTGTGTTTTATCCGGGGCCATTGGCATAAGCTGCAAAGTGATCTGCTGATGGCTGCATCTTGTGCTGGGTTTGGAGGTGCCCAGGAAAAGCCAAGTTGTGAACCAATGCTAGCTTCTTGCCAGGCCTGGGGCCACTTAACGAAAGGTATGGGGCTTGCTGTGACCAGATACTGCTTGTTTGAGAGATTTTAGGAAACTCTGAAGCAGGATCCAAGATAGGCTAATCCTGTGGTAAACAGCTTGGGTGGGACTGAAAGTTGGGTAGGGCAGGGCCTCAGGGAATCACCAGGGCAGGGTAAACAGTGTGAGCCAGGTTGTTGGAGTCCCAGTTATGGTGGCCCACTGCTACGCACGGCAATGGCTCACCAAAGGAACAAAAGTATCCGCCATCCCCGTCTGTCTGAGAGAAAGCTGCCTCTCCAGCCCTGGTCCTGAGCCCTGACAGCTCAGTTGTTCCCTGTATGTCTCTGGCGCCCCTTAAGCTGCCTTCCTTCTGATCTTAGAGGGAGCGAGTTTCAGTAAGTTTGTGAGCAGGCCCTTTAAGATGAACTGCCAGGGTGTCCAGCAGCTTCTGGCTCCCTCAGCCTCAGTTCCTGCTGGTTTGTACAGCCAGAAGCTATGGGGACTTCTCTTCCTGGCACTGGAACCCTGAGCTTGGCGCCTGGTGTAGGACAGGGACCCCTCACTCCTCAGTGAGGACCTTCCCACCCGAGGTGTGCCTCCTAATTTTTATCCACCACATGTGGGTGTGGGATCAGCCTATCCGCGCCTCCGCCCTCCTACCCGTCTCGATGTGGCTGTTTCTTTAATTTTGTAGTTGTAGGACTTCCATTCAGCTCAATTTCAGGTGGTTCTGAATGATGGTTGTGTTGTTGTTTAGTTGTAATTTTGATGTGGTTGTGTTAGGAGGCGATACCACGTTTACCCACACCACCATCCTGACTGGAAGTCTAGTTTCTCCAACTCTCCTCTATGCCTTTCCAATTCATTTGACCTTAGGGAGAGGCCCGCCCACCTTCTCAGAACCTCTTGGTCACTTTTTTTTATTTATTTTTTATTGTTATGTGCCCCCATTGGGAACCGAACCAGGGACTCTGGTTTACAGACCGAGGCTCCAATCCTGAGGCAAACCGGCCAGTTCAGGATCTCAGTCTTTATTACTCTGCCATTAAGTAATTGGGGCTGTTGTTAGCCACAGAGCCATTCCCAAGGAATAAAAGTAAAGTTCTAAAAGGGCCCATTTCAAGCCCTATGCCAACAGAGGATCTTGTAGGACCTTCATCTCCTGTGACTCAGAGGAGAGTTAAAAATACCTGGGGGGGGGGGGTGTGAGGAAGGTGGTTAGAGGCCTTCTGTGAAAGTTCACAAAGTCCTGTATTACCCTCCCCACTAGGTCTCTTTCTTTCCCTCCTCCTAGAGTCTACATGGGGAAGCAAAGGGGAACCAAGACAGAATTCAGTTTCCCCCAATGCTCCTTACCTGAAAGAACACCATGTTCTGTGGGTTAGACATTCTTTTTTTTTTAATCCTCACCCGAGGACACTTTTGCATTTATCTTCAGATATAGCAGGAGGGAGAGAGGGAGAAAGAGAGAGAGAAACATGGACATGAGAGACACACATCAACTGGTTGCCACCCACACGACCTCAACTGGAGCCGGGGACAAACCAATCAAGGTACATGCCCTTAGCGGGAACCGAACCTTGGTCTCTCTGGTCCATAGGATGATGCTCTAACCGCTGAGCCAAACCAGCCAGGGCAGGTTAGACATTCTTAAGTCAACATGTATTACGGCTTTCTGGCAAGAAGGGAGAAGGAGCTAAGAGTTTTAATAATAATTAACAGTTCAAGGTAAACAACTAGCTGAATCTATTTCCACATGAATCCCTCTTCTAAATATGCTCAAAAGGAAAGCTATTGAGAGTTTTCCCTCAGAAAGTAGCAGCCATATCTCTAGATAGCATATTAAGTCAAAAGAAGTTTATGTAGTCATGTTGCAACAAAATATTCCTCACTGTTTTCTACCAGAGAAATGGTTTTATAAAACTCATAACTGTATATATTTTCTATTTGAAATTCTAAATTTCCATTTCTCTCATACCATTTCTCTAACAAGTCCTAACTGTGGACATTCCTGGTTTCTACACACTGCGAAGGATCAACCTAATCTCAGAGATTTCTCTCATTTGTGCTATTTCTTTTCTTCCTTGTATCTGATTTCTAGTTATGCTAACAACAGCCTCATAATGCTCCATGGACACCAAGCCTACCCAGCTAGTGCTCAGTTTTCCATTCTCTCTTAGGAGTCTCCATTCTTTGCTTTCTTTTTTTTTTTTTTCCTTTATTGGTTTTAGAGAGAGAGGAAGGGAGAGGGAGAGAGAGATAGAAACATCAATGAGAGAGAACATCGACTGGCTGCCTGCTGTATGCCCCCCACTGGGGATTGGGCCCACAACCTGGGCATGTGTCCTGACCGGGAATTGAACTGGCAACCTCTTGGTGCATGGGTAGACACTCAACCACTGAGCCACACCAGCCAGACTCCATTCTTTGCTTTCAAGTAGCGTCCTTACAAACAAAAATCCTGATGCACTGACTTAGGCTGACAGGATGCAGTACCTCGTGTTTTTCATTTCCATTTCCATATGAGGATTCAAAGATTCAGTTTTAAACATCTTCCTCTGTCTTCAGAGTAGCTCTAGTAACTCAAGATCTAAAGCCAGGCAGATGTTCTACATTGCTTTATGAAGGCAGAAAAATAATCCCTGGTTTGTAAAGAAATGCCTCTGGTTTTTCGAGGAACACTTCCAATCACTACGAGTTGTATCTCAGGGAGCCCAGCCTCAGAAATCCTCTGTGGTTGTGACTCTAAGGACACTAGCCACTGGCCTTACAGTTAAGCTGTTTCTCCGTACCGCAGGCCGACGCTCTAACCGCTGAGCCAAACCGGCCAGGGCTAAGCTGTTTCTCTAAGCATCTGTATTCCAGAGAAATACAAATTAATTGAAATATTTCCCAGCAAAATTTATTTTAACAACAATAAGGCTTTTTCAAAGAAACACAAAAAATATAGAAAACTGAAATGCTGTATTTTCTTCGATCTCTGTATTTTCCTTCATACAGTACTTTGGGATACCTTCAATTATACTTTGCAAATTTGAGATTTAGAATTATGAAAGAACTTAGTTTGAATTAGTGTCAGGGTTGGCAAGAGCAGCAAGAAGAAAGGGAGTGTAAATGGCCTTAGAAAATATAAAATAAAACAGTAAAACAAAATAACTCACAGTAAGAGAAAAGAGTTGCCTCTTAGGAATTTAGCCTATGGAATTTTCCTTCAGCCCAAACAGTACCATAAAACCACCAGGTAAGTTTATAAACTAATTCATAGCTACTAGATAACGGTTGTTGGTAATAGAGTATAGATCATTTCTCTTCCTGCTGTTCTTATTTATATTACCCTGTTTTCATTGGCTGCAGCCGAAATTTTTTCCTCTCCAAGTGGAGCTGATGTCTGTTGAAAATTGGGGAAGTTGTCCTAGTGGGTTCCAGTTTGGTCAAAAATCCCCTCTATGACTTATATAAGTTATTTTCCTCTTCTGTATACTTCAGTTTTCCTGTGATGATAGACTCTGGTATCCACCTACTTGTTTAGCTTAAATGTTTTAGGGATCCATGATTCTGTGAGTACCTTTTCCCATTTTTTTCTTTTAAACATCTAATTGGCTTGCCCAGCCACTGTGGCTCACTGGTTGAGCATCGACCCATGCACCAAGAGTTCTCTAGTTTGATTCCTGGTCAGGGCACATACCCAGGTTGTGGGCCTGATCCCCAGTGGAGGGCATGCAGGAGGCGGCCAAACCGATATTCTCTCTCATTGATGTTTCTATCTCTCTCTCCCTTTCCCTTCCTCTCTGTAAAATCAATAAAGAAAAATATTTTTAAAAAATCTAATTGGTTTTATTGAATGATTAATGAATTGAGCTACACCCCATCTAGTAAACAGAAAGGCACTCCCACCTCTTCCCATTTGTAATTCCTGTCCAGCTTAATCTGTGCTGTAAAGGAGATGCAGGCAAGTGAACCTTTTTGTGAAAGGAAAGAGGGAAATAATGAGTTAGGAAATAAGTAAAGAAAGTAAGAGAGAAGCAACTGAGAAAGAAGTCAGTAAGCAGATCAAGAATGCAAAGGAATACAAAAGAAGAAAAAGAGAAAGAGCAGATCAAGTAGGGGGAGTATTCTTTTCTCCCACACAACCCTTATTTCTTCTCTAATGGTTCATGGTCCCTATATGCATCCAGTAATTTTCCCAACCAGTTTTTTCCCCCCAGTTTTTTTAATTTTAATTTTTTATATGTTTTTAACTGATATTTTAGAGAGGAAGGAAGAGAGAGATAGAAACAGCAATCAGCTGCCTCCCGCACGACCCCACTGGGGATTGAGCCTAAAACCTGGGCCTGTGCCCTGACCAGGAATTGAACTGGGACCTCTCAGTCCATGGAATTTTACTTAATCCACTGAGCCATACTGGCTGGGCTTCCCCTGTAGTTTTGAATCAGGGATATATTGTTGAGCAGGGACGGGCTCTGGGCTACTTCAAGAGGTGCATACTTGTCCTGTGGATTCTTGACTTGCTCTAGGTGCTTCTTCTGTGGGGTCCTCGAGATGTAATTTCTACCATGGCCCCCTTCTCATTGTTATCCTGTTGAGTGTAATCCTGTGCACCAAAAAGTTGCTGGGTTTGCAGGTTTGATCCACATACATTGATGTTTCTCTCTCTCTACCCCCCATCTCCTTGCCTCCCTCCCTCCCTCTAAGCATATCATCCAGTGAAGATTTAAAAAGAAGGGAAAAAAAGCAGGTTTGAATTGTCTTCCTGGAATCACCCGAAACAGCTATTATGTTATAATTAGAGAACACATCCCAATCCTAGGGAAGGACATTGTTATCTTACCTCTTTATTGAATGAATGAGCCCTCTACTTCAGGAGCTGGAACCCAGAATCCTCATTAGCTCCAGGCCTCTGTCTTACATTAAGTTCCAGTTAGGACTACTCACAGAACAGACTCTGCATTGGAATTCTAGCTTATGAAATAGATATCAAGGTACTCACTTTTGTCCAGGATGCCCATGAACCAAGAGATTTTCTCTTTTTCTTCCCCTCACATATTATTTTTCTTAAATTATTATTATTTTAGAATTTATTTATTAAAAATTTTTTTTCTTTATTGATTTTAGGAGAGAGGAAGGGAGAGGGAAAGAGAAACATCAGTGGGAGAAAGAACATTGATCAGGCGCCTCCTGCATGTCCTCTACTGGGGATTTAGCCTACAATCTGGGCATGTGCCTTGACCTGGAATCGAACCGGCAACCTCTTGGTGCATGGGTCAATGCTCAACCACTGAGCCACACCAGTCAGGCACACAATATTTTTTTAAAAGGTTTTTAGCCCTGGCTGGTTTGGCCAATGAACTGAAGGGTCTTGGGTTTGATTCCCAGTCAAAGGCATGTACCTGGATTGCAGATTCAATACCAGGCCTCCGTTGGGGTCATGTGGGAGGCAGCTGATCAGTGTGTCTCTTTCACATCGATGTTTCTCTCTTCATCCCTCCCTTCCACTCTCTCTAAAATAAAAAATCAATGAAAAAATATTTTTGGTGAGAATTAACAATAAAAAAAGATGTTTTTAAACTTAACTTTTATGATATCATTGTAGAAATAATTATAGATGCAAATGGAGTTGTGAGAAATCACATGAAGATCACAAATACCCTTTCCACAGTTTTTCCATAGTAACATCTTCCAAAAGTATAGCAGAATATTAGAACCAGATCCTGACAGTGATGTAGTTCATCAGTCTTATTCAGATCTTCCCAGGTTTTGTGTTTGTGTGTATTTAGTTCTATGTAATTTTTATCATACACGTAGGTTTGTGTGTCCATCACCCCAGGAAAAGATACAGAAGAATCCCATTGCCATGTACCTCTGTCCTACCCCTCCCCATCCCTAACCCCTGCAACCACTAATCTACTTTCTATTACTGTAAGTTTGTAATTTCAAGAATGATATTATATAAATGGAATCAAATTATATGTAACCTTTTGGGATTACCTATTTTCATTCAGTACAACTCACTGGCGATTCACCTAAATTTTCATGTGTTTCAATAGTTTGTTCATTTAAAAAATGTTTTTTAGCCCTGGCCGGTTTGGCTCAGCGGTTAGAGCGTCGGACTGCGGTCCGGAGAGACCCGGGTTCGGTTCCCGCTAAGGGCATGTACCTTGGTTGCAGTTTGTCCCCAGCCCTGGTTGGGTCGTGTGGGTGGCAACCACTTGATGTGTCGCTTTCATGTCGATGTTTCTCTCTCTCTCTCTCCCTCTCACTCTATCTGAACAAAATATCGAAAAATGTCCTCGGATGAGGATAAAAAAAATAAAATAAAATAAAAAAAATAAAAATGTTTTTTCTTTATTGATTTTAGAGAGAGAGGAAGGGGGAGAGAGAGAGAGAGAGAGAGAAACATCGATGAGAGAGAACATCGATTGGCCACCTCCTGCATGCCCCCCACTGCGGGTTGGGCCCACAACCTGGGCATGTGCCCTGACTGGGAATCGAACTGGCAACCTCTTGATGCATGGGTCAACCACTGAGTCATACCAGCTGGGTAATAGTTTGTTAGTTTTTATTGTTGAGTAATATTTTTTATTTATTTATATTTTAGGTTTTACTGTTCACTTACTGAAGGACATTTGGATTGTTTCCAGTTTCTGACTATTATATAAAGCTGTTATGAATGTTTCTGTCTAGGTTTTGTGTAATCATAAGTTTCTATTTCTCTGAAATAAATGTCCAAGAGTGCAATTGCTAGTAATATTGTAATTGTATGTTTAGTTTTATGAGAAACTGCCTAGCTGTTTTCCACAGTGGCTGTACCATTCTGCATACCTTCCAGCAATGTTTGAGTGATCCATTTTCTTTGCATCCTCCCCAGCATTCAGTGACACAATTTTTGTTTTAGCTCTTCTGATAGGTGTGTAATGAGATCCCATTGTGGTTTTATTATTTTTTTTTATCCTCACCCGAGGACATTTTTTCATTTTTTGTTTAGATAGAGTGGTAGGGAGAGAGAGAGAGAGAAACATCGACGTAAAAGGGACACATCGAGTGGTTGCCACCCACACGACCCAACCAGGGCCGGGGACAAACTGCAACTGAAGTACGTGCCCTTAGCGGGAACCGAACCCGGGTCTCTCCGGACCGCAGGCTGACGCTCTAACCGCTGAGCCAAACCGGCCAGGACCCCATTGTGGTTTTAATTTACATTTCCCTAATAGCTAAAAAAAATCTCTTCCTGTGCTTATTTGCTGTCTGTATATCCTTTTTGTAAAATGTCCTTTCATGTCTTTTGCCTATTTCTATTTGCATTTTCTATTTATTTTTTTATCCTCACCGAGGACTTTTTTTTTTTTCCATTTTTTTGTTCAGATAGAGTGGGAGGGAGGGAGAGGAAGAGAGAGAGAGAGAAACATCAATGCAAAAGTGACACATCGAGTGGCTGCCTCCCGCACGACCCCAACCAAAGCCGGGGGCTAATCACAACCGAAGTACACACATCCTTGACTGGAATCGAACCTGAGACTCATTGGTCTGCAGACCAACACTCTAAATGCTGATCCAATCCGGCCAGGTCTCTATTTGCATTTTTAAAAAGCAATTGAGCCCTGGTTGATTTTGCCCAGTGGTTAGAGTGGATCAGAGTCCCGGGTTCAGTTCCCACTAAGGGCACGTACCTCGGTTGCAGTGTGTCCCCAGCCCCGGTTGGGGTTATGTAGGTGGCAGCTACTTAATGTGTCTCTCTCACATCGATGTTTCTCTCTCTCTTCCTCTCTCTCTCTTCAGCTCTATCTGAACATAAAATGCAAAAATGTCCTCAAGTGAGACTAAAAAAATTAGATTAAATTAAAAAAAAAACACAACAATTGAGAGCCCTGTCTTGTGTGGCTCAGTTGACTGGAGCGTGGGTCTGTACACTGAAAGGTGGCAGCTTCCATTCCTGGTCAGGGCACATACCTGGGTTTCAGTTCAGTCCCCAGTTGGGGCACCTACTGTAGGCAACCAACCAATCAATGTTTCTATCTCAAATAATTGTCTCTCTCTCTCTCTCCATCACTCTTTCTCTCTCCCTCCCTCTCTCCCTTCCTCTTTCCAAAAATCAATGAAAAACATATCCCCGAGTGAGGATTTAAAAAAAACAAAAGCTATGGAAATTTGAGAGTTCTTTATTATAGATATTGATTCTTTGTTGGGTACATGGTCTGGGAGTATTTTCTTCCAGTCTGTATCTTGTCTGAAATCCTCTTAACAGGGTCTCTTACAAAGCGAGTTTTTGTTTTGATGAGTCCTTTTACTGAGTTTTTCTTTTTATGAATCACTGTCTTGGTGCCAAGTCTAGGAACACTTAGTCCAACCCTGGATTACAAAGATTTTCTCCTGTTCTTTTTTTTTTTCCCCCAATTCTCACTCTAGTAGATGTTTTCATTGATGTTTTTAAAGGGAGGGAGGGCGGACGGGAGAAGAGAGAGAAACCGACATTGATGTGAGAGAGAAACATCAATGGATTGACTCCCAACTGAGAATTGAACCTGCAAACTTTTAGTGTATGGGATGATGATATGACCAACTGAGCCACCCAGCTAGGGCTCTCCTGTTGTTTTTTTTATCTAAAAGTTTATAGTTTTATCTTTTACATTTCCATCTTCAGTCCATTAATTTCTGTATAAGGTTTAGGTTAAGGTTGATACTGAATTTTCTTTGTAACTTTGTAAAATGTTGGCTGGGCTTATTCGTGTGGGAAGAGGGAATTTTTTAGAATATGGGAAAATACAGTATAACATGACAAATTACTATGTTCCCATCACCAGAATTGATATCTTTCTTAATAGTTTGTCATATTTTTTTGGCTTTTTTTATTATATGAAAGAAAGTGTTGTAAAGTTGAAATGCCTTCTAATCCTAACCTTCACTATAAATTCTCATTCCCCGAAGCAGCCACTAGTATGAATATGGCATGTTTATTTCCAGTCCATTTTGTTTATTCTGTTATATATACATTTGTACCCATGAACAATGTAGAGTATTATTTTATATTGGTGGTCTTTGTAATTATTTGGTTAGGGCATCATCCTGATAGGCCAAGGTTGCAAGTTCCATCTCCTGTCAAGGCATATTAAGAATCAACTAGTGAATGCATAAATAAGTGGGACAACAAATCAATGCTTCTTTCTCTCTCAAATCAATAAAAGAAAAACAAACAACCTCCCGCCCCCACAATCTCCTGCTTTAACTTCAGCCCCACTCCCCTAGTCATCCATTTTTTAACTCTTATAGCTGTTTCTTCTATAAGTCTAAATAAAATACTTATATAACTCTTATTAATTTTTATGGTAGATAAGCATTTAGCTCTTATACTCTATCTCCAGTTCCCTTTTGACTGTTTTTCCAATATAATTATGTCACAGTTTTTTTATTAAGTCAGTGTTTATATTATTATGACTGTAATTTTCTTTTCCTTTTTTTTAACCCTCACCCGAGGACATTCCTCCATTTTTTGTTCAGATAGAGGGGGAGGGAGAGAGAGGAAGAGTGAAAGAGAGAGAAACATCAATGTGAAAGGGACACATCGAGTGGCTGCCTCCCACACAACCCAACCAGGGCCGGGGACAAACTGCAACCGAGGTACGTGCCCTTTGCAGGAACTGAACCCCGGTCTCTCAGGACCGCAGGCCGATGCTCTAACTGCTGAGCCAAACCGGCCAGGGCTCCAATTTTCTTTTTTTACTGCAGAGCATAAGTGGGCTTCTATGAAATGATCAAATCTTAATTCCATTTTTTGTTCTAGAGTTAGTGACCTACTTTTTAAAATTTGCTTTTAGTTTTCTATGTACATCTTATTTTTTTCTTATGCTTAGTTGGATTTACTTTATACTATCATTTTACAAGTGGTCAAATAAATCAAGTAATTAGCTGATTTTATTTTTTTTTCTGGAGATATCACTTCCAGAATTTTTTAAGTTTTTTGCTCCAACCTAAACTGTGGTTGGTTGGTGTCTATACTTGCTCCTGAGCTTTCATTTTGCTGTCTCCCTCCCCACTTTCCTTTGTTGGTTCTTCTTTCCTGAGATAATTGTCTAAGAGTGCAATTGCTAGGTCATATGGTGATTGTGTTTTTTAAAATTCTCACCTGAGGATATGTTTTTATTGATTTTTGAGAGAGATGGAGGGAGAAAGAGAGAGAGAAACATCGATATGAGAGAGACACATCTATTGGTTGCCTCCCACATGTGCCCCAACCGGGACTGGGGATTAAACCTTCAACCCAGGTATGTATCTTTGACCAGCAATCAAACCTGTGACAGTTTGGTGTGTAGGCCGATGCTCTAACCACTGACCATGTTATACCAGCCAGGGCTATAGCATCCTATTCTTATTTCATATATCCAGTATCTTTTTCTTTGAGATTATTAATTATAGCCTTTTAGAATTCATTTTCTCATATTAACTCTGTTTTGTGCTTTATTTCCCCAAGTATTTGAATTGATTTCTTTTGTATTATGGGCTTGCCTTAATTATCTGGAGATCCTTGGCTGTTAGTTCACACTTAGGAGTGGGGTCTTTAAAAGCTGCTTGGAAGCACTGTTAGCATGACTAAGCTTCAAATTAAAATGATCAGCTAGCTTGTTGTTGGTGTACTACAATGACAGAATTCTTTTATGTAGGGCTATTCATTTTCTCCAGAGAGGAATTCTTCACTGTCTTGCCTGGTAGGGTCCAAGCCTGGATATGAGTATAAGACAGGATAGGACAGAAAGAATGGGGGCAGGGTATTCTCACTGTCTGTCATTCAGATTTTTATTTATTCCTGTGTTTTTACTCCCATGTCTCGCCTTGCCTTCTAGGGTGTGGGATTTCTAAGGGCGAGTTATTGTGTCTCTCTAGATATACCTCTGTGGGTCCTAGCTTTCTATAATTGGCCAAGTCAACTAAATTCCCTTTGTCCATTTTTGTCTCTGTTGTCACTTTTGGGTTTGTACTGATTAGTCCTTCCTTTTTTTTTTAAATCCTCACCCGAGGATATTTTTCCATTGATTTTTGTTTTTAGATAAAGTGGGAAGGAGGGAGAGAGAGAAACATAAATGTGAGAGAGACACATCAATTGGTTGTCTCTCGCACAACCCCGACCAGGGCTCAGGTTTGAACCTGCAATCGAGGTATGTGCCCTTGACTGGGAATTGAACCCAAGACTCTTTGGTCTGGGGCTGCTGCTCTAATCGCTAAGCCAATCTGACCAGGGTTCCTTTTTTTATTTTAATGAGGCTGCTGCATGGGGTGGCGTCAAACATATTTTATCAATCTTCCATGTTAAACTGGAATTTAAGAGATTATTTTGAACATCTTTTGGGAAATGAGTAGTAGAAAATTTTATTTGCAGCTAGATTTTTTGGTGCTCTACCTCTATTACTCTCTTTTTCTCTTGAATGAAAATATATCAATCTTACTTCCATAGTAATACATACTTATGATTGAAAACATTAGATGATACGGAATTATGTAGACTAAATAATGAAAATCTCTATATACTCACTCCCAACAGTAACTGACACCCACCTTTGCATTGCCAGGCTTTGTACATACACATACACACTGCCCCCACTTTTTCTTTTTTCTTTATTTTACTTGTTTGTTTCCTTTTCTTCAGGTCTCCAGGAAACCTAGAGAAGAATCGCTATGGGGATGTACCCTGCCTGGACCAAACAAGAGTGAAGCTGATAAAACGAAGTGGCCACACTCAGGTAGACAGATAAATGCCATCTTTTCAGGGGCACTGAGAGAAATTTAAGCCTCTTACAAAGTGAAGTTTACTAATACTATATTTGAAAGAACATGGATTCTAAGCCAGAGAGATAATGTTGCTACATACTAGTCTATTGTTACCATAGGCAAGTCTCTTTATGTCCATCTTATAGTATTAGGTAGAAATTAAATATTTTATGTAAATCCCGATAGCACAACATAATGCTGGTATATTGTAGGTGTCTGATAAATGTTCATTTATTGCCCTGGCTGCTGTGGCTCAGTTGGTTGAGTGTCGTCCCATGCACCAAAAGGTCACTGGTTCGAATCCCGGTCAGGACACATGTCTGACTTGATCCCCAGTAGGGGGCGTGCAGGAGGCAGCTGATCAGTGTTTCTCTCTCACATCAATGTTTCTCTCTTCCTCTCCCTTTCCCTTCCTCTCTCTCTCTCTAAAAACAAATAGCCCTGGCCAGTTTGGCTCAGTGGTTGGAGCATTGGCCTGTGGACCAGAGAGTCCCGGATTCTGTTCCTGCTAGGGGCACATACCAAAAAATAAACAAACAAACAAACAATAAAAACATATATATATTTTTTAATATGTTTTTTCTGAATTTTTAGAGAGAGGAAGGGAGAGAGAAATAGAAATATCGATGTGAGAGAGAAACATTGATTAGCTGCCTCCTACACACCCCCTACTGGAGATTGAGCCCGCAACCCCGGCATATGCCCTGACTGGGGATCAAACCGGGACCTCTTAGACCACAGGGAGACAATCCACTGAGCTACACTGGCTGGGCTAAAAATATATTTTAAAAAAATGTTCAGTTATTTCTTGTTTTTACTCTTTAGTTGTAAAATCATAGTCATATTGTTCACCATATTGGTAAGTGTATATGCATTAATACAAGGCAACTCTGATTATAAGTAACTCTGAATATTCCATTTAGAAGATCTGAAAAAAATTTTGGACAACTAGTGTATACATGAATATCTAGGGATAGAGATGAAATGGTCAAATGATTTTATTATTTAATACATTAATTTGATCACATCTTTGCATATTAAAAATCACATATAATATATTAATAGAGCCTGGCTGGTGTGGCTCAGTGGTTGAACATCGACTCATGCACCAAGAGGTCGCTGATTTGATTCCTGGTCAGGGCACATGCCCAGGTTGTGGGCCAAATCACCAGTGGGAACATGCAGGAGGTGGCCAATCGATGTTCTTTCTCTCTCATCGGTGTTTCTCTCTTTCCTCCTCCTTTCCTCTCTCTCTCAAACTCAATAAAGAAAAAAAATTAGTAGAGATATTCAGTGAAAATTTTATTCAGACATTTAACATCAGTGTTTTTGTCCTCATTTGGATCTACTTTTTGAGTCAATATAATAGTTTTTCAGAGCACATCGTTTTTTTTTTCTTTTTAAGTACATGGTGTTGTCACTGGAAAGCTTATTCTAAACCAGAAATATCTATTAGCATAACATTAGCACAGTTTTTTTTTTTCATTCATCTTGTACCTCATGTATCATCTATAGCATAATGATTTACCTATTCTTTTTTTTTTTTTGAAACTGCATTGCAAGCAATGATACTCTTTTTTTGTTAATCTTCGTCCAAGGATGCTTTTTCCACTGATTTCTAGATAGAGTAAAGGAAGGAAGGGAGGAAGAGAGAGAAAGAAACATCAGTGTGAGAGAACACATGGCCTGACTAGGTTGGGGATTGAACCTGCAACCCAGGTATGTACTTTAGACTGGGGATTGAACCCATGGACCTAAGGGCCAACGTCCTAATTGCTGAACCAAACCGTCCAGGGCATCTTAATCTTTTTCTTTGTTAGTCCTTACCTGAGGATATTTTTCAATTGATTTCTAAATAGAATGGAAGGGACGGAGGAAAGGAGGGAGAGAGAGACAGACAGACACACAAAAACATTAATGTGAGAGAGACACATCAGTCCACTGCCCCCATGCAGGACCCCAACTAGGGTCCGGGGATAGATCCTGCAACCCAGGTATGTGCCCGGTAATCGAACCTGAGACCCCTGGATCCGAGGGCCGATGCTCTAACTGCTGAGCCAAACTGGCCAGGGCTACTTATTCCTTTTTTAAATCCTACTTAATATAACTTGTTTACAGCAACATCTGACACTTACAATTTTTGAGGTCAGTGACCAAAAAGGTATTACATTTTTCTTTCTGTTATACCAGTTTTGTCTGGTGACTTATATATACATAAATAAGCCCCAGCATTGATTGAGGTTCAAAGTAAAGGAGTTTAAATAGTGCTGTTAGCTTTAACATGACATACATTATATGGAATTGTTATACCTCCTTTCCTTTTTCTAGGGAATAAGTTTTTGGAAAATCATTGCCTTGTATGTGGTGTATGCATGGATCAGGACCCTAGGTTTCATTCCCTTTTGATCCTAATGTTTCAAGTATAAACTAAATTACTGTCTAGGACCCTTACAGAAGGTTTTCTTGCAGGAGCATTAGTTAAGAGCCTTGGCTGATGGAGGGCAAATTCATCAGTATTATTGAGATTGTCATAGTATATACTGTGAACAAGCAGAATATAATGGCAAAGTTGGGGCTCTGGAGTCAGAGATATTTGTATTTATCTGTCTTGTTGAGTGCTCTGTCTTAAGTACTTAAAATAGTGCCTGGTACACACCAGACATTCAGTAAATTTGTGAAGGAATGAGTTAATCCCAGTGTACCAGAAGACTATTGTCATTACCCTGTAGTTAGTCTGAAGATCATCACTTGAGTTATAATCCCTCTCATTACTATAAACTTTGGCAGAGGCTTTATTTCCATAATAAATGGAGGATTTAGGTAAATTGTTCACCAAATTTGTTCTTGGAATTATAAAGCTGTTAGTCATAGTTTCTATTGAATATTCAGGTAGCAGTAGAGCCTGGGTATTTGGCCTGTGCTGTTGATGGTCCTAGGTATGAGGTATAGCTTTCTTCCTTTTTCACTCACACTTTGCCTTTTATGTGTGGCAGCATTGAAGGGTTGTCCTGCTCAGTTTGCCTGGCTTGCCTCCCTTTTGGTTCTGAGCTGTGGTCCTGCAAATCTTAATGGATTCCTTTTTTTTTTTGTAAATAATAGCTTTATTGATATATAACCGACATACCATACAATTTTACCCATTTAATGTGTATAATTCAATGGTGTTTTAAGAAATGTATTTGCAGTGTTGTGCAGCCAACACCACAATCAACTTTAGAACATTTTTATCACCTGAGAAAGAAACTCTATTTTCCTAAATAGAATTTGTTGGATCACATTAACTGTGTTTAACATTTTGAGGAACTGCCAGACTCTTTTCCAAAGTTACTACGACATTTTACATCATTATTAGCAATTAATGAAAGTTTCAGTTTCTCCACAGCTTTGCCAACATTTGTTATCTGTGCCTTACCTGTAGCCAGACTAGTGGTTGTGAAATGGTATCTCACTGATTTTAACTTGTACCTCTTCTTTGGAGAAATAGTTATTTTACCCGTTTAAAAATTGGGTTGTCTTTGCCCTGGCCAGTGTGGCTGGGTTGGTTGGAGTATCGTCCTGTGCACTGGAAGTTCTCGGATTCAGTTCCTGGATGGGGCATGTGCAGGAGGCAACTGATTGATGTGTCTCTCTCACATTGATCTTTCTCTCTTTCTCTTTCTCTCCTTTCCTCCTGCTCTAAAATCAGTTTTTTAAAAATTTTATTTATTTATGCTAATCCTCACCTGAGGATATTTTTCCATTGATATTTAGAGAGAATGGGAGGGAGGAGGAAGAGAGAGAGAAACATTTATGTGAGAGAGACACATTGATTGGTTGCCTCCCACACGACCTTGACTAGGGCCAGGGATTGAACCTGCAACCCAGGTACTTGACTGAAATTGAACCTAGACCCTTTGGTCCTCTGGCCAATGCTTTAAATGCTGAGCCAAACCGGCCAGAGCTCACTCTAAAATAAATTTTTAAAAAACTAAAAAAATAGCCCTGGCCAGTTTGGCTCAGCGGTTAGAGCATCGGCCTGTAGTCCGGAGAGACCCGAGTTCGGTTCCACTAAGGGCATGTACCTTGGTTGCAGTTTGTCCCTGGCCCTGGTTGGTTGTGCGGGTGGCAGCCACTCGATGTGTCTCTTTCACGTCGATGTTTCTTTCTCTCTCTCTCTTTCTCTCTCCCTCCCACTCTATCTGAACAAAAAAGGGAAAAATGTCCTCGGGTGAGGATTAAAAAAAAACAACTAAAAAAATAATATTGGGTTGTCTTTTTACTATTGAGTTGTAATAGTTCTTTATATATTCTAGATAAATCTCTTATCGAATATATACATTCTGTGGATTGTTTATTCACTTTCTTGATGGTATAATTTGAATCAGAAAAGCTTTCAATTTTAATGCAGTTGAATTTATCTGTTTTTTTGTTTTGTTGCTTGTGTTTTTGGTGTCATATCTAGGAAGGCCATGCCTAAACGAATCTCAAAAAGATTTAATTCTATATATTTTTCTAAGAGTTTTATAGTTTTAACTCTTAACATTAAGTCTGTGTTTAATTTTGAGTTAGTTTTTGTGTGTGGTGTGAGGGAGGGTTCAGCCTGATAAATTTTTTTTTTCTGCATGTGGATATCCAGTTGTTCCAGCAACATTTGTAGAAGTGAGGTTTTGAATTGAATTGGCCTTTTTGCTCCTCTCTCTCTCTCTTTTTTTTTTTTTTAACTGACAAGAATAATCCACACTCTGGGTTTTATTTACCTAGTAGTACAATATTTTCCCACCCAAATGGTGCATTCCACACAGCTGCAATGATGTTTCCCTTTTATCATTAGACAGATTACATCAATGCCAGTTTCATGGATGGCTACAAACAGAAGAATGCTTACATTGGTACACAAGGTAAGTTAGTCTGCCCCTCACAAGTTGGTTTTGAGTCATCTACCTGTGATTCTTTGCACTGATGACAGCATAATTTTTTGTTTTAAATCCTCACATGAGGACATTTTTCCATTTTTGTCCAGATTGAGTTGGAGGGAGAGAGAGAGAAACATTGATGTGAGAGAGACACATTGACTGGTTGCCTCCTACATGACCGCAACCAGGGCTGGGAATGAACCACAACCAAGGTATATGTCCTTGACCAGAATCAAGCCCATGACTAATCAGTCTGTGGACCGACGCTCTAACTGCTAAGCCAAACTGGCCAGGGCGGTGATAGCATAATTTTTAAAGGAAATGGTTACTTGATGTGATGTTGTGGCCACTAGATCTTGGCCTTTCACAAAGATTAGGGGTTATTAAGGAAGGCAGATGAGAGGTATAGAGTTTCTATATCAGATGTACCTGAAAACTCACTTTATAGAGATAAATTGGAGATTTCAACATGTAACACTAGTACAGGTTTTTGGATTGTGTCTTAGTATTGCCAACCCAAAGGGATGGGGCATCAAAAGAACTCATTGTCTAGTTAGATGCTCTTTATGGCCAGGAGGCCAGGAGTGGCCGTGGAACTTCCCAGAAATTTAGTCCAATCTATGAATGGGTGTTGATGTCCTGAGAAGCTTTGCTGATTCCTTTACTTTCATAGAGTATCACAGCAGTCTTCTGACAGTGAAGTACTGGGCTCTAAGAAGATTTCATACGGAGTTTTTATAAACGCTATTGCATGCCCAGTATTCCTTCTGACCTGATCTTTGCCATCCCAAGGAGAATATCAGTTTGCCTTATAAGAGGGTGGAAAGAAATCACAAAACAGGAGGACAAAATAAGCCCCCATATGGGCTTAAGACCCTTTGACCATTGCAGAACATGGGCAGCAAAAGATCTAGTGGGTACTTCCTTAACCAAGTGATCAAATTTTGTAGTACTAATAATGGACAAACAGATATTATATGCCTGCTGTTGTGATACAGTGAGAACTGTTCTGTATATGACCTATGATGTACGTTGCCAATTTTTAAGTCTGAATCTAATCATGAGAAACGAAGCAGACAAGTCCAGATTCTGGGGCATACAATAAGAAAACTGGCTTAGATTTTTCAACGTTAATGCCCCCCCCCCCCCAAAACAAGTTAGAAAAACAAAATGTTTAGAAAATTGTTCCAGATTAAAGGAGACTAATAAAGAGATATGATAACTAAAGGTAATATGTGATCCATGATCGAAACTTGTGTTTAGAAGATAAAACTGTTAAGGATTACTATTGGGACAATTGGAGACTATGTATTAGATACTTTTTTTTTTTTTATCCTCACCCGAGGACATTTTTCCATTTTTTGTTCAGATAGAGCGGGAGGGAGAGAGAGAGAGAAACATCGATGTGAAGGGACACATTGAGTGGCTGCCACCCACACGACCAACCAGGGCCGGGGACAAACTGCAACCAAGGTATGTGCCCTTAGCGGGAACTGAACCTGTGTCTCTCTGTACTGCAGGCCGACGCTCCAACCGCTGAGCCAAATTGGCCAGGGCTGTTTTTTAAAATATGTTTTTATTGCTGTGTTAGAGAGAGAGGAAGAGAGAAAGAGAGAAACATCGATGTGAGAGAGAAACATAGATCGACTGCCTCCTGCACGCCCTCCATCAGGGATGGGGCCTACAACCCGGGCATGTGCCCTGACCGGGAATTAAACCAGGACCTCTCAGTCCATGGGACGACGCTCAATCCACTGAGCCACACTGGCAGGGTCATATTTTCTGTTTTATTGAACTATTTGAAAGTAAGTTTCAGCCCAAAAATATTAAATGGAAAGTTCTAGAAATAATTTATAAGTTTTAAGTTGCATGACATTATGAGAAGCATGATGAAATCTAGCACTGTCCTGCTCTGTCCCACCTGGGATGTGAATCTACCCTTTGTGCAGTGTATCCATACTGTATATGCTACCTGCCTGTTAGTCACTTAGTAACCATCCCAGTTATTATATTGACTGTCACAGTACCACAGTGCTTATATTCAAGTCACCTTTACTTAAGTAGCCTGTCGCTATGTCACAATGCCTAAGTCATTCACCTCATCTTATTTCATCTCATAGGGGTTGTGTCATCTCACTTCATCACAAGAAAAGGGTGAATAGCATACAATAAGGTATTTTGAGACAGAGACCATATTCATATCTTTTGTTACAGTATATTATTAAAATTAGCTATTGTTGTTAATCTCTTATTGTACCTAATTTATAAATTATGTTTCATATGGCAGTGGGCACTGTTGCTCAGTGGTTAGAGTGTTGCCACCTGCATCAAAGGGTCGCGGGTTCAGTTCCTGGTCAAGGGCATATACTTGGGTTGTAGCTTTGATCCCCAGCCCCAAATGGGGTGATGCAGGAGGCAACCAATCGATGTTTCTCTCTCACACATCGATGTTTCTCTCTCTCTCTCTTCCTTCCCCGTCCCCCCTCTGTCCCTCCATTCTCTCTAAAAATCAATGGAAAAAATATCTTCCAGTTAGGATTAAAAAAAAAAAAATGTATCATATGTATGTATAGGGAAAAAACATACATATATGTATATAGGATTTGGTACTCTAGTTTTAGGCATCCACTAGGGGTCTTGGAAATGATCTCCCACAGATAATCAAGAAGTGTATAGAGAAAAGCAAATATTACAAAAGAGTAGCTAAAAATGATAGCTTTTGAACTAAAGAATATATGAGTACAGTACTATTCTTCCAATTTTTTGGCAGTTTCAAATTTTTCAAAATTAAAGTTGAGGGAGAACAAAAGGGAAAAGGGCCTTTGGATTCTTGATACATTGTTAATTGGTCTTATGGTCACAGGTTTATTTTTTTACCCTAGGAGGGATGACTCCCTCCAAAAGTAGTCCTTTCAATACCCTAAGAAGAAACAAGAGAACTCTCAGGGTAGATTTTTGGCAGATATAGGATATGATGTGATCTGCCTAAGAGAGTGGGGCCTTTGTTGAGGAGAATGGTATTGTCATGGTTGGGCAAAAAGAGGGTAAGGATTGGCTTTAGGGGGCCTCAGAATGCTCTTTTCTCCAGGTTTAGAAGGCAGTGGTGTTGCTCAGCATTGCTAATTGTTTTAAGGATTAGGTCTTTTAGGCTGGCTCTGTAGGCCCTGTCCAGGAGAAGAAACTCCTCCAGGAATATAGGACAAATTGTTTCTTGAGTCAAACACCAATCACCTTTAGATGGTGTTAGCACCGGAAGATGGGGGCCCTATGATGTGGAGAAGGATTATTTGATTTGCCTGGCTTACTTTCTTGGCTATATTTATACTGTTCTGATTTTTAATCATCATAATATTTTTGGTAATAATATATTTTATCTATTGAGAGTACATATTATATATCAGGTACATAATCTTCATCTAATTATTATAGAGACTTTGCAAGGAAGGTTTGCTAATCCATGAACAAACTAAAGCCCAAAAAGCTTACGTGACTTTGTATCACACAGCTAGTAAATGGCAGAACCAGGATTTGAAGGTATGTCTGTTTGGTTCAAAAGTCCTAGCAAGCCAAGTCAATGGATTGTTTTACCCATGTCAGCATAAACTGGTGACTTTATTTCTTCAGAAAAATCTGTTAAAGAGTCTAATCTGGGGACTTCCAGTCAAGATGGCAGTGTAGGTAAACACGGTACTCACTTCCTCCCACAACCACATCAAAATTACAACTAAACTACAAAACAACCATCCTTCAGAACCGCCTGAAATTGAGCTGAGTGGAAGTCCTTCAATTATGCAATTAAAGAAGAAGCCACACCAAGACTGCAATCAAGATTCAATGACAACAGAAGGGTGTGAAGTCCACACAGGGGTGTACCTCAAGGGCCCAGCTAGGTGACCAGGAAGGCTGTGCCACTGAACCCTATAGGACACCTACTACAACAGGCCACCCCAGGAAGCCCAGGAGACATAGCAACTCTATCTAATACATAGAAACAAACTCAGGTAGGTAGCCAAAATGAGGAGACAAAGAAACATGTCTCAAATGAAAGCACAGAACAAAAATCCAGGAAAAGAACTTAATGAAATGGAGATAAGCAATCTAACAGATGCAGAGTTCAAAACACTGCTTATAAAAGATGTTCAATGGCCCTGGCCGGTTTGGTTCAGTGGTTGGAGTGTTGGCCTGTCAACCAGAGAGTCCCAGGTTCGGTTCCCACTAGGGGCACGTACCAAAAAAAAAAAAGAATAATTTACAGGGAGTCAATACTAGAGTAAGTGAAGTCAAGAAGCAAACCATTGATTTGGAATTTAAGGAAGCAGAAAACACCCAATCAGAACAGCAAAAAGAAAACAAATCCAAAAAAAATGAGGATAGTATAAGGAGCCTCTGTGACAACTTCAAGTGTACCAACATTCACATCATGGGAGTGCCAGAAGGAGAAGAGAGAGGGCAAGAAATTGAAAACCTATTTGAAAAATAATGACAGAAAACTTCCCTAAGTTGGTGAAGGAAACAGACATACAAGTCCAGGAAGCACGGAGAGTTCCAAACAAGATGAACCCAAAGAGGTCTACACCAAGACACATCATCATCAAAATGCAAAAGGTTAGTCCTGGCCGGTTTGGCTCAGCGGTTAGAGCGTCGGCCCGTGGACCAGAGAGTCCTGGGTTTGGTTCCCGCTATGGGCACGTACCTCAGTTGCAGTTTGTCCCCGGCCTCGGTTGGGGTCATGTGGGTGGTAACCACTCAATGTGTCTCTTTCACATCGATGTGTCTCTCTCTTTCTTTCTCCCTCACTCCCTCCTGCTCTATCTGAAGATACTTGCAAAGATGTCCTCGGGTGAGGATAAAAAAAAATGCAAAAGATTAAAGACAAAGAGAGAATATTTAAAGCAGCAGGAGAAAAGCAGTTAGTTATCTACAATGGAGTTCCCATAAGGCTGTCAGCAGATTTCTCAAAAGAAACTTTGCAGGCCAGAAGGGAATGGCAAGAAATATTTAAAGTGATGAAGAGCAAGGACCTACAACTAAGATTACTCTATCCTGCAAAGCTGTCATTTAGAATCGATGGCCATATAAAGAGTTTCCCAGAGAAGAATAAGCTAAAGGAGTTCATCACCACCAAACCAGTATTATATGAAATGTTGATGGGTCTTGAAGAAGAAGATAAAAAATATGAACAATAAAATGGCAATAAATACATATCTATCAACAATTGAATCTACAAACAAAAATAAGCAGAACAGAAACAGACTCATAAATACAGAGAACTTTTTGTTGGTTGCCAGATGGGAGGGAGGTGGGGTGAAAAAGGTGAAGGGATTAAGAAGTACAAATTGGTGGTCAGACTGATGAACCTCAAAGGGAAGGGGGGAGGTGAGGTGGGAAGAGAGAAACCAATATAGGCATAACCAATAGACACAGACAATAGGGTGGGGATGGCAAGGAGGGGGGTGGGAGTGGGGAGAAGGGGGGAAAAAAGGAGGGACATGTATAATACATTCAACAATAAAGAGCCCTGGCCGGTTTGGCTCAGCGGTTAGAACGTCGGCCTGCAGACCAGAGAGTCCCGGGTTCAGTTCCCGCTAAGGGCATGTACCTCGGTTGCAGTTTGTCCCCGGCCCCGGTTGGGGTCGTGTGGGTGGCAGCCACTCGATGTGTCTCTCTCACGTCAATGTTTCTCTCTCTCTCTCTCTCTCTCTCTCTCTCTCTCTCTCTATCTCTCTCCCCTCCTCTCTCTCCCTCCCTCTCTATCTGAGATAAATGCAAAAATGTCCTTGGGTGAGGATAAAAAAAAAACAAAAAACAAAAAAAAACAATGAAGATAAGTTTTTTTGGCCCTGGCCAGTTTGGCTCAGCGGTTAGAGCGTCGGCCTGCGGTCCAGAGAGACCCGGGTTCGGTTCCCGCTAAGGGCACGTACTTCGGTTGCAGTTTGTCCCCGGCCCTGGTTGGTCGTGCGGGTGGCAGCCACTCGATGTGTCCCTTCACATCGATGTTTCTCTCTCTCTCCTTTCCTCTCTCTCCCTCCCACTCTATCTGTACAAAAAATGGAAAAATATCCTCGGGTGAGGATAAAAAAAAAAAAAAAAAAGTTTTTTTAAAAAGTGTCTAATCTGAGGAGTTCAACTTTTTTTTTGAGGAAATTATAACCTTCTCTGCCTGGCCTGAGTTTGAGTGTTATCTGGGTTACCAGCTGTTATGATAGGTAATTCCAATTTGGCAGTGGTTTGAATATGGAAAGTCAGGTATCTGAGAGCTGCTGTAGTGCAGGGTAGTGGGATGTGGATAAGCTGGGAGTCAGAGATGGGACAAAAGTATTCTTATTATCTCCTTAATATGTTTATTATGGTAATGCATATCTGTTACAGCAAATTTAGAAAATGAAGATGAAAATCACTCATGACCCTGAGACCCAGAGATAATGTTAACATTTTGCAGCATCTCCTTTTAAACCTTTTTCTATGCATATAAATATGTACAGACATATAAAACATCCAACAAAATGAGCTTTCTCTACATGATCTCTTTTTTCACTTGATGGTATTTTGTGCATACCTTTCCAGAACAAAAAATACAGATCCTATAATATCACCTTATGGACTGTTTAAATTAGAGGTGTGGGGATCTGTCCGGTGTTGCTCAGTAGTTAAAGCATTAGTCCTTGGACCAAAGGGTCGTGGGTTCACTTCCTAGTCAAGGGCATGTACTTGGTTTGCAGGTTCGATTTCTGGCCCCATTGGGGACATATGCAGGAGGCAACCACTTGATGTGTCTCTCTTATGTCAATGTTTCTCTCTCTCTGTGTCTCGCTATCTTTCCCTCCCACCCTCCCTCCCTTCCACTCTCTCTAAAAATCAATGAAAAAAAATATCCTCAGGTGGGGATTAACAATAATGACAACAAAAGGATTAACAAAATAAATAAATAAATTAGGGTATGCGATAATTTAATCCTCTTTTGTTAGACATTTAGCTTGTGTTCGAATCCTGACATGCTTTTGGCAGTGTCCACTTCTGCAAAGAGGAAATTCTGGTGTCATAATAAATGTTGGTGCTTGCTAAAAAGGTTTTAGCAAAAATGGTAGTGAAATCAGCGAACTTCTAGGACAAAATCAACCCTTGGTGCTTCCCTGCTTCCCTGAAACCAGAGGAGGAAAAGTACAAGGAACTATCCTGAGTTGTTCCTCCTTTGATTGAAAAGGAGTTGTTGGCTCACAAGTATCTTTAAAGTTCCTGCTGAGTGCCCATCCTGTGCAGGTTGTAACACAGGAGAACTTGATGACGTGGCCCTTGCTGCAGCACCATGTTTGCTGAGATATTAATTCTCACAAAGTAAAATGACTAATGTAAGACCATATACATTAAATGGTTAAGCTGTTTTGATCCAGCTGTGCCATCAAGATCTGAGAGGGGAGGAAGCCCTACAGGAGCGTGGTGGTCAGAGAAGGCTTCAATGAAGAGGCAGCACTTGAAAATGGGTAGAATGTGAATAGCCTTGGAGGTGACAGAGACTGCTTGAGCAAAGGAATAGTGGCAGAAGTGAGCATAATGTGTCTGTATTGTGACAAAGCAATTTTTTAGAAAGAATTAACTGGCAGGGATATCTAGAATAGATTGGAAGAGAGTCCTGTTCAGAAAAGTAAACCAAGATGGGAGTACAGTAACTCACATAAAAGATGATGTGATTGCTTCTCATAGCAGCGAAATTGAGCAGGAAGATCATAATGGGGACAAAAGGACAAAAACTAAAACAATTCAAAGGCCCAAAATCCCCTGGCCGGTTTGGCTCAGCGGTTGAGCGTCGGCCTGCAGACCAGAGACTCCTGGTTTCGGTTCTCGCTAGGGGCACATACCACCAAAAACAAAACAAACAAACAAAAAAAACAAAGGCCCCAAATCTCAAGGACTTGGTAGATAAAAAAAAATGGGTAAAGGCCCTGACCAGGTAGCTCAGTTGATCTTGATATACCAAGGTTGCGGGTTTGATCCCTGATTAGGGTGTATACGAGAATAAACCAATGAATGCATAAACAAGTGGCACAACAAATTGATGGGGTTTTTTTACTCTCTCTCTCTAAAATGAATATTATATATTTTTTAATTTTTAAAAAAGACAAAATGGGTCAGAGTTGATTCTAACTTTTAAGACTGAGTGATTAAAGAATGCCAGTACTGTTAACAAAGATGGGAAAGTGAGAGGGAAAGCTAGTTTTGAAGGAGGAAGCTGAATTGCAAATATGTTGGGTCTGAGGAGATAATGAGACATGGAAGGGGAACAGTTCAGTAGGCAACTGGTGATTGATTATAAGGCTTAGATGAGATGAAAACAACTGGAGACTTGTACACAGTTGATACTGTCAGTCTGGATATGACAGCTGAAGCCCTGGTAATAAGGCCCTGAGGGAGTCTGTAACAGTGCTTCTCAGACTGTAACCTACCTAAAGTTTCACCTGCGGACCTTGTTAACATGCAGTTGTGATTTCTAACATGGTCCCATACTATGCTGGTGCTGGGGTTCCAAGGGTCCACCTTGAATAGCAGGCATGTAGTGAGAAGAGCAGGGAGCCAGTGTATGTATTTTGGAGTTAATAGTTGGGAAGAACATAGAAGAGCCTAGGTAGGAAAAGAAGTGCTTCAGAGTCATGTACCTTGTCGTCTCCTTTCACTTCAGGCCCTTTGGAGAACACATATCGTGATTTCTGGCTCATGGTTTGGGAGCAAAAAGTCTTGGTGATTGTCATGACCACTCGGTGAGTTCATCCCTTTTCTTCCCATTGCTCTGTTTCTACCCTCACTCCAAGCATGGGTGAGTCAAAAGAGGAATTTAGCTCTTAGACACAGTGAAGATTACAAAAGCCATGGTTAAGAGTTTGAGATGTCATAGCTTTTTTTTAGCTGACTCAAAGTTAACTCAGCCAGGGTATGGTGGAGATTGATAGATCTAAATTGTCAAAGCTTTAATCCATGGCTCTAGTGACCCTGTGCCAGTTACAGCCTATTCTGAGGTCCTGGCTTATCCAAAAAAGGAAGTATTAGGAAACATGGGACAGTTCACTTTTAATCTGGTCTGTACTTCCTAAGGGCAGCTGTATTCCTGGCTTCTGAATTACCAGTTCCCCTTTGCTCTCCCTTTCACTGCTACTTTGACCATTTTCTGCTCATTTAGGCAGGAAGCTCTTAAAGAAAAAAAAATTTAGTTGTTTTTTTTTTGGTATGTGCCCCTAGCGGAAACCGAACTCAGGACTCTGGTCTACAGGCCAACGAACGCTCCAAATGGTGAGCCAAACCGACCAGGGCTGAAAAAAAATTAAAAAAAAAATTTTTTTCCCCTTTATTGATTTTAGAGAGAAAGGAAGGGAGAGGTAGAGAGAGATGGAAGCATCGATGAGAGAGAACATTGATTGGTCACCTCTTTTATGCCCCCCACTGGGGATTGGGCCCATAACCTGGGCATGTGTCCTGACCGGGAATCGAACCGGCGACCTCTTGGTGCAAGGTCGACGCTCAACCACTGAGTAACACTGGCTGGGCGAAAATAATATTTTTGAAATTTTGGGCTACATATCAGACAAAACTTCAGGAATTACTATTTCTTTTGTATTACCATTATCATTATGATAATTATAACCCATTCAGATGAGGAGAAAAAAATTAATGAGAGTATTAGCTTATTTCCCTTTCTCATGACACTGTTGTAACCACTTTTGATTTGGAGAGGATGTTGTGGAAGAAGTACCACCTTGGAGTACTTTGGAGACAGTGAAGTATAGTGAGGTGGACTTCAGGCCTTTACACAAACCTCAGGCTGGCATCCCAGGAGCTGTGCCTTTTCTACTCTATCATCTACGGGACCCTCATTGGGGAAGAAAATGAACAGTGGCTGAGATACAAGGCAGAGGGTTCAATCTGGCCCACCACATTTTCTCTACTGTTTTTCTTTGTCCACCCAGTATTTATCCCAGATATATGAAGAGTACCCAGAGGAAAGGGGCCAAATGATATAGTAGTTGCTCAATAAATGTCTGCTAAATGAGTACATACAGAAATGTTTGCTGTTACATCTGTTTAGAATGAAGGTTTTCTTCCTTTTCTGCCAAAAAGCAAGGGTGTGAGTTAGAAACAATGCAAGAGATGACACTGCTGACTAGGAGTACAGCAGGTCCTGGGGAGGGTATGGTGAGTGCTATGGAGAGGAAGGACAGAAGGCTTACCTTGCTCTGTGTGTCTTCAGCTTTGAGGAGGGCGGCAGGAGGAAGTGTGGCCAGTACTGGCCTTTAGAAAAAGACTCTCGGATCCGATTTGGCTTCCTCACAGTGACCAATCTAGGCGTGGAGAACATGAACCATTATAAGAAAACAACGCTAGAAATTCATAACACAGAGGTAAATCCAAGTTTCTATTTTCTCACATTTTTTTAAGCTAAGGAGAATCATTAATGTAAAGAAACTCTCCAAAGGGAATAGTCAGGATTCCAGGAGCCTTATAAGTTACTCCATTTTTTTGGGAATAGGATCAGGATATAGAATTCAGAGCCTATTTATAACTGTATTACCTTAACACAACAGTGGCATTATTTAGGAATGAAAGTTAGAAGAAATCTGGATCCTATAAACAGGAATTCTCCCCTTCCCAGATGTTAATCCTTCCCTTTGGGTGTAGAGAGAAGCAGTTATCGAGAAAGTTGAGGGTGGTAGGCAGGAATCTTTGTGGCAGGGATCCCAGGGCATCAAGAAATTGAAAAGCTCATTAAACAACAAATGTTGGCGAGGGTGTGGAAAAAAGGAGACTGTAGTACACTGCTGATGGGAATGCAGACTGGTGCAGCCACTATGGAAAACAATACGGTGTTTCCTCAAAAAATTAAAAATTGAACTTCCATTTGACCCAGTGATCCCACTGCTGGGAATATACCCTAAGAAGCCTGAAACACCAATCAGAAAGAATATATGTACCCCCATGTTTGTAGCAGCACTATTTACAATAGCTAAGATCTGGAAACAGTCCAAGTGTCCATCAGAAGACGAATGAATGGATAAAAAAGCAGTGGTACATATACACAATGGAGTGCTATGCAGCTGTAAGAAAGAAAGATCTCTTATCCTTTGAGACGACATGGAGGGACCTGGAAAGTATTATCCTAAGTGAAACAAGCCAAACAGAGAAAGACAAGTATCATATGATCTCACTTATTTGTGGAATATAATGAACATAACAGTCTGAGGAATGGGGTAGTCCCAGAGACGTGGAAGGGGGTACAGACTGACAATCCCCAGAAGAGGGGGTGGTGGGAGACAGATAAACCACAGAACTTATATGCATGTATCCATGAACAATGGACATGGACAACAAAGCTGGGGACAGGGCAGGGAGGGAGGGGGAGGGGGGAATCAGTGGGGAGAAAAGGAAAAACATCTGTAACAAAAATAAATAAATTAATTAATTAAAAAAAAAAGAAGACGTTGAAAAGCCAAAGGTAGTCAGGGTTAGCAGAAGTGACCTCACTAACTTTTTCTTCTTTTTTTATCTAAGGAGCGTCAGAAACGCCAGGTGACTCACTTTCAATTCCTGAGCTGGCCAGATTATGGTGTTCCCTCCTCAGCAGCTTCCCTCATTGACTTCTTGAGAGCAGTCAGGAGCCAGCAGAGGCTGGCTGTCAGCAGCATGGCAGCACACTCCAAAGGGCAATGCCCTGAGCCACCCATTGTGGTCCACTGCAGTGCAGGCATTGGCAGGACAGGTAATAATGCACCTGACACAGCTCTCAGGAACCTCTGGAGGCAGTAAGGGTGGGGGAGGAATAACCAAGCTCTTTGTTGCCGGATTGAGAGAATTTGGTCCATTGGTGGTGAATTGCCATGAAAAAATTCTTCTTTAATGTCCGTTTCGGTATCTCTATTGCTTAGTGTATGTCCAGAATATTCTCTTCACAAGCCAAGTCCTCTGAGGGTTGATGCTTTATACATCCCATTGACATGATCATCTTCTGACCCCATCACTTGCCTGGGTGTCCCAGAGAAGTGGTCATACCTGGTCTACCTCCAAGCTCAGCTGGGCTGTTGCTCCCTTCCCATCTCCCTCCCTGGGAGGTCCCACCTTGTTCCATTTCTCCATTCTGGATCCAATTAGCAACTTTAGCTTAAGGAGATGGCATTGCAGGGACTACTGGCATTTCTGTTCAGAGATCCCATTGGGAGGAGTCCAGGAAGAATAGGTTTGTGTTATTTCTCTGGAGAAATTGTAGTCTGAAAATGAGGGTTCAGATATGGGAGTGCTGTTGTTCTGTTTAGGATTGTCAATTTTCCACCTAATCTTCCTATTATCTCTATATACGTGCTGAAAGATAAGAGGCCTTCTCATTTCTCTGGCCGCCATTACTCACTGTACCCTTCTCCTCAACCCCTTTCAGGCCTGAGGCCCCTTGCCTTTAAATTCAGTCATCCAGTCCTGTCTGGGTTATTGGTATGACCACTTCTTTTCTTCCTTCAGGTACCTTCTGCTCACTGGACATCTGCCTGGCACAGCTGGAGGAGCTTGGTACCCTTAATGTGTTCCAGACGGTGTCCCGAATGAGGACCCAGAGGGCCTTCAGCATCCAGACCCCTGAGCAGTACTATTTTTGCTACAAGGCAATCCTGGAATTTGCAGAAAGGGAGGGCATGGTGCCATCCAGCCACAACCTCCTGGCGATGGAGGGTCAGTAACTGTCTCATGAGTTTCCTACTTGCTAGCCAGCCTTCTTCCTCAAACTACCCTGGACACTGCTGAGCCTATAGGTTGCCATCTGCCAACTGAAGCTATGGACCAACCTCTTTCTTGTGTCTCCCGGTACATGCAAGGCAGCCTTTCTTTCCCTTTGGCTAGGTAGATGTGAAATTGTTACTAGAAAGGGCCAGCAGCAATATGTTCTTAATTCCTAGCACCTGCCATTGAACTGTGCCTTATTAAAACCAAATTGTGGTTATTGATTTTTGCCAGGGGCTCCAAGCAAGGTAAGTGGGAAAGGAAACTCTCTCCCCCAATGCCTTTCCCAATGCCTTCTCCTTCTGGAGATCTCTTTTCCATTCCTTCCCTTTGCTAGGATTTGATGGGGAGGTTTGGTGAGCATTCCCCTTTCTTCCCAGAAAGCTTGACCAAGTTATATGTTCTAGAGAACGTCCTGAGTGCCAAGCACGTTTATACCTAGAGCGTATATTCTAGTCTTTTCTGTTATTCCGTGTGTATGTGTGTATGTACACTTATGTGTAGGGTTCCTATGTATGTGTGTATATAATATATATTATATGTGACAATATGGTGGTATTCTATAAATACATATACATACAGTTACTCCTTTGTAGAAGTTCCTGGGGCTCCATGTTGTAATTCAGGACTCATTGCTTCTCGTATCTTACTGTTTATCCTGGACTAGCAGGGTTTGGGGATCATGTTACCTGTTGTTAGACCACAGAGTGGTGGAAGAGGACACAGGCACATCTACTCTCCATGTCCTGCCACAGGCCTTCATCCTTATATAATGACTTAACTCTCTCTAGGTTGCTACCTTTTGGAGCCAACAATACTGGTTTGTGGTGACACTGGTTTAATTCAGCATGGATTGTCCTTACCTAATGATTTTCCTCCATTTACTTCACTGATTTTGGTAATAGACCTCCACTGTGATTCTCTTTCTTCATCCTATCTCTTGAGGATTGGAGCCTGAGAGTAGAAACGAACTCACTGAGCAGCCAGAGCCAAAAGCAATCGGTACAGTGTCTTGAAGGAAAGAGAAAGAGCCCAGCTATGAGAAAGGAAACTACTAGGAGAATCTTTCCCTGTGAGAATGAGTGAGGGACTCCTTTTTCTTTTGCCAGAATGTTCCTTTCCTTATGCAGCTTGGCCCTGTGCCCATCTCTTTCTGCCTAGTAGCCTGCCAGACCCTGGAGCTCAAGCTGGTTGGTTCTTTGTCAGTAAAAATCTTAACTCCTGGCTGGGTGAGGCAGTCCTCTGCAGTTATTATTTCCCTCCCATTCTCTCAACCTGTCCCCGTCTGCTCCCAGCCTACCCAGCCTGATGTGCCAGGGGTGGAATCGAGTCCCCACTGCTCTACATTCCCAAGAAAATCCCAAGAACCCCTAAAGCTTCCCCCATCACAGATGAGGTTGGTAGCTGATCAGACCTCAATGATTTTATACTGTAATAAGCTCTTGAATGTATATGTTCTTATTTTACAATCCTTTCATTTTGTATTTAATGTCAATGGACTGAGTCAGATTCAGAAAATAATTGTAAATGTTCATATTCAATATCTTACACTGATAGTTTTGTATTTACATATAAATATCCTGACATGATCAAACCCTTTTAGCTTCATAAATTTAGTAGCAGTGTGGGGCTGGGAAGGTGAGGAGGGTGGGGCTGTCTAAGAGCTGGTCTGGGAAGAATAGGGAGGTAGGGAGGGATTCAAGGCCGTACATAGTATCTGAGATGTTCAGGTCAGAAAACCATCTACCTTGCTCGTAGGCCTTGGTCTTAGCACCAGTTGAGTGCTTGTGGTGTGCCAATCTCTATGGTTGGTGCTCCCCCCTATTACTTCATTCAAACCTTACAATAATCCAATGAGAGAGTATTCTCCCTCCATTCTATTTCTATATAGATGAGGAAGGTAAGGTCCAGAGGATTTAAGTGATTTGCTCTAGACCTGAGCTGAAGTTGGCCTGCTTACAAAGTCTTTGGCCTCTTCACTACATGGCTGTTTTTCAAAGATCGAGATAGTATTTTGTCTATTGAAATACATGGTTTTTTTAGTTCTCTTTCAGAGCATAAATAGTTCTTAAAATTTCAGGTAATTGATCTTGAGGTCATGTTGCATGTAGTAGACTAGAAGGATGACAGGAGTTGGTGACTGATTCTCCCAAATAGGACCTCCTTATATAGGGTCTTCAGGTTTGCAGAGTACCAAAGGAGTCATTCTCACAGGGATACTCCATGCTTATGGGTACACTGGTGTTTGTGGGAAGATCTTGAATCATTTACATCTCTTTCTTAGAATGGAACCAGAAGCTTTATCCACATAGGACCATTCCCCATGCCATATAGCTACTCCCTATTGACAGCCTGCCCAGTTGGGACAGTTCTGGCCCAGAGTGTGTGAAAATATTGAGGTGTTGTTTTTGTTTTCTTTATTGATTTTAGAGAGAGAAGAAGGGACAGGGAGAGAGAGAGAGAAAAACATCGATGAGAGAGACTATTGATTAGCCACCTTCTGCATGCCCCCCACTGGGGATTTGGCCCACAACCTGGGCATGTGCCCTGACCGGGAATCGAACCGGCGACCTCTTGGTGCATGGGTCGAACCTCAACCACTGAGCCACACCGGCCAGGCGAACCACACACTCTTTTTTCTTTTTGTAATTGATTATTTTTAGGGAGATAGAAACATTGATGTGTGAGAGAAACATCGATCAGCTGACTCCTGCATACCCCCTACTGTGCCCTGACCGGGAATTGAACAGGGACCTGTTAGACCATGGGACAATACTCAGTCTACTGAGTCACACTGGCTGGGCTGAGGTATTCTTAAAAGTGGCAGCAGTTGACATTTAGTGGGTGCTTGACTGTCCAGGTATTGTTTAAAGTGCTTCCTAAAGCCCTGGCCGGTTTGGCTCAGCAGTTAGAATGTCAGCTGCGGACCAGAGTCCCGGGTTCGATTCCTGCTAAGGGCATGTACCTTGGGTTTGTCCCCTGCCCCAGTTGGGGTTGTGTGGGTGGCAACCACTCGATATGTCTCTCTCACATTGATGTTTCTCTCTGTCTCCCACTCACTCTATCCGAAGATAAATGCAAAAATTTCCTCCGGTGAGGATAAATAAATAAAGTGCTTTCTAGGTATTATTTCATTCACCCTCAAAACAACCTTTTGAGGTAGGTTATTGACAGACGAAAAATGCTGAAGCACAGGAAAATTAATTTGCCACTAAGAACCTGGACCATCTGATTCCAAAGTACCTGATGTTACTGTTAACTCTTAAATTAGATTCTCTATAAGGATGCATCTCCTGATCTGCCAACAAATTATTCTTGAGTTTCTGACTTAAGAGCTGAAGAGTAGAGAAAATGATTAAACCATTCCTTTCCCAGGATGATCCTCTATTCTCTTGGGGGCAAGCAGGCATAAGAGGTGAACAGAGATACCTGAAATCTGGGAGATCAGAGAGGGTAGGGGTTTGGTGAAATGTGCAGGAAATAGGACTAAATGATAAAAGATCTGGAGGAGGTAGAGTCGAACTGTCATATTTATTTGAAGGGGCTGTAAACCATTGCTCTTTAAATTCACAAATTATGCATGAGCTCCTTCTTACATGTCTGAGAGTTAGCAAGGTTATCACTTGCAAGAGCTTCATAAAGATTCAGATTCCATGCCCGGCCAGCATGGTGACCCAAGAGGTTGCCAGTTCGATTCCTGGGCAGGGCACATGCCCAGGTTATGGGCCCAATCTCCAATGGGGGACATGCAGGAGGTGGCAATCGATGGTTCTCTCTCATCGATGTTTCTCTCTCTGTTTCTCCCATTCCCTTCCTTCCTCTTGCTCTAAAATCAATAAAGACAAAAAAAAAAAATTAAAAAAGAAAAAAGGTTAAAAAAAGAGATTCAGATTCCTGGATTCTGCCCAATACGGGATTAAATGATTGAAGAATGAGCAAGCACTGTCTTTGTCTGTGTCCCTGACTTTGAGGAAGGATAGCAAATTGATGTCTTCTAAATCTGAAAACGGGGATCAATAGCACCATTGCCATTATTTACTTTTAGTTTTACTATTGGGAAGATAATCAATACAGTGTGAACCTACCTGTTTTAGGTTTTAAAGGAGGTGAAGAAAGGGGAAGACAGCAAAGAAGGCCAAATCTGTTCAGAAAGGCAAGGTTTTCCACGCAGGAGATTTGGTGAACAAAGCAAGAGAACCCACAATCAAATGCTGTATTGTATAGTTGAGAACATAAGATTAAAAAGTGTTCAGGGGAGACAGCATCGTGGTCAGACTCAGTCTTCTACTTTTAATTTGATTGCTATTTTTTTCACCTAACTTATACTCCCTCTAGCATTGGTCCCTTCATCCTGCCCACCCCTCTCAGCTAGGATGGGACTCCTGAAGTGAAGGTTTTCCTAATGTCCTCAGCCTAGGAGACCCACCATTGTCAATCTTTATGTTGCCATTTCATTTGCAAGTAAATGACAGAATGGCACTATTTTAGCATTGTCGCTTGAGGAAGATGGGACTCTTGCCCTTAGAGGCATCCCCTCTCTAGGAACAACCAAACATATATAATGGAAACTCACAAATCAGATCTGGAGGGAGATGGGCCAGATAGAAAAGCTTTCCTAGACTGACTGAGCTCTTTGGTAATTTTGAGGTCTTACCACTCAAACCAAGCCAAATCCTAGCTTCCTTTGGTAAAATAAGGGGTTGCATTAGATGATCCTACTACAGGCCCTCCAATTCAAAGGGTCTAGTTCTTTGTTGGAAAGTGTGAAGTTCTGCAGAGGAACTATCAGGACCACCTCTGGGTGGGTCAGCTTCCACTTCCCTATATTACCTCAGTTTTCTACCCACTTGGCCCCCAACTTGGAAAACAGGTCAAGTCTCCCTATAATTCATAGACCAATGCATAGCCTTTAAGGCTTTCATGCTGCTCCATATGGGGCAGACAGAGTGACTCAGAGTCAAGGAATGAACCAACTAAGGATCCAGAGCTCTCAGCCAAAGTCATAGATTTGTCTCAGGTCTTGGTCATTACCCACTTACTACTGTTAGCTCACCAAGGTCAGGAACTAAAGCTCCCATGAGCTTGGGAACCAGATTTTTTCTTGGGAGGTTATCTGCCCCATAGTTACAATCACAAAATAGTGGTGAATATTAAGTGTTTTCAACTACATTGCTCTTAACCACAGAAAAGAATGTGTCGTCTTCACAGGTAGAAATTTAGCACTCAGAAAATTTGCTGCAGCCCTGGCCAGTTTGGCTCACTGGTTGGAACATCGGCCTGTGGACCAGAGAGTCCTGGGTTCGGTTTCCACTAGGGGCACATACCAAAAAATAAAAATAAAAATTTGCTGCAGTGTTTTAATTTCTTTTCACCTATCACCACAGCTTTCATAAAATCCTTTTGTTTAAGCTAAATCTACATGCTGCAATGTTATACACCCATATTTTTTCTGGTAAGACCAATGTGGATATAGTTGACTGGGAACAGTGATTTCTTTTCAACAATTTAGGATAGTTGTTAGGACTGAGATGAAGATGAAAGTAGGAAGGCAAGAAAGTGAGATGTAGGAGAAGATGGTCAGGGTGCACAGTGCCCCTTCCCCACTCCAGGTTCACTTCCTTCTACTCCTCCACATCTGAACCTGGCTACTTCTCTAAGCTAATGTGGTTGTCCAAACTTCATGACTTACCAGATGCACAGCTGAGCCTAGGTCAGCCAGCTTAATCTGTAGGGTCTCCGTTTTACTTCCTTGACCTTTAGTGAATATTTGTTCTATAGCCAGTGAATGTATGGAGTCTGATGTTCAAGGCAGATACACTGGGCTGGAGATGTCAATTGGGGACTAAGTTTAGATAGAAGCTAGGGTCCTTGGAAGTGGGTGAGAACAGAAGAATGAGGAGGGCAAGAAGAGAGGAGACCCTTGGAAGCCACCAACACTTAAGGGAGGATGAAGAAAAGCCTGTGAAAGATTTTGATTAATAGAGGTGACCAAGGATAAGGCCAGGCCAAGTTCTCACAGACTGGTGAACAGTGAGGTTGGGAGGGGTGCTGACAGGGAGGAGGCCTGAATGGGAGGTGAAGGAATTGAGACAGCAGTGCTTGAGCTGTCACTGCTTCAGCCAAAGCAAGGCCCACCTTTCCTTCTTATATATTAGGCCTCTGATTAAGATTTCATTTGAACAAAGGAATCTGCTGTTTTAAAAAAAGATAACAAACACACAAAAGAAAATACTTTGAAAACAAAGATAACCTGGGGAACATACTGTTTTATCTATTTCTAGATTTGGTCTGGAAGTGATCCAGACAGGTAAATTAATGCTCAATGAGGGGGAAGACATTTTAGGGCAGTACCTAGCAGTCTCCCCCCACCCCCACCCCCTTACTGATTTTAGAGAGAGAGTAAGTGAGAGGGAGAGATATAAACATCTATGACAGAGAACATCGATTGGCCTGCTCTTTACTGGGGATCAGGCCCACAACCTGGGCATGTGTCCTGACCGGGAATCAAACCAGCGACCTCTTAGTGCATGGGTCAACACTCAACCACTGAGCCACACTGGCCGGACACTCTTGACATCCACTAAAATATTCCAAGCCTCCAAAGCCACCCAGAAATCAGAACTATGGAATATGCACAGCATAAACCAATGGGTTTCCAGAGAAATGGAATTTCTTTACAAGTGGGATTGTTGGGTTCTTGAGGCCTATCCTGGCCTCCTCTCAGACTTTGCATTTGAATAGCCTGGAGGAGAGGGAGTGGCGATGAGATTAAGGGAAAAAAATTCTGAGAACTCTTGACAAATGCTGGGCATACTTTGTTTTCAATCTCACAGCCCACTACAGTAGGTATTCTTTATTTTATTTTTCTTAGGGGGTGGGGATTGGTGACCTGAGCTCAGAGATTACCTATAGCATAACTTCATTTTATTTTTATCTTTATTGTTGTGAATATTACAGATGTCTCCCATTTCCACCCCCCCTACCTTCCTTCTCCCTGTTCCCTCCTCGCCCGACTGTCACCATATTGTTGTCTGTGTCCATGGGCCATGCATATATGCATATAAATTCTTTAGTTAATCCCCTCTTCCCTCTGAGATTCATCAGTCTGATTCATGTTTCCATGCCTCTGTTTCTATTTTATTCATCAGTTTATTTTGTTTACTAGATTCCACATATAAGTGAGATCATGTGATACTTGTCTTTCTCTGGTTTATTTTGCTTAGCCCCCATGCAGTAGGTATTCTTAGTCTTAGTTTACAGATAAGAAAATCAAAAAGATAAATAAATGACCTGTCCAAGACATCCGGCCAGGAAGTGACTAAACTGGGATTCTGAACAATAGCTTGAGCCTGCTCTTGAACCTGTAGGGTGCTTTGGATTGGGGGTGGGAAGCAAGCCTTAGATGACCCTTACCTAAATATTCCCAAACTGGCAATGGTCGGTCTATAGTGGGCAGAGGTTTTGTCAGCAGGGCGCTAGCATTGACATCTTTTTGACAAAGTCACTGAAGTGCAGGGCCTAAGTGTCTCAGTCACTCCTACCATAGTACCCTAAAGAGCTATGTCCTTTCTGTGAATGAGGGTGGGTGGGTGTGAGTGTGAGATGCCTGTGAGACACAGGGTGTTTGAAGGTGTGACAGTTTTGAGTATATGTGAGCTGAAGAAGACATGTATGTGCTTGGATGACAAATCTTGCTTCTTCAAGGATAATACTTTTGGAAAGGCTAGAAATCATTTAGAACTATCTGGGGACAAACTGCGCTTGGAGTTAGGAAAGTAAGGAGGGTGAAGTAAGAGAGGAGGTTCTTTTGCTCCAGAAGCCCCCGACCTTAGTGTTTATGGAGGCAACACACGGGGGAATGTTCAAAGCTCAGGGTTTGGGCCCGAACAGACTTGCCTTGGTGAATTGGGCAAGTCACTCCACTACTCTGAGCCTCAGGTGTCTCAACTATAAATAGGATAGTAATCCCTAACACACAAAGGAGGCCTCTTGGGAATCGGAACCTGGCTTCTCAATGTGACTTCTCCTAGGAAGGCCCTCACCCAAATCCATTCACTGGTTTGTCCTCACTGGTAGGGTAGAGGAAAGAAAGGTGCAACTTCAGATGCAGCTGGAGGGCCCTGGCCGGTTTGGCTCAGCGGTTAGAGCGTCGGCCTGCGGTCCGGAGAGACACGGGTTCGGTTCCCGCTAAGGGCATGTACCTCGGTTGCAGTTTGTCCCCGGCCCTGGTTGGTCGTGCGGGTGGCAGCCACTCGATGTGTCCCTTTCACATCGATGTTTCTCTCTCTCTCTCCCTTCCTCTCTCTCCCTCCCACTCTACCTGAACAAAAAATGGAAAAATGTCCTCAGGTGAGGATGAAAAAAAAATAAATAAATAAATGCAGCTGGAGGTCCAGTGTTGCCAAATTAAACAATATGCTCTTGATTTTGTGGACTTTGATTTAACAGACTTCCGATTTAATGGACAAAATTTCCAGTCCTTATGTCATATGTGAAAATATACAACTGGTTAAGAATATTTTTAACCAAGATTAGCTTATAATTAAATTAACAGGTTATTTTTTTGTTGTTGTCATTAATTAACTGTTGGGTTTTTTTGGTTTTTTTTGGTAATCCTCACCTGAGGATATTTTTCCATTGATTTTTAGATAGAGAGGAAGGGAGGGAAGGGGAGAGAGAGAGAGAGAAACATTAATTAGTTGCCTCACATATGACCCTGACTCGGGGTTGGGGATTCAAACATGCAACCCAGGTATGTGCCCTTGACTGGGAATCGAACCCATGATTGTTCATTCCTCTGGCCAACGCTTAAACCATTGAGCCAAACCAGCCAGTGCTTCACTGTTATTTTTAACAAAATTTAGTGACTAGGCCATATGTTGGAAAACACTGTAGTAATTTCGCCAACATAAATATTACACATCTACAACTATAGTCTACATATTTAAATCTAAGAGTCACTGCTTGTAAACAATGGTGGGTGAATTATTAGCATGTGATCACACCACTCATTGCATGCAGTAACTGGTTCTGTTGTTGCGTGGCATGACTTTCTGCAGCAGTTTTTTTTTTTTTTTTTAATTTCTCACACGAGCCCGGCCAGTGTGGCTCTGTGGTTGAGCATCAACTCATGCACCAAGAGGTCGCTGGTTCAATTCCTGGTCAGGGCACATGCTCGGGTGTGAGCCCAATCCCCAGTGGGGGGCATGCAGGAGGCGGCCAGTCAATGTTCTCTCTCATTGATGTTTCTATCTCTCTCTCCCTTTCCCTTCCTCTCTCTCTAAAATCTATAAAGAAAATATCTTTTTAAAAATTCCTCACTCGAGGATACTTTTCCATTTTTATCTTCAGACAGAGTGGGGGGGTGGAGAGAAACATCAATGTGCGAAAGACACATCGACTGGTTTCCTCCTGCAGGACCCTGATCAGGGCCAGGGACCGAACTGCAACCAAAGTACATGCCCTTAACCGGAATCAAACCCACGACTCTTTGGTCCAAACCAGCCAGGGCTCTGCAGCAGTTTTAATGTGGGCAGGCTGATGTTCCAATGTACGCTAAACCTACATTTGTTTACTCATAGTGACTGGTGAATGCACCCATTTACTAGACTTGTTTGAATTTAAAATTATAGTTAATACATATAGAAAACCTTTCTGTGAAATTAAACTTTTCACACATACTTAATTTTAATTACACAAATGTGTAATTACACAAAATTAAAATTCTGAGGTGTGGAATTTTAATTACCCAAATGTGTCTACATAAGTAAAAACAGGTAAACGAACTAATTTTTCAATTTTTTTTTTTATCCTCACCCGAGGACATTTTTCCATTTTTTTGTTCAGGTAGAGTGGGAGGGAGGAAGAGAGAAACATCGACATGAAAGGGACACATCAAGTGGCTGCCACCCGCACAACCAATCAGGGCTGGGGACAAATTGCAACCGAGGTGTGCGCCCTTGGCGGAAACCAAACCCGGGTCTCTCGGGACCGCAGGCCAATGCTCTAACCACTGAGCAAAACTGGCCAGGGCTAATTTTTGAATTTTTTAACATGTATTTGGAAAACCTACTTTATTATATAATGGACCAGCTTTAACAGACACCCTCTCGCCCGAATTAGTCTGTTACAGTGAGATTTAACTGTACTCACTTTCCCAAAGAGTCTTGGACTTGCTCTGCTATACAGACATTGGTGTACTGAGTCAGAAACAATTGCTAGACCCCCTTCCAAGGAGCCTGTTGTGCTCGACTGCTGTGGTGAACTAGAGTGGTTGTCCTAGAAGAATTCAGTCTAAGTGCAGAATGTCCAGCCTGCTGGTCATATAAGGCCTGCAAAATTAATACCAGCTAACATCACACGCCTCACCAAATTAGCCTGACCAAATATAGCAGGCTAATTTTTCTACTTTCACCAAAGATATTTTTTCTACTTATCAGATAGAGTGGGAGGGAGAGAGCGAGCGAGAGGGAGAGAAACATTGATGTGATAGAACCACATCCACTGGTTGCCTCCTGCTCGACCCAACCAGGGCCAGGGACGAACCGCAACCGAGCTACTGATAGCCCTTGACCAAAATCCAACCTTTGACTCATTGGTCCAAGGGCCTAACTGCTGAGCCAAACTGGCCAGGGTTATAAGGCTAATTTTTAAGTTGATAATTTTGAATGGCCCTTGAATGATGTTATAAATATCCAAATGGCCCTTGGCAGAAAAAAGGTTCTGCCACCCCTGGAGGGGGTGTTCAGGAGGGGATAGGGTAATGTACTTAGGAAGGTAGGGAGTATCAGTGAAGCCTGTTTCTCTTCAGTGGGATTAACTATTCTAGTTGTAAATTCTCCATAAATAACTTCATCCAGGCATACAATCAAATGATTGGGTCTTTAACCTCCACAGAAGCTCAGAACCTCACTGGGTGTATTAAATATCATTACATTTGATCTTCGTAACAGGGCAAGAATTGCTATGTTATCCTCTCATACGGGGCAGGAGGCTGATCCACAGATCTTAAGAGAATAAGTGGGATCCATTCTAGGCTAATGTTCTTTCTTCCTTATCCCACATTCACATAGTATCTGTTATGCCTTCATCTAGGCCACAGCTTCTTAGGAAATGGAACAGGAATCTGATATGGGGCTCCAGATATCAGGTGATCTTTGTTCTGATATAAAACTTGCTTCTCACCCTAGGGAACACCCATTCTTTGTTTTATTTTTTTAAATCCTCACCTGAGGAGATTTTTCCATTTATCTACAGATAGAGTAGGAAGGAGGGAGAGAGAGGGAGAAAGAGAGAAACATCAATGTGAGAGGGACATATCAACAGGTTGCCTCCCGCACAACCCCAACCAGGGCTGGGACAAACTGCAACTGAGGTACGTGCCCTTGACTGGAATCGAACCCGAGACTCTTTGGTCCACGGGCCCACACTCTAACTGCTGAGCCAAACCAGCCAGGGCGGGAGCACCCATTCTGAGATAAATCTCAACCTCCCTGGCCCTGCCAGGTGCTGGGCCTCCTATTGAATACACAGTCCTTATATCCTGGCCTTTCCGCTCCCACATCCTTTCCCTCAATGATTCTGTCAACTAAGCTGCCGCTCAGAATCTAGTTCCCACTGCACCTCTATGGTCCACTGCCCTTCAAATCAGTATTTATTCCTGCCTGCCCTTTCTCCTTAGTGTCAAGCTTTCATCTCCATCTTACCCTCTAGCCCCATGGACTCTGAGTGAGGGAAGGGTTCTTAGAACCTGTCTTTTCTACCCCATTTTAGAGGGGGGAAAACCAGCCCAGAAGGAAGAAAAGATTTGCCTAAATTTATACCACCAATCATTGGCCAGGCTAAATCTAGAACCCAGATTACCTAACCAGTAGCCTCAAGCTCTTCACATACCAGGCCACTGACTTCTTTTCCTCCATTACCCCCACTGAATCAGTCACCCAGTTCCCTTGAGACTCTCAAACACATCTCTCCTTTTATTTAAAAAAATTTTTTTCTTTATTGATTTTAGAGAGAGAGAGAAACATCAATGAGAGAGAACATTGATTGGCCGCCTCCTGCATGCCCCCACTGGGGATTTCGCCCACAACCTGGGCATATACCCTGACTGGGAATCAAACTTTTGACCTCTTGGTGCATGGGTCGACGCTCAACAACTGAGCCACACCAGCCAGGCGCATCTCTCCTTCTTTATTCTTGCTCACTTATTGCCACTGCCCTGGTTGTCATTACATCTCACCTGAACTGTTGGGACAGCCTGACAGCAGGCCTCCATTATTCTTCTTTTTAAAATATTTTATGAGTTTATTTGAGCCAAACTGATGATATACACTGAGGAGCAAGACACCAAATGCTCTCCAGCAGGCCCCCATTCTGCCCACAGGACTCTTAAGGCCCTTCACATTCTGCACACACTACCTCATCCACACTAACTACCTTTCCTAGGTACCTCAGTCAACAGGTCTTTCTTTCTCACTGTGTGCCCTGACCTCAGGTTCAGCTCTTGAGCACAGACATGTGAGGTATCCTCTGTCCTCTGCCCAACCCCCCCCCAACCCCCTGCTCAAACTTCTTTTGGTTGAAAATTATGACAATGTAAATGATTCAAGGAAGAATGTGAGTCAGAGCTTTAACTTGAGGGCTGCTGAAGGTAGGAAAGACATTCTGGATTGGGTAGCTGGGAGAGACAAAAGAAAACTTCTCTTGGTTTTTCCCACCAGATGTACCTGTGTAGTCACCAAACCCAGTATTACAACAGCCTTTGTGCCCCACCTTGCTGCCTATAGGTACCACTCATGTAAACCACTCTCAAAACCCATCCAGGTGTTGTAATGTTGAGTATCTTAAACCATAGTTCTGGACCATACTGTTTGCACATTCTGTTACCCAGTTGTAAGAATTTTAACCAGATATTAAAGTATTCTGCTGTTTGGTTTTACCTTTGCAACCCCGAATTTCATTTGAAGTTCCTTAATAATGTTTTGCATTTATTCCTTTGTGCCTTTTGTTGAAAATTACTTGCCTCTTCATTTCTGCCTTACAAAATCATTTAAGACCCAACTTGAGCCCTGGCTGGGCAGCTCAGTTGGTTGGAGCATCCTCCTGATAGGCCAAGGTTTCATTTCCATTCCTGGGTCAGTGCACATAAAGGAATCAACCAATGAATGCATAAATACGTGGAATAACAAATTGATGTTTTGTTTGCTCTCCTTCCACTCCCTCTCTAAAATCAATCAATAAATAAACATTTAAAAAAATTAATTTAAAAAAGACTCAACTTGAGTACCATCTGCTCCATAAAGACTTCCCAGTTTTTTTCAGCTAGGATCTCCCTACTCTGAGTTACTATGGATATCTATTTATATATACATTTCTGCCTTGCTTTAGCTCTTTCGTGGCATCTCCTCAGTTGGGTCTGGAGCCCTTGGCGGGTACAGAGTGAACATTTCATCCAGTCTCTGCAATTGCACCCAGCAGCAAGTGCGGTGTGAATGTGTCTGCCTAACCCACAGTAGGTGCTCAGACAAGTGTTTGTTGTCCTGAACGCAGGACTTCCCGCTTACACAGTTCCTTTTTAGGCAGGGGCCTAAGAATGGGCCTGACAGGATTAGGTTACACAGCCAGGGAAGTCGGGATACTCCCAGCCAATCCCTAGGGTGTCCCTATTATCTTTCTCTGCCCAGTTCCAAATGTGCGTGTGTGTGAAGGAAGTACGGCTGGGGTAGTCCTGCTAGCTCCTCCTCCGGGCCACCGCAGGAGGAGCCCCCGGATCAATTCCAGAATGTCTCCCTCCAGTCCAAAGGCCTCAAGAAACTCGAGGCAGCGGTGCCGGAGAGATAGGGGCCTCTGCCATAGAAGCGCCTGCTACGCGTGGCTAGTTTATCTATTTATTTATATTGTCTTTGGAGGGAGGTCGGGAAGGGAAGAGGTGGGGCAAGTGTTGGAGGCGGGCCGAGGGTGATTGACGCGAGCGCCGGAGAGCCAATGGCCCATGGGGGGCGTTCTCCCCATTCAGGACTCCTCGCCCGGCTCCCAAGGTATGTTAAACAGCTGCTTTTAATTTAGTCTCCCCAATCTCAGGCGTTTGAGGGGCTAGTTCGTCCGCCAGTCGCTTTGACCGGTCCGCCACAGTGCGGGCGTCGCGGGCCTCGGGACGGAACTAGGGGAGGCTAGGGGTCCGAGGGAGGCGAGGGGCAGTCCAGGAAAGAGCTCTTAGCGCCAGTGTGTTTTCCAGCCAGGCCGGATTCGTGGGGAGGGGTCACCAGCATGCCGGTGTGCTGCCTAGTTTATTTCACCGAGCCTTTGGTTTCGGTAGGTTGCGGCGGGAGACTAGGTTAATTGGCGGGCAGGAGGCGGAGGTCCCCCTTAATTATAAGAGAAAAGGGAAATTCCGAACACCAACTGGAGCTGGGCCCGGGCTGCGGCGCGCGAGCTCGGTAGGGGGCGGCAGCTTGAGCCCTCGGCGCCGGAGCGGATCGAGAGCTGGTGTTCGCGAGCTACCGCCGCCTCTAGGGTTTCGTTTCTGTACGCAAATTGTAGGAGGGGCGGTGGGCACCCTCCAGAGAGGCGCGGGCGCCGTGGGCCCACGGTTGTTATGGACTCTAAGGGCGGGGACAACGCGGGCCTAGAGGGAGGGGCGGCCGGGAGCCGGGAGGCAACCGGAAAGATCCCCCGCGCTGGTCTAGGCTCTCCGGACTCTCGGGCTGTGGCAGTAGAACCGGCATTCGGCGCCGGAATCAGCCAGGCCGCGAGCCCGCGCCAACTCGGTCAGTGGTAGTGGAAACCATCCAGGAACTCAGTGACTTAGACCCGCGCTCCAGCTGATCCCACAAACAACGAGCTGTCTTCCCCGCCCACTCGAAAGCGACGGCCGAGGGGGCGGGGGCGCGGCGTGTGTGCGCACCCACGAGGGGTTGGCCTGAAAGGGGCAGTGAAGGTCGGAAACTGGGAAAACGGTCTCCACGCTCGGACTCGGGAAAAGGAAATGCATCAGCGGGCGGGGAGGGGCGCGGGAGGCGCGCCTGTCAGCCGGAATGGCGGCTGCCGGCTGGTAGGCGGGGCGCCGGCGCGAACCGCGGCGGTTAGGGAAAGCGCATCCAAGAGAAGAGGCGCAGGGATCAGGCCCACAGAGTGCCGGGCCGCTCTAGCCTCCTCTCCTCTCCTAGGCCTAGCCTGTTTACTATCTACTACGATGACCGCTTGTGCAACCGAAGCGGAGGGGAGCTTGGGGGCGGGGCTCTTCTCTACCTATTTTGGGCTCCTCCTGAGGGCCCGCCTTCTCTTGTCTTCCACTGGCTGGGCGGCGAGACTCCCTTTTTTTCCTTCTCGGTTACTAATTGGATAACCTTTTCCTGAGCTCCGCCTATCGGACGCTGGGCTGGAGTTTAAGTTCTAGGATTTTTTTTCCCTGTGAAGGGCGGAGGAGGGATTCCTACGGCCTAGGCAAGACGCAAAGTCCCACCCCTACTTCTGATTGGTGGAATAGATAGCCCTGCCTCTGGCGTAGCAAGCTTGGAAGAGGAAGTCCACCCTTGTTCCCCGCGCCTTCTCATCGGTACTGTGCGCTCTCTGCACATGGGTGAGGCCAGTCTTGCTCCTTAGAACTGTCTCCCGCCCGGAAGTCCCGGGCTTGGAGTTGTATCCCTTGGCAAGACGGGGCGGGGAGAGCCGAGAAGACACAATGATTCACTTTTCCAAGGCTCCATATCTATTAGCCTTTGCGATTAAGTTAGGGGATGACAGTGTGGAGTGGATTTGGGGGGTTAGCTCCGGGGGTTCTGCAGGGGTTTGAAGGAGGGAGTGGGATCTGCCCTTCCGGGCCAAGTACGAAAGTTCTGATCCTGCGGCCTGGCTATACCTGTGCCCTTGGACTTTTCAAAGATCGTCCTCAGCTTAAACTTGAGAAAGCTACCGAACGCTGACAGTGTGTTTTCTTCCCAGGGTAAGACAGCCGCTGCCCTTAGTTGTGTTTATCTAAAACTAAGCAACCGATGATTGACCTGGAGGCCTCAGGCAACATGCAGGGCAGCTCACTCCCTGTTGATAGAAGTCGGGGGTAACTGAATCCTACTTGGGTTTTAGGTGGTTTTTGATGTCAGGTGGAAGTGCAGTGTGGCACGCAGTCAGGGAAAGGAGTCGACCCAGAATTAACGTTAGCTCTCGGAAGTGCCGCTTCTTTGGAACCTCCTAAAGGTTTGGCCTGGAGTTCACTTTCCTCCGTGTGACTTATTTTTAGAGCTTTGTCCTTGGCTCCGGGAGAGGCTGCTCCCATTATCGGCTGCTTCTGTGGTTCACAGTTAGCTGCCTTGTCCTTGCGGCTTGAAGCCATCCTTTGAGTCAGGCCCACCTGTTGCCAGTGCTCATTCCTTGCCGTCTCCGGAGGACACGTTAGAACTTAGGTTCCCTGGGGCCTGCCACTTGTGGAGTGGGCCCATTTGGAGTAACCTTTTTGCTGGAGAGAGTGGGAAAACTAGTCCCACCTCCTCCTCTCCTGGCGCTCAATAAGCACTTTCCAAAGCATGGCCACCTTCAGTTCTCCGCCCTATTAGGTGAACAAATAAAAGCAACATAGGCATTTCAAGCACTTTGGATGTTCGAAGCACTTTAATTGACAGAGAGACTGCCATTAACCCCCGTTGTCCAAGGAGAAGGTGAAAGCCATTCTATCTTTTGCACCCAACTCTAATTTTTATCCTTTTTGTGAAGTTTGGGCGAAGATTTTTTTATGCCATGGCCTGTTTGGTCTACTTCCTCAGTTCTTCCGGTTTGAGGATGCCTCTAGACCTAACCTGGAGAATGAGAGTGTCTTACACTTCACGCCCCGCCTTCCAGGGCTATGGCTTTTAAGGCCCTGCCTTCATTTTGATGATCCCCGCCCTTTTAAGACTGCTTATTCAGGTTTATGGAGTGTCAGTGTTAGAAGTGTGCCCCGGGTTGGCAACCCCTGGGGCTATTTCTCGGTTTTAGTCTCCAATCCTTAATTCAGCATCCTGCTTACTAAAAGGACTTGTGAGCTGCTCCGGATATTTGTGTTGACGAGGAGGCAGCGTGCAGAAATGTAAATTGTAGAGAGAGAATGGTACAGGAAGGATGTTTCTCTTTCTCTTTTTTTGTAAGGGGTAGTTTATCCAGGGTGGTAAATCGCTGCCTCTCCCCTTAGAATCCCAGGGTTAGAACTCGGCTATGGAGCCCGCGGCACCTCCTATTTCGGGCCCTGGAACTCTGCGCTCAGTCTCTAGTGTCAACATTCCACAAAAGGACTGATAAGGTTCCGCCTCCTCGCGCAGGGCGGAGTCAGCTTCTTCCTAGACGGGCGTTCTGACCATTTGGGGCTGCTACCGGGCGCAAACTATCCAATCCGATGGTTGGGGCGGGGCCCGGCCCGGCAGTGTAGTAGGAGGGGCTGTCTCACGGACATTTTACCCCACATCGGTTGCTTACCTTCCTTAGGGCAGTGGGACAGCCAGGGACAGCCTTCCAGTGCAATGACCGGCGAGGGCGAAAGCTGACTCGTTGGGCCTGTGGCTGAGACGGCACGGGGCATGATATGTGGACTCCTCCAATGAGACGTGAAGAGCCTCCCTAATTCCTCCAATAGTGGTCCGGTTTGGGGGTGGGATTCAACGATTCGCCTCCAATAGGCGGGGTTGAGGCCGGGAAGCTCCCCGCCAATAAGGGCGTGGAGAAGGTGAGCGCTCCCCCACCCCTCCTAGCCGAGGGGGAAGGGGCGGGCTGAGGGCAGACAGGGCGCAGCGATTGGATAGACCTTTAACAGGCGGATTATGCGGCCTGTGGCGGAGCGAAGTTCAGTCTTTCCTATGCGGGGCGGGCCGCTGGAGTGGGCGGGATTTCCCGGGTAACAGAGAAGCGGCCGCGGCGGTAGAAGCGGCGGAGACGGTTTCTCCATCTTCCCCCCTCCCCTTTTCCCCTCAGAGTTTCCCTCCCTTCCTCCTAGTCTGGGCATCGGGGCCTGTGACCACTTCGTTAGTGGAGAGAAGGCTGCCAGTCCTCTTCGGCGGGCCTATGCCCTGCGCTGTTCGCGGGGCCTCCCTGCTAAACCCGAGGCTCACGCTGAGAGGGACACGCAGTAAGGAGCGGCCGGAGCAGCTTTGCGGTGAGGGCATACCGGGCCGGGGATCCTGGTGGCGGGTAATACGGGACTCGAGGGTGTGTATTTTTAAGGGGGCGACTGACCTCGGCTTCCCTTAGAGCCGGCGGATGGGAGGTGTGTGGATGTGTGAGGGCGGTGGGGGGGGGGCGGAGCGGGGTAACTCCATGCGGGAGGGGGAGGAGAGCGTAGTCCCCCTGCGCGCGGAGAGGGCGGGCTCTCGCGCGCTGCTCAGGGGCGGGGTCGGCGCGCGCGTGCGATTGTGGAGATAGGGGCGGGACTGGCCCTGCGCTTAATGCTGTCTGTGGGCGACCTCCCCCTCCTGTTCTGCCGGGGTGGGCGGGGCCTCGGCTTGGCGGCCGCGCAAGGGTCTGCTGGGGTGTGGGACGAGAGGGTGTCTCCCGCGCGGGGCTTCGGAGCGAGGCATGGAGGGCGGTGAAGTCCGCCTTCTCGGGATCCAGTTGGCTGGAGAGTCAGTACGGAGCGATGTTGCCACGCCCCTAGCCGTTCTCCTCCTCCCCTCGGTTTCCGCCTCCTTGGCACCCGAGGCGGGGCTCGGAAAAGCTCGCTGTCCGGCTTCGCGGCGCCTAGGTTTGCCCCGCCCTACGTCTCTCTTGGTGGGAAGGACCCTTCCAATCCGAGCTGTGGTGGTGTCAAGACCTATTCTTGTGGTGCTTTTGCTTGGGGTACGAGGGTCTGGTGCTGGAGCTGTTGTCTCTGTCTTGGTCCTTGCTTGTGGAGATGGCACCGTGCAGCTCCCCTTTTGGTTGTGATTTTTGGGGTGAGGTGCTCAAAGTTTTTTGGTTGTAGTCAGGTCTAATGCTGCTCGTGCTGTGTCCGTGGTAGGGGGAGGGACCAAGAGAATCGTCAGAGACTTAGAATTGTGGTCGGGGACAACATATTCTGGAGTTCCCTTGATGTTCAGTTACCGTAGTTCTACGGGGCAGGTCTTCCTTTGAGCCAGTGCGGTGGTGGGTAATTAGACAGCCTCTGGCCCTGGCCGGTTTGGCTCAGCGGTTGGAGCATGGGCCTGTGGACCAGAGAGTCCCGGGTTCGGTTCCTGCTGGGGACACGTACCCCCAAAAAAAGAATTAAAAAATACACTTAGCGTCTGTTTCGGTGCCTTAGGACTTCAAACACAGGTAGCCATGAAAAGGCTGGGAAGCTCCTATTCTTCACAAGGCTCAGATTTAGAAAAGAAATTGTTGAATTTACATTTTATGTTAAAATGATCTGTTTATAAAAGATAGTGATTTATTTAAAAACTCATATTTTGGCCCACCGCTGTGGCTCAGTGGACCGAGCTTCTGTCCATGGACAGAGGTGCGGTTTGGAATCTGATCAGGGGACTTGTCCGGGTTTCTGGCTAGATCCCCGATATGGATGAGCAGTAGGTAGCCTATTGATGTTTCTCTCTCACATGATGTTTCAATCTGTCTCTTTCTCTAAAAAAAAAAACCACAAACATTAAAAATAAATAAAAACTCATACTTTGTATACAATACTATGGTGTCCTCAACCCTTGAATTTTTTTTAACGCTTTCTTTGTACAGGGGCTTCTTCTGTATAAGCTTAATTTCACAAAGAAGTTGCAATTTAAGTGACTATAGGTGTTCTTGTAAAGTCTTGTTTTATGTAATGTACATGTTAGAACATCTATACCAATTTCTACTTATAATCTTTAAAATATAATGTTCCTACCCAGTTTTATTACAGAGAGTAGGGTGAAATCAAGGACTAGTGCAGTGTTGTCCCTCCAACGTGAAGTGGGGATTTGTCTTAGGACATTTCAGGTTTAATGAACCTTTTCAATTGAGATTTTTGCTCTGACTTGATACATTCTCTTTTCTTAAGAGAAGTTAAGTGTTTTTGATAGTTTTCATGAGAAAATATCAAATGAATATTTCGAATGAGTTTTTTTTAAATTTACTAACATCTGAGCAAGCTCTCTGGCTAATTGTCTGAACTGATGCTAAATTCTAGATTTGTGCTTTGCTCAGTTGGGACTGAGTGCTTGGTGCCCTGTGCCAGAGACCTGTGGAGAGAGTAAGCCCCACCTTCTCAGCTAAGGAAATAGGAGTGGTAACAGTAGCTTTGTAGTTTGATAAATGGTGGCTATACAGTAATATAATTTGTCTGGAGACTGAAAACTTACATGTTTTTCCTGATGTTGTAAACTGACAAAGATAGCGAAGACAGTAGAGAATTTACTACTCAGGAAAGTTAGGTCAGCACATCGTTGTTCCCACTATTTGCAGGCTGTATGCTGGGAAATGGAAGACTTAATTCTTGCCCTTAGAGAATATGTTGTTTATTACGGTGTGGCAGGGTCATAGGCTTTAAGAATTAAGGTAAAAACCTGGATATACTGTCCTAGGAAAGTTGTCATAAATGCTTAATACCTATACCAAATCAGTATTTATATACTGTGTAGTTTGTCAGAATTAAAGACCCTTGATAGACTGGCATTTTGTAATTAAGAAGGTAAGATTTGTAATTCAACAGTAAGATTTTTTTTTTTTTTTTTTTTTTAAGGAAGGAGGTGTGTAGTAATTTGTTAAGATTTCCTGGCAAAGTATAATCCTGTGTACATCTTCATTGCAAGCAGACAGAATACTGGAGAACTGTGCAAGGCAGATGTTAATGGCAGTGAGTTTTAGTTGGAATTAAAAGATTATGTTCACAGCATTCAGAAATTTAGTGCAGTGCCTTAAAAGGCTTTCTTATTAACTTCTCAATCAAGAGTTTGTTAAGTTACTTTCTGTAGTTCTTGCAAAAATGATAGTTACATGCTTTTTCAAATTGAACCCTCTGTCTCTTTGAATGATAACAAGAACTCAGCATTTAATGAGCCCTTACTATGTCCCAGACACTGAGTTAGGTAATGTAGATTTATTAACCCATTTAATGTTCATGGCAACCCTCTGTAGTAAGTACTATGGAATCCATATTTTAAAGATGAGTAGCACAGCCAGGTTAGACATGATAAGTAATCAAGCCAGGATCTGGATGCAGGCACTCTGGTTTCAGAGATCATGCTCTTTAAATCTACAGTTCACTGCCTCTGGTCTAAGGATAGTAAGCAGAAGGAACAGTGTGCTTTTATTTTTTATTTTATTTTTATTTGAAAAAAAAAGTTTTTTTAATCCTCACCTGATGATATTTTTTTATTTATCTTCAGTTAGAGCGGGAGGGGGAGAGAGAGAGAAGAACATAGATGTGAGAGGGAAATCCATTGCTTGCCTCTTGCACAACCCGACCAGGGCCTGGGACCGAACTGTAACCAGAGGTACCTGCCCTTGACTGGAATCAAACCTGAGATTCTTTGGCCCATGGGCCGATGCTCTAACCACTGAGGCAAACTGACCAGGGTAGAACAGTGTGCTTTAAAGAAAAAAAAGTACATACCATAAAATTTACCCTCTTAACCACTTTTTATATCCTTACCCGAGGATATGTTTATTGATTTTTAGAGAGAAGAAGGGAGGAGGGACGTCGATGTAAGAGAAACACCGAGATGCTCCAACTAACTAGGCCACCCTGGTGGACATATATATATATATTTTTTTATTCTTCCCCCAAGTATATTTTTTTATATATCATTAGATAGAGTGGGAGGGAGGGGGAGAGAGAGAGAAACATAGGTGTGATAGAGCCACATCAACTGGTTGCCTCTTGCATGACCCGACCAGGGCCAGGGATGAATTGCAACCGAGGTATGTGCCTTTGGCCGGATTCGAACCTGCAACTCGTCGGTCCATGGGCCGACGCGCTAACCATTTAGCAATCTTAACTATTTTTAAGTGTACAATTTAGTGGCATTAAGTACATTCACATTTTTTTTTCTGTACTGATTTTTGGAGACGGAGAGAGAGAGAAACATCAGTGAGCGAGAACATTGATTGGCTGCCTCCGGCATGCCCCCCACTGGGGATCTGGCCCACAATCTGGGCTTGTGCCCTGACCTGGAATCGAACCAGCGACCTCTTGGTGCATGGGTTGATGCTCAACCACTGAGCCACACTGGCTGGGCATATTAACATTGTTTGACCGTCACCACCATCCATTTCCAGAACTTTTTCATCTTCCCAAACTGAAATTTTATGCCCATTAAATGATAACATAAATCTCCCCCCAGTCCCTGACAACCACTCAAACACTGTTTTTTCTGTCTCTGAATGTGACTACTCTAAGTACATCGTAGAAGTGGACTCAAATACAGTGTTTGTCAGTTGTGTCTGGCTTATTTAACTTAGAATAATGTTTTCAAGGTTTATTCATGTTGTAGCATTTGTCAGAATTACTTTTTTGATGGTCAATAATATTCCATTGTAATTATATTTTATTCATACATTGATGGACATTTGGGTTGTTTCCACCTTTTGACTATTGAGAATAATGCTGTTATGAGCATGGATATATAAATCTCTCTTCAGTTACCTGCTTTGAATTATTTTGGGTTTATACCCAGAAGTAGAATTGCTGGGTCATTTGGCAATTTTATGTTTAACTCTTTGAGGAACTAGCAGTGTGCTTTTGAAAGCAGCTTTGAGGGAAAAGATTTGGACTCAGATTCTAAAGGTGAATTAAATCAACATTAATTTATTGACCCCCTTAAATAGTACTACACACAGGAAGAATCTTTGTCCTATAGAAGTTTACATTGTTAGAAGGAAAGACAAATAAACACATAATAATTTTACTTCACGTCAGTGTTGGTTGAGTGCCATAAGAGTCAAATACAAAGTTGTAAGGAATTCAGAGGAAGGAGAGCCTGCCTTTGGGTGAGGAGAGAAGGATTGGTGAATGAGAAACAGGAGGTGGAGTCATAGATCTAGTTGAATTGATGGGTTAAATGGCCTTAGACATCTCACTCAAAGTACTCCAGAGAGAATACTTTGAAATGTTAGAAGGGATGGCATGTTGAAATTGACAAGTGCATTGTAAGTCTCTCTAGTTTGTGAATTCTGTTCTCTTCAGTTTGTAGACTTGATTGCTTCTACTGCTTCGGAAAGTTAAGAATCACAATGAAGAAAATATGGAGTTGGCATACTGATATCATGTGAAGGTCAAGATACATTGTTAATGTGGTGGTCAAATGTTATTTCCTAAATCTTCTTTCCCTTCACATAGATTTATGTGTCTGCTAACAAGTGAGTAGTAGTAGTAGTAGTAGCAGCAGCAGCAGCAAGATCTTAGGGTTTTTATCTTGTTACAGTTTAAATAAATCTGGATATTTGGTTTTTGTCAAGGTCAACTAATGAAACCCATCCAGCAGCATACTTGGGGGTAGTCTGTGAATCAGGGTTTGCCATTAGTAATTTACATTATTTTAAAATATTTTGAGAAATTTTATTTTCCTGGCATTTAAAAAAATATCATTTGTTGCTAGACAATTGTAATGGTCTTAAAAAAAACTGTTTTTTTCTTTATTGATTTTAGAGAGAGAGAGAGAAATATCAATGAGAGAGGATACCTATTGGCCACCTCCTGCATGCCCCCCACTGGAGATTTGGCCCACACCCTGGGCATGTGCCCTGACTAGTAATCAAACTGGTGACCTCTTGGTACATGGGTCGATGCTCAACCACTAGCCAGGCAATTCTAATTTTTATTTATTTTTTTTATCTTCACCTGAGGACATACTTATGTTTTTGTTCAGATAGAGTGGGAGGAGGGAGAGAGAGAGAGAGAGAAACAAAGAAACATCAGTGTGAAAGGGACACATCGAGTGGCTGCATCCTGCACCACCCCAACCAGGGCTGGGGATGAATCGCAACCAAAGTATGTGCCCTTGACCAGAATTGAACCCGAGACTCACCGGTCTGCAGGCCGACGCTGTAAGTGCTGAGCCAAACCAGCCAATGCTCTAATGGTTTTTTTGTTTTGTTTTGTTTGTTTTTTTATCCTCACCCGAGGACATTTTTCCATTTTTTGTTCCGGTAGAGTGGGAGGGAGAGAGAGGAACAGAGAGAGAGAGAGAGAAACATCAATGTGAAAGGAACACATCGAATGGCTGCCACCCGCACAACCGACCAGGTCCGGGGACAAACTGCAACCGAGGTACGCGCCCCTAGCAGGAACCGAACCCGGGTCTCTCAGGACCGCAGGCCGATGCTCTAACTGCTGAGCCAAACCGGCCAGGGCGCTAATGGTTTTTTTAACAACATGTTTTAAACAACAAACCTTGGCTTCTTTTAATTATATGACTTTCTTTTGGGGTCTCTTCTTCCAAAGATGTGCCCAGTGGGATTTGTTGTCAGTTATAACCAAATACATATAGTTTCTGTCATAAATTTTTAGGGTAGCTACCTGATACTGATTTTTAGGGAGCACTGCACCAGTGGTGCATAGTCCATCTAGACTGGGACTTAGCTTTCTTGATAGCCTCAGTGCTTAAGGCAGTGCTGGGGCCCAGTAGGTGAGAAATAACTAATTTAAAACTTGAGCTCTAATGGCATTTTAAAGTTTGATATTCATAGGCTGCCTCTGTTTGGTTGTAATTGGCTTCAAAATTAGGCATTTATTGGTAGCAATTTCTAACTGATACATCTCTTTCTTGCCTCTATATCTCTCTCTTTTTTGCTTTTGTACTCTCCACCCCTTTCTGGTTTGTGTGCTTGCATGTCATTTGTATTTACCAGCATCTTGGCAGTGGATACTTCCCGAGTCCTGCTGGTATCCTCCAGGACTAGGCTTGCTGACTTGCAGGCTGTTGAAGCATATATAGGTTCAAAGTCCCCTATCTGCAACTCTGAAATGCAAGAATTTTTTATTGTTGGTAGGTTGGTAAGTTTGGTTCCACAGCCAATTTAGGGGTACAGCCTGACCTATCTAGGCTGTCCCACTTGGTGCAGAAATGTGAATGTGCTTGATTTTGGAGAGCTACTGTATGCACTATATTACCTTTCTGAAATCCAAACAATGCGAATAACTCATTTCTATCTTTAACTGAGAACTTCTTCCCTATATTATATAGGTTAACATATCTACTGGCCCTCTTCTTCATATTTCCTCTTGGATATCTACTAGGCATCTTTGACTTTTTCCCTTCTGTCTTTTTCATATGAGGTCAGTTGGCAAATCCTATTTGCTCTGTATTCAAAATACTATCCAAAATTTAACCATTTAATTCCTTCTACCCCTAGCCCCAACTATAGCAGTGACAATATTTCTAGGTTGGATCATTTCAGTAGAACCTTAACTGTTCTCTCTGCTTTGTTATTGCCCCTCTTTAGTCTATTTTTATTTTATTTTATTTTTCAATCATAGTTTAGATTCAGTATTATTTTCTTTAGTCTATTAACACAGCAATACAAGTGAGTCTTATAAAACCTAAGTCAGCCCATGTCACTTCCCTGCTTTAAATTCTCCAATGGCTTCCCATTTCAGTCAGAGTATTAAGTCAGGGTCCTTATTATGACTTAATGAGAACAACATGATAATGCTCCCTACCTACTACCTCCAACCCCATTACATCTCTGATATCATTTTTTTTACTAGTCTGTCTTCCATTCTGCTGTAGCTACACAATCTTTTTGCTGTTCTTGGAAAACACCAAGCATGTGTGCATAAGGGTCTGCATTTGCTGACTCCACTGCCTATAATGCTTCCCCCACGGTTTAGCTTCTTACTGCCTTTGCTCAAGTTACCTTATCAGTGAGGTATTCTTTGGTCACTCTTTCTTATTCCTCACCTGAAGATATATATATTTTTCCATTTATCATCAGAGTGGGAGGGAGGGAGAGAGAGACAGAGAGAAACATCAATGTGACAAAGCCACATCGACTGGTTGCCTCTCACATGAACTGACTAGGACCAGGGACAAACTGCAACCGAGGTACATACCCTTGACTGGAATCGAACCTGAGACTCATTGGTCTGCAGGCCGACGCTGTAACCGCTGACTCAAACCGGCCAGGGCTTCTTTGGTCACTCTGTGTTGCTTCTTCTAAACACTTGTCATTGTCTAACATTCTGAATCATTCTGAATGCTTTTTAAAAAATTGTCTTATTTATTGTCTGTTTCTCTCACTAAAATGTAAACTTCATGAGGGAAGAAGTTTTTGTTTTGTTTACTGCTATAGCTCCAGCTTTTGGAACAATGCCTGGTACATTGTATGTGCTCAGTCAATATTAGAGGATGCATGCCATGCATGGACGATTGGTTTCCACCACAGACAAGACAGTATGCTAAGCACAGTGGAGGATACAAAGATGGCCCTGGCCGGTTTGGCTCAGCGGTTAGAGCGTCGGCCTGCGGTCCAGAGAGACCCAGGTTCGGTTCCTGCTAGGGGCATGTACCTCGGTTGCAGTTTGTCCCCGGCCCTGGTTGGTCGTGCGGATGGCAGCCACTTGATGTGTCCCTTCACATCGATGTTTCTCTCTCTCTCTCTCTTCCTCTCTCTCCCTCCCACTCTATCTGAACAAAAAATGGAAAAATGTCCTCGGGTGAGGATAAAAAAAAAAAAAAGAGGCTACAAAGATGGTGAAAGATGGGTGTGCCCAATTTTGTAGGGGCAGAAATATTGATAATAGGATAAAGGCAGTATTAAGTGAGTGACACATCTACCTAGCCCCCTAAACTTTCTCAAGTCCTGTTTTTTTTTCATTCCTCACCTGAGGCTATTTTTCCATCGATTTTTAAATAGAGTGGAAGGGAGGGCAGCAGAGAGATAAGTATCTGAGTGAGAGAGACACACCAACTGGTTGCCTGCCTTATAACCCCTATCAGGAATCCTACCCTCAACTCTGGTTTGTGAGCTTATGCTTTAACCGCTGAGCTAAACTGGTCAGGGCTGATTAATACCATTTATTTATGTATGTGTGTATTTATTTATTTATTGAGAGAGAAGGGGGAGAGACACTGAGGTTATCACTAAGTTCATTGAGCATCCTTATAAGCAGTATTTTGAACTCAGCATCTGTTAGGTTGCTTATCTCCTTTTGCTTAGTTCTTTTTTTGGGGTTTTGTTCTGTTCTTTCATTTGGGACCTATTTCTTTGTCTCCTCATTTTGGCTGCCTCCCTGTGTTTGTTTCTATGTATTACTTAACGAGAGGTATGGGGCTAGCTGAGACCAGATACTGCTTGTTTGAAAGAATTTAGGAAAACCTGAAGCAGGATCCAAGACAGGCCAATCCTATGGTTAAGCAACTGGCAACAGTTTGGGTGGGCCCGAAAGCTGGGTGGGGCGGGGCCTCAGGGAATCACCAGGACAGGGCAAACAGTGTGAGCCAGGTTGCTAGAGTCCCAGATATGGCAGCTGTCTGCCGCCCCGGGGAAGGGCTCACCAAAGGAACAAAGGCCTCTGACAGCAGTTTGTCCTGGAGAAAGCCCCCTCTCCAGCCCTTGCTCCAGGGCCAGTCATGTCAGTTCTTCCCTGTATGTCTCTGGTGTCCCTCGAGCTGCCTCCCCTCCAAGCTTAGAGGGGGTGAGTCAGAAAAGTCCATGTGTGGGCCCTTTAAGAGGAGCTGCCTGGGGCTCCATCCGCCTCAGCCTCCCTGAGCCTCAGTTCCTGCTGGTTTTTCCAGCCAGAAGTTATGGGGACTTCTCTTCCTGGCACTGGAACTCTGAGTGGGGCACTTGGTATGGAATGGGGACCCCTCAGTCCTCAGGGAGGACCATCTCAGCTGAGGTCTCCTCCTGATTTTTATCTGCCACTCGTGGGTGTCTCTATGTAGCTGCTTCTTTAATTCCGTAGTTGTAGGACTTCCATTCAACTTGATTTCAGGTGATTTTGAATGATGGTTGTTCTGTAGTTTAGCTGTAACTTTGATGTGGTTGTGGGAGGACGCGATACCATGTTTACCTACGCTGCCAGCTTGACCGGAAGTTCTGCTGTTTAAATTCTTAATAAAATTTTTTTTTAATCCTCACCTGAGGACATTTTTTGTTCAGATAGAGTGGGAGGGAGGGAGAGAGAGAAACATCTACGTGAAAGGGACACATAGAGTGGATGCCACCCACACGACCCAACCAGAGCCGGGGACAAACTGCATCTGAGGTACATGCCCTTAGCGGGAACCGAACCCGGGTCTCTCTGGACCGCAGGCCAATGCTCTAACCGCTGAGCCAAACCGGCCAGGGCAATAAAAAAAAATTTTTTTTTTATTGCTTTTAGGGAGAGTGAAACATTGATTTGTTGTTCCGTTCATTTATGCATTCATTGGTTGATTCTTATTTGTGCCCTGACCTGGAATCAAACTGGCAACCTTGGAGTATTGGGACGATGCCCTAACCAACTGAGCTACCCAACCAGGGCTTAATAAAATTTCTAATTAAGTTGTTTTCACCCAAATGTTAAATAAGGATGATAAGGGTTTTTATTTTTTTGGTTTATTGAGGATTGAAGGAGAATCACGTCATAAAGAAAGCAGTGATATCTTTTGCACAATCAAGGTGATTATCCTCAGCCACCTTGGTAAAAACAGTCACACTGCAGTACGATACAATCCCACCGAAGCTCACAAAAGGTATATGCCAAGGAGTTATTATATTAGATCAAGGTTTCTCAGCCTTCACACTATTAATATTTTGGGCCAAATAATTCTTTGTAGGGAGCTGTCCTCTGCATTGTAGGTTGTTGGCCACATCCCTGGTCTTTATTCATGAAATGTCAGTAGTACCCCTCTTTCCCCAATGTGACAACCAAAAATGTTTCTGTTACATTGCCAAATGTGCCTCGGGGCAAAAATCTCCCCTGGTTGAGGACCATCTCTTTAGAACAATATAAAACTGAGTTCAGGGAAAGCTTGGGTATAAGATCTTGTGAAGAATGGGTTAATTTTGTTGTAACATGGGAAATGTAAATAGATTGCCCTTTTCATTTATTCTGTAATACTTTTCATATTCTAGCAGAGTTAAATCTAGAAGTGAAGTTTTAGACAGGTTTTGTAGTATGGTGGGCAGTTGCACTGGGTTTTACTTAATGCTTTGATAAAATTTCCTTAGCTTTTGAAGAGAAACTTTTCTTTTTTTCTTCAAGAATGTTTATTGAAGAATACTGATTGGGATACATTTTATGTGATCTGAGAAAATAAGAGAGAATAATTTCAGAGGGTTTTTTTATTATATAAATAAAGGAACTTAAAAATATATCTAATTGAGAATGATTTCAGTACAAAATTAAGAGGCACTAAAGGGTCAACCCTAAATTAAATGCATTGCAAAAAAGAAAGTACAATATTGTATACTTTAAAATGCCCAGAATAGGGCCTGGCCGGTGTGGCTCAGTGGATTGAGCGTCATCCCATGGATTTAAAAGGTCCTGGTTTGATTCCTGGTCAGGGCACATGCCTGGGTTGTGGGCTCAATCCCCAGTGAGGGGCGTGAAGGAGGCAGCCAGTTGATGTTTCTTTCTCTCTCTCCCTTTCGCTCTAAAATATCAATAAATACATTTTTTTTAAAGTGCCCAGAATAGGGAAGTTTGTTTCATACACTCTATTACTCTGTCTTATCTTGACTAAAATAATTCCGTTGTCTCCATTTACGAAATTTAATCTAAATGAAAAGGTGAGATTCTTTAAAGCTGGGTTTTTCTGTTTGTATTTTAATACTCATGGAAAAATATCCAGGTTTCTAGGAGGGAAACACTTTATGTGATTAAAGACATTTTAGGTTGTAGAACTAGAAAATTGGATTTTTTCTTATTCTGAAAAAGTTAGCTTTTGCCTCTTCCCTTGTATCATTTGTCTGAAATCTGTCACATATGTTTCCAAGTTCAACCTCATTCCAGAAGCCTCTCCTGCTGTGTCAGGAATTACCCTTCTCTGCTTGCTTTACTTGGGCATTATGATTCTTTTGTGTGATAATTTTGGAGCTGTTCCCACTTTATATTATCATGCACAGCCAGGTGACTTTTTTTTTTAAATTAATTTTTGTTACAGATGTTTCTCCTTTTTCCCCCACTGATTCCCCCCTCCCTCTCCCTCCCAGCCCTGTCCCCAGTTTGTTGTCCATGTCCACTGTTCATGCATACATGCATATAAGTTCTGTGGGTTATCTCTCCCTCACCACCCCCCTCTTCTGGGGATTGTCAGTCTGTACCCCCCTTCCACGTCTCTGGGACTACCCCATTCCTCAGACTGTTATGTTCATTATATTCCACAAATAAGTGAGATCATATGAAACTTGTCTTTCTCTGTTTGGCTTGTTTCACTTAGGATGATACTTTCCAGGTCCTTCCATGTAGTCTCAAAGGATAAGAGATCTTTCTTTCTTACAGCTGCGTAGTACTCCATTGTGTATATGTACCACAGCTTTTTTATCCATTCGTCTACTGATGGACACTTGGGCTGTTTCCAGATCTTAGCTATTGTAAATAGTGCTGCTACAAACATGGGGGTACATATATTCCTTCTGATTGGTGTTTCAGGCTTCTTAGGGTATATTCCTAGAAGTGGAATCACTGGGTCAAATGGAAGTTCAATTTTTAATTTTTTGAGGTAACACCATATTATTTTCCATAGTGGCTGCACCAGTCTGCATTCCCACCAGCAGTGCACTAGAGTCCCCTTTTCTCCACACACGGCCAGGTGACTTTTTAGTGTTCTGCTGACATTTGTTCGCATAAGTCTTTTTCACTAGTTTCCATCCCTCAGAATCCCTCAAAGTGCTTTTTTCTTTAAAAAAAAAATTGTTTTCATTGATAGGAGTTCTGATAACAGTGCAAGCTCTAAATCTGTAACAGAGACCACAGTTGCACATGAAAATCATATCAGCTGACATTCAATTACTTTATAGTCTGGAATTACACTGTACCTCTCTGCAAGCAGGATACTACAGTCTGTGATATATCTACTCCTGATTGGTCACGTATTCTAAGGAGAAGTCTAGTCTCTTGCACCTTTAGTCAGCTATGTGACCTTAATTTCTTTGAGTGTCAGTTTCCCTCTAAATAGGAGGGTTCTGGGTGTGCCTATCCATCAGGACTCGTGTGAGGAGTACATAAACTGGTTAGAGTCATGTCAATGTTGTTAATAGGGCAGGAAGTCTATCCTGTTCAGTGCTACAGCCCCAACACTAAGCACAGGGCTGCACATGTAGATACTGTAGAATTATACAGGGTGGGGCACAAGTAGGTTTACTGTTGTTTGTATGGAAAATTAATAAATAATAATACAAGAATAAACTGTGTTTTTTATCAGTAATTAAATAATAATACAAGAATAAACTTTTTTATACTCCCAACTGTAAACCTACTTTTGCTCTACCCTGGGTGTTGGATAGATGAATTGGCAAATATTGTAAATAACTATCAGATATAAATCTATAGTTACTATGATATTTTAATTTCATCCTGTATACTCCATGTCCAAATTTATCCCTAATTTTCAAGATGAAACTAAACATGTACCTTCTTTGTACTGTTTTTCTCAATGTTCACATTTCTACTCTTTTCCAAATTTACTATAGTACTTATTTGTGTCACTCGTAAACTAATTTGTATTTTTAGCTTTTCCTGCCAGTATTTAGAAGTCCAATGCGCTATCCATTGCGCGACGGAGCCTTCCTGCCAGTATTTAAAGACAATTTTCAGATATGCAGCAAATTGATATAATTTTATAGTGGATTCTCATGTATGTTACCACCTAGATTTTACCATTACCATTTTTACAATACTTGCTTTATCATATATCCATCTATTCATTGCTCCATCTATTAATTTAAACTAATTTACTGATGTATTTGAAAGTAAATTTCAGGCATTATTGTATACTTTCACCTGAGTGTTTGAACTCTTTATCTAGAGTTCATTATTTGTTTATAGTTTTTTCCTTTTGATGAAAAATTTACAATGAAGTGCTCAAATCTTAAGAGTACATTATGTTGTTATGTTGAGATCACACTGTATATATTCTGTAGCTTGTTCTTTTCACTAATAGTGTCTTAGAGTGCTTTTCTTGTAGATAAATCCTAATCTTTCTAACTGCTACTTGTTTTCCTAATACGGATGTATCAAGTTTATTTAGCTATTTTTTTTTTTTTTTTTATCCTCACCTGAGGACATTTTTCCATTTTTTTGTTCAGATAGAGTGGGAGGGAGAGAGAGGAAGAGAGAGAGAGAGAAACATCGACGTGAAAGGGACACATTGAGTGGCTGCCACCCGCAGGACCAACCAGGGCTGGGGACAAACTGCAACCGAGGTACATGCCCTTAGTGGGAACCGAAACTGGATCTCTCTGGAGCACAGGCCGACGCTCTAACCGCTGAGCCAAACCGGCCAGGGCAAGTTTATTTAGCTATTGATAGACATTTACATTTTTCATACTTTGCTGCAATAAATATATTTGCCAGATATGGAGGATAGAGACCTAGAAGTGGAATTACTGGGTTAAAGGGTATACACATTTTAAATTTAATTAAACTTTTTAATACATGCCTACTAGTCACCAACCAACCAGTCTGTACCAATTAAAACTTCCACTAAATACCTACCCATTTACCCTCACTAAACATCATCATTCTCCTTAGCTAGTTACTTTGAGGTATCATTTTACTTTATATTTTTTGATTACTAGTGAGGCTGTGTAGGGTCTTCCCAACTAGTTTTTAAGCTTTTATAGGACAAGGACCAAGATCGTCTACCACCTTCACATTTGCTCACTGAATATTTACTAATTGAATGAATGAATGCTTCCAAAGCATTCCTGCTTTATTGGGTTGAGGCTGAAGAAGGATGAATGAGCTAAGTGTGTGAGAGGTTAAAGAAAGCTGAAGTTGCTTGAGCATGTGTGACTTAACTAAGTGAAAGGGGCTCTTTCTTCTTCCTTCATTTTTTTTATCTTTTCTGTGATAGGAAGGTTAAAAATCCAGGCTCTGGAGGCAGATTTCATGGATTCATATCTCAGCTTTGCTTGTTAGCTGTGCAACCTTGGGCAGTTCACTTAATCTTTGTATTTAAGTTTCCTCATATATAAAACAGAATAACAGCACCTTGTGTTAAATTAATATTTGTAAACTGTGTAGAATGGTGTTTGGTACTCTTTATGTTGACTGTTGTTATGTTAACTATTATGTTATTCTTTCCCTTCTGCATATACAGTATTTGCGTGTCTGTAATATGTTAGGACTGTGGGGAATGCAAATTTGAAAAGGATGCTACCTTGAAGAAGTGTATAGACTTGAGGCTTGTTTGGGCAGTGGGAAGACATTTGATAGTGTGGGGACTGGAAAAAGATAATTACTAAGTTAAATTATCCCCTAATCAGTAAGGAAGAATTTTGTAGGCAACTAAGGAATTTGGATTGCTATTTTAAGTGATGGGAAGCCAGTGATAGATGAATTTACAACTGAATTGGACTTGCATTTGGGGTTGACCTTTTTGAAAACAGCTTAGAGGGTAGATTAGTCTGGAGAGAGGCTGGATGGTATTGGCAACAGTTGAGATGTAAGGGATGATGACTGGCTGTGTGATTACAGAAGAAGCAATTTATTTGAGAACTATTTAGGAAATAAAATTAAGAGTGATGATTGTGGCCCTGGCTGGTTTAGCTCAGTGGTAGAGCGTCAGCCCATGGACCAATGAGTTCCAGGTTCGATTATAGCAAGGGCATGTACCTAGGTTGCGATTCGTCCCCGCCCCTGGTCAGGGTCCTGCGGGAGGCAACCAGACGATGTGTCCATCTCACATCAATGTTTCTCTCTCTCTCTCTCCCTACCTGGAGATAAATAGAACAAAAATATCCTTGGGTGAGGATAAAAATATATAAAAAAAGAGTGGTGATTGTTAAAGGAGTAAAGTATGGTTCAGAGAAAGTACAGACCTTTTGCACGCTCTTCAGTGTCATGGAGATGGTCTGGAAGGCAAACTCTTTAGAGGCGAATGAAATGAAATACTTTATTAAATCACAATCATTTTTTGAAAGAAATGATTTTTTTTGTTGTTAATTCTCACTGAAGGATCTTTTTCCAGAGAGTGGAATGGGGGTAGCGGGGGAAAGAAACATTGGTATGAAAGAAACACATTGACTGGTTGCCTCCTGCATGACCCCAACCAAGGCTGGGGATCGAACCTGCGACCCTTCGGTCGCTTTAACCACTGAGCAAAACTGGCCAAGGCAAGAAATGACACTTTTTAATAGCAAAAAGATAGGACACAATCTCAGAATAAAGCATTTTATTATTTTATTTTATTATGTGTTTTTTTTGTTTTTTTGTTTTTTTAAGAGAGGAAGAAAGAAATATCGATCAGTTGCCTCCTTTACATCCCTGTCCAGGGATTGAACTCGCAACCTGGGTATGTGTCCTGACTGGACTTGAGCCTGTGTGATCTTTTGGTGCATGGGATGACACTCAACCTACTGAGCCACTCTGGTCATAGTGGAATAAAGCATTTTAATACATGAAAAACTCACCACAATTCTTTTTACTTTTCCCCTTTCTTTTTCATTGTCTTGTATAGATAGTCTGTATCAGCATTTGGGAATCACTAGTGTAGTCTAATCATCTCCTTTTGCAGATCAGGAAATAGGATCAAAATTAGAGAGCTTCAAGTCAGAGTTTGGATTAGAATGTTGACTTGGATTTTGGTTACAAAGATTAATTTCAGGTGAATTTAAGCATTTAGGTTTCAAACCAACCGAACCCAAGACCAAACTATGGTCTAGATCATCTTTGTATATAGAAGTAGCAGCCAACAGGTCTTTAAGACTTTTTACTCTGTCCATTTATTAGACCTGTTTCTTTATCCCAAAATAGATTGAGGTCGAGTGTTCATAGTCAATTGACTGGTGGCTCATCAGTATCACATAGCATGGGTAATTCTATATTTCCAGTCTCTTACTTTGTCTGAAATGTTTTGAAATAGTGAGCTAAATGTAGTACTTACTACAAAAACCTAGGAAGACATAATCAGTTCAGACTTTTTTTTTTTTTTTTTTTTATCCTCACCCGAGGACATTTTTCCGTATTTTGTTCAGATAGAGTGAGAGGGAGAGAGAGAGAGAGAAACATCAACGTGAGAGCGACACATCGAGTGGTTGCCACCCACACGACCCAACCAGGGCCGGGGACAAACTGCAACCAAGGTATGTGCCCTTAGCGGGAACCGAACCCGGGTCTCTCCGGACCACAGGCCAACGCTCTAACCGCTGAGCCAAACCGGCCAGGGCAGTTCAGACTTTTTTTAAAAAAATCCTCACCCGAGGACATTCCTGCATCTATCTTCAGATAGAACGGGAGGGAGAGAGGGAGGAAGAGAGAGAGAAACATTGATGTGAGAGAGACACATCGACTGGTTGCCACCCGCATGACCCCAACTGGGTCTGGGGACAAACTGCAATCAAGGTACATACCCTTAGCGGGAACCAAACCCGGGCCTCTCTGGTCCACGGGCTGATGCTCTAACCGCTGAGCCAAACCGGCCAGGGCAGTTCAGACATTTAAAATATTTTCCTTCAGCAGCTGTCACCACTGTTTTCAACTCTTAAGTTAACTGAGTTCAACGAATTCACACACATAAATTTTGGAGACTTATAAGTTTTGGAGACTTAGTCCTTTGATCTAAAGTTAGAGTCAACAGAAGGAGGTTATTTATGGTTTGAGATTTACAGAAAGATAGTATTAAATGGCCGGCTTGCAAATAGAACAATTGGGCTGTTGTGTCAGGGCTAACTTACGGTTGTGAGGTGTGAAAAACACCAGATACTATTTCAAGGCTCAGGGTTAGAGTGAAAGGCAGGTTGAGGATGGTGGTGAGGACAGAGAAGTGAAGTGGCCCTGGGGAGGCCTTGTGAGGACTGCTTCACCTTCAGGGCTTTCATGCTCCCAGGGAATGAAGAAAAGAGGGATGAGATGGGTGATTTAGAAATGAAGTAGAGGCTTTTTTCTCTTTTTTTGTTTACAAAAAGAGACTTACCAGCTGGTGGGGGTGATTTGTGAGATCTCCTATTACTGTATTTTTTATCTTCTTTGTGATTGAAAAAGTGATAGGACTTGGCCCCATTTTGTCCTTGGGTGGCTGGAGCATTTTTTTTTTAAATATTTTTTTATTCATTTTATTTTTTTAAGAGAGAGATAGAAACATCTATGTAAGAGAAACACTGATTGGCTGCCTCCTGCATACCCCCTACTGGGGATTGAGCCTGAAACCCAGGTATATACCTTGACCAAGAATCAAACCCGGACCTCTCAGTCCATGGGACAATGCTCAGTCTACTGAGCCAACCATTGCTGGCATGCTACCAGACTTTTTGTGTCATGCAAGAAAGTATCTCCCTCTTCCCTACCAGAGGGATTATTAAATTAAAGTATAGGAGGGATAAATGGTGATGGAAAAAATAAAATAAAGAAAAAATCATGGGATTCTGGAATCTCCTTTGTGTTCAAGAATGTCAGAGTCAGGAGAAACCTTAGAAATGACCTATTTCGACCTTATTTTGTAGTTGGTGAAACAACTTCACATGGAATGAGAAACTTGTTGAAACCACTTATATTGGCAAGTCTAGAACCATAGTGCTCTTACTCTTGACCCAGTACTCTTTCCATGATACCATTTAATTGTTGAAACAATTGATATTTTAAAAATTAGACTATAGTTATACAGTACTAGGTTTTGAGAAGAATAAGGAAGAAGCACTTGAATGTTTTTGTAGCCTGTGAGTATGTAAATATTAGGAATGATCGCATTTAAGGAGAAAACTAGAGAATAAAGAAAAGAAAGGTGTATTTGTGTATTCCTAAACTGGAGGTTCTTTTTCAACTCTACAGTACCAAATTAATTTACTTATTCATTTATTTTTATATAAATTTATATTTTTTCCTTTATTGATCTTAGAGAAAGGGAGAAGGGGAGAGAGAGAGAGAAACATCAATGAGAGAACATCAACTGGCCACCTCCTGCATGCCCCCTACTGGGGATTTGGCCCACAACCTGGGCATGTGCCCTGACAGGGAATCGAACCGGTGACCTCTTGGTGCATGGGTCGATACTCAACCACTGAACACACTGGCCAGGCAGCACCAAACTAATTTAAATTGTTAATTATTTATGTTTTGTCTTTCAGTTATGCTAGCCTGTTCATGTGGGGTGTGTACAGAAGCATGTACTTACACTACCCAGTGATCATCCCTGGGATGAAGTAGATCATTGGTTCTAGGAGGGGAGCTTATATTAAATCTGGAGACTGGTCCTAAATTGTATACCAGGTATAGAGCATGAATTGGTATGCCTGTTGTGTTTGTGGTTTCTGCAGGTCATTAGTGCATCTCTGAGCATGAGTACAGAATGAAGCGACGTTTGGATGACCAGGAGTCACCGGTGTATGCAACTCAGCAGCGGCGGATCCCTGGTAGCACAGAGGCTTTTCCTCATCAGCACCGTGTGCTTGCCCCTGCTCCTCCTGTGTATGAGACTGTGGCTGAGACCATGCAGTCAGCCACAGGTATTCAGTACTCCGTCACTCCCAGCTATCAGGTGAGCTGGTGCTGCAAGGGACTGTGTCAAGGCCACATGATGGTTTCATCCAGTTAGAACTGTTTTTATTAAGCATTCAGTGAGATATAATATATTTATAGGGTATATGTAAGGTATAAAAATAATGAAAGTAATATACATCTTTATACTTACCCTATACGTTTTTTAAAAAAAGGTTGTTATGACCTTGATGTTCACTGTATATTCCTCCCTGACCCCTTTCCCTTTTACCTCCCTTCAGAGGTAGCCACTGATCTGAACTTTGCATTTATCATTTCCTTGACTTTGTTTTTCTAAGTCATTTTGTACATATCTCCAGATAATAAAAGTGTTTATTTGGGTATTTTTGCATTTTTATGTATGTGAAAACATGTATATTTTCTTCTTTGATGCACTTTTTTTTCACTCAATGTGGTTCCCAAGATGTAGCCATGTTTTTGTATTTGAGTCATTTTCACTCTTTTGAATTATATAAATATATCCAGTTTATTTATTCTTCTGTTAATGGATAGTCTGTTTCCAAATTTATGCTGTTATACAGGCATTATTTGTGAATGTTCTAGATAGTTCTCTAGTGCGGTGGTACAGTGGTGACCTGTGACAAAGTAAGCTTGCACCAGAATCTAAATGAATGTACTACTTTTATTAAGAGAGTCTTGCTATAGGGGAAAAAAGGCAGCTGAATTAAACAGTGTGCTTATTAGTGAAGTAGTTGGTTTACATTTTGGTGCAACTCCTTATCTTCTTGCAGATCACTCAGCAGGTTTGAGGGCACATGAGGAAGAGTTGCTCCAGTATCTAGGAGAGGGATTGTGGGTCCTAGGGTGTGCGCATCTTCACTTTAGCAGGTAATGTCAGATTGGCTTTCAGAGTTGTGTCAATTTATATTTTCACTAGCATTGTATATTCCTATTGTTCCACATTCTGATCAACTTAATCATTCATCTCTTGTCTGTTCACTCTGTTTTGCAAAAATAAAAGAAATTAAAAATTTTTTTGTCTTTTTATTTTTTTTGTTAATCCTCACCTGAGGATATTTTTCCATTGATTTTTAGATAGAGTGGCAAGGATGGAGGGAGAGAGAGAGAATCACCAATGTAAGAGAGACACATCGATTGGTTGCCTTCTGCACAACCCTGACGGGGGTCGGAGATGCAGCCTGCGACCCTTCAGTCCAAGGGTCGATGCCCTGACCACTGAGCCAAGCCGGCCAGGGCTTTATTTGGTCTTTTTAAATTGTGAAAGTAAGTATCAACATTTTTAAAAAAAGAGGATTACCTTTTCTAATTACCCCTAAGACTTTATCCCACTGGTGTATTTCTTGGGTTTCCAACATTTTGTATGCATATATAAGCATATTTATATTTACCTGCCTACCTATCTGGATATACTTCTCTTTTTCCATTTACGCTTTTCACTTAATATATATAATATATACTAGACAGTGTTCCACTTCAAAATATTGTATAGATCTAAGTAATTTTTTTTTTTTTATCCTCACCTGAGGATATTTTTCCATTTTTTGTTCAGATAGAGTGGGAGGAAGAGAGAGAGAAAAACATCGACGTGAAAGGAACACATCGAGTGGTTGCCACCTGCATGACCCATCCAGGGCCGGGGACAAACGGCAACCGAGGTACATGCCCTTAACGGGAACTGAATCCGGGTCTCTCTGGACTGCTGGCCGATGCTCTAACCGTTGAGTCAAACCGGCCAGAGCTAAGTAATTTTTTTAAAAAATCATCACCTGATGCAATTTTTCCATTATATCTTCAAATAGAGTGGGAGGGAGGGAGAGAGAGAGACACACACTAACTGGCCACCTCCCGATCGACCCCAACCAGGGCGAGGGACCAAATTGCAACTGAAGTATGTGCCCTTGACCGGAATCAAACTTGCGACTTTTTGGTCCGCACAGATGCTCTAACTGCTTAGCCATACCAGCCAGGACCAAGTAATTAAAAAAAAAAAAAAATACTGCATATATAATATTCTTTCTCAGGTCATCTGAACCATAACTTATTTAACTGGTTTGGAGAGGCCTTCTTCAACCTAATTTGTTAGTGACTTTTTAAAAGGTATGAATGGTACTGGGAATATAAATTGGTATAGTTTTTCTTGAGAGCAGTTTGACAGTTGTGCCAGATTTTTTAGTTATTATAAGAAAACAATTGAAGAGGGAAACCAAGTCAAGTAGGACATGGTGATTCCTTAGGTGTGTCGTTCTTCCTCAGGAATCCTCCTTGAAGCAGTATAATGCCTTTATATACTTCATATACTGAGGACTGCTACAGATCAAATTTTTAAGTTAGGACTTGGAAGAAAGAAAGGTTGCTTGTTTTCCTTGGCTGATTATTTTCATCTGAACAGGTTCATGATTGTTTCCTACACTTGAGATAAGTTACATCTGTTTCTGTACTAGAAACTATAATGTGCTAATATAAAACCAGCCATCTCAAATAATTATAAACTCCAATTAAGTCTTGTAAAAACCTGTCCAATTTATACATGTTGGAATTAGAAGCTCAAAATAATACCCCTTCTTGTGAGATATATTCGAGCTTTTAGAATTGTCTAAGTAGTTTTTTTTTAACTCCCAATGTGTATTGTATTATTTCTGTTTCAGTTTCCTTCCGTCAATCCCCTTTGCTCAGGGTAATCTTTATAAATTTGTGGAGACTTGAAAAATAACGTATCTTCTCTTAAGTTGTAGTACATAACTTACTTAGAGAAAGTTTCATATGCTATTTACTCCCCTTATTTTGGAGATGTGGCAAATCAGGTATATTTGTCTTTAGTTGTCTTCTGTAGTGACTAACAGTTCTGAAATATGAAAAATTTTGAAAGCTTTTGAAATTTTTTATAGCAGTTCTTGAAATAGAAATGGGAGGAAAGGAACTTGTGCTTTTATGTCACCCCTAAACTTGTAAGAGGATGAGAGAAAGAGAATGAGCGAAATACACAATGGATATGAATGAGAAAATAGAAAAGAAAGATATCTGAGGTCAAACCACCAACAATTTTATTTTATTTTATTCACTTTTTAATCTTTATTGTTGAAAGTACTCACCAACAGTTTTAGAAGAATTTGTTTGTTTTATTTTAGAAGTAGCAAATAAAACAAAGTAAAAATCTTCTCTAACCCCACCACCACTAGGTAAAATGCTAACATTTTTATGTATATTTGTTGTCTAGGGTTTAGAACCTTTTTATTATATTATGTATACTGCTTTGTAATGTGCTTTTTAAAATTATTATTATTTAAAAAAAATTTTTTTCTTCTTTAGAGAGAGAGAGGAAGGTAGAGGGAGAGAGAGAGAGATAGAAACATTGGTGAGAGAGAACATGACTTGGCCACCACCTGCACAGCCCCCCCAACTGGGGATTGGGCCCACATCCTGGGCATGTGCCCTGATAGGAATCGAACCCACAACCTCTTGGTGCATGGGTTGATGCCCAACCACTGAGCCACACCGGCCCGACTTAAAAATTATTTAAAAGTTTAAACTCAGGGAACACACGAATACATTCCATTTATGGATTGTGAACATTTTTATCTTTTTAATTAAGTTTATTGGGTGACATTGGCTAATAAAATTGTATAGGTTTCAAGCATACAATTCTGCGATACACCATCTGTATATTGCATTGTGTGCCCACCACTCACAGTCAAATCTTCTGTCGCCATATATTTGAACCCATTTACCCTTAACTAGATTGTGAACATTTTTTAATACCAGTGCTATTCAAAATGGAGTCCACAGATGGCTGAGGTATATAGTTTCTTATTAACTTGTAATAACATAAGTAGAAATTTGGTGTTTAGAAACTTTTATAGTGACTAGACATTATAATTTTATATCTATAAAATTCAGTAATGAAAATTGTGGGTTTATGTATTTTTTTATTTCACTTTTCTGGTAATTCATTTTTACTGTATATTAAAGTAGTGGCCCATGGATTGGAATTTAAGACAAAAGAAAAACTGATGATTAATCATAGAGAGTTTGAGAAGTACTGAGTTTTATAACATATAACAGAATGCAGAGAAATTTATTATGAGTGGGCTATAATTTTTTACTTCACCAATTTCATCTTATGGGAAATTTGAGTTTCTAATTATTTTTGTGTATGCATATTCTTTACACAAAATGCACAAATCTTGAACTCTTCTTTATCTATTTTGTCCATCCCAGGTTTCAGCTGTGCCACAGGGCTCTGGTAGCAGTCATGGACCTACCATAGCAGCAGTTCATAGCGGTCATCACCACCCAACAGCTGTGCAGCCCCATGGAGGCCAGGTGGTCCAGAGTCATGCTCATCCAGCTCCACCAGTTGCACCAGTGCAGGGACAGCAGCAGTTTCAGAGGCTCAAGGTGGTATTCATCTCTTTTCCTTCCATCACACGTTTCTCTCATAGTAGGGAACATTGGCTTTAGTCTTATTAGTAGTGTCACAACTTTTAACACATTAGACTAATGTGTTGAAAGGGGTTGAGTCACAAGAGTTTTTACTGTGTTGAAACCTACTTAGATTTCCTACCTTAACACCAGAGCCAGATCCAGAGAATGCATTCAAAAAACGTTTCTGGAATTTATGAATGCATGGCTCTCGGATCAGAATTGAGAGGCCGTTTTCATATGAAATCAACAAAGTTTATTTTTTGGATGCCTCATTTTGAACTCTTTTTTTAAAAATTTTTTTTAAGTTTTACAGAGGGAGGGAGAGGGAAAGAGAGAGAGAGAAGTAGCGATGTGAGAGGGAAACATCGATTGGCCACCTGCACACACCTATTGGGGATTGAACCCACAACCCAGGTATGTGCCTTGACTGGGAATCAAAGCAGCAACCTTTCAGTGCATGGGATAAAGCCCAACCAACTGAGCCACACTAGCCAGGACTTGAACTCTTAGTTCTTTCTTTTCTTTTAAATATGTTTTTATTGAGTTTTTTTTAGAGAAAAGAAGGAAGAGAGAGGTAGAAACATGTACTGGCTGCCTCCTGCACACCCGCTACTGGAAATCGAACATGCAACCTGGGCTTGTGCCTTGATGGGGAAATCAAACCAGGACCTCTGAGTCTATGGGACGACACTCAATCCACTGAGCCACACTGGCTGGGCTGAACTTTTAGTTCTTAATTCTTACCATGGTATAAAGTTTTATTGAGCATACACATGGTTGGCTATAGTCCTCTACAATAAATGGGCCCAGTACAATCCTATGGTTTAATTTTTTATTAATCCTCACCTGAGAACATTTTTCTTTTTTTTTATCCTCACCCGAGGACATTTTTCCATTTTTTGTTCAGATAGAGGTGAGGGGGGGGGGGGAGAGAAAGAAACATCGATGTGAAAGGGACACATCAAGTGGCTGCCACCCGCATGACCCATCCAGGGCTGGGGACAAACGGCAACCGAGGTATGTGCCCTTAGTGGGAACCGAACCCAGGTCTCTGGACCACAGGCCGACGTTCTAACCGCTGAGCTAAACTGGCCAGGGCGAGGACATTTTTCTTGAGATAGAGCAGGATGGAGAGAGAGAGACATAGACATCAAGTGGTCGCCATCTACACAACCCCAACTGGGGCCGGGAACATACTGTAACCGAGGTACATGCCCTTAGCGGGAACTGAGTCCCGGCCTCTCTGGTCCGCAGGCCAAACCAGCCAGGGCCTATGGTTTAATCTTTCTATTCCTGTTTATGAATAGCTGAATTGCCTGGCATCTTCAAGTATATCTTTAGTAAAATACATGCTCCTTTTGGGGGAATCTTTATAAAGTTTGGGGAAGACTAAATTTTGAATGAAGTGTTTGTGTTTTCATCTGTTCTGCTGAGTATGTGCCATAGGTTTTCAGTGCTTTGAAATTCATGAGGCATCTGTGGAGAAGTGAAGTTTGTGTTCCCAGCTAACCTTCTCTCTCTGCTTGAGTGTTATTTTTTAAAATGTGTGATTATTGCAGCAAGTGTTCCAGATTTTTGTTTTTCTCTTTTTACATTGATACAAAGCTTAAACTCAAGTGCAGAAAATAAAAAAATTATAAAAATATAAGAAAGATGTTAGATCTTTATTTGGTCCTATCAGCGTAATTATTAAGTAGTTCGCAGGTAGGAATGAGTAATATACCCTTGAAGGACACATCATGTTCTCAGCCTTCTGTTTTCCTTGGTCCTTAGTCTAATTCTCCCTGATCCTGCCCTCCTTGGTTTGGGTTCTCAGGAACTTGTTTAATATTGGCCTAAGTAAAGTAAATGCTGCATACTAAAATTGAGCTGTTTAGAAGGATTTTGTAAAGTTTATACTTTTTTTTTTTTTTTTTATCCTCACTCGAGGACATTTTTCCATTTTTTGTTCAGGTGGGGGGCGGGGGAGGAACAGAGAGAGAGAGAGAAACATCGACGTGAAAGGGACACATCGAGTGGCCGCCACCCGCACAACCGACCAGGGCCGGGGACAAACTGCAACCGAGGTACGTGCCCTTAGCGGGAACCGAACCCGGGTCTCTCAGGACCGCAGGCCGACGCTCTAACCGCTGAGCCAAACCGGCCAGGGCAAGTTTATACTTTCTATATTAGCTTAAGTAATGAAAAGTTGACTATATTTAAGCATTGTAGTTAAAGAGAGTAAAAATTGCCCTGGCTGGTTTGGCTCAACGGTTAGAGCGTTGGGTCGGCCCAAGGACCAATGACTTATGGATTCGATTCTGGTCAAGGGCATGTACCTCAGTTGCCGTTTGTCCCTGGCCCTGGGAGGCAACCAGTTGATGTCTCTCTCTCACATCAATATTTCTTCTCTCTTCCTCTCTCCCTCCCTCCCACTCTCTGAAGATAAATAGAAAAATATCCTCGGGTGAGGATTAAAAAAAAAGAGAGTACAAATTATTTGGGCCTCAAACTTCACTCTGGGTTCTGTCGTTGGGAAAATACATATTAGCTATATTGTTGTTTTTCTTTAAACATTTTTACTCTCTGCTTATAGAGTGATGTCTGTTTACCAAAATGTATTATTACTATAGATAAGCTTTGAAAATATTTTTGTAAAAGTTGGTTTGATGTGATTTAATTCTATAACAATACTGGATTCAGCAGTTAATACCTAATGTTGCAAAAGAACTTACAAACTTGCTTGTTAAGCTAACGAAAATGTGTTATATTCTATACCTTTTGTCCACCAGCTCTGTCAAAGCACAGAAACCTGTTTTACTCACTTTCCTTGCTTGGGTAATTTTACTCAGTATTCCCACATTGCTTGCCATTTTTGGATTAGTTTTAAAAGGCTTTATGAGTATTTAAATCCACTTCAGTAAACCATTTATATTCTATAGTAAGGAAGTGTCCAGTGAGAATGTGTAGGTTATTTCAAGCATCAACATTGTCTTTGACGTATTGATGACAAAGAAGATTTGAATAATTTGAGGCTTGCTTGGTGTGATTTTGTTATTTATTGAATGACAGCAGCATAGATATTTGGCACATTTATTTAGCGAGCTCTCCTTACAGATTGTGTTTTCTCCCCTCCCCAATAAGATTATGAATTTCAGGAGGTTAGGGACCTTAATAAATGCTATTGAAGTGAGCCAGGAAAATGTACCAGCAGAGTTGAAGGGTCTTCCCTAGTGTCTCCTTAAATGTGTAGCTTCTAAATGACGAGTTCAAAATATGTGGTGGTGTTTTTTTTTAATCCTCAGCCGAGGACTTTTTTTGTTGTTGTTGTTATTTTGTTCAGATACAGTGGGAGGGGGGGGAGAGAGAGAGAGAAACATCAATGTGAAAGGGACACATCAAGTGGTTGCCACCCACACGACCCAACCACGGCCGGGGACAAACTGCAACCGAGATATTTGCCCTTAGCGGGAACCGAACCCGGGTCTCTCCAGACCGCAGGCCAACGCTCTTAACTGCTGAGCCAAACTGGCCAGGACATGTTATTTTTTTAAAATTGTGGTTCCTAGAACTGCATAAATTGCTTTTGAACTATACTTTAGGTAATGAGAGAACTTCCTCACTATTTTTACACGCAGGTATCTCATAATGTGGGTGTCAGGATTTTTTTTTTAAGCATAGTGTTATTTTATAACTAATTTTAAAGTAGGAGTTTACTATGACATATCTTTTCTTCCAAACATACACACATCACATGTAATTTCTTTCCTTTAGGTTTCTGCACTTTTTTTTCTCTCTGTTGTAATTATATTATACCATAGTGTGCTTGTTTATTTTTTTAATTTTTTGGTGTTTGTTTATTTTTGATAACTCTTTCTTTGTCATGTGGTTGTGAATGCTATTTTAAAATATCTTCCAAAGTTTTTGTTCCTTCTGCAAACTTAATGAGTTTTATGGTCCATCTACTTGTCACTAATGAAACATTTCAATATGGAAAGTTCTGAATATGAATTAAATAGTTTATTGAATTTCAACAGAAATTGTCATGTTATTTGTAAAGTAAATAAAAACCAACGATCAAATGAGTGGGTATAAAAATCTGTGCTCTATCAATTATATAATTTGTGCTTTAGCAACACTGAAGTACTCTGATTAACTATGGCCGTTATGGAAGTTTGGGCACTCTTGAAATGTTATTTAATGGTTTGCTTAAATACATATGTTCTATTTCACAATATTTATCATGAGTAGTTTATCAGATCACACGCACGTTTAATTTTGAAACTTTCCCAAACTTGATATTTTATATCATTTAAAATAATCCGAGAGTATATAGGAAATACCCAGTAGGTAATTTCCTTGGATATCTCCTGAGTAACAAAAAAATGAAGTTGTTTTAAATCAGACTCGTGACTTTCTCTTTCTTTCTTTTTTTTTTTTAAATCCTCATCCAAGGACATTTTTCCATTGCTTTTTAGATAGAGTGGAAGGGCAAGAGAGAGAGAAAGAGAGAAACATCACTGTGAGAGAGACACATCGATTAGTTGCCTCCCACACGACCCCCACTGGGGCCGGAGATCAAACCTGCAGCCCAGGTACGTGCCCTTGATCGAAAATTGAACCTGTGACCCTTCAGTCTGCAGGCCAACGCTCTAATTGCTGAGCCACACTGGCCTGGGCCAGACTACTCATAACTTTTTAGCTCTTCATACTGTTCCGCTTTGTGAATGACCAAGTAATTTATAATTTAGTGAATGTTCCTTCTGTCTTATCTCCCATATCCCTTGAATCTATTCACTTCTCCCTTTTCCTTTGGTCAGTACTCTAGTTTGAGGCACGATTGTTCACATGTGAGTTAACCTTAGAGCATAACTGGTTTTCCTGCCTCCTTTCCATCTAGCCTACCCTTGCACCAATTTGTCTCAGCACTGTAGCCAAATTAAATACACTAAAATGCAGATGATAAAAATCTTAATTGCTTTATAACAAGTTTTAAAGGCCTTCCAGGATCAGCTCTTTCTTCCTCTTCTGTCTCATTTCCTGTCTCTCTTCCTGCCACCATTCCTCTTCTTCACCACAAATCTTCCAGCCAAAGTAAACTGTTTGCAGTTTTCGAAGTGTGCTAGATGGTGTCTTGTGTGGGATTTTGTTCATACTGTTTCCTCTGACTTTATTCATGGTTTTCCACTTTTGCTAACGTGCATTCATCCTTAGGACTCAGTTTACAAATTACTTCCTGGGGAAGCCTTTGTGCCCTTCTCATGTGCTCTCTGGATATTAGTGATCGCTCACTTATCCTACTGTGTTAGGATTCCCAGCTAGATGTGAGGGAACTTTTGTAGAACAAGCTTATTTGTCTTTGATTCATTAGTACTCCACCATGGGCCTGGTATAGCATATTGTAGCTTTAGTAGATATTTGTGAAATGAATAAATGAACAAATAAGTAAATGAGATATTCATGTGTATTCTTCACTAATTCTACAAAAGTATCCAAGTCAAGGCTACAGATTGAGTTGATTTTTATATGAAGCTTGTGCGTTATTAATGGTACGCATACTAATTTTAATACTTTCTTGTATACTTACAATATATTTCTATTTCACTTACTACATTAATTTTATTTAGACATAAATCTTTTTTTTTTTAAATAATTCTTGGGTTATTTTCTTTTTATAACCTGCCTCAGGTGGAGGATGCACTCTCCTATCTTGACCAGGTGAAGCTGCAGTTTGGTAGTCAGCCTCAGGTCTACAATGATTTCCTTGACATCATGAAGGAATTTAAATCACAGAGGTAAAAGATATATGTAGTTGTACTTTAGCTTTGTACCTGGAATGTTGATTTTAGAGGGAGGCTATAGCTTATTCTCTTTTCTTGAAAGATAATCGCTGCCCCCTTTTGGGGGTTTAATTTTCAGGGTCTTGCTTTAATTTTTATGTATTGATTTATTGATGAAAATTATAGGCCCTAGATATTAATTTTCTCCCTAATGGTAAATATTTCTTAACTAAAATTTTCTTAGGACTTCATTTCAATTAAGGGAGTAGACTGGTAATGATTAGGCTACTTGTTCTTTGACTTAAGATTCACTAATATTCTGGCATGGTTCACTGTTATAAGAGAGTAGCTAACTGATCTGAACAATGTAGCTACATGATGGGTTATATTGGTGTATCACAGGTTGAATATTGCTTGGAAATTGCAGCTTTAGATTTTCTGTCTGAGTATCTGCTTGATAGAACTGTTACCATGAAGGTGTATTCTGTTCAAAATTGTGACTAAATCTCTTTAAATATGAAGTAAATATCTTTGAAATTTTAGATTTCTTTGTACTTAATTTTGTAATATGCAGGTTGACTTGACTTTTATTTATTTTCCTGTTTAGAGAATGTAGTGCAATGTGAATCGTTTTCTTACTAGAGTGTTTTTCAAGCTTGCTACTTTAATTTTTTTTTTTTTTTTAATTATTATTAGCATTGACACTCCAGGAGTGATAAGTCGTGTGTCCCAGCTGTTCAAAGGACACCCAGACCTGATCATGGGCTTTAATACCTTCTTGCCTCCTGGCTACAAGATTGAGGTGCAAACCAATGACATGGTGAATGTGACAACTCCTGGCCAGGTCCATCAGATTCCCACCCATGGCATCCAGCCCCAGCCTCAACCACCACCCCAACATCCTTCCCAGCCTTCAGCCCAGTCAGCCCCAGCTCCTGCCCAGCCAGCTCCTCAGCCCCCACCTGCCAAAGTCAGCAAGGTGAGCACTTGGGAAACTTTGCATCACATGAAATACATTCTTAGAAATCACCCTTCTTTGACATTTCTTCTTTGTATAAGACTAGATACACATGTTACAGTAATTTCATCAGAGGAGGTGCATTAGTCACATTTCCTATAAAATGGTTCACATTTATATACCACATATTTATATCTCTGTTTAAATGAAGACATAAATAACCTATAAGGATTCTCTTGCCCCTAACTTCTGCTTTTTGAATCCAAGAGAATCCCAATAGGTAGAGACTTTGCCTGTGTAATGGTACTTTGACAACAGAGACAGAAATGGTCATCTTATGATCAGATTATGCTACTACATGTGTGATCATCATTTTACAGAAGTTACTCCATTTACCACATTAGGTCACCTCAAGCTAAATAGAAGATCCTGTTGATGACGATGATGATGATGATGGGTGTACTTGGTCTAGAACTGCACTGTCTGATACAGTAGCCACTAGCCACATATGGCTATATTTAAATTTAACTTAATTGAAATAAATACAGTTTTTTGGTTATACTAGCGATATTTCAATTACTCAGTAGCCTCATGTGGCTAGTTGGCATCATCTAGGACAGTGTAAATAAAGAACATTTCCATCATCAGAGAATTTTGTTGGACAGAGCTGGTGTAGAAGACTTTGATATGGAGCTACTGTAACACTGAATTGGTTTTTTGTATGTGTTTTTTTGACACTAAAGATATATGTGGAATGAATTTTTTTCTATTCTACTTGTACCTGTTGAGCTAGTGTGTTTAAAATTGCATATGGAAAGTTCTTCCCTATATTTACTTTTAAGGCTGTATTTAGAAATTTTGAGACTGAAATATTTGTATTAGAATTGTGAGCCCTCTACACTTCCCACCTCTGCCCAATGTGATTTGAATTGGGCTGAAATGGCCTGGCCAGAGTGAATAAAGGATATAAGTTAATCCAGATACCTTGTTTCTCTTTAGTTCGAACTTTCCTATGTCAAACCATCTCTGTTCCTGAGGAGAATAAAGACTTTTTTCTTTTTAGCCTTCCCAACTACAAGCACATACTCCCGCCAGCCAGCAGACCCCCCCACTCCCACCATACGCATCCCCACGCTCTCCACCTGTCCAACCTCATACACCAGTGACAATCTCGTTGGGAACGGCCCCATCCTTGCAGAACAATCAGCCTGTGGAGTTTAATCATGCCATCAACTATGTTAATAAGATCAAGAACAGGTTCCAGGGCCAACCAGACATCTACAAAGCATTCCTGGAGATTTTGCACACTTATCAGGTAAGAGAGTTGCCCTTTCAACCTGTCTTAACCAGGTCATCCTCTGAGGGCATCTAGTTGAAGAAGCTGAATAAATATTACTGTGTTTCCTAATTCTTCCTGGGAATGAACCAGTTAGAAACTGATAAGTATTTATAAAGCATTTGATTGCCTGGCTTTAATTGCCTTATAGCAGGTAGTAGGATTTTTAATGTTACTGCCCTGTGAAATACATACTTATGTGGGAAGTTCCTTTTTTTTTTGTACGTGCCCCTAGCCGCTATGGCCTAGCGGGAACTGAACCCAGGACTCTCTGGTCCGCAGGGCGACACTCCAACCGCTGAGCCAAACCGGCCAGGGCTGTTTTTATTCTTTTAAATATGTTTTTATTGTTTTTTTAGAGAGAGAGAGAGAGAAACATCATGTGAGAGAGAAACAACGACCGGTTGCTTCCTGCATGCCCCTTCCTGGGGATTGAGCCCAAAACCCAACATGTTCCCTGACCAGGAATCGAACCAGGACCTCTCAGTTCATAGGAGGACCCTCAATCCACTGAGCCACACTGGGCAGGCATTATGTGGGAAGTTTAGAGGATGACTTGTGTAGTATAGTTAATCTACAATAGAAGGAGGAGAAATTTTTTTATAATGTAATGGTCCCCTGCACATTCACTTATTAATTGCTCTAGTTTTATTTTATTACTATTTTTTTAATCCTCACCTGAGGATATTTTCTCTTTGATTTTTAGATAGAGTGGAAGTGAGTGAAGGAAAGAGAGAAACAGAGAAACATCCATGTGAAAGAGACACATTGATTGGTTGCCTGCCTTTCATACGACCCTGACGGGCCGGTGATGGCATTTCGAGACTGGTCCCAGGGCTGATGCTGAGCCAAACAGACCAGGGCAGTTGCCCTAGTTTTAAAAGGAATTAATTGTCAGCTGCCGTCTTCCACTCCTTTCTCAACTTAAAGTTTGCAGTCAAAGCAGTTGCTAAGAATATAGACTTTCTTCTTAAATGTAGCCCAAGTAGATGAGATCCAGAGCTCTTGTTAGATATCTCAAAAAATGTGCAAAAGTGATTCATTCAAAACAGTGCTCCTTCAATATGACCTCATCCATTTGCGATTTATCAGAAAGAACAGCGAAATGCCAAGGAAGCTGGAGGAAACTATACTCCAGCGTTGACTGAGCAGGAGGTTTATGCCCAGGTGGCTCGTCTTTTTAAAAATCAAGAAGATCTGTTATCAGAGTTTGGACAGTTCTTACCAGACGCCAACAGCTCTGTGGTAAGTTTTATTTAGAACTACACTATTTAGAATTATCGTCTTAGATAAGTTCGGAAGCTGAACTCAGAGAGCATATTTTCCAAATGATACTTACGTGCTTTCATGAGAACATTAATCTCTTTCATGTATCTTAATTAGCTTTTAAGCAAAACAACTGCGGAGAAGGTTGATTCTGTGAGAAATGACCATGGAGGCACTGTGAAGAAGCCTCAACTGAATAACAAGCCACAGAGGCCCAGCCAGAATGGCTGCCAGATCCGGAGGCACTCTGGAACAGGAACTACCCCTCCGGTGAAGGTGAGAATGAGCAGCAGCTGCTCATTTTGACATTCAGGGGCAACTCTAGTGGACATGTACCCTACAGTTGGTCATGTGTTTTTATTCTAAGTGTGTAGACAGTTGGATCCTGGATTTTCTGAGTGAGGTTGTGTGTCGCAGAAACTCAATGCAAAGCTTCTTTTCTGATTTTACAAAAAGAATGTTAGAATACTACTATTTACTCAGATCACTATGCTTTTTTGAGTTTTTATTGGTTTACAATGTATTTTCTCTTTGCTGTCATTTGTTTTTTGTTTTCTGCCAAGGGTTTCTGACACATTAATTTTTTTCCCCTTCTTCTGATTTGATACCTTTAACCTTCCTTGTGCTAAGAAGGTAATTGTTTCACATATAAGTCAGTGGTCTCTGAGGTTCTCCTGTGAGTAAAGTGCCTGTACTTTGTGAGATTTCTTTGGTTTAGAGGCTGCTCCTGCCCCAGGTTCTTTCATCTTAATCTCCAAGGCGTAGGACCTTTCGGCTGTAGCACCTTTCAGCTGAGCAGGAGGAGGTCTTAAACTACTGTTAGTGACCTATCACATGATGTTTCTTGTTATAGTAAACACTACTGATATGCCTGCAGAAAGCTGAGCCTGCTCTCTTCCTCTTTGACGTGGGGAGGGCTAGGTGTAAGCACTGAGTGTTGCTTCAGTAAATTTTAAAACAGTACATAATATGGAAGAGAGGTGTGTCTGCAGTTTTGTTAAAGAATAAAAGCTAGTGGAATTTCTAATAAAAAATGACTGGTGAACAAGCAAATAACGACAAAGACTGATATATGTTAGGTGTTGTTGACACTTTAGAGAGACTATTTTTTAGTGTTTATAGTGGTTTCTCTTTTGATAGCAAGTTGAACATAGTAATAGTTTCTACTTCTTCACTTCGGAAAAGAGTATATAGCCCTGGCTGGTTTGGCTCAGAGGTTAGAGCGTCGGCCTGCAGACCAGAGAGACCTGGGTTCGGTTCCCACTAAGGGCATGTACCTTGGTTGCAGTTTGTCCCCGGCCCTGGTTGGGTTGTGCCGGTGGCAGCTAGTCTATGTGTCTCTCTCATGTCGATGTTTCTTTCTTTCTCTCTTCTTTCCTCTCTCCCTCTCGCTCTATCTGGAGATAAATGCAAAAATGTCCTCGGGTGCCCTGGCCAGTTTGGCTCAGCGGTTAGAGCGTCGGCCCGTGGACCAGAGAGGCTCTGGTTTGGTTCCTGCTAAGGGCACGTACCTTGGTTGTCCCCGGTTGGGGTTGTGTGGGTGGTGGCCACTCGATGTGTCTCTCTCACCATAATGTTTCTCTCTCTCTTCCTCCCTCTCTCCCTTCCGCTCTATCTGAAGATAAATGCAAAAATGTCCTTGGGTGAGAATAAATAAATAAATAAAATTTAAAAAATAAATAAATAAAGGCCTCGGGTGAGGATTAAAAAAAAGAAAAGAATATATAGGTAGCAAGAATCAGGTTAGCAGATCTGTTCCACTTGTGAGTTGGTCTTCTCCCACACATGATTGCCCACAGGTGGAAACACTACCATGGGGGTTAGAATTCCCTCCCTGCTTTCTGCTTGGGCAGTGTGAGCAGTGGCTGTGGCTGCTCAGCAAGTGAGCTCTGGGATGGCAAAGGTAAATGTGCTGTTTTTCCAAGAGTTTGTGTGTTTCTTCACAGATAGTTGAGATGTATCTTTTTAAAAGTAAGTTCTTGCCCTGGCTAGTGTGACTTAGTTGGACGGAGATTCGTACCATACACCAAAGGTTTCGGGTTTGAGCCCCAGTCAGGGCGCGTGCAGGAGGTACCAATCAATGTTTCTCTTTTACATTGATATTTCTCCCTCCGTTCCTCTCTCTCAAATCAATTGTTTTAAAAAAAAGTCTTCCTTTAAAAAGAAGATAAATTCTTAATCTGACAGTTATGTCATGGCCTATTCATTCCCATTCAAAGAGCAGTCTTAAATTGGTCTGAGTGGATATTCCTAACAAGATAGTTATTCCTTCTATTAGGAAAATAACCTATGCTCTTTTTTATGAATTTACAAACATTCTCTTCTGTCTCCACATCTAGGAAGGAAAGGCAGTGGCATTAGGTTCCAAATAAAGTTACTTTTGGCCCATGGAAAAAGTAAAGATATTAGTTCTGTGGCCATTTGAGAGAATATTTGTGGAGTAGAATGATATGTGAACCTCTGGGGAAAAAACTGACAGGCAAACAAATAGAGAAGATGGGCAGAAATTGTGTAGGGTGTAAAGCAAATTAATGGCTTGAATTCTCTCATTGCAAATTATTAATCAGCAAGTTAATAAGGAAACACATGAAAATAATACTCAGAGGAATCCATCCTTTGAATTTTAACGTTTGTATTTTTCTTTCTTTCTTTTTTTTTTTTTTTTTTTTTTTTTTTTGCAGAAGAAACCCAAACTGCTCAGCCTAAAAGATTCCTCTATGGCAGATGTCAGCAAGCATGGTGTAGGAACTGAATCATTATTTTTTGATAAGGTAAATGAATGGATTAAATTTATTATTGGCCATTAATGCCTAAAGGAAATCACCCCATCTCCAGGAAGATTTTTTTTTTAGAGGCATCAAGCTGATTAGGACTTTCTATTATTTAACATATTTTCCAAGTTGTAGGTCCTTTCAGTCTACTAGATTAACACAGCTAGAGAAATGATAGCATCGTCTACTTTGGTTTTGTGAAATAGTTTGCAGCAAAATATGGCATTTCCCATGGTGGAAGACAGCTTTAACAAAATGCATGCTATTAAATACTCTCAAAAGGTGTTTGGAGTTCTCTGTTTTAGGTGTCCAGGTCTGTACAGTGGGGAGTGGGGAGTGTCATTCCACCAGTTGTTGAGGATTTAAGATGTCTTGTAATCTTCTAATCGCTTGTGATACTTTCGCTATTACATAATAGGGTTTCTGGGGATTCTGATTTAGTTGTATAGTGTCAAAGCTCCCCAGGTGATTCTAATAGTCTGAGATGGTGATCACTGGTGTCAATGGTGTTTTTTGGTGTGTTAGTTTGACCTTTCTTCTGTGTCTGACTTCCTCCTAGGAGCTAATTTGATGATTAATTAGCAGGCTACTTTCATCAGTGTGGCTGGTGACTGTCAGACTTCTCACTGGCAGGAAACAGCTTGGATTGATCTGGTGGTGATTTACTCTGTCTTGCAATCTTAGGTTTTTGCAAAAAAGCAAGTGATTTAACATCTCCATGATTGATGCCTCTTGATCTCTCAAACTTGCTGTGCTTTTGTGAGCTGTTCTGCAAAACAGTTCCTGAGGGCTGCTTGGACACTTGGATGCCTTTAAGGCAAATGTAGAAGTTCAGGTCTCAACCAATAAATGGCAAGGAAATGGTGGGGATGAGGGGCTAAATAAGTTCAGATTTTAAAGAGTGATGGTATTTTGTTGTTGTTTTTGAGTACTTTTTTTTCTTAGAGATATATGCTGAGTTAGGTATAGGAGAAATGTCTAGAATTCACTTTAAAATTCATTGGTGGGAAAATGGGTATACATGAAACCAAATATAGTAATATATTGATCATTAAGTCTGGGTGAGTATGTGGAGTTCATTAGACTATTCTGTCTACTCTGTGTATGTTTAAAAGCTAATAAAAAAATAAATATGGTATATAATACAACAATGAAGTGCTCTTTCATCTTTAACTTTGAAAGGACATATTCCATATAGTGTCTAAACTGATTGATAGTTATGAAAAGGATATGGGAGCCTGGAGAATGAGTTGTTGATAAACCACATGGTCTGCAATCCCCCACTAAAGGAGCACAATGCTAAATATTTACTTCTAAAATTGAAACTTAGCTTGCTCATCTAGCTAGGCAAGTTTTATTTTGTCTATGACATTGAACATTTTTAGGTTTTTAGATATTTAAATGCTCAATATTATAAATGGAAGAAGGAAAAGGATTGGGTCAGAGGACACAACAAGCATCTTATTTAAAAAGATCATTATAATAAGATTATCATCGTATACATCATAGACAAGATTCTTGCTATAAACATCTGTTAGGGGAGGAAACTAAAGCTTGAGTAACTCTGATTTTGGTTTGGAGAATCAAACGTATGAGAAGGTAAATGCCTTACTTTAGGATCTCATTTTGAAAAAATTTTATTATGGAAAAATTTAAACATAGGTGAAATTAAAGAGAATAGTAAACTGACTCTTCATGTACCCATTATTTAGCTGCCAACCAGTGTACTTTTTTGTGTGCGCTCATCTACCCCAGATTGCTTGCCGACAGATCCCAGATATTATATTATTTCATTCGTAAATATTTTACTAAGTTTCCTTTTAAAATAAAACCTTTTTTCAAATATAGTCATTATCACATCTGAAAAAAACCAACATTAATTCCTTAGTATCACCAGATAACTTCAACTTTTCCTAATCATTTAAAAGTGATCCAGGATCTCTTTATTCCCCACTTAACTATTCTCTTCTGGTTGTCTCCATAAGGTTCGAAAGGCTCTGCGGAGTGCAGAAGCCTATGAAAATTTCCTGCGCTGTCTTGTTATCTTTAACCAGGAGGTAATCTCTCGGGCTGAGCTTGTGCAGTTAGTCTCACCTTTCCTGGGGTAAGTAGAGTTGACGGAGCTTAGCTCCGATGCATGATGTGGAAGTGAAATGAACTTAGTTTGTGAGAGTATATGATAAACACAATCTGTTTCAACTCTAGAACTGAAAAAATAGAGAATGCTTTGGCCAGGCCTAGTGGTAGTCTCCTCATCCCCTGATCAGTATCGGATGTTATAGAGACCAGTCTGTTCCAGGGTTCTAGAATCTTGACTGTATTAGACAACCTAAGAATGATCTGAATACTGGAGTAATATCCGTGATTAGAAGAATAGCTGGTTTTGTCTGATTTCAGTACATTCTTCTATCACCACCTTAATTGACCTTAGAGCACCCTCTAAGTAAAAGGGAAGCCAAATGCTTAGAAGCAATAATTGCCTTTGGAATTTGTCTCTGGTAGCAGAAATCTGACCAAATAGTGGTAATCATACCTCAGGATAACTGCAACATGCTCATTGCTCACCAGGTTTTGGTTTGATTTTTCAGAAAATTCCCTGAATTGTTTAATTGGTTTAAAAATTTTCTGGGCTATAAGGAGTCTGTACATTTGGAAACCTTTCCAAAGGAACGAGCCACCGAGGGCATTGCCATGGAAATAGATTATGCCTCTTGTAAACGGTTGGGTTCCAGCTACCGAGCCCTCCCAAAGAGTTACCAGCAGCCCAAGTGTACAGGACGGACTCCTCTCTGTAAAGAGGTAAGGCCTTCCCTAGAACAACCCCAAAACCTCAGCTGTCTCTAGAAGGGATTGATGGTCCCAGGGACTAAGAATTTCTATCAGTGAAGAAATTAAGACCCTTCTCTGTCTTTTTTCGAAAAAAATTTGTTTCATTGATTTTTTTTTTTTTTTAGAGAGAGAGAGAGAATTGTCAACCAGCTACCTCCTGCACGCCTTCTACTGGGGATTGAGCCCACAACCCCGGGCATGTTCCCTGACCTGGAATGGAACCAGGACCTCTCAATCCGTCCATATGAGGACACTCAATCCACTGAACCATGTTGGCCGGGCTCCCTGTCTTTTTTTAAAAGAAAATGTTTTATACTTATATTCAGAAGTTTTTCCTTACTTGGATGTAAAATGATTCTTTCTTATCCAAAAGTTTTGTCTTTTTGAGAATGCTTAATCACCAGAAAGCTTTGTTACACTTTTGTTTCAGTTTCTCTTCTTTTACCTAAAGGTTTTAAATGATACCTGGGTTTCCTTCCCTTCCTGGTCTGAAGACTCCACCTTTGTTAGTTCCAAGAAAACTCAGTATGAAGAACATATCTATCGTTGTGAAGACGAACGCTTTGAGGTATAGGCTTCTTTATCATTTGAAGTTTGAGAAAATGGGAGATGCTAAATAAGATATCTTAATAGTTATCTGTGTAGGTTGGTTTTTAAGACTGAAGAGTCAGAGGTTCATGTTCTTTTGTGGTACATGCTTGTATTTACTATCCTTTTAAGAGTTTGTCAGATATGTTGGTAATATTTTTATGGCAAATGTGACTTATATAGGACACTGTAATGCTTTTAACTGAAATTATCCTTTGATAGCTAAATAATAATTTGAATTTTTAATGCCATTTTAAAGGTTACGTTTTACATGGTATATAGACTTAGTACTATAGTAGGGCCTACTGGGCTTTTTGAAGCTGTTTGAAAATATTTAAAAAAAATTTTTTTTTTTCATTGATTTGAGAGAGAAAAGAAGGGAGGGGGAGAGAGAGAGAAACATCAATGAGAGAGAAGATCGACTGGCCGCCTCCTGCATGCCCCCCACTGGGGATTTGGCCCACAACCTGGGCATGTGCCCTGACTGGGAATCGAACCAGCGACCTCTTGCTGCACAGGTCGATGCTCAACCACTGAGCCACACCAGCCAGGCTGAAAATATTTTTAAGTGTATTGTTAGCAGGTGGTTAGCAGACCAGTCCTCCTGTGAGAATTGGAGGTCTTCTTTCATATTTCTTTTTTTTTTATCCTCACCTGAGGACATTTTTGCATTTATCTTCAAATAGAGCGGGAAAGAGAGAGGGAGGAAGAGAGAAACATTGACATGAGAGAGATGCATTGACTGGTTGCCACCCACATGACCCCAACCAGGGCCGGGGACAAACCACAACCGAGGTACATGCCCTTAGCAGGAACCAAACCTGGGGCTCTCTGGTTTGTGGGCCAACCCTCTAACCGCTGAGCCAAACTGGCCAGGGCATTCTTTCATATTTCTGATGTTGATGTGACTGTGAAAAAATGTTAAATTAGGGACTTTATTTTTAAAGTAGTTGGGAAGGGAAGGGCAGGAGTGAATAAATGAGCTGCTAGAGCCAGCCCCATGCTAGAAGTGTGAGTACTGGAAATGAGTTCTAATCCCCCATGTTCACTGATACTATTAACAAGAAAAGGGTATGATATGCCCTGGCCAGTGTGGTTCAGTTGGTTTGAGTATTGTACACCAAAATGTGGCCGGTTTGATTCCTGGTCGGCACATTCCCTGGTTGCCAGTTGGGTTCCAGGTTGGGGCGTGTGCCAGATGCAACAGATTTCTCTCTCCCCCTCCATCTCTCCCTCCCTCACTCTTTCCCTCTCCCTTTCTTTCTCTAAAATAAATTAAACAAAAGAAAGACATGTTAAATATGTCTAAAGAGGTAAAATTACATGTATGCTATTTAATATATTTATTATGTAAAACTGGCCCTGCTTATCCCTGTAGATGGGTGATACCTTGCTCTTTATAAATCCGTACTGATTTATCCCTCTGCCAATTACCTCCACACTCACTCCAGTTGTCTCTGGCATATTTTGAATAAAGAGTCACATGTTGCTTATCCACTGACAAGTGATTGGCCATCCCTGCCCCAGGGTTTATGAAGAACTTCAACTATTTGCAGAAAACTAAATCATGCTGTTAACTTCCATGGCAAGTTTTATCAGCCTAAAGAAAGCATTTTTTTGTTACCTATGTTTAATAAGGTTAGATGAGTTAGAAAGCAGAGATTGGGCCCAGCCGGTGTGGCTCAGTAATTGAGTGTTGACCCATGCACCAAGAGGCCGCTGGTTTGATTCCCAGTCAAAGCACATGGCCAGGTTGTAGGTCTGATCCCCAGTTGTAGGCCTGATCCCCAGTTGTAGGCATGCAGGAGGCAGCCAGTTGATAATCTCTCTCATTGATGTTTCTATCTCCCTCTCCTTTCCTTTCTGTCTAAAGTCAATAAAGAAAGAAATTATTTTAAAAAAAGGAAAAAAGGCAGAGATTGGCACCTTTTTTTGATAGGATGTTCCTGTTCTTAACTGATATGCATGCAAATGAGAGGCAACATTCTCATTTCCCATTTGTGATTATAGGAATGAAGGTGACAGGAGTGTGTACAGGCTTAGATGGAATGGGCTAGTTTGAAGGAGCATTCCTTTCTGAAAATTTCTTTATCAATACAATGGTTTCCAAAAAAACGCTCCTTTATATGTTAGGATAAGTGAGTGATCTTACAATACAGACAATCCCCCATATCTTGGTGGCTTGATGATGGCTTGAAGAGACAGATTTATTCCTTGATGTTGCTACATGTACATTACTGTGTAGTGGGAGATTCTGCTCATCAGAATTACTTGAAGACCCAGGCTGACAGAATGCCATCATCTTGAACATTGCCAGTCTCTGGAGGGAAAAAGATTGCTCAGAAGGGTCTTTCCCCTTTAAATGCTCTAGCCTGGAAGTAATAAACAAGTACTCTGACCCACCTGTTCATAACTCATTTGCCAGAAGTAGTTGTGTGGTCCTATCTAATCACGGGAGCCAGGAAGTTCAGTACATCTTTGGTTTAAAATCAGAGAGGGAGAACTAGAAATATTTGACAAAATGACCACCACAACCCCCAAATTAGGAAACTTAGGAAACCTTTACAAACATTTGGTCATAGGCCCTGGAGACTGCTCATTTACTTGATTTTCTGTTTCTCATTTAGAGAATCTTGTGTTAAGGAAAAAACTTAACTCAAAGGCTGCCAGTCACATCCTTAACTAGGTCAGACTAGGCCCTTGCCAAAAAATAAGTGCCAGGAATTCAGTAAGAATTTAAATGCCCCCCCCCCCCAAAGCAGCAATAAAATCCTTAAGGATCTGTGCTCTTATTACTACTGGATGTGAACAAGGCCATTAAATATTTAAATGTTTCAAGTTACCCTGAAAAACCTTCCTCACAGACTGAGAGCTGTCATCTTGAATGGTCTTTTGGGGATTGTTTTTAATATTTTTAAAAATTCTTTTTCTTTATTGATTTGTAGAGAGAGATGAAGGGAGAGGGAGAGAGAGACAGAAACATCGATAAGCGAGAACATCGATTGGCCACCTCCTACATGCCCCCCACTGGGGATTTGGCCCACAACCTGGGCATGTGCCCTGACCGGAAATTGAACTGGCGACTTCTTGGTGCACAGGTCAACACTCAACCACTGAGCCACATCATCCGGGCTTGTTTTTTTTTTTGATTGTTTGTGACAGGTCTTAGCAATTCAGGAAAGTTCAGGGAAGTGACCATAAGGTTGCTTCCTGTTAGATTCCTCTACTCTGAGGTTAGTAGTCCAAAGTCAAGCATACCGATGGTGGTATTAGTAGTGATTACCACTAATTCATTATTTATTGATGTTTCTTATGTGCTAGACATTGCACAAAACCCTTTATGTGGATTATATTGTTTGATCCAGAGAACAACCTTATGAGAGTAGATATTGTTATCTCTACTGGTAAGAAAACAGAGTTTTCTGTGGCTTTTAAGGCAGAGCTAGGATTCTAGTCCAGGGAGTTTGACTCCTCACCTTATACTCCTAATTACTAGTCTATTCTGATTTGTGTCCTGAGCACACTTTGTCTATTTCTTTAGCTTGATGTAGTTTTAGAGACAAATCTGGCAACGATCCGAGTTCTGGAGGCAATACAGAAGAAGCTTTCCCGCTTGTCTGCTGAGGAACAAGCCAAATTTCGATTGGACAACACCCTTGGGGGCACATCAGAAGTAATCCATAGAAAAGCACTCCAGAGGATATATGCTGACAAAGCAGCTGACATCATTGATGGCCTGAGGAAGAACCCCTCCATTGCCGTCCCCATTGTACTTAAAAGGTATCTGAGCAAATGTGCCCTTTGTGCTCTCCTTTTCTTCAGGATAGAGTTGGTGTCCCATTAAATAAAGCTCATTTTTGACCTGTTATCCCATGAGACCTCCATTTCTCCCCATCCTGGTTGTTGGAAATCAGGTACAGTGTGGGATAGTGGGTTATACATACACACACCTATGGAATACTTCATTAATTAGTGTGTCATCCTTACACAGGGGCCCTGCTAATCTTCTCTGTATTATTACAATTTTAGTATATGTGCTGCTGAATTCAGCATGCTGGTGAATGAAGCTTCTTGATGGGATTGTGTGTAACCATAAGTAGAGGGCAAACCTTGAAAGTTCATAGCGGAACGCTCTGTGTTTGAGGCCATACTTTATTATTATTATTTTTTTTATCCTCACCTGAGGATATATTTTTCCATTTTTTTTGTACAGATAGACTGGGAGGGAGAGAGAGGAAGGGAGAGAGGGAGAGAGAGGAAGGGAGAGAGAGAGAAATGTCGACTTGAAGGGACACATCGAGTGGCTGCCACCCGCACGACCAACCAGGGCCGGGGACAAACTGCAACCGAAGTACGTGCCCTTAGCGGGAACCGAACCCGGGTCTCTCCGGACCGCAGGCTGATGCTCTAACCGCTGAGCCAAACTGGCCAGAGCTGAGGCCATACTTTAAAGTATAGGAAATAACAAAGAGAAAAACCACCACCTGTGTTCCTGCCATTCAGTACTATTGTAACATCTTTAGTTTTCAAGAAGAATCACCCTTTGTCTTTTTTTTTTTATTATTAATTCTCGCCCGAGGACATTTTTCCATTTTTTGTACAGATAGAGTGGGAGGGAGAGAGAGGGAGAGAGAGAGAGAGAGAGAAACATCGATGTGAAAGGGACACATCGAGTGGCTGCCACCCACACGACCAACCAGGGCCAGGGACAAACTGCAACCGAGGTACATGCCCTTAGCGGGAACCGAACACGGGTCTCTCTGGACCGCAGGCCAATGCTCTAACTGCTGAGCCAAACTGGCCAGGGCACCCTTTGTCTTTTTAAAATTGATATGTATTACTTAAAAATACTTAGATTGCCATTTCTGCCAAGAATGTCATATTCGTTATCCTAATAAGCCTTCAGCCTGAGGTGTAGAGGGGCTGTTGTGCTCATCTAAGGTCAAGAATCAAGGAGGGGACCAGAGCCAGGGCTGAGCCCAGGTTCCTCCAAGTCCATGGCACTCTGGACCACACTGTGAATCCCAGCTAAGATCTGGGTCCTCACTCAGTCTCTATCACCTGGTAAAAGTAATTCTTGTCTGTTGCACAGATGCCCCAATTTTAGTGTTCTTACCTTGTCTTCCCCTCAGATGCTGCCACAGGTTATTTATCTGTTTGCTAGTAGCATTTAACTTTTGGCTTTGAGGTGTAGAATATTCTTCAGTTCCCATGTTTTTTATTTTACTCTCCTCCCCTCTTCTGGAGGGTTAGGATCAGTTGTTCTCATCGGAATTTTCCAAACTGTGTCCAAAGGACGATTACTGTGCAGGCTCTCTGCTCTTGGACTTTTGCATTTGTGCTTGCATAGTAAACATTAGTAGAGGTTCTATAGCAAAGAAACTTGTTCAACTTTGTTTTAGCTGGCCAAAGACGAGAACCCCTTTTTAAAGGATAGTCAGTCCATGGAATGCTATTTGAGAAATAACTATTCTAAATAGGATTTCTGACATTCAGACGAATCACTTCTCCAAAGTTCTGAATGAATAATTTTCTCCTATAACAGAGTTAAAGGCTGGTTTGAATAACATTTATCCCAAGTCCCCAATAATTTTGACAGGCCTATCATACCTTGACTTTTGAAATTAAGTGTGACATATTTCTCACTTCTATACTCTTATGAGAGTAGATGCTGTTATCCCTATTTCACTGGTACAGCGAAGCTAGGATTCCAATCCAGGGAGTTTGACTCCCCACCTTGTTGTTTCCACCCCACCTCCACACCCTACTAGGTTGAAGATGAAAGAGGAAGAATGGCGAGAAGCTCAGAGGGGCTTTAACAAGGTGTGGAGAGAGCAAAATGAGAAATACTACTTGAAGTCTCTGGACCACCAGGGTATCAACTTTAAACAGAATGACACCAAGGTCCTGAGGTCTAAGAGCTTACTCAACGAGATTGAGAGTATCTATGATGAGGTGAGCTGGAGGTCTCTACACCTGTGAGAGGGCTTCAATCTTTGTATTCCGCATAGCTTTGATTTCTGGAAATTACCATTAATGAAAGTGAGACCCTCTAAGACTTGTTGAATCTTGCTTCATAACTGTTGTAGACTTCTAGTCCTGATTTTACCATTTTAACTCTAAACCTCACCTTTCTACCTAAGCTATCTTACTGGTTTCAGTTGACAACCCCACCTCTCCCTGTTCACTTCCTTCAGGCAGTACCTTATAGTCCATTAGTCTGTCTCAGCTTCCCACCACTTAAACTCTTCTCACTGATCCCCAAACTCTTTCTTTTTTATTAATCCTTACCCAAGGACATTTCCCCATTGATTTTTAGAGAGAGTAGAAGGGTAGGGGGAAAGATAAACATCAATGTGAGAGAGACACATCGATTGGTTGCCTCCTGTGCGTACCCCAGCTGGGCTGGGGATCAAACCTGCAAGCCAGGAATGTGCCTTGACCAGAAGTTGAACCCGTAACCCTTTAGTATGTGGGCCGACACTCTTAACTACTGTGCCACACTGGCCAGGGCCCCAAACTCTTTCTAATTCTCATTTATTCAGCATACTTATAAGGATTATATGTAGTGTGGGAGTTAGGATACAGAGATGAATAAGAAAGTAATCCTGCTTTCTTTGAGCTCACAGTCTTAGGGGATGGATAGAAATATAAATGCATTGTGATTGAGAATTCCTGGAATTGGTTTGATCTTGAATTTTAAAAAATCTTTTATTGTGAAAATGTTAAATGTTCACAAAAGGGAAGAGAATAGTAAAGTGAGCTTTTATGTAAACCTAAAATAATTATTTCTATTTTGCCAGTGTTATTACATCTAACACTTTGCACTCCCGCCCCAGAACTAATTTAAAGTGAATCCTAGACCTCATACTGACTGTATTCTCCATATCCTTCATAATACTAATTAAGAATTTTAGAAGATGGTTCCAATTCTGTCCCATTGTCACCTATCAGTCTTCAAACTCTGGAAGGTACTGATATTTTGTTCTCAAACCACATCCTCCACATTATCTTACTATTTCTGAAGTTTGGGTTTGGAAAATAATAGCCACTGCGGTTAATAATTGAATGTACTGATGGTGTTGTCTCATTGGTCTGTTTTTTGTTGTTGTGGGTATGGCACTTATTATCTTGTATCTCTCTCCTGGTAGAGGCAAGAGCAGGTTACCGAAGAAAATGCTGGCATGCCTGCTGGCCCACACCTCTCTTTGGCCTATGAAGACAAGCAGATCCTGGAGGACGCCGCTGCCCTGATTATCCACCATGTGAAGAGGCAGGCAGGCATTCAGAAGGAGGACAAGTACAAAATCAAGCAGATCATGCATCACTTCATTCCAGATCTGCTCTTTGCTCAGAGGGGTGATCTCTCAGATGTGGAGGAAGAGGAAGAAGAAGAGATGGATGTAGATGAAGCCACAGGGGCTGCTAAGAAGCACAATGGTGTTGGGGGCAGCCCCCCTAAATCCAAACTACTGTTTAGTAATACAACAGCGCAGAAGCTAAGAGGGATGGATGAAGTGTACAACCTCTTCTATGTTAATAACAACTGGTACATCTTTATGCGACTACACCAGATTCTTTGCTTGAGGCTTCTGCGAATTTGCTCCCAAGCAGAAAGGCAGATCGAAGAAGAAAATCGAGAGAGGGAGTGGGAGCGGGAAGTGCTGGGCATAAAGCGAGACAAGAGCGACAGCCCTGCCATCCAACTCCGTCTCAAAGAACCTAGTGAGTGCCTAGACTGCTGGTTTATAGAAGATGTGTTCACAGGGAATGTGAGGGGTTGGTGACCTCAGGTCCTAGTTAGACTTGGGACTATTTTCTTCTATACATGGAGAACAGGCAGGTATCAAGAGTGGTTCAAATCCTAGTTCTGCAACTTACTGACTATATGACCTTACTTAAACTCTCTGAACCGTTTACCTGTAAAATGGAAGTGCTACTCATTACTTTGTGGAGTTATTGCAAGAATTGCAGAAAATATGCAAACCATTCTGTGCAGTGTTTGGATTGTGGACAGTCGATGGCTAGTACTGTGGACACCAGCAAAGGGGGTGTCAGTGCCATTAGTCTCTGGGTTATTGCAAAGTGTTTCAAAGGTCAGAGAGGGACAAAAACGGCACATTTGATTTCACTCCATGACAGAACATAAATTCCTAGTTGTTCATGCCTAAGACAGATGTTAATTTTCTGATGTGTTTGGGCAGGACTTCTCTAACCAAGGGGGTTCATGGCTCATTCCTAACAGAGAAGGGTTCTAGAAAGGAGAGTGGAACTTAAGAGATGGTATGAGACAGCAGAATAAGTAGGACAGGAATGAAGATAGAGAATTCAAGAAAAAGAAAATAAACAGGGGTTAAGGAAGCAATCATGTGCTTTAAGCAGTTCTGTGCCACCTCCTTCTAGATAACTGTTCATTTCATAAATTAAATACTTCATCTGTGAGCCCAAAACTTTTTCATGAAGCCTTTCTTCTGTGCTCTTGAGGAAATAACCAATCTGTGGAGCAAATTATCTTTTTTTTTTTTAACCCTCATTCGAGGACATTTTTGCATTCATCTTCAGATAGAGCGGGAAGGAGAGAGAGAAGAGGGAGAGAAAAACATCGGTGTGAGAGAGACACATTGAGTGGTTGCCACCCACACGACCCCAGCCAGGACCAGGGACAAACTGCATCTGAGGTATGTGCCCTTAGCGGGAACCAAACCACGGGGACTCTGGTCCGCAGGCCGACGATCTAACCACTGAGCAAACTGGCTAGGGCACAAATTATCTTTATCTTTTTTTTTTTTATCCTCACCCGAGGATATTTTTCCATTTTTTGTACAGATAGAGTGGGAGGGATAGAGAGGAAGGAGAGAGAGAGAGAGACATCGACGTGAAGGGACACATCAAGTGGCTGCCACCCGCACGACCAACCAGGGCCGGGGACAAACTGCAACCGAGGTACATGCCCTTAGCGGGAACCGAACCCGGATCTCTCCGGACCGCAGGCCGACGCTCTAACCGCTGAGCCAAACTGGCCAGGGCTTTTTCTTTCTTTTTTAACTGTTGCTAATGTAAGAAGCCCATGTGTAGCGCTAACCTTCAGTCTGTTGAAGAGCTAATGATCCTGGGAATTAGTCCTAGCTTTAGAGAGACAACGTTTGGACCTCAGTGTGTTGATTCCACCTGCTTGGGTAGAAATAAGAGAAGATGACCTAATCCTGGCTTGGCCACTGACTTACCTTGGTTTGAGGCTTACATAGTTTGGTCTTGAGTGATAATGCCAGACTCACTGATCATAGTTCGTGTGCATGGGTCTGGTTTGCACTCATTGCTTTATTCTTATAGAACAGTATTTTTTCATGGCACTAGCACAGCTCATGCCTTTGCCATTGCTCTGAACAAGGTGATACTCTGATGAAACTCAAGCCAGCTGCTACTCTTAAACAGCAGTTATCTTGTTTTGCCTGTCTTGAATGAGTCCATCACACTGCAGATAAACTGAGATGGACTCAGCTTTTGCTCTTAGCCTTTTTGCCCCTATATAAACTACAAACTGGTAACCAAATGTCAATAGCCAAGAGTTCCTTTTTTTCATTTTAGTGAGCTTTTTATTGAAGTGCAACACATTTACTGAAAAGTATACAAATCCAAATTGTATAGCCAGTGAATTTTTACAAAGTGAATACACCTGTGTAACCAGTACCTGGCTGAAGAAACAACATACCCCTTTTGCTGGTGTGGTTCAGTGGTTAGAGCATCCGCTCTTGGCCCGAAGCGTCACAGGTGTGATTCCTAATCAAGGGCACATCCCTAGTTTGCAGGTTCAGCCCCCAGCCCCTGGCAGGTGGGTGAGGGAGTCAACCAGGCAATGTGTCTCTCTCAAATTGATGTTTCTCTCTCTCTCCCCCTCCCTCCCCCAACTCTCTCTAAAAACTAATGGAAAAAATATCTGCTGCTAAGGATTAACAAGAAAAAGAAACAGTGGCCTCCTCATGCCACTCAGATCTGCATGTTTTTGAGCCTTGTGTAAATAAATAGGTCTTATTTGAGAAAGCTATAGGCAGAGTTCTTTCACTGTTCTGTGTACTCTGATAGTTGCCAGCGTCTCTGTAACAACTGATCCCAGCTGGTAGCAGAAGTGATTCATGTGCAGCTAGAGATAACTTTATGCAATTTGTGAAGTAATGTTGGGAATCCATTTTTAAACAAAAGGACTTGGACAATTGCAGATGACTTTATTAATCAAAGAGGATTTAATTTGTTCACCTTTTTTTCTATCCCTGAGAAGTTTCCCAATGCTATAGTGTGACTCTGCCTTTTCTTATGTGCCCCTCTATACTTCGTGGAAATAACTTTGTGAGCAAGTAAGGAATGCTCTTTGAAGGCAGGGGATTCAACAGCTTTTTAAAGAAAATTCTTCCTTGGGATATTTTGCTCTCTTATCATGCAGATCCCAGCCTAACTGTCAGTAAATGTATTTCTGGCAGGGGCCTGAGTGGTAGAAGCTGCTGGTAAAGTTGCAGAGTCACTGTCCTCTGATAGAGCTGCTGATTGTAGCTTCCTGTGAGATTGTGTCTGTAGATTGAGGGGGCATGTTTTGAGTACCTAGGGTTTGTTCTTTTGGTGCTCCTTAGGCTAGCTATGGGACCTACCCTGCCTGCTTTCCTGATCTTTTCCAAGCTGGTAAAGCCTCACCTGTCCCATCTCTCCCACAGTGGATGTTGATGTAGAAGATTATTACCCAGCTTTCCTGGATATGGTGCGGAGCCTGCTGGATGGCAACATTGACTCATCACAGTACGAAGATTCCCTTCGAGAGATGTTCACCATTCATGCCTACATTGCCTTCACCATGGACAAGCTCATCCAGAGTATCGTCAGACAGGTGAGGGGGCAAGGGTAGGTGAGGGAAGATGTCCTTATCCAAAGATGGGCCCGGCACAGAGAAAGGGTTTATAAAGATGTTTATGTATGAATGCGTCTATAGAGGGGCGGGGGAGGTGAATCTGCTGTGGGATGTCTCTTGTTAACAAAGTGGCAGCACTTCAGCCACGTAATTGACTCCTCTGCTTTGCTCAGTTTGCCCTCACAGTCAGATGAGCCAGCTTCACACCTGATGTTTGGCTCCTTTCTTGCTGGCTGCCTGTTGAGCCAGCATTGGTCCTGACCCTGCTCTCTGCCCTACTGGCCCAGCTCTGTTCTCGTCTACCAGGGATGAGCTCTCAGCTGGTAGCCTTTTCTCTTCCGTAGGTGTTGGTAATTCTACATACTTTCCTCATTTAATATTTGAAGTTCTTTTTACAGGAAAGGTTTCATATATCATCTTTATGATATACTACCCACCTCACTATCTGAGGTTCTCTCAGAGAGGTTTGTGGTTTGTTCCTGTTGCACCCTAGGAGATCGTAAATATGTGTTTTTTTGTTTGTTTGTTTTTTTTATCATCCTCACCCGAGGACATTTTTCCATTTTTTTTGTTCAGGTAGAGTGGGAGGGAGAGAGAGGAACAGGGAGAGAGAGGAACAGAGAGAGAGAGAAACATCGATGTGAAAGGGACACATCGAGTGGCTGCCACCTGCACGACCAACCAGGGCCGGGGACAAACTGCAACCGATGTACGTGCCCTTAGCGGGAACCGAACCCGGGTCTCTCCGGACCGCAGGCCGACGCTCTAACCGCTGAGCCAAACCGGCCAGGGCTATGTTTGATGTTCTCTACAGCAATGATAACTTTATAGCAAATAGCAGACTATGAAGGGAGTCTGTAGTTGGTGCACTACTTTTTTTTTAAAATATGTTTTATTGACTTTTTAGAGAGAAAGGAATGGAGAGATACAAACATGGTTGAGAGATCAATTGCCTCTTGCACGCCCCCTACTGGGGATCAAGTCCATAATCCGGGCATGTGCCCTGACCAGGAATTGAACCATCTACCTCTTGGTCCATGGGTCAGTGCTCAACCACTGAGTCACACTGGCTGAGCAAGTGCACCACTTTCTTTAAAGTGAAAACTTATAAGAAGAAAATTCTAATTCTAGAGTCTACACTGCCACTATGGAAAGAAAAGTTTGTTGTTCAAGTGTCTTCTTGGGGGTAATGTATAGAATCTTTTATAGAGTACTACCCATTCTTTTTTGCCTTGAATTTGAAAGGATGAATAGCTCTGCATCTTTCTCATATCAGCTTCTCAGAGTCAGTGAAGATGCTTCTGAATTTTGACATCTTTACAAAATTGTCAAGCACATAGTTTTTTTTCCTGAAAGTTGAATAAGTTGTTAGGCCTTTCCTTCAGGGGTCTGTATAGTGACTGGCAGAAATCATTGTATGGATACAATTAGCTGTGATCATAACTTTTGAGAGACTAATTCCTGTTAGCCCCTAAAAATTGCTGTGTGCTTATTTTTCTGCTTACAAGTTTGTTGCTGCTACACCTAGGAGTAATGTCTTTTATACTGCCAGCACAACAACTTCATAAGTTCAATAAAACTAACTTTTTATAAGCCGAAGTTGGTTTTTTTAAACAATAGATATAACTAGTCTATTTATTAGAAGCACTAGGTAATGACTTTTAGTCAATAATACATAATGTTTAGTCCTTTTTTATGGGAACAGGTTTTATCCAGAAACCCAAATTTAATATTTTTAAAACATATGTTCATAGTTCTCATCTTAACCCCTCAATTAGAGGCATATTTTCTCTCATTCACCTTATCTCACTTGGTGTTCTCCCAGAGTTCATTGCTGACTGGAGATAATACATATATTTCAAGGTCAGTCCATACACTTATCTTAACATTTCCAGGCTAGTTTAAGAGGGATTTGTTTTAAGAATTCAATAGGCAGCTAGTACAGAACCTAATATATGCGCCCAGGTCACATGGGGATTGGACTGGAACACTTTTTCTCCTTGCCTGCATGCCTTCTTTCTTGACATCTGCTTCATTCTTATGCTTCTGTCTGCAAATGAACATTGGAATCCCCTGCCTCCCTCCAGGCTTTGGTTTTCCATGGCAGTTGCCTCTTACCCCAAAATATTACTTGATATTTCTATCCAGATGCTCCTCTGACTACAAAGCATACTCATTGTTTCATTGCAGATTAGCAAGAGTGAGAATCTGATCAGCCTAGCTTGGGTGTGGAGTTGCCTAGTTGTCCCTGGATTATAGTGCTACCCTTTCCAAAGATTCTAGAAGGGGCTAGATATCCCAGAACAGAGTATAGGTGGGGAGTTAGTGGCCTGGTTTACTTTAACCACAAGTGTCTACATGGTAGAGACCATTCTTCGGATATACTTTCTCTCTGGACCACAGGCCGATGCTCTAACCGCTGAGCCAAACTGGCCAGGGCTTGGATATACTTTTACACTGCTTTTTCTCTCTCTGAAATGCTATCATAAGCTTTTCTTTATGCTATCAAGTTGTCAGAAGCATTATTTTAGTGGCCCATTAGAATCCATTGTCTGTACTAATTGTGATTTATTTAATCATCTCCAGTTGTGGGTTTTTCTACCACCATCAAATCACTTAACCTCTGACCTTGCAGTGTCCATTTATCTACTAATATACATACTTGTCATTGAAGACTTTTTCAAATATCAAAAATAAGTAGTAGTTATAGTTACTAGCACTTCAAAAAGACTGTATATTTCTAAAAAATAGAATGGTGTAGTGGTTATGAGAATTTTAAAATATACATATTGATATTGTAGTTTAACTCTTTGCTTTCTGTGTGTGTCTGCTTTTTTTTTTACTTTCTGTCTTTTTTAATACTCACCTGAGACTATTTTTTTATTGATTTAAAGAGAGAGGAAGGTGAAGAGAAAGAGAAATGTTGATTGGTTACTTCCTGAACCGATCCGACTGGGAATCAAACCCAAGATTCTTTAGTGCATGGGACAGTGATCAACCAACTGAGCCACACTGGCCAGGGCTTCTCTGGCATTATAATGGGTAGTTTTATTTGAAAGAATTTTTGTTTCACAATAGAAGTGTTGTCATGATCCGTGGTAATGGAAACTGCAGGATTCAACTTTCTAGTCATCAGATAATTTAATAATATACTCACAAAAGTCACCAGTAGTCAGTTGTGATGGACCTGTGTTGAAATGAGTTAATTAACATTATGTACAATTTAAGTACTATACTTTCTATCAGATGTAAAAAAAAACAAAAAAAAACAGGGGTGTGTTAGAAAGAATATTAGCCCTACAGGTCAGGAAACTTGAATATTCTTCCTAACTGCTCCTTCAGCTGAGTGCCCCTGGTAGTTAATTCAGCAACAGTTTCTTAAACATCCAATGAGTTTCAGACTTTGAACTAGGGCTGGGGTATAGACATGGATCTTGCTTTTGTGATGCTCTAAGGCCTTTCTCCTTATCTTGGCACACAGTGAGTTTTCTTATCTAACATGTAAATTTGTCTTATATAACAGAACACCCATCTCCAGCCTCTTCCCAGGGTAGTTGTGTGGATCAAGTGAGAATATATATGAAAGCAAATTATAAATGGTAAAGAAGTGCCATAAAAATAAAACCATGGGAATTTTCTTTCATGTAAAAAGATTTTTTTAAGTTCCCTAGAACTTTAAATAAGTAGCATATTAATAACCTTTGCCTGTAGTTTTGCTTTTAAATAGATATGAAAGTTTTACTTATGGACCAGTAATATGGTTGAAGATTTTGGCTTATTCGCCAAGAAAAAAAAATAGTGGTTTTGTGTGACTAATTTTTTTAAATTGCCAATCCCAAAAAACCTCTCTTTGAGCTGAGTGCCTGGAACCATCACAGGAATAGTGAGTGTCTGACAGGGAGAAGTGTTTTCTTGGTTCATTGTCGACTTGCCTTTGCTTAATTCCAGCTGCAGCACATCGTGAGTGATGAGATCTGTGTACAGGTGACTGACCTTTACCTCGCAGAAAACAATAATGGGGCCACTGGAGGCCAGCTGAACACTCAGACTTCAAGGAGTCTCTTGGAGTCAGCATATCAGCGGAAGGCCGAGCAGCTCATGTCAGATGAGAATTGCTTTAAGGTGAGAGTTACTCATGTAACTGTGCTGGTGACTGTGGAAGTTGTTGGGAATGGCTCTACCAGAAGTCAAAGACTAGGGTGCTTTGACCCAGTGATTTCACTCCCGGAACCTCCTTAGAGTTCCTGTGGGCTCAGTGGAGAAAATATAAAAACATGGAAAAGTGGAAGTAAAGTCTTCCAAGGACAGTCTCTTAACTTTTCTTGCCTTAAAAAAAAATTCTTGGTTTTATATGATTTTTACAATTTTGTATTCTGCTTTTGTTTTTTGAACTTTTTGTTGTTAATCCTCACCCAAGGATATTTTTCCTTTTTTTTTTTTTTAAGATAGATTGGAAGGGGAGGGGAATGGTAGAGAGAGAAACATCAGTGTGAGAGAGACACATCAGTTGGTTGCCTACCCCGTGACCCTGATTGGGGCCAGGGATCGAACCTACAACTCAGGCATGTGTACACAGGCCAGTGCTCTAACCTTTCAGCTAAACCGGCCAGGGCTTGAACGTTTTTTCATATGATAGTGCTTTGTAAGTATATTGTTTTAAAATGTTTAAAAATGTAATCCTTGATCATAGTAGAAAAGATAAGAAATGCAGTGAAAAGAAAAATTGCCTAGTGTTCTTCCCAGGAATAATTATTGATGACATTTCTAGACTTTTCTATGCATATATAGTTGTTGTTCATTTTTTTTTTTGTGAATGCTCACAGAGAATATTTTTTTCATTGATTTTTTTAGAGAGAGTAGAAAGGAAGGAGGGAGGCAGAGAGAGAGAGAGAAACATTAGTGTGAGAGAGACATATCAGTTGGTTACCCCACACACATACCTGACCGGGGCCAGGGGTCCAACCTGCAACCCTTCTGTGTGCAGGCTAGCGCTCTAACCACTGACCACACTGACCAGGGCTGCTTAAATATATTTTGAAAGAGATTATAATAGGGAAAGTGTTCTGTAAGGTATTTTGTTCAATTAGCATCATCTGAGTCTTCAACATCTACTTGTGACTATTTGATATTTCATGATTGTCTTGTTTGACATCTGGGTTGTTTCTAGTTTTCCAATATTGCAATAGCTAATTTGAAAAGCTTATCACTGGAAATGCCTGATTCACTATGGGAGTGGTTAATGGCAACCTATTGTGTGAATACTGGGATGGCATATTTTGCAGCCCTTAACAGTTAGTTATAAATTATAGAAATATTGAAGCAAATAAAAGAATACAAAAGTATGTGTACTGTGATTGCAGCTATGTAATAAATGTGTGTAGTTGAGCAAAGCCTTTATGTATTTATACAAGGGCAGGGTCACATGGTATGTAAAAAGGTTTGTGGTTGGCCAAACACAGAAAAAGCTAAGTAACAGTTTGACCTAGTTGGGTATGTTCCATGTACTGTACTTTAATAATCTGACCCCAAATCTTTCACTTTGTTGTCTGCTTCTACTTTCAGCTGTTTTCATTTCTAAGTCATCACCTGTAATGTTTGCTTAATTTAGAATCAAAGAATGGGAAACAAGCTTTTTTAGTTCAGTCCTCAGACCTGAATGTTCTAATACCGGAGGACTTTCCCACTACAGAAGAGATTTCCTAAACTTTCCAGGGTTTTAAATTTATAAATATTTATGAGCTTATTGTGTGTTAATTTCAATGGTGAAATAGAATTAACATCCCCACCCGTAATGAGTTAAACAGGGTATTATATTAAATTGTGGCCAGGGCCTATGAAGTAGTGGACAGATTCACCCTGTAGATAAAAGTAGTCAGGGCGCCCAGCCTGGGTGGTTCAGTGGTTGAGTGTTGACCCATGCACCAAGAGGTCTCAGGTTCAATTCCTGGTCAGGGCATATGCCTGGGTTGTGGGCCTGATCCCCAGTGGGGGGCATGCAGGAGGCGGCCAGATGATACTGTCTCTCATCAATGTTTCTATCTCTCCCTCTCCCTCCCTCTCTCTAAAATCAGTAAAGAAAAAATATTAAGTAAAATAAACAAATAGTTGTCAGGGGAGTAGTAGGAACAAAATCTTTGTAACTAGGAAAATTGTGTCACCACAGTGATTTTCTTCTTTAAGATGTTTACATAGAGAATAAAATTTAATGTGTTAGCACTAAGCTAAGCGTAAGCAGCCCATCAAATCCCCTGCCACATACCCCCCCCCAGCAGCTTCCTTGTCCTATATTTTTACTATGTACATTCTACACTGGTTTTAAAAAAAAAGACATTTTTAGGGCTCTGTATGTCCCTTCAGACCCTTTTTTGTTCATTTACATACATGTATATGTATATGTAGAAATAAATATTGGACCGTGCATATTCTACATTCTTTTTTCACTTAATATGTCTTATATTTGCTTTATTTTGGTTTATATAGATTCAGCTCAGTTTCTTCAACTACTGTGTTATACTTAATAATATGAACGTACTATATATATATATTTTTTTATCCTCACCCGAGGACATTTTTTCATTTTTTGTTCAGATAGAGTGGGAGGGAGGGAGGGAGGGAGGGAGAGGGGGAGAGAGAGAGAGAGAGAGAGAGAGAGAGAGAGAGAGAGAGAAACATCGACATGAAAGGAACACATCGAGTGGCCGCCACCTGCACAACCAACCATGGTCGGGGACAAACTTCAACCGAGGTACCCTTAGCGGGAACCGAACCCGGGTCTCTCTGGACCACAGGCCGACGCTCTAACCGCTGAGCCAAATCGGCCAGGGTATGAACGTACCGTAAAAGGAGAAACATCTGTAACAAAAATTGATTAAGAAAAAAAAGAAAAAAAATTAAAGTATTCTCTTATGGGTGAGCATTTAAATTATTATTTTATTTCATTTTTTTTACTATCTCAGAAAGTGCTACATTGAACAGCATTTTCTTGTACTTGTGTCCTTGTGTGCATGTGTTACTGTTTGTCTAGGATAGAGACAAACAAGTGAAATTATTTGATCAAAGAGGATGCATATTTTTAAAAAATTTTGTTTTTTTGTTTTAGAGAGAGAGGGAAGAAGGGAGAGATAGAAACGTCCATGTGAGAGAAACATTGGCTACCTCCTGCGTGCCCCCTATTGGGCATCGAGCTTGCAACCCAGGCATGTCCCCTGACCAGGAATTGAACCCAGGACCTCTCAGTTTATGGAACGATGCTCTATCCACTGAGCAACACCAGCCAGGCCATATTTTCAATTAAAAACTAAAAATTATTATGATTATAACACCTTATATTAATTGAGTAATTATTTGCTTCTCATAATAATTCTATGGGGTTAAATTTTTAATTTTAATGTATATTGCCATTTCATTCCAAAATGTTAGGCTATATACCCTGTGTACACTTACATAAGAGCATTGATTTCCTCAGTCACTTGGTTTGTCAAACTTCTTTATTTTTGCTAGTTAGATGATTAGAAAATTATATTATTTAAATTTACATATCCCTATTTCCTACTGTTGTCCTTTTCTTTCTTTTTCTGTGTATTATTTGTATCTTTTACCTTTTTTTGTTGTGGGGGAGAAGGGTATAGTTCTTTTTTGTTTGTTTTTTGTTATTGTTGTTAATCCTTACTCAAGGATATTTTTCCATTGATTTTTGATAAGAGTGAGAGGGAGAGAGAGAGACATCGATGTGAGAGAGACACATCAATTAGTTGCCTCCCACACGACCTAGACCAGAGCCTGGGATTGAACCTGCCCTTCGTTTGGAATCAAACCCGCGACCCTTCAGTCCATGGGCTGATGCTCTAACTGCTAAGCCAAACTGGCCAGGGCAGGTATAGTTCTTTTTATGTACTTGTCAAAATACAGTTGTCTCTGTCATAATTTCTTGGAAATGTATTCATCTTCTATATCCTTTGGTGCCCAGCTGAAGGTTACTTTAGTGAAGTGAAATGTTTCTCAGCTCACTGAAGAGGAGGAAGTTTTTATTCTCACAGCATATTGCTAATGTCTCTAAAATAGTACTTTTGTAGTTAGTTGTAATGTAAATATAGCTGTTTATATTCCTATTTACTAAATTTATCTTCTCCAAACAAGAAGCCATGTTCTCTTCTGAGCACGTCCTTGTGTTAGGCAAAGTACTGAGGATCCCATAAAAATCTCAGCATATTGTTTTTGGATTCCAAAGAAATGACTGGCTGTGAAAGATAAGGGTTTATTAGGACATAGGTGTGCACCATTGGTAGCTGACCCATGAAGTTTACTGCTGTATCGGACTGCCATCGGTGAAATCGTCCTGCTAAGTCCCAACTCTCCGAGGTGTCTGGTTGGTGCTATTGTTTTGCTGCCACCCAGACTTTCCCAACAAGTTTTATAGAGTACAGAAAGGAGAGAAACAGGGCATACTGGGGCGGGCACGTGTGCAAGTTTATGAGATCAAAACTCTAGCTGTTTACAATCCAGGCTCATATCTAAAAGCAGGTTCTCTTTGACCTTTCTTAGACAAGTTGCTGGCCAGGTTCCCAGGGTCTCACAGTCTGCTTCCTATATTACTATAGCCTTCACTATATTTCCCACAGGGTGTGTGTGTTGGGGTGGGGGTGGGGGGGTTGGATCATAGGAGGGGACCCATGTTACCATTTACCATACACCCTGCCTGCTAAGTAGTAGACATTCAATGACTGTGTGTTGACTAAATGAAGTATAGGAAGGATATTGGTGGAGGAAGCATGTAGACAGGGGGTCCAAATGTTAGAAGATCTTTAGAGCCATACTAAGTAAATGGTTTGGATTTTCTCATGGTTGGTGAGCAGTGAGGCATTATTAAGGACTAAATATCCTACTGGATTTATTTTCAGGAAGGTCAGTTTGGTAGCACTGCATAAGGAGGAACAGGAGGTGTATTTAGTGCTGGAGGCAGTTAACCAAATTTGGGTAATGTTTGTGGGCAGTCTAATAATGAAGGTAGTTAAGACTTGGAGAGTGATTACAGAGGTGAGAGAGCTGGGTGAACACATGGTGAAGAGCCTAGCAAGACAGGATACAGGTGGAGGAGCCTGTTGGAGTGACATTGAGGTAACTTTTAAACATGTAGAGAGTAGACTGTCTACTCAATATCACTTTGAAGGGTAATTTCCTTAGAGCAATAGGACTAATCTAGATAATCTGGGTCGTCCTAGGGGCAGGGGGTTTAACATACTCCAATGAGCAGGTTTTTTCACATCTATTTTGAAAGTAACTATGTTTGTATTTGTTGTATATTATGTTCTTGTCATGTTTTAAATTTTACTAGCAGATAGAAATTTTTATATCTGCTCCAGAACAACACCGGGAACCATAACTGGCTTCTGGTCCTGCTTACTTACTGACTGTGTGCTTGAGAAATTAGAACTCTCTGAATTTTAGGGGTTTTTTTCTAGGTTAAAGGTGGTGAGAATCCTAGGGTTCTGAAAGGGGAGATCCATGTGCCATCACCATTTGATAATTCTTTTGTGAAAAACATGACTTGTTTTTGCTCTTTCAGTGTATTGCTTTTAAATATGAATTTTTAAAAAATGCACAAATAATATTAGCAGAACTGAGAGTTTGAAGAACTTCCAATATGACTAATATCAGTACAGCAGATCACTTCTTTTTTATTTTAATCCTCACCCAAGGACATTTTTTTTTTATCCTCACCCGAGGACACTTTTCCATTTTTTGTTCAGATAGAGTGGGAGGGAGAGAGAGGAAAAGAGAGAGAGAAACATCGACATGAAAGGGACACATCGAGCGGCTGCCACCTGCACGATCAACCAGGGCCGGGGACAAACTGCAACCGAGGTATGCGCCGTTAGCGGGAACTGAACCCGCGTCTCTGGACCGCAGGCCAGCGCTCTAACTGCTGATCCAAACCAGCCAGGGCTTTTTTTAATCCTCACACGAGGATATTTTTCTATTTATCTTCAGATAGAGTGGGAAGGAGAGAGAGGGAGAGAAAGGGGGAGAGAGAGAAACATTGACGTGAGAGGGACAAGTCGACTGGTTGCCTCCCTTCCCTCATGACCCTTACCAGGGACGAGGATGAACTGCAACTGAAGTACATGCCCTTAGCTGTAATTAATCCCAAGACTCGTTTGTCTGTGGGCCGATGTTCTCTACTGCTGAGCCAAACCAGCCAGGACTCAGATCACTTTTTTTGTTTGTTTTTTTGGTATGTTCCCCTAGCGGGAATTGAACCCAGGATTCTAGTCCACAGGCCGATGCTCCAACCACTGAGCCAAACCGGTCAGGTCTCAGATCACTTCTTAATGTCAATATTTTGTGTTCCTTACCACATGGCATGTGTGACACCTCCAATAATCGTGATTGTGATAGAAATGTGGTTGCTGCTCTTGGTTGTGTTCATGTTTTTATCTTAACTTTGGTATAAGAATGTTCCTTTTCTTCTTTCATTTTCCTTTTTTTAAAATGTTGTAGACGTGTTTACATCTTTGTATTAAGTCCTAGAGATGGGGTTATCAAGTGAAATGGCTTTGACATTTTATTATTCTGGCTTTAAAGCACTCTTATGGACGTTGATTATTCTAGCTAATTCAAGAAGTATGAAATATAAAATGGTGCTTTTTGCGTTAACATTTTTTTTTTTTTTTTTTAATCCTCACCCGAGGATATTTTTCCATTTTTTGTACAGATAGAGTGGGAGGGAGAGAGAGGAAGGGAGAGAGAGTGAGAAACATCGACGTGAAGGGACACATCGAGTGGCTGCCACCCGCACGACCAACCAGGGCCGGGGACAAACTGCAACCGAAGTACGTGCCCTTAGCGGGAACCGAACCTGGGTCTCTCCGGACCACAGGCCGACACTCTAACCGCTGAGCCAAACTGGCCAGGGCAACATTTCATTTTGGTGGTAGCGAGATTAAACTTTTGCCTTTTTAATCACCTGCTTCCTAAGCTTTTATTTTCCTCATCTCTTCCATTATATGACTCTATTGTCTCCCCACCTCCCAACCCCTGAGAATCTAGATTACAGCTTTGGAGATGGTTTTTTGTTTACACTCAGGTTTCTTATTTGCAGCTTATGTTCATTCAGAGCCAAGGCCAGGTTCAGCTGACCATTGAGCTTTTGGACACAGAAGAGGAGAATTCGGATGACCCTGTAGAAGCAGAGGTATGACAAGTATATTGCAGAAGCTGTTCTGAGGGAGCTCTTATGTCCTGAAAGATTGCCCATTGATTGTCTCCTAGAAGGCCATGACAGCCATAGTCCTACTTAGGGTCAGGGTCTGATGCTTAAATTACAGATCATGCCAGCCGTGTCTTCAGCTGAAGAGAAGGGCTGGCTATCTAGTGATGGCTATTTGGGGTTGATGACAGTCTCATCTAGCTCTCAGGAAAGCCATATCCTCTGAGGAAACCTCATGGTTGATACCTTTCCTGTTTTTCTCCTAAAGTGTAAAAAATAACAAATGAAGTGCCATCTTTCCAGTTTCATCTTGATTTTTGTGTGTCATATTTACTTTTTATTGGATTAGGTGAAGCCAGAAATTCTCAACCCCACAGAGTAGACGGAGTAAGTTGGTTATCATAGCTGGGTCCAATTGGAAATATTGAGGAGAGATGCAAAACACATGTATAATGTTGGGAGGATGTGGAAAGGAGACTAGTTTTGTGGGAATATTGGCTCATGGCTGCCAAATCATTAAATTTTTAAAGAGATGCCAGAAGTTCAGATTTTAATGTGACAGATAACTGATTTTCAAACATTTGCCACTAATATTTTATTCTTCAACAAAAATGCTCTGTGAGGAAATAAAACTTGTGAGTAAGCCATCTTCTACACATTTATAACTTCTGGTAACTTTTAAGTATCTCAGAGAAACTATGGGTTTTGCTATCTTAACGCAGATTTTTAACCAGTGTGCTGCAATAATTTTTAAAATATGCAATACCTGTTCAGTCAGGGGCATTGACTTCTTTTTCCTTAGATTGTCAAATAAAAAAATGACAACAGGCAACATAATAGCCGTCTGGTATGAATGAGTCAAAATTATACCTAGTTTTTTTTTTGTCAGATCACAAAAAATACATTTTATGGTGTGCCACAGAATCATTTATTTAAATCCTCACTCGAGGATGTTTGTTTATTTTAATCCTTATCCGATGGTATTTTTCCATTGATCTTTCAGATAGAGTGGGAGGGAAGAAGCGGGGAGAGAAAGAGAAAGAAAAACATCTATGTGAGAGAAACACATTGATTGGTTGCCTTCCGCACAACACTGACCTTGGCTGGAGACTCTCTAGTCCGCAGGCCAACGCTCTAACCACTGAACCAAAATGGCCGGTGCAGGATTATGTTTTTATTGATTTTTTTTTAGAGAGAGAGAGGAAGTTGGGTGTGAAGGTGATGAGAGAGAAACGTCAGTCAGTTGCCTTCCATTTGAGCCCAACTGGGGAGTGAACCTGCAACCTAGATGTGTGCCCTGACCAGGAATCGAACCTGCAGCCTTTTGGTGTACAGGGAAAATGTTCCAACCAACTGAGCCGCCTTGCCAGGGCATGTGCCGCCGAACTGTAGTAATTAATTTATGTGTGCCATGAATGAAAAATGTTTGAAAATCACTGATCGAACAAAACTTTAAGCTGCGTTTCAATACCAAGTAGCAAGCATGTCATTGTGGTAAGAGATTTTATTTTTAATCTTGAAATTTTAGGGATTTCAGATATTTTAATCGTAGGATTTGTTAATGAGGGAGGATGAGGTCGGGTTTTGTGGTCTCTCCCCACCCCTATTTTGTGTTTATAAATCCTAGCGCTGGTCAGACTATGTGGAGCGATACATGAATTCTGATACTACCTCTCTTGAACTTCGTGAGCATCTGGCACGGAAACCAGTATTTCTCCCAAGGTGAGTGAACCAAGTCATGTATCAGCAGCATATACTTGTTGAGCAATGGAAAGTTAACTCATTTTCAGATTGTTTTTCACTTACTGTTCTTTCTGCTGTGAGGACACTAACCAAATTTAAACCAGAAGCTTACCTGGAGCTCGTACCAAAAGCATCGGGGAAATGAGTTTTAGAATCAGCAACAACTTAACTGCCCTTACAACGTTGGATGTGTAAAAGGACACAAAGCTAAATCAGCAAATGGAAAGGCACTGTGACAAAGAGGAAGCCAGGCGAAAGCTTCCCAAATCCTCTTACATTGGTGTTATACAGGACTCTGAATAAGTCCAGCAATAAATTGTGACAGTCTGTTTGAATGCTGTCTGTCAGGGAAACTCATTAGGTTCTCTGTCAGTGCCACAGTTTTTTTTGTTTTTTTTTATCCTCACCCGAGGACATTTTTCCATTTTTTGTTCAGGTAGAGTGGGAGGGAGAGAGAGGAACAGAGAGAGAGAGAGAAACATCGATGCGAAAGGAACACATCGAGTGGCTGCCACCCGCACAACCGACCAGGGCCGGGGACAAACTGCAACCGAGGTACGCGCCCTTAGCGGGAACCGAACCCGGGTCTCTCAGGACCGCAGGCCGACGCTCTAACCGCTGAGCCAAACCGGCCAGGGCAGTGCCACAGTTTTTTTATTGGGTGCTAGTCATGTAGACACCCTCTACCTGGCATGTACTAAAATTCCAGATTTCGATAAAGAAAGTACATTTTCAGCATAAACCATATATTTTGTGCAAAGAGTTTACATATAGTTAGCCACTCTTATCATTTAGGGAATGATGGAAACTCTCTCGAAATCCAAGATCCCAAGGGACAACTTTGTTAGCAGGCCTCTCAAAGGATAGCAATCTTAGGCCTACTATCTTAACTCTCTTCACAGAGTCTTTTTAATTCACTCTCACCCCCTCTATCTGAGGTTTGAAGAAGAGTTTCAGAAGTAGAAAATAGGTTTTGCTATAGTAGAGTAGCCTTCCTTCCCACAAATTTGGAATTGAAATTTCATACTTTACATTTCTGTAAAGGTGTTATCCCAGTATTATAGACTCAGTTCCAATCAGAACATGGATGGGCATGTGAGCAGGAGGGCTCTGCCAGTTTCTTCCTTTCATTCATTGAGCAGACCTCAAGCAGCTGCTCTGTGGTAGGCCCCTGAGTCAACAAAACAGACGTACTCTCGCATATTTATATCATGTGTTTCTCACCAGGTTGGCAAAGGTTTTTTTTTTTTTTTTTTATGTTTTTATTGATTTTTTTTTTTTTTAGAGACAGAGAAAGGAAGAGAAAGAAACATCCATTGGCTGCCCCCTACATACCCCCTAGTGGAGATCCAGCTGGGACCTCTTAGTCCCTGGGATGTTGCTCAATCCGCTGGCTGGGCTTGGCAAAGTTTTAAAAAGATTTGTATTACGTGTTGTAGATAGTGTTGTAGATGGTGCAGGGAAGGAAGGCACTTTCAAATTCTGTAGGGAAAGATATAAATTATTACAATTATTCTGGGCTCAGGGCTGTTCATATATGGGACCTTTACCCTAGAATTTTGGTATGTAATAATTTGCCTCAATAGCTAAGGTTCTCAGTCTTTTTGGCTTTGAGACCTCTTCACTCTTTGAGTACCTTCAAAAACTTTTCTTTATATGGATTATATCTAGTAATATTTACCACATTAGAAATTAAAACTGAGAAGTGTTTGAAAGATTTATGAATTTATTTTAAAAACAATATTAAACCATTATATGTTATCATAAATAATTTTTTAATGAAAAGCTATTCCAAACAAAAATTAGTGAAGAGTGGCATTGCTTTACATTTTTGCAAATCTGTTTCATGTCTTGCTTAAAAGAAGAACAGCTGGATTCTTAGATCTACTTCTATATTCAGTCTGTTGCACTATGTTGTTTGGTTGAAATATGTGAAGAAAATCTGGCCTTACTCAAATATGCAGTTAGAAAAAATTATTTTCATATCCTTTCAGATAATTGTGGATATTCTTTGATATGACAACAAAACTCTTCAAGTGGTAGTTTCTTAAAGGTTAGTTGCAGCATCAATGAAAGTACCAATTTTCATACAGTTATGTCAAACCATTGGTTTATTTTGTAATTTGAATCTTCTTCATGCATGATTTTATAACTTCATGCAGTTGGTTATTTGGAAAATAATAATTCACTAAGTTATGCAGACCTATTAAATATTGACACATTTTCATTTTACAATATCCAAAATAATCACGTTTATTAATATTGCCATTGACCTCATCAAACACATCTTTAAATAATGGGAGGCTGTCAGCTCATGGTGGCAAGTACCAGTTTACCAAAATTCAAAGTTTTACTTGAAAGTTTAAATCTTTTTTTTTTCTTTATTGATTTGAGGGAGAGAAAAACATCAATGAGAGAGAACATCGATTGGCTGCCTCCTGCCTGCCCTCCACTGGGGATTTGGCCCACAGCCTGGGCATGTGCCCTGACCAGGAATCTAACCGATGACCTCTTTGTGCATGGGTCAGTGCTAAACCACTGAGCCACACCAGCCGGGAAAAGTTTAAATCTTATTATTTGCAGTGTGTGTGTGTGTGTGTGTGCGCGCGCGCACGCACTCGCGTGCGCTCATGCAGTTGTTTTATTTGAAGTGCAGTGTGTGTGTGCGTGTGCATGCAGTTGTTTTATTTGAAGTGCCAGGCTCCCTTGTCTGTGTGTGTGTGTGTGTGCAGTTGTTTTATTTGAAGTTCCAGTCTCCCTTGTTCATTTTTGAGTAAATATATATCAGATATCCTGGGCTTTCGAGTCAGTTGTTCTTTCAGGTAAAATTGTTGACCATTTGCAACTCAAGCATAGCTCAAGTGCTGTTCTTCAAGAATTCTATTGTACTTCAACACACAAAGGTGCTTCATCTGTAGTTCCCATTTTACCCACAGTGTATTAAAACGATGTCAATTGAGGGGCTGAGAATTAATTTAAAATGTTACTTTCATCAAGAACAAGACATTCTTAAGTAAGCCATCCTTTTTTTTTTTAAAATCCTCACCTGAGGGTATTTTCCCATTAATTTTCAGATAGAGTGGGAAGGAGAGAGAAACATTGATGTGAGACCAACACATTGAGTGTTTGCCTCCTGCGTGACCCCAACCAGGGTCAGAGATTGAACTGCAACCAAGGTACATGCCCTTGACTAGAATCAAACCCATGACTCTGGTCTGCAGGCGGATGCTCTAACTGCTGAGCCAAACCGGCCAAGGCATCCAGCCATCTTTCTTTTTAATTGCCAGTGCGTGACCAGAGAAGAATATAAGATTTATGTGAATAGTTTGGTACCACCACAAGCATTTTTATTCAACATTACTTTTGCACTGTGAAGCCAATATTAACGCAGTAAAGATTTAAAAAAAGGCTCCCTGGCCAGTATGGCTCAGTGGTTGAGCGTCGACCCATGCACCAAGAGGTTGCCAGTTCAATTACCGGTCAAGGCACATGCCCAGGTTGTGGGCCAAATCCCCAGTGGGGGACATGCAGGAGGTGGCCAATGTTCTCTCCCATCAGTTTCTATCTCTCCCTCTTCCTTTCTCTCTCTAAAATCAATCAATAAAGGAAACATCTTTTTAAATGGGACAAATAATATTTTTGTGTTATTATGAAAATAGTTTTGATCTTACAGACCTCCTATAAAGGGTTTTGAGACTACCAAGGGTCGGTCTTGGACCCAAAGAACTTGCTGTTCTATAGAAATACATGTATACAGAGATACTCACTGAAGCAGTGCTTTTACTTTTAATAAAGTATTGGAAATAATATAATCTTCTAGCTAACAACCTTTTTGTTGGAGAGAATTAAGCTCTAAATACCAACCAAAGCATCCATTGATGTTTAACCTCCTTTCCTATGTATGTAGAATAGTATTAGTTATGTACCATCTTTGGAAGAATTAAAAGATAGGCATTCACATAATTTTCTGGCCCTGGCTGGTTTGCTCAGTGGTTAGAGCGTTGACCTGCAGACCAAGGAGTCCCACGTTCAATTGTGGCCAAGGGCACGGGCCTCGGTTGCGGTTTGTCCCCGTCTGGGGTCGTGTGGGTAGCAATGAATCGATGTGTCTCTCTCACATCGATGGTTCTCTCTCCCTCCCTCCCTCCCACTCTGTCTGAAGATAAATGTAAAAAAAAAATTCTCAGGTGAGGATTAAAAAGAATAACTTTCTGTGCTCTGTGGTTCAGATGAGGGACACCTGATTGATTTCTTTTAAGGAATTGTTAAATTGAGGCACATTCCTCCGCAGCCATTAAAGAGAATGAAACAAATCTATGTGTAGTGAAGTAAAATCATCTTCATGAGGATCAGTGAAAAGTTGAGAATAATAGAATAATATTATGGTATGAATCGACTTTGTCTTGAGCAAATTCCAAAAGCAGAAACATAATGAGTGCTAACATACGTTTATTCAGGGAGACCTAGAAAGTTTCAGATCAAAACTGCCGACAGAGGTTACCTCTGCCAAAGCAAGTGGAATTTTTGAAGAATGAGGGGTAGGAGATGGTTGAAGATTTCTGTTTTTTATTCTGTTTATATCCCTGTAGTTGAAATTTTTTTTTTTTTTTTTACAATGAAACCATTGGACATTTTTTTTATATGTACATAACTAAAATTATGAGTGCTGTGAAGACATATAATAAGGAAAATTCTTGGTGAAGTCATGGGAATATGTCTGGACCAGCAGTCATCCTTCAGGGCTTTCTGCTTTGTAGGAACCTACGGCGGATCCGGAAATGTCAGCGTGGTCGAGAACAGCAGGAAAAGGAAGGGAAGGAAGGAAACAGTAAGAAGAGCATGGAGAATGTGGATAGCCTGGATAAGCTGGAGTGTAGGTTCAAGCTGAATTCCTACAAGATGGTGTATGTGATCAAGTCCGAGGACTACATGTATCGGAGGACGGCCTTGCTCCGGGCTCATCAGGTGAGGACCTCTCTCCCCAGCCAGGACCAATCTACCCCAGAGGCTTCTGTTTTCTTCTCTTCTTTTATGTAAACCTCCACTTAGATTTGAGAATTATTGAGTAAGCCAGTGTATTGGGTTGTAAAGTTTGCTGTAACAAAGTACCACACAAACTGTGTGACTTAAAAAACAGAAATTTATTGTTTCAGAGTTCTGAAAGCTAGAAGTCCAAGTTCGAAGTGTTGACAAAGTGGGTTCAAACCTTCTGAGGGCTGTGAGGAAGAATTTTTGCTTGCCTCTTCTAGTTTCTGGTAGTTAGCTGGCACCCTTTGGTATTCCTTGGCTTGCAGATCTCTGCCTTCATTTTCACATGGCATTCTCCCTGTGTGTGTGTCTGTGTCCCAATTTTCCTCCCAGTCATACTGCATTTTGGGTTCACCCTACTAACAGTATGACCTCATCTTAAGTAATTATGTCTGCAACAACCTTATTTCCAAATAAGTTCACATTCTGAGGTACTGAGGATTAGGACTTGAACATATGAGTTTGGAGGTGTGGCACAAATCAACCCATAATAGCTGGTGGCACTTTCCAGTGAAGCTACTCCCAGCATTTACTTTCAAGTGGTACTGCTTATATGAAGCCTACCTGTTTTCATATGCTGCCTCAATTGTGAAACTTCCTGGTGCACTTACATACCAGGTATTGAGCCAGCCTCTGGGACTACAACCATGAAGTAGAACATATAAGGCAGTGTGATACAGAATATTAAGGAAAGAACTGAGGTGAAGTGATGTGCAGGCCCAACTTTTGTTGGGAGAGACCGCTCTAAGGAGATGATGCTTAAAGCCTGAACAGTGACATGGATCCAGCAAGGTAAAGAGTCAGGGCTTGATACTTTCTAGGCTGAGAGGGAGGAATGTGTGAGAAACTAAAACCATTAGTGTGGCTTGAGCCATAAGGAAAGTGGGATGTGTGAAGTTGGAAGGGTAGGTAGAGGCCACATTGTTCAGTCTTATAGGCCATGGTTTGGATTTTTATTTGAGGTGCGTGTGGGACATTGTTGACAAAGATGGCTTGGACTGTTATGAGAATGGGACTGAGTGCACATGAAGTTGGAAGGGCAAAGACCACTCAAAAAGACTGGTCTTGTGCAAATGAGATTTGATGCTGACATGGGCTAGCAGTGGAATTATAAGAATTAAACATCTGGAGATATAATTTGAAGATACAGTGGTCAGGTAATTATCAGATTCCCATTCAAGATAAGAGAGAGAACATCTAGGATGATGCCTGGTGATTTTTGTTTGTTTTGCTTGAGTAAGTGGGAAGTTTAAGGATGCATCTTTTATTAGGAAGAGATTGCCATTTTTGAGGGGCAGATCAAGCCCTTTGTTTTGAACTGGTTAAGTTTGATAGGACAATAAAACATGCAAGTTAGAGATGCTGAGTGGATGGTTTAATGTACTTCTGTATATTGTATGACTGTGTCTCTGATTCAGATTATTTGGGGAGCCGGGCAACCTCTAATTCATCCTTTCTCCTACTCTGCCATGCACGTGAGCACCAATAAATGTTTGCAGGATGCATAGGTAGGAACATAAACCCCCACTGAAGATCTGCTATGCCTGGCATTCTGCTGGGCAGGGTGGGGGTAATACTGTGAGGGAGAGTGGGTTTTAAGCCCTTTACTCTGAATCATGTTACTTAGAAGTGGATTGCCATGCCACTTGCTGATAGAAGGGACAAACAGCCACAACTCATGTCTCACTTGGTGGGGGTATATTAGAATCAGCTGGTTTGCTGATTTTAAAATGTAGATTGATGGAATCAAGGAACTCTGTATTTTTATCAAGTTCCTCAGGTGATACTAATGAATGCTAACACTGAGAAGCAATGAGCTTGTGCTGCCCAGACCCTGTGTTGGCATTTCTTTGATTGCTCAGTGGGTTCCAGCTCCTTACATGCTTTATGTTTTTAACCTCTTTTCGTTCTCTTCTTTAAACATAGATTCCTATTGCTTTTTAAAAAATGTTTTCCACTAACCAGTATTATCAGAGACTTGAGCCCATATCTTTCCTCTGCAACTTTAGGAGAAAATTAGGCTTTGTATTTAAGGGGTTTTTTTGGTCCTAGTTCATGGGAGATTTTTTTGTGTGCTTGTTCTGTTTTGCAGTCCCATGAGCGTGTAAGCAAGAGGCTACATCAGAGGTTCCAGGCCTGGGTAGATAAATGGACCAAGGAGCATGTGCCCCGTGAAATGGCAGCAGAGACCAGCAAGTGGCTCATGGGTGAGGGGCTGGAGGGTCTGGTGCCCTGTACCACCACCTGTGACACAGAGACCCTGCACTTTGTGAGCATTAACAAGTATCGTGTCAAATACGGCACAGTGTTCAAAGCTCCATAACTGCAAACCCAGAGCAGATAACTTGAGGGAGACATGTGGAGGGTAAGGGTGCAGTTCACGTGCCCTCACACACACTGAAGAAACGAGGAAGATGCCTTTCAAGCCTCACTGGGCCTCTCTAGGACATGGCCACCTGATCTGTCGGTGCAGCCTGGCACCAAGTGGGCAACATGTAATAAACATGGGTACTTTACAATGCTGGAGCTGGAACTTTCCCCAGGGGGTTTGGGTATTATCCTGCCCTGAAGGTGAAGGAAATCCATGCAAGCATAGACACACAGCTTGCTTGCACACACCAGCAGAGCTAAGACTGGAGTCTCCTGGGGCGTGAGCTTCGATGAGGAAACCAGGTGCTGTTCAAACCTTGGCTGATTGACAAACAGACTGGGGAAGACTCAACGCTTAGATGGGTTGTAACTCTGATGGTCACTGCTCTTCTCTCCCCACACAAGGAGAACAAAACTGGATTTGAACCCCACCCCCACCCCCGTCACATGAGCACATTTAGAGCATCCATTAGATTTTATCTGGGACCTGCAGTTTGGCTTGGGATTGATCATCTTGTGGACTTGATTCCTGACGAATCCCTTGCTGCCTCCCTTATACTCTCTCCTCCGGTTATCAGCCTCAACAAGTTCAAATCAGTTCTTTCTAGCTCCCGTGGAACTATTTTCTACCTGCTTCTTTACAAGTCTGCCCTAGTGCCATCCACCAGCTTTACTCTTTCTCAAACACACAATTTTAACGTGGTTTTTCTTTTCTTTTTTGTAAATAATGTACATACTGTCAATTTTTTATTAAAGGAAATATGCTTTGATGTGCTAGCAAAAGTGCTCTAGCTTCTTGTGTACCATAGTTCTATGTGGCTTCAGATTTAGTACCTATGAACAGGTGTGCAAGACATTTATTACACTTTTTACCAAAGGGAGTTACCATTGTAGTACTTTTGTGTAAAACTTGTCTTCCCCTTGCACCAAATTTTTTCTTTTTATTTCTTTTCTTTTTTTTGGTAAATAAATAAAGCTTGGTACTTAAGGAATAAACTTGCAACCCAAGTCCCTTGTCCTCACCAGAGAACCAGGGATTTAGGCCCAGTTCTTCATTCACAGTACCAACAGGCTTTTGCCTTAGATAGCAATTTCACTTAAGTAAAAATATTCCAAATTTTTGAGGCAAAATAACTTCATTCTTTCAGTACATGTTTTTTCCTCCCTTATTTCAACTGTTTGGAAATATGTGATATTTGGGTAAGTTGTCTAGCTATATAATTTGTATTTCTCCATAATTTTTTCTTACCTAGAAATGGGGGTGAGTAACTTAAATACCAAATCAGTATTTGAAAGAAATGTGCATAAGGCATGTTGTATAAGTGGGTTTGGGAGTGAGATTTGGTACTAACTACAAATGAATATATATATATATATTTTAGTTACATAAATTTAAACTGGCAGACATTCAAACCTGAGTGATTAGGATTTTTATATGTGGCCAGCCTGGACTTCTGGTGGATTTTCCTCCAGCAACGATTTACCCTAGTCATAGTTGCAAAGTGACCAATTGTTTTGTTTGCTTTTTTGATAAAAAAAAAAAATCCGCCCCCTCCCCCAACACACACACACACACACACACACACACACACACTAAAACCCCACACATTTTTGGCTTCTGGACTTTCAAAATACATATATTTCCCTGACTTTTTTGTTGGTGGGGGTGGGGGTGGGACGTGGGGGGTGAGGGAAGAGATGACATAAGAGACTGAACCCAGAAGTGTAGGGTGGCAAAAGAGCCTTGTGGGAGAGTCTAGGGTGAAGCTGGCTGGGGCCAGTGCCTGACTCAGCGATGGAGTGATACATACGGATTGGGGAGGGGAGATCTTCAGGTTTTCCCAGCAATAACTCACCTCTTCTCTGCTCACTAAAGAAAGATCTTGTTGACTTGGAATTATGGGGGAAATTGATGGGGCCCCATCTGTTACCGTCTCTGCACAGGGTTATGTCCAGAGCACCTGCTTGCAGGTCAGGAATAGGGTTTCAGGGCCAGTTAAGGAGAAATCCTTCAACCCACCAGTGCATCCAAAATGGAGGGGAAGCTTCACCTACAGGTAGGGTTTTCACAAGCAGCATTTTTATCTCCTGTCTTCTGACATCTGAGCTACAAGCTCTAAACCCAGCCTGTATTATAGCCGGCAAGTTATTTTTATTTCAAATGTTTGGTATTGTGTACTCAGTCACCTTTCTGTGTGGTTTGCATTTTCAATGTTGTAAATTTGACTTGGTCAGTATTTCCATTAAAATATCAGGGCTAATATTGTGTATATATATTTTTTTTACTAATGATATTATAGACAACTCCCTGTAAATCCTAGAAGGGGGTCGGGGGAAGGCTGCCAACTGACTACTAGAGTAACATGAAAATGAAATTAGAGGTGCCTCTGGCATTATGTCTTCTCAACTCTTTAGTCCTATGTGGTGAAATATAGTGTTCTACTGGATTTTGAATGCTATGACTAACATGCCATCTCAAATCAAATTCTTAACAGTTTCTGGTGATGACTACCATTCATAATACATAAAATAGGTAGTAGAGGAAGCTGAGGTTACTGGGGTACAAAGCCGTCCCTAATTAACACCATGTCCCTTCCTGGCGGCCCCAGCTCTTTCCCGGGTTTTCGAAGGAGCCAGAGGCCGGGCTGGCACTGGAGTGCTGAGAGATTCCCACTTGCTGCTGCCCAGGTCCAGTGATCCGCTTCTGATATGTCTAACGGTCCCCTCTGTCCTGGAGCTTTCAGAGGATCTAAACGTCAAACTTCCCATTTTATTTAGGGATATTCCAAGTGGCCCATCAGTCCAGATGAGCTAGAGGAGAGCCCCTGAAGCGCTTCTTTCAGTGCCCCGCTCTAAGCTCAGGGCAGCTGGGCTCCGAGAGCCTCGGTGGGGTAGGAAGAGGCTCGCGCTGCAGGAAGGCGCTGTGGTCCGCAGGAACCTTTACTTCCGGGCAGCCCCGGAAACCGGAAGAGCGCAGGGCGTGCGGCAATGGCGGCGGCCGTGGTCCCGGCCCTGAAGCACTGGCGTACTACGCTGGAGCGGGCGGAGAAATTCGTGTCGCCAGTCTACTCTAGCCACGACTGTAACCTCCGCAGCAGGTGTGGCCCCTTATTTCGCTGGCTGGCATCTCCCATGCACCTCAGCCTTCCTCTCTGTGGGTGAACCCACACTGCAGTAACCTGGACTGATGGATCGAGTACCCGTTCTCTGTGGACAGGGTGTGGGCCGGGAGGAGGGAGCGGGCAGGCTGTGCTGTGGGACAGCCCTCTCTCCAAAGAGGATTGAGGGACCGTGCATTCCACCTGCCAGTGTGCCCATTGGCCTCAAACGCGCGCCCACTGGCCCCTCCTGCCCAGGCTTTACAGGGACAGCTGCCCAGTGGCCGGGCTTTCCAGTTTCTTGACGCCTGAGAGGCTCCCCTACCAGGAGGCAATCCAGCAGGACTTCTGCCCAGCGCAAGTCGGGGACAGCTTTGGACCCACGTGGGTAAAGCCCAGAAACAGGGCGGGGCCAGCGGGCCAAAGGAAGTCCCCCCTACCCCCACCTTGGGCTGGCTCTCTTCTAAGAAGGGTCACACCTCCATTGTCTGCCCCTGGTTCCTCAAATTTCTTGAAAGAGTTCGTTTTTTTTCCTTTTCTCCCAGTCCCTGGAGCCCCCTTAGGAAAGATACTCCAGGACAGATCACAGATCCCTGACTTCTCTGCCTCTTTCCTTAATCTTGCTGCACACACCTTGATCCTCTCTTGTTGGTCAAATCTGAATACCTTATGATGCATAGACAAACCTCAAGCCCCTACTGACTCAGTCCAAGGAAGTACTATTTCAAAAGGACAAGGCTTCCACACTGAGGCCCATCTAAGTGGCTCTCTTGCAGATGGTGGACCTGCTGGTTCCGGGTGGAGCTGACCATCCCAGAGGCATGGGTGGGTCAGGAAGTTCATTTTCGCTGGGAAAGTGATGGAGAGGGCATGGTGTGGCGTGATGGGGAACCAGTTCAGGTAAGAAGTCTTGCTTTAGGCCTAGGGACAGGCATGGCCACATTTCAGCTCTAGTCTCTGGAGAAGCCCTAACTGAGGGGCTCTGTTTGCAGAGTGGTATCAGGATTTCAGGACTGGGGAGGTTGCCGCTTGGGCGGCCCCTGTGGTTGGCTCACAACGTAATTAGTGCTAAACCAACTCTGTAGCTGATTGCCCATCTTCTCATTCTGGGCTGAATATGGTTACTGACCAAGTACAATAATAGTAAGTACAGCAGATCCATTTATTAACCCTCTTGCTAGGTGCCAGACTCGTGGCTTTGCAGACCACAACTCTTGATTTTTAGTATTTAATAAACAAGTTTTTTATTATGTGTAATATATATTATTGGGGGGAAACTTTCAGATATCTGTCTCTATTACCCCATCCCAGTTCCCCAAATATAACCATCAAGTGTCTTATTTATGCATCTAACAATATCTTTATAATACTATGTGGTTGATCTTTATAACTGTTTGCAGATTAAGAAGCTGAGGTATGTAGAGGTTAGTTCAATTGTTCAGTTTGCACAGCTTCTATTCCAATTAGACTTTCAGTCTCAGGGTAGGACGGTTGTCCTACCTGTATAACAAAAGCCCTCCATTGGCTAGCAGATATCTCCTGAATGCTCTCTTTGGGCCAGGCCCAATGCTAATCACTGGGGGTATAGCAGAAAATGAGACAAACCTGTCCCTGACTTTCCCTTCAGGTACTTATTCAGGGGTACAGAGGCCACCAGAAGCCACACCCAGGTTTTCTGACACCTGCCCAAGACCCTTCCCATAAGACGTGGGGCTTTTCTACTGGTGCCATTGGTGGTGATGGCATTGACTGCCATGAGGGTTGGGGCATCTACCAGAGGTCCGATTTATCAATCTTGGCCTTGCCTGGGGGAGCGAAGCCAAAGCTGGGGACTGAGTGGAGGGTATTAGATTCCCTCAGCTTATACTTCATTTGAACAACCTTAGGCCCTGTTTCTTTCACTTCACTCCCACCAGGGTTTGACCAAAGAAGGGGAGAAGACCAGCTATGTCCTGACTGAGAGACTAGGGGAAGGAGACCCCCGGAGGTGAGTGAGTCCTTGTGTGCTGATTGACCAAGGCTGTAGGGAAGACGACAACAGTGGGGGAGGACACAGTGGGAGCTGAGGCCCAGAATGATCTTGGAAACACCCACTCCCAACAACACAACCATCTTCAAATTTCAATGTTTGTTTTTAAGTGCAGGATTTTCTTTTTTCTGGCTATAAAAATGTTTGCCGCCTTGTGGTAAATACAGAAAAGTTAACAAAGAAATAAATATCTCCCATCATCCCACTACCTAGAGATGACCACTATTGACATCTCAACATTCATCTCAGGAATTCTTCCAGGTCTAGTTTTTACTAGTTTAGGTTACATTTCCTTGATATTTGTATCCTGAATTTTTCATTCCATGTTACAGCGTGAACATACATGACACCATTAAAAACACTTTATTAGACATTACGGTTTAACGTTATAATATTTATTGAACACTGTGTCTGATGCTGCCAGACACTGGACCTGTGATGGTGAGTAATGTGGTCCTCTGCATCAAGGGGACTCATACATACTTACACAGTTACAAAACGGATGAGAGAAAACCCTGGGAGCTCAATGTGAGAACTGTTCCAGGCTTAGGAGAGGGGTGGGAGGAGGGTCAGGGAGGGCTTCCCCAAAGAAGTCATGTTTCGTCTCTAAAGACTGAGTAGAACAGCACCATAGCCCAATGTGCTGCTCCAAAGAATAGCCCGCCCTGTGTTGGCTGATGGATCTTTACTCTGGGACTTCCAAAAATGTTTTTTTGTTTTAATTTATCTTCATTGTTGAAAGTATTACAGATGTTCCTTCTCCCCCCCCCCCCCATTGACCCGCTCCTCCCTGCTCCTACCCACCCACTCCTGCCTTCCCCACACTATTGTCTGTGTCCACTGGTTATGCATATATCCATCTAAGTTTTTTGGTTTATCTCTTCCTGCATCACCACCCCCTTTCCCTTTCTGTACCTATGAGTCTGCTTCTGTTCTGCTTGTTCATTTGGTTTGTAGATTCAGTTGTTAGATATGTATTGCCATTTTATTGTTCATATTTTTGACATTTTTATTCAACAAAATCCTTCAACATTTCACATAATACTGGGTTGGTGGGGATAAACTTCTTTAGCTTTTTTTTTTTTTCTGGGAAGCTCATTATATGTCCATCCATTCTTAATGATAGCTTTGCAGAATAGAGTGATCTTGGTTGTAGGTCCTTGCTTTTCATCATTTTGAATATTTCTTGCCACTCCCTTCTGGCCTGCAAAATTTCTTTTGAGAAATCTGAGCCCTGGCCAGTTTGGCTCAGCGGTTAGAGCGTTGGCCTGTGGACCAGAGAGTCCCGGTTCGGTTTCCGCTAAGGGCACATACTTTGGTTGCAGTTTGTCCACGGCCCCGGTTGGGATTGTATGGGTGGAGACCAGTCGATGTGTTTCTCTCACATCGCGCGCGCACTTTTCTCTCTCTCTCTCTCCCCCCCCCCCCCACCTCTCTCCCTCCCACTCTATCTGAAGATGAATGCAAAAATGTCCTCGGGTGAGGATAAATAAATAAATTTAAAAAAAGAAATCAACTGACAGTCTTATTGGGAGCTCCCTTGCAGGTAACTATCTGCTTTTCTCTTGCTGCTTTTAAGGTTATCTCTTTGGCCCAGCTGGTGTGGCTCACTGAATGAACATCAAACCATGCACCAAGAGGTCGCCAGTTCTATTCCCAGTAGGGCACATGCCCAGGTTGTGGGCCAAATCCCCAGTGGGGGGCATGCAGGAGGCAGCCAATTGATGTTCTCTCTCATCGATATTTCTATCTCTCCCTCTCCCTTTCTCTCTCTCTAAAATCAATAAAGAAAAAAATTTTTTTTTCTAAAGATTTGTATTTTAATTATAATGTGTCTTTGTGTGAGCTTCTTTGGGTTCATCTTGTTTGGGACTCTCTTTGCTTCCTCGACTTGTATATCTGTTTCCTTCACCAACTTAAGGAAGTTTTTTGGTCATCATTTTTTCAAATAGGTTTTCAATTTCTTCTCTCTCTCTTCTCCTCTGGCACCCCCATGATCGAATGTTGGCACACCTGAAGTTGTCCCAGAGACTCCTTACACTATCCTCATTTTGGGGTTTTTTTGTTTGTTTGTTTTGCTGTTCTGATTGGGTGGTTTTTACTTCCTTATATTCTAAATTGATGGTTTGATTCTCAGCTTCACCTACTCTATTGTTGATACCCTGTAAGTTATTTTTATTTTAGTTAGTGCATTCTTCATTTCTGACTGGTCCTTTATTATGCTCTTGAGGGCCTCTAGACCTCTAGACTAATTTCCTTTAGCATCCTTATAGCCAGTGTTTGGAACTCTGTATCTGTTAGATTGCTTATCTCCATTTGTTTAGTTCTTTTCCTGGAGTTTTGTTCTGTTCTTTCATTTGGGACATGTTTCTTTGTCTCCTCATTTTGGCTGCCTCCCTGTGTTTGTTTCAATGTATGAGGTAGAGTTGTTACATCTCCTAGGCTTGATAGGGTGCCTTATTGTAGTAGGTGTCCTGTAGTGTCCAGTGGCACAGCCTCCCTGATCACCCCAGCTTAGTACTTGAGGTGCACCCCCTCCGTGGACTGTGCACCCATCTGTTGTAATTGAGTGTTGATTGCTGTTGACACGTCACTGGGAGGGATTTAGTCAGGCTGATCAGCTGTAAGGACAGGCTGTACCCACTAACCACTGACCTCTGACGACCTTGGGGGATGAGCTGTGCAGGGGCCTACCACACAGAGCTAAACTTACTTCCATAGGTCTCTGGTACCCACCAAATGCACCCCATGAGTGTGTTGCTTGTGGAGGTGGTTGGGTCATGGTGCTTAGACGTGTCTGAAGCTATCCACTGGGTGTGCTGGCTCTGGGGCCTTCCAGGAGGCTCAGACCAAGGCCAGCCACTGCCTGTGTTCTACCCAGGACCACCAGGCATAGGCTCCAAAGTGATCTGCAGATGGCTGCTTCTTGTGCTGGACTTGGAGGTGCTCAGGCAAGGCTAAGCTGGGAACTAAGGCCAGATGCTGCTTATTTGAAAGATTTTAGGAAAATCCAAAGCATGAGCCAAGACAGGTCATTCCAATGGTAATGCCACTGGAAACAGCATTAGGGTAGGCCCTAAAGTGGGGTGGGGCAGGGCCTCAGGGAATCAGAATGGGGAAAACAGTTTGAGCCAGGTTGCTGGAGTCCCATATGGTGTGGTTCTGCTATCCCGGTGGTGGGAAGGGCACACCAAAGGAACAAAGGCCTCCATCAGCACAGCTGTCTGGGAGAAAGCTGCCTGTCCAGCGCTCGCCCAGATGGCAAACAACTCAGTTCTTCCCTGTATGTCTCTGGTGCCTTTCAAACTGCTTCCCCCATGCTGGAGCTCAGAGGGGGCGAGTTTGAGTAAGTCTGTGTGTGTACCCTCTAAGAGGAGGAGCTGCCTGGGACTCTAGCAGCCTCAGCTTCCCTCAGCCTCAATGACTGCTGGTTTTTACAGCCAGAAGTTATGGGGGCTTCTCTTCCTGGCACTGGAATCCTGAGCTGGGGGGGCCTGGTGTGGAACAGGGACTGCTTGCTTTTCAGGGAGGGCCTTCACAGCTGAGGTATCTTTCCCGGTTTTTATCCACCACAAGTGGATGTGGGACCAGCCCTTCCCTGCCTCTGCCCCTCCTACCAGTCTTGATGTGGCCTCTTCTTTAATTTCATAGTTGTAGGACTTTCATTCAGCTTGATTTCAGGTGGTTCTGAATGATGTTTGTTCTGTTCTTTATCTGTAATTTTTATGTGGTTGTGGGAGGAGACAAATATTGCGTTTACCCTACACCACATCTTGACTGGAAGTCTTTTGTTGTTGTTTTGTTACTTCTCACTTGAGGATATTTTTCCCTTGATTTTTAGAGATAGTGGAAGGGAGAGGGAGGGATGGAGAGAAAGAGAGGGAGAGAAGGAAGGGAGAAAGGAGGGAGGGAGGGAGGGAGGAAAGGAAAGGAAGGGAAGGGAAGGGAAGGGAAGGGAAGGGAAGGGAAGGGAAGGGAAGGGAAGGGAAGGGAAGGGAAGGGAAGGGACAAGGAAACAATGTGAGAGAGACACACCTGCACGGACCTGGACCTGTGCCAGGGTTTGAACCTGCAACCCAGGTATGTGCCCTTGACTGGGAATTAAACCCGAGAGCCTTCGGTGCGTGGGCCGATGCTAACCACTGAACCACACTGGCCAGGGCCAGACATGCTTTTAATCTGCAAAGACAGTTCTGAGACCACGGCAGTGCTGTGTAAAGATAGCTTTTGGAACAAATGGCTAAACAGCAGCATTACACAGTTTTGAGCCGCTTGTTCTTACGTACCGTAGTAGAGCTCTCATCATCACTATATGGGTTCAGGCTGGTGCTTCTGTCACTCTCTCATACTTGAACTTGATATACTGTGGTATCCTGGGGTTGAATGGGGAGGGGTCATCTGGATGCTTCGGTCTTCCCTCCCTAAGCCCCCAGAGGTCTTTGCTAGTCCCTTGGCCTAAGAGTGCTTCCCTATGTTTGTAGCCTGACCCTCTATGTGGAAGTCGCCTGCAGTGGGCTCCTGGGGGCGGGGAAGGGCACCATGATCGCAGCCCCAGACCCAGAGAAGATGTTCCAGGTGAGCCGGGCTGAGCTGGCCTTGTTCCACCAGGATGTCCACAAGCTCCTGGTGGATCTGGAGCTGCTGCTGGGCATGGCCAAGGTACTTGATACCCCACCCCACCTGGCCACTCTCTAGAACTGTAGGCAGGTTATTTCTTGGGTCAGATAATTGGGACTCTGGGAATGCAGAATGGGGGGGTGTTTCTGCCTGCCCTAGAGTTGATAGGGTTTCTCTGTGTAAAGGGGAGGAGGGAAACAGTGCTGAGCAGGGGGAACAGCAGGGCCAAAGAGTTGGATATAGGGAAAAGCTCTGTTGAGAACCCTTGGAAGACCAGCCAGGGCCTAGTTTTGGAGACTTTGCTTGAGATGGCAATTAAGAGACAGAATTCTGCTGCAGGGCCTCGGGGAAGACAACCAGCGCAGCTTCCAGGCCCTATACACAGCCAACCAGATTGTGAATGTTTGTGACCCTGCCCAGCCCGAAACCTTCCTGATGGCCCAGGATCTGGCCTCCAAGTTCTTTGGCCAACGTGGAGGTGAAAGCCAACATACTATCCATGCCATGGGGCACTGCCACATTGATACAGGTAGGGGGGTGGGCATCTACCTGGGTTGGCTGGAGGGAGGCAGGAGTGACCTTGAAGCCCTGCCTGTGCCCTGGAAGCAGTGTAATCCTCAGCAGGTTCTTGCCCCTCTTGGGCCTCAGTCATCTCCATTTATAAAAGGGGGCAAGGGAACTAGACTCTGGGCTTTGCTAGGTGTAGCTTCATTTATTCTTTCAACAAAATCTGATGCCCCGTGTGAACCCATGCTAGATACTGAAGGGTAGGGTTATAGAGACTGATGATCACAAAATAGACACAGTTGGGACCAAGAGAGGGGAAATATAGGGGTGCTGGAGAGCCCAGAAGAAGCACTTAACCCAGCTGGGTTGAGGGAATTCAAGAGAGGCTTTGTGGAGGGGTGACTGAGCTGAGTAAGAATGAGTGAGTTTGACAGGGTGTTCAAGTCGTAAGAGGTGGAGGAGTGATGTGGCAGTAATAGGGATGGGGGCTAATGCACAGGGGAAGTTTTCTGAGGAGGGTTAGAGGTTCCATTCTGAACCTGATGAGTGTGCATTGTCTGTGAGGCTTATAGGAAATCCACATTTTTTCTAACAAGCTCCCCAAGCTGTTAATTCTGATGCAGCTCAAGTTTCTGGACCACAGAATAAGGGCTTTCTTTGCTGTGCCAAGGCGTGGGGTGGAGAGTGGGGGCTCTGGGTTGGTAAGGAAGGACAGGCTATAGTGCTTTGTGTAGGATGGCTGACCAGGCAAGGTCCATCTTGGGGAGCTGTGCCCTCTGTTCTGAGATATCCATCAGTGTGTGTTACTGAAAGGGTTAACTCTTGCTGCTGCTTATAGGATCCTTTCTGAGGGTGTCTAAACCTCAAGGGTGAGGCTATTTCAGGGTCTGGGACTTCTATTTTCTGACCTGTAAAACTGACTAGGTAGCCCTGGTGGCCTCTCTGTCCCACCCCCTACTCCCACCTAGCAGGAGTGGTTTGAAGTGGTAGCTCAGGAGGGGTGCCACAGGGCTTTGCAGGGAATGGGGCCTGGAATGAGAGGAGGGCCAGGAAGACCCTAGAGGCCCAGGCTGGGCCTGGTCAGGGTGCTGGGGGACAGGGGTGAGTCTGGAGGTCTGTGTGGAGCTGGGGACCTTGCTGCTTTCCCTCCACTCTCTGTGCCCCTCTCCATCTAGCCTGGCTTTGGCCCTTCAAAGAGACAGTGCGGAAATGTGCCCGGAGCTGGGTAACAGCTGTGCAGCTCATGGAACGGAACCCCGAGTTCATCTTTGTCTGCTCCCAGGTCAGAGGGACAGCCATATGGGGACACCAGATGCCCAACAGATCCAAGAGTGAGGTTCTGAGGGCCTCCCCAGCCTGAGGGGCAGGGCTCTTCCCCACCCTCAGCTGCCCACTGTGCCCCAGATACTTGGCCCTGAGCGGGGTTCTTGTCACGCCTGGGGCAACTTCTGCCCCATCTGCCTCACAGGCGCAGCAGCTGGAGTGGGTAAAGAACCAGTACCCTGGCCTGTATTCCCGGCTCCAGGAGTTTGCCTGCCGTGGGCAGTTTGTGCCCGTGGGGGGCACCTGGGTGGAAATGGTAAGTGCAGTCTGCACATCCTCAGCCTAGGGCCACTCTGTCATGGGCTTCCCTCTTCGGCTTTCTACAGGCCCTTCACAACCCCTCTGTTGCAGTGCTTATTAGTCCTTGGAATGTCAAGGCCTGGGACCCGCAAGGGGGAGGAGAGTCTCAAGCAGTGACAGGTTGTCTGCATGACCCAGCCCAGAAGCTCCCCTCCAGCAGATAAAGTTGGGTCTAAAGCCAGAAGAGAGACACTTCCTGGTTGCTAGCCATAACCCCTGGGTCAGAGCTATGGCTTCTCCTGAGGGGTGGGGTTGGCCCGAGCCTCTTCCCCATCTGGTGCTGACATTGGCCGACTCCTTCTTCCCTCACTGCCAGGATGGGAACCTCCCCAGTGGAGAGGCCATGGTGAGGCAGTTTCTACAGGGCCAGAACTTCTTCCTGCAGGAGTTTGGGAAGATGTGCTCAGAGGTAGGCTGGGAGCTGCTACACCTTCAGGCAGATAGGGTGGAGCTTGACCTGGAGAGATGAGGGGCTGAGACTGGGGCTGTTCTGCCAAGAGTCCTGGTTCCTGTGCCTTAGAGGCCCTTTTCCTGCAGTTCTGGCTACCAGACTCGTTTGGCTACTCAGCACAGCTTCCCCAGATTATGTGCAACTGTGGCATCAGGCACTTCCTGACCCAAAAACTGAGCTGGAACTTGGTGAACTCATTTCCGGTGAGCAGACCCCAGGGGCTCATGTTAGAGTGGGCCTGGGTCCCTCCTGGACAGATTACCCGGCCCCACCCAGATAGAGGGGTTGCCTCCTCCAGGGTCACACAAGGGGCAGGGCAGGACTAGAAGGTCCAACTCTGCCTCAGCCCTGACACTAGCCTCTCTCTCTTCTGCCTGTCTGCCCGCAGCACCATACTTTTTTCTGGGAAGGTCTAGATGGCTCCTGTGTGCTGGCCCACTTCCCACCTGGTGACTCATATGGTATGGAAGGCAGTGTGGAGGAGGTGAGAGGACACCTAGTGGCCAAGGTGGGGGCAGGGAGGTAGGAGAGGGCTGTGTCCTGTCTTAGACTGAACCATGCTGACCTGCTTCTGTCTGTCCAGGTGCTAAAGACTGTGGCCAAAAACCGGGACAAAGGGCGGACCAACCACAGTGCCTTCCTCTTCGGCTTTGGGGATGGGGGCGGTGGTCCCACCCAGACCATGGTGGACCGCTTGAAGCGGCTGTGCAATACAGATGGGCTGCCCAGGTCAGGCCTGGCCCACTGGCAGCCCTCACTGAGCTGCTCATTTAGCCCTTGCTTGAAGTCCTTTCTGCGCAAACATTTGGCCCAACCCCTCCACTGGGCCTGTTTTGCTCCAATCCTGGTCCATGGGCTCCTCCCAACTTCTATTTTGGGGGTGAGGTGGGAGAAATCTGAAGATGGGAAGGGGCTTAAACTCACCAGAGACAGAGAACTCTCCTAGGGTTTCCAGAGCTAGTTTTATGTAGACAGGGCGCATTCTAGGGGTGGCTTCTTTCTTTGGGGGCTAGATCTCTTGTCTGCTCTGGAATGGATGAAGGGTGAGCCATCCCCCCCCCCCCCCCGAGCTGGGAGACCCAAACTTGCAGTCTTCCTCAGGGTGCAGTTGTCTTCTCCTGGGCAACTCTTCTCGGCGTTGGAGAGCGACTCGGGGCAGCTGTGCACATGGGTCGGGGAGCTCTTCCTGGAGCTGCATAATGGCACCTACACTACTCATGCCCAGGTCAGGAGATAGTCACTCAGCAGAGCAGGGAAAGTATGCCCTTGATCTGTAGAGGGTCAGTGAAGGAGACAGGACAGAACCCACCCAGGTCTGTGGGATGAGGCTTTTTTTTTTATCCTCACCCAAGGACATTTTTCCAGTTTTTGTTCAGGTAGAGTGGGAGGGAGAGAGAGGAACAGAGAGAGAAACATTGATGTGAAAGGAACACATCGAGTGGCTGCCACCCGCACGACCGACCAGGGCCAGGGACAAACTGCAACCGAGGTATGTGCCCTTAGCGGGAACCAAACCCGGGTCTCTCTGGACCGCAGGCCGACGCTCCAACTGCTGAGCCAAACCGGCCAGGGCAGGAGGCTTGTTCTTTACGGAGCTGAGAGAAGTGCAAGAGTCAGGTGGGTCAGGAGCCTGGAGGAGGCTTGAGCTGAGGGAGGTGGGTATTTAGGGACATGTCACCCACAAGAGGCATTATCTGGGAGGCCCTGAGGAGCCACCAGGGGGGTTCTAAGCCAGGGAGGGCTTTGGAAGGTCTTCTGGGATGCTTGAACAGACTTTAGATTCACCCTCCTCGCTGGCTTGGACTCAGATCAAGAAGGGGAATCGGGAGTGTGAGCGCATCTTGCATGACGTGGAGCTGCTCAGCAGTCTGGCCCTGGTCCGAAGTGCCCAGTTTCTATACCCAGCAGCCCAGCTGCAGGACCTCTGGAGGTCAGCCTGGCTCTGCCCCCTGTCACCCACCTGACTTCACCCGACACCTCTGTGGCTGCCCCTCCCAGCCTTCATTCTTTCCACCCTTCTGGCCTTCCCCATCCCTGGCCCTTGGTCCCTGTAGGCTCCTGCTCCTGAATCAGTTCCATGATGTGGTGACTGGAAGCTGCATTCAGCTGGTGGCAGAGGAAGCCATGTGCCACTATGAAGGTTAGGCTGAGAACATTTCCGCTGCTGTCTTCAACACCCAGGGCTGAGCCCAGAGTGTCACCTGTGGGACTCTCAGGTCATCCCAGACCCATTGCCCACTCGTGAGCAATCAGTTTCTCCTCAGACATTCGTTCCCATGGCAACACACTACTCAACACTGCAGCTGCAGCCCTGTGTGCTGGGGAGCCAGGTCCTGAGGGCCTTCTCATTGTCAACACACTTCCTTGGAAGCGCACTGAAGTGTTGGCCCTGCCCAGGCCTGGCGGGACCCACAGCCTAGGTATGAGCTGGGGAGAGGGGTTGCTACTGCAACAGGAGGGATGGAGGCCAGACCAAGAGCTGGGGTCACTGCCCTGGGGATCTCTGCCCTGGGGTGCTCCAGACTGAAGAGTAGCTATAGTAGTATATCCTGTGTGCGCGGCCACCCCACCCCACCCCTTGCTCCCCTGTCATCCCTCCTGGAAGTTCCGGGAGGCTGCACTGATGCCCAGGCCTCATCCCCAGCCCTGGTGACAGTGCCCAGCATGGGTTATGCTCCTGCTCCTGCCCTAACCTCACTGCAGCTCCTGCTTCCCCAGCAGCCTGTGTTTGTTGTGCGAGAGGTGAGTGCTGGCATGTCCAGGTTGGGCAGAACTGTCCTGGAACATCCTTAACAACATGGGGGTTCTCAGCTCCCCAGACTTGTGCAAGTGGTGAGGCAGGGCTGGGGGGGGGTGCGGGGGGAGGCTATTGGTTGTGGGAAGCCCCTACCAACTCAGTTTCAAGGCCCCTTTCTGCCAAGACTGATGGTTCTGTGACTCTGGACAACGGTATCATCCGGGTGAAGCTTGACCCGACAGGCCGCCTGACATCCCTGGTGCTGGTGGCCTCTGACAGGTGCCAGCCCCTTACTGTTCTCTCCCAGTATCTGACAGGAGGATCCCAGACTCTGTTCCCTCTGTCCCCTGGCCACAGACAGCACTGTGCCCAGCAGCCCACCAGTGGCCCTGGGCTGGGACCCACTCATGTAGCAGGGCAGGCTGGGCTGGAGAGACCCCTGTTCCCTGGGCCTACTTACCCTGCCCCCACCCCACCTTGAGCATCTGGAGAGACCAAGGTCATACAGTTGTAAAGCACCAATCCCCATCTCCTTCCAGGGAGGCTATTGCTGAGGGTGCTGTAGGAAACCAGTTTGTGCTGTTTGATGATGTCCCCCTGTACTGGGATGCGTGGGACGTCATGGATTACCATCTGGAGACAAGGTGCGGGTGGGAAGGTTTGGGTAGGAATGAGCATACAGGCCTATGAGGCCCCTCCGTCAGCTGGCCCTGTCTCAGCGCCTCCCACCCCTACCCCCCAGGAAGCCAGTGCTGGGCCAGGCAGGGACCCTGGCAGTAGGCACTGAGGGCGGTGTGCGGGGCAGCGCTTGGTTCCTGCTGCAGATCAGCCCCAACAGTCGGCTCAGCCAGGAGGTTGTACTGGACGTCGGCTGCCCCTATGTCCGATTCCATACTGAGGTAGCAGGGAGTAGGGTGGTGGCTGTCTTCCCTAGGTGTGGCTAGTAAGAAAGGGCCACCCCAAGGCCTGTCTCCCCCCCACACACACACAAACCCCTTTCCCTTCACCCCAGGTACACTGGCACGAAGACCACAAGTTCCTGAAGGTGGAGTTCCCTGCCCGTGTTCGGAGCCCTCAGGCTACCTATGAGGTTCAGTTCGGGCACCTGCAGCGGCCTACCCATCAAAACACCTCTTGGGACTGGGCTCGATTTGAGGTCTGACATGGGTGGGGTGGGAGGTTTGGGTTCTCCCTGGGTGGGGAGAGACTATTTGTATAGAATGGGGTGGGGTGAAGAGGAGGAGCAATGTTTGCTGGTTTCTAACATGTGTGCCAAGCAGTGTGCTAAATGCTTTATGTTTAGTTTGTTACTCGTGCCCATTTGCTGGGCTAAGTACTGTTCTTCCCATTTCACAGATGAGGAACTGAAGCATAGACAATTTGGGTGGTGTGTCAGGGCCTCCTATTGTGAGAGCTGGAACTCAATCCTGGGGTTCCGGAGCTTGCCTTCACTTTAGTGAGGGGAGTAAAAGGAGGTGACAGGGCCACCAGGTGGGTCTGGGATGTGCTCTCCAGGTATGGGCCCACCGCTGGATGGACCTGTCGGAGCACGGCTTTGGGCTGGCCCTGCTCAATGACTGCAAGTACGGGGCATCGGTTCGGGGCAGCGTCCTCAGTCTCTCACTGTGAGTGGTGTGCCAGCCAGGCCTGGGGCCAGCAGAGGGGTGTGGGTCTTCCCGGGCGAAAACTACAGCCTGGCCTATTCCCTCCTTTCCCGAAGCTTGCGGGCACCTAAGGCCCCCGATGCCACTGCTGACATGGGGCGCCACGAGTTTACATATGCGTTGATGCCACACAAAGGTGAGTGCTACCTTGCCCCTTCTCTTCAAACCTCGGTTTTTCCAAGTCAGTGGGGAAAACTGCTGCCCTATGCCCCTATCTCCTTTTGCACCACTCGCCCCTTTCCGGCCTCTGCCCAGGCTCTTTCCAGGACGCCGGTGTTATCCAAGCAGCCTACAGCCTCAATTTCCCACTGTTGGTTCTGCCCACCCCAGGCCAGGTGCCCATGGCTACCTGGAGTGCCTTCTCTGTGTCCTCCCCAGCTGTGGTGCTGGAGACCGTCAAGCAGGCAAGGAGTGGGGTGGCGTGGGTCTGGGTGGGGTCCGCCCTTGGCCCTGCCCACCGCCCACTTCCCTCTTCAGGCGGAGAGCACCCCCCAGGGCCGCACACTGGTGCTCAGGCTGTACGAGGCCCATGGCAGCCACGTAGACTGTTGGCTGCGCACGTCACTTCCAGTTCAGGAGGCTGTCCTGTGAGTAGGGTGCAGGGTGAGGGTGGGAGCCCTAACCTCGCGGGATCCTCATGGCCCCTCCTGTTCTACAGCTGTGACCTCCTAGAGCGTCGAGACCCTGCTGGCCATCTGCCCTTTAGGGACGCCCGCCTGAAGCTCACCTTTTCTCCCTTCCAAGTGCAGTCTCTGTTGGTCGTGCTGCAAGCCCCACTGAATTGAGATCTTGAGTATGGGGATTGTTTGGGGAAGGCCTTGGGGGCTACCTTCCTGGCCCAAAGCAAGGATGAGTCACCTCTTGAACAATAAAATCTTGGTTCAGGAACCCTGCTGGTATCTCCTACTGTCTCCCCTTAGGGCCCCACCCTTTGAGGGAAGAAAGCTTTTTCCCGGGCATTTGGGGGCAGGGGCAAAATCTAAAGTGATCCTGTATGTGCAGCAGGGTCTGGAATGCAGCCCCCATGAAAGAATGGGGATATGATCACAAGAGAGATAAGGAGGTCCTTCCCTGTGTCAGCAGGCAGAGGACCTGGGTCTGGGTGGGTTCCAGCTGGTGAAAGGGAGTACTGACTAGTCTGGGCCAGGTTAGGGAGCAAACCACAGGCCCTGAGGAATCCTGGACTGGAGGAGCTGTGGAGCCTGGGCTGCCTGGGGCCAGTATTTCTGCTCCACTTCTGAGGGGCTGTCCCTGCAAAATCAGATGATCATCCTCTGAGAGCCAGGGTCTTGAGGACTGGGATGGGGCTCAGTTTGCCTTGCTGAGGAGGTGGCCTCTTACACTCAGGGCCAGGCAACAGGCTTGCTAATATGGCCATCCTAGACTTTCTGTAGCCAGCCCAGAAGTTTATTAATTTATATTTTTAAAAATACAGCATTTTTCACATGGGATTTAAAAATGGGTACAATTAAAAACACCCTACTTTTGTAGGGAACAGCCACAGGCATCTAGCCTCCTTCACCTACTGCCTGCTTCTAGGAAGCCACACAGACACCCAGATCCAGGGTAAGGCAGTGGGAAGGGGTAGATGCAAGCAAGGAGATCCTCCTGCTAGGAGGCTGAGGTCTCCTCAGGCTCCAGAGGTGGGGTATCAGTCTTGATCTTTTGAGGTCTGCAGCAGCCTGGAGGGAAGACAGGTGAGATGGACCCCAGGTTGAGGACTGCCCTGACAACCTTCCTCCAGCCTTTGTCCACATGGAACTCCTGCCCATGCTGCCATTCATTTCTTCAGGAAAGCCCCTTTTGGTGGTGCCCCTTCCATCTCAGAGGATGATGCTGAGGAAGGCCCACCTGAGTTTGCCCATTGCCTCCTCCTCTTCCCTTTCTCAGTGACTCGGGGGACTTTTGGATCCTGTTGGAAGCTGGTCCCCTCAGGCTGCTGGGCTGCTCTTTGCTCAGGAAGGCCTTTCCATGCCATTCTTGTCAGTGAAGAGGTCTTGCTTGGGGGTGGAGTGTCCTGGGTAGAGGAGAGACATGTTCCTGAGGTGCTCAAGAGCAGTTCAGAGGTTGGTTAGAACCCAGCATTGCCCTCGTTGTCCACAGAAGGCAGCTATTCACAAGCCAGGCTTGGGAGGTGCAGCCAGGGTAGGGGAGAGTGCAGGGAGGAGTCAGGAGCAGGGAGCCATACCTCCATTCTCTCCTCAGGACCCCGCTGTGTTCCCTTGGATTTCTTCTGATGGGACTTGCCTCCTGAAGAATACTGATGCTGGGGTTGTGAGGTCCTATGGCCATGGGCCCTTTCTCCAGACTCCTGCTCTTCCACTCTGGGCTGACTCCCAGGGGTGGAGTGGGGACCGGGGACGGATGTAACCCTTGCTGCCAACTCGTCCTTTCTGCTCTTAGTTTAGTATATTAGGAGTACCTTACCTTTGGGTGCCAGAGGTCCAGGATCCCCCTAAAATGGTACAGGGAGAATTCAGGAATAAGCCTGGTTGGGGCAGGGGTTGTTTTTCCTTGGGAAGGCAGGACTCACACCTATCTTTCCAGATTAGTGTAGTTTCTCCCCTAGGAAGCCTCTCTTACTGTCCATTCCCTGCCAGGTCAGAGCCAACATCAAGGCCACCCTGCCTTGGGCTGCTCTACTAGCTGGGACCCTGGGACTCAGAGGAGGGGAGGGGCATAGCATAGGGAAGGCTTAGACCTTCAGGAACAGTGTGACACTGGGAGGCCTAGATAGAGACCCCATCTCCTGTCTGGCTGTGATCCCAGGGCTCTACCACACCCATGTCTTTGATATCTGTTTGCCCTCGTGAGCATTAGGGCCCGAACCTGGAACCAGATGGTGCGGCCGTGCCGGTCCCGCAGGGAGCTCATGCCCACCATGCCATAGCACTGTAGCCAGGCTCGAAAGGCTGCAAAGTCCTCCTCGCCGCTCTCTTGCCCGTAGCCTTTGCCCCCTGTGGACAGAGGAGCCAGGCAGAGGTCAGAGGGCAGAGTTAGGCTGGGAGGTGGGAAAGCCTGGTGGGCCGAGTCAGGGGCCAAGGCTCTCCCTTGTCCAGCTGTGTGACCTCCGGCTGGTGTCTTCCCCTCTTTGGGCCATGGCTTGCCCATCCTGGAGTGGAGTTAATAATCATTGCCCTGCCTGCCTCATAAGCAGCCTGGAGGACAGACAGATGCCTGACAAGTGAGGAGGCCCCGTCCATTTAGCAACAACTAGGTTTACAAACTTCCATTCCCCAGGCAGGGAACCAGGCCCAGATATGGGTAGCAACTGTCCCGGGGTTATTCGATATGCCAGTGCAGAGGTAGTTGGCTATCTTTTCCTCCCAGGCCTCACCCAGCTGGACCACTTCCTTGGGCACTGAGTGGCACAGCTCCAGCAGGTCTGGGTTCTGCAGCTTGGCTTTGATCTTCTGGCTCAAGGTCAGCTCTGGGCTCTGGAGAAGGGGCATGGACAGGGCCTGGCTGTCAGCGTGAGGCAGCTGACCCCACCAGGAGCAGACCTCTGAGCTTGACAGGACTCAGAGATAGTTCATCCACCTCCTCCCCAATGCACACACACACACTAGAGAGAAGGAAAAACTAAGGACCTGCTTGGGTTACGCTGGACCTAGCCCATACCCTGTCAGCCCTTGCTGGTAGGTGTGTGTGCCTTCCACCCCCGTGCTCTCACCGGCCTGTGCTGCTTCAGCGCCTCCAGAACATTGCGGGCCTTCTCGAAGGGAGGTATCCTCAGCCTGCGATGGGATAGAAAGAGGGAGCCATGCTAAGCAGTGGGGAATGTGGGCATCCAGCCTACCTCAGCCCTGCCTGCTGACCTGTATAGAATCTCTGCCCGCAGATAGTTGCCAATGCCATTGAAGAACCTCTGGTCCAGGAGGGCCTCGCAGATGGGCCGGTCAAAGACCTTGTCTGCTAGGTTTCGTAACACATTTTTCCTGGAGGGACACAATTTGGCACATGAGACCCATTCTGTCCTTTAACCCCCACACCTTGCCATGTGATGGGAGAGAGGAGCTGGGAGAACCTGTTCCTAGGTGCAAGGGGAATGAAATTGGGAGTCCCAGTTCCCCTTTTCCAAGCCTCAGTGCTATTTTGGCAGTGGGGAACTTCAGTTTTCCTGTCTGTTAAATGAGAACAATAAGGGATTTTTATCATTACACAAGGTGAAAAATTCCAGTCAAAAGCAGTGAGTTCAAGGGGACACACAAGAGTCTCTCTGTATCTGTTGTGTGTATGCCACCAGAGTATCTTAGACTCCAGACATTTTTGAGAGCAAGGTGATCACAGAACCTCAGATGTGCCTGCAGTCTGGAGCCCCTGTCTAGGAATTTTGGATGGTTAGATAAGAAGAGTTGACATTGACGACCCAATTCTTCTCAAGACCTAAAGATTTTAAGGAGGTTGGTACTAGCTCTGTGCAGCAGGTGTATGTGGGCATGTCCTAGCTAGTGAGAGCCCCAGCAGCCCTACCCCATCTCCAAGGGCTATGGATCTCTCCTCACCACTGTGAAGAGGAAATACATCTTGTTTGTGGAAAAGGGTCATGGCAAGACTGATTCAGTGCTGGGCTGAGAAGCATATGAAATAGGGGACCAAGAGGCAGAGTTTTGGGGTAAAGGTAAGTGGAAAGTTAGCCTGGGTGACCAGCACCTTGAGGGGAGCAGAACCCCACAGTCTCTCCAGCTATAGGACCAAGAAAACAACTGAGATGCTCATTGTGTGAGAGAAACTTCAGAGTCAGCTGGCAAAGAGTTAACCTGTGGCATGACTGACTCCCCAGGAGAGGTGAGGAGGAGGAATCCAAGACCACAGATGTTTCCCTGGGGGTGCACTTGGGGTCATGCCTGGGAAGGCCAGGAGTCAACTGTCTTCTGTGGTGCCAGACATGCCCTGACCCACTCCAATGGGCAGCTAAGTCTCCTAAGGGTCAAACGAAGGTGGGCCGTTCCTGAAGAAGGGAGGACCCACCGAATGCGTTCCAGGCCTTTGTGTCTGTGATTCTGGTCAATATGAATACTTCTCTAGAGCTTTGCATGCCTGGCTCTCAAGTAGGTTACCTCCTAGAGTGCCTTTTACTAATGCCCACCCCCAGCCCCCTGGCCAAAAGTCATTCTCTCCCTCTTGGATTTTCAAGAATGTGTCTATTTTGTTTCTTTGTCCCTTCTGCCCTGCCTGAATTTCAGCTCTGTGGGAGCAGGGATCACATCCATCTTGATCACTGCTGTACCCCCAACACCTACAATAGGGCCTGGCACAAAGCAGAGACTCATATAAATTTTCATTTTAGAGAAAGGGAAGAAGCTGACACTGCCATCTGATGTGGCCTAAGACCATGGGACACAGACCAATGGGCAGGCAGAATGTGGGAGACCATAAAACCTGACTCAAGAAACCATGTCATTAGGCAGTTCCTTCCCCACCACCTTGAAACATTTCCTTCCTGCTCAGCCTCCCTTTTATGTTGTTAAAACCCCCCACCTTTCTTCTTAGCCTCCTGAGGGTACCAAGTACTGTGGGGGCTGATCTAACCTCAGCTCTCACAGTAACTGGTTATGTCCTCAGAGCATGCCTACCTATTCACCTCTTGCCCCCACCTCTTCCCATATCAGTTTTGGGTTTTCATACCCATTAGCTCAGGGAGCTGTCCCCAGGAACTACTCTGTCTTGGTCTACAGAGGAAGGGACAGAGGCTCAGAAGGGGCTGGGACTTGCCCCTCATTGGCCGACAAGGCACTCACAGAGCCAGGCCCAGAGCCCACAGTTGTGCTCATCATACATGTGGCTGGGCCTACCTACCTGAATTGTTCATACTCCAGCAAGACGCATGGCCCACGGCCTGGCTGCCACTCGCCCCCAAGGTCCCAGTGGCCAAAGCGCCTGATGTCCACAAAGCAGAGGGCGAGTTGGGGACCAGGATGAGCTGTGTAAAAACGCAAATGGGCATGTGGTGGTAGCGCATCGCTGGGTGCCAGCTGGAAGGAGCCAGACATGCCAAAGTGGAAGATGAGGGCCAGTGGTTCTCGTGGGGGCTGGGCTCCAGGCAGGGGGCTCAGTGTCAAGCGAAGCTCCTTGCCACGGGCTGAGGCTGAGATATAGTAGGCACTGCTCTCAAAGGGTACCTCTGGGTTGCGGCTGACTGGTGACTTCTCCACATGCCCACCAAACACCAGCCCCCTGCATGCCTGGTTCACAAAGTGGCTGGCCAGATGCAGCTCTGGGCCCTCAGGCATTCTGTGCCAGGAAAGGGCAGGCCCTGTGGGAGTAGGATGACTGCAAGTTAGATCAGGTGTGCACATTGTGAGGTAGGATTTATCACCACCATTTTACAGAGGGAGGATCCTGAGGATCAGAGGGGACCATGACAGCTGGGTTTGGCAGAAAATTCTGCTGGCCTGGCCACAGCTCTGGCTGGGTCCCTACCTGAAAATGCTGGAAAAGCCCAGGGCACTGGGGGACTCAGGCTTGGAAAGCATGAGTGCCTTGTTAACACCTTGGACAATGGGCTTCCATGAACTCTTGCTGCTTTTAGAATAAAGTCCAGATCCTTGCTGGGCCCACGCTTTCATCTCATTTCTTCCCAAGCTCCCCATCACTCGCTTGCTCGAAGCCCACTGCTCTTCCTATCCCCAAGCCTTTGCCCTCGTAATCCCCTCAGTCTGGGACCTCTTGAGCCGCCCTCCCTGACCACCCTTCCAAAGTAGTCTCCCTCCAGACACACATTTTCTTTTCTTCGTGGCACTCCCAAATCTGAAACTGTCTTATTGTCTGTTGTCTGCCACTACCTCCACTTCCTCTCCAGTGGAAGCTCAGCTTCTTCACCACCCCAACGCTCAGAACCGATCTCACTTGTTGCCACGATCGCTAAGGGGATGAGCCTGGCCCGACCGGGGATTTGGGAGCTGGAAAAACGAATGCTCAGAGGTTCAGCTGGCAGTGAGGACCGGAGCAAGGACAGGAGAGGATGCAGGTATCTAGGTAGTCTAGGCCAGGAATGTCTTCCCGAGCTCCAGGCCAACGTCCAGGACAGAACACGACACGCCCAGGTCAGCGCTCAGGTCGTAGGGGAACCCACTCCACCTCTTTTCCCTACACCTGGCGGAGGAAGGGAGCTTGCCGCTCCCCTCTCCCCCGAGATGCGGCGGGATCGAAGGCGCAGGTGTGGTCAGGCCGAGGGGACGTTTCAGCCAGGGCAGACGCCTCTCCCCTCCCCCACCCTCGCGCCGTCCGGGACCTGGTACCGAAAAGGCTTCGCTCTGAGGGGAAATGAAGGTGAAGATTCCTGATTTTACTACGGGCGAGCACTCGATGGCCGGTTCCCCCAATCCTCACCACTCATCCCCCGCTACCTGTCCTCAGCACACCCTAGCTCCCTTCCTCCTCAAGGCTGCCAAATCCCATCCTCTCTTCAGCCTGCGGTACACACCCTGGAGCCCGTCCGGCTCCCCGGGGTACTTGCGCGCCTCGCCCTTCTGGCCAACCTGCAACCACTAAGGGGTTAAAGTCACGGGCAGAGCCGCGCTGAACCAAGAGCAAGCCGGGACCTGTGGTTGCTGCTCCAGCGCCCTCTGGGAAATGTAGTTCCTCGGGCGGGGGCCCAGGCCTTGGGTTGGGGACGCTGAACTAGGGTGTCTGGGATATGGGGAAGGCTTTGGGGCGGTCACCTGGGGTGTTAGGGTGGCGCCCGCGGGATCCGGGGTCAGGTTCCAGGTCCCGCGTCGCAGCTGTCTCTGTGGCCGGGGAAGTCGCCAGGCTAGTGACAGGGTCGGTACTCCCAGCCTGAAACAACCACCATGTCCCAAAGCAGAGGCTCCTGCCAGATGTACGCAAAGAGAGAGCAGGTGCGCGATAAAGGCAGGCCCTGGGGACCCTGTGGTGGCCCTAAGTATCAACGCACAGTCACACATAACTTAGAAACATCATTACCCCCTGCGGGTGAGAAGTGCAGCCAAGCAACAAAAAACAGGCAAGAAGCAGAAGCCACATCAGATGGTTCTGTGGGGGGTCTCTGCAGTGACATCTAGGCTGAGACCTCAGACTAGCCAACAAAGTGGGAACAAGACACATCCTAGGGGGAATCGGAGCCATAAGACCATGGCTGTGGGCAAGAGCAGCAAGATACTGAATGCAACACATTGACTACAGGATGAGGTACACCTGCAAGATGGTTCTATCTTCATTGGCACCTTCAAGGCTTTCAGCAAGCATATGAATTTGATCCAATGTGATTGCAATGAATTCAAGAAGATCAAGCTAAAGAACTCAAGCAGAAAGAGAAGTGAGTCCTTGATCTGGAGCAGCTTCAAGGGAAGAACCTGGTCTCAATGACAGTAGAGGGACCTTCTCCCAAAGATACTGGCATTGCCCTAGTGCCACTTGCTGGAGCTGCTGGGGACCCAGAGATCCATAGGACTGCTGGCAGAGGAACCCTAACTGGTGTCCCCACGCCTCTGCACGACTTGTTAGGCCAGTCCATGGAGTTGGTGGGCCATACCAACTCTGCAAGTAAGAGGCACTGTTGCAGCTGCTGCCACTGCCAGTGTTTCAGGGAGCCCACCTCAGTATATACCTGCCCATGGGGTTCCCCCCCACCTATGGGCCAAGGGGCACCCCTCAGGCATGATGGTTCCATCTCCTGGTATGTGGCCCCCAATGGGTATCCCCCCTGGAGGAGGAACTTCAATGGGCACGTACCCTCCAGGAATGCAGCCCTTTCCCCCAGGGATGTGAGGACTTTTTGACCCTTGGCCAGAGAGTAATGGAAGTAGCTCCACAGAGGCATAGGCCCAGTTCCCCAAGGCCATGTTGGTCACAGACCTGTTTGTTACGCTGTTGGAATTTCACCAGATTGTTTACTTGCCCTTCAGGGCCCCTTCCCCAGAGAATGTGCCCACCAAGGCCCTAGACTCATCTTGGCCCTCCTCAGCTCTGTTTCCCAAAAGATTGTACACAGTCCTTTTACTTCCTCGTGGCCTGTGAGACAAATTTATGATAAACTTTTAATAACTTTTAATAAAATTTATAATAAACTTTATTTTTTACAAAATAAAGACAACATGCCAGTTGGAAGGAATGACCAGTACAAAGGCCTGGAGGAAGAAAAGTAATTGGCTCATTGAAAGAAGGCCTGTGTGTCTGCCCTGGCTGGTTTGGCTCAGCGGTTAGAGCGTCGGCCCACGGACCAGAGAGACCAGGGTTTCGTCCCGCTAAGGGCACGTACCTCAGTTGCAGTTTGTCCCCGGCCCCGGTTGGGTGGCAACCACTCGGTGTGTCTCTCTCATGTCGATGTTTCTCTCTCTTTCTCCCTCTCTCCCTCCACTTCTATCTGAAGATAAATGCAAAAATCTCCTTGGGTGAGGATAAAATAAAAAGAAGAAAGAAAGAGGGCCTGTGTGGCTGAAGTGTAACAGAGAGTGCTGGGAGGTGAGGACAGACAGAAGCAAATTCAGGTCAGGTCAGGCCTCAGGAGGCCTCTGTAAGTAGTTCTCATTTCATCCTAAGTGTGCCTGACCCATAGTCATGATTTGCCTTCTTCATACTAGGACTTCTGCCTCGTCCTTTCATCTATTAATTCATTTATTTTGGCAGAAGTATTTTAAAGTAAATTAGACAAATTACGACATTTCACCCCTAATACTTCAGCATGCATCTCTTAAAAGCAATTTCCTACAAAGCCACAATACATTTTTATCCAGTGATTTTCAACCCTTTTCATCTCATGGCACACATAACTGTCTACTTAAATTCTTCAGCACACCAAAAAATGTATTTTTGCCAATCTGACCGAAATATAGGTATAATTTTGAGTCATTCACATTGGATTGTTGTCATTTTTAAATTTTTATCCTCACTGGAGGACATTTTTTTTTTTTTTTTTTTTTTTTTTGCATTTATCTTCAGAGCGAGAGGAAGAGAGAGACACACACACATTGACTGGTCGCCACCCGCACAACCCTAACCAGGGCCGGGGACAAACTGCAACCGAGGTACATGCCCTTAGTGGGAACCAAACCCGGGTCTCTCTGGTCCGCAGGCAGACACTCTAACCTGAATCAAACTGGCCAGGGCTGTTGTCATTTTTTAATTTGACAACCTAGGGGAAAAGAGGTCAGTGCCTCTGACTAAATAGGTATTGCATGCTTTAAAAATTCTTGCAGCATGCCAGTGTGTTGTGGCACATTGGCTGAATATCTCTGCCTTTATCGTATGTAATAAAATTAACTATGACTTCTTAATATCATCTAAAACCTAGTCACATTCAGATTTCCCTAACTGCTTCCAAAATGTCTTTTACAGCTGTTTGTTCAATCCAATCAAGGATCATATCTTTTTCTTTTTCTGTTTCCGTAAAGACAGTAAAAAATTGCCAGTGCTGACTATATTTCAAGTCATCATGGCAGAGTATTGGGAAAAGTTTTCAATTAGCAATAATTGTGCCTTGGATAACCCTTATTGGCCGTGATACTGCCACTGTGCAAAACTGGGGATATATGTCTGTTTATAATCATTTTTAATCTAGATGGGATCACCTTCCCAACCCCCATCTTCATTTCCATGATCCTGATCTTTCTGACAAGCCCAGGCCAGTTGTCCTTTGAGATGCCCCATCACATTCTGGATTCGTTTGAATGGCTCCTTAGACATCATTAACTTGTGCCTCTTTCAAGTTTTTCCTGCACACTTGGAATCAGATCTAAAGGCTTGGCTACATATATTATTTTAAAAAAAAAAATTTTTTTTTTAATTGATTTGAGAGAGAGAGGAAGGGAGAGAGAGAGAGAGAGAGAGAGAGAGAGAGAGAGAGAGAAACATTGATGAGAGAGAACTTCGATTGGCTGCCTCCTGCATGCCCCACACTGGGGATCGGGCCCACAGTCTGGGCATGTGCCTGACTGGGAATTGAACTGGCGACCTCCTGGTGCATGGGTCAACGCTCATCCACTGAGCCACACCAACTGGGCTGGCTACATATATTCAAGGACACCTCCTAGATGGTGCTCTGTACTGCAAACTACATCATGTCAAGAGTAGAAGGTAGCCAATATCTGGTTGTCATACTTTAGTGAGGCTGCAATTGCTGTGACAGCCAGACCTTTGTATTGTGGTTATGTTTTACACCTTCTGACCACTAAGTAATCTACGGAAGGGATTTCCTTTTTTTTTTTTAAACTCTTTTTTTATTATTGAATGTATTACAAATATCTCCCCATTTTTTCCCCATTAACCCCCTCCTCCCCAGTCCCTTCTCCCTTCTGCCTTCCCCACACTATTGTCAGTGTCCATTGGTTATGCATATATGCACAGAAGTTCTTTGGTTTCTTTCATTCCCACCCTCCCTCCCCCCTTCCCTTTGAGGTTCATCAGTCTAACAACAAATCTGTACTTCTTAATTTCTTCATCTTTTTTCACGGATCCCTCCAGCCCCCACCCATCTGGCAAGCAACAAAAGGCTGTCTGTATCTATGAGTCTGTTTCTCTTCTGCTTGCTCATTTTGTTTGTAGAGTCAATTGTTGATAGATATGTATTGCCATTTTATTGTTCATATTTTTGTTCTTCTTCTCCTTCAAGAAGACCCTTCAGCTCTGGCTGGTTTGGCTCAGCTGTTAGAGCGTTGGCCCACAGACCAGAGAGTCCCGGGTTTGGTTCCCGCTAAGGGCATGTACCTCAGTTGCAGTTTGTCCCTGGCCCCAGTTGGGGTCGTGTGGGTGAGAACCACTCGATGTGTCTCTCTCACACTGATGTTTCTCTCTCTCTCTTCCTCCCTCTCTCCCTCCCTCTCTATCTGAAGATAAGTGCAAAAGTGTCCTTGGGTGAGGATTAAAAAAAAAAAAGAAGAAGACCCTTCAACACTTCATATAACACTGGTTTGGTGGTGATGAACCAAACCAGTATTTTTCTTGTTTGGCAAACTCTTGATATGCCCAGCAATTCTAAATGATAGCTTTGCAGGACAGAATAATCTTGGTCGTAAGTCATTGCTTTTCATCACCTTGAATATCTCTTGCCACTCCTTTCTGGCCTGCAAAGTTTCTTTTGAGAAATCAACTGACAGTCTTATGGGAGTTCCTTTGTAGGTAATGAACTGCTTTTCTCTTGCTGCTTTTAAGATTCTCTCTTTCTCCTTAACCTTTGGCATTTTGATGATGATGTGTCTTGGTGTGGACCTCTTTGGGTTCACCTTGTTTGGGACTCTCTGTGCTTCCTGGACTTGTGTGTCTGTTTCCTTCACCAAGTTAGAGAAATTTTCTGTCATTATTATTTCAAATAGGTTTTCAATTTCTTGCTCGCTCTCTTCTTTTTCTGGCACCCCTATGATGCAAATGTTCGCACGCTTGAAGTTGTCCCAGAGGCTCCTTACATTATCCTCCTTTTGGGGGATTATTTTTTCTTTTTGCTATTCTGATTGGGTATTTTTTTGCTTTCTTATATTCCAAATGTATTGTTTGCTTCTTGGCTTTACCTACTCTACTATTGATTCCCTGTAAAGTATTCTTTATTTCAGTTATTGCATCCTTCGTTTCTGACCTCATCCTTCATTTTTATGTTGATGATGTTCTAAGTTCCTCGGAGTTCTCCTTAAGTTGCTCGAAGGTCTTAGTTCCTTGAGAACCTTATAACCAGTGTTTTGAACTCTGCATCTGATTGATTGCTTATCTCCATTTTGTTTAATTCTTCTTCTAGAGTTTTGTTCTGTTCTTTCATTTGGGACATGTTTCTTTGTCTCCTTATTTTGGCTGCTTTCCTGTGATTGTTTCTTTGTATTAGGTAGAGTTGCTATGTCTGCTAGGCTTCATAGGGTGGCCTATTGTTGTAGGTGTCCTGTAGACTCCAGTGGCACAGCCTCCCTAATCACCCCAGCTGGGCCCTAAAGGTGCACCCCTAATATGGACTGTATACCCTTCTGTTGTAATTGAGTCTTGATCGCTGTTGGCACATCAATGGGAGGGATTTACTCACGCTGGCCAGCTGCAAGGACTGTGCCCACTGACCACTGGCTTCTGACTCCCTTGGAGAATCAGCAGTGTAAGGGCCCAACACAAAGAGCAAACTTACTTCATCAGGGCTCTGGTACCCACTGAGTCCACTCACTGAGTGTGTCACTTGTGGAGGTGGTTGGGTGGTGGTGCTTCGATGTGGTCTGAAGTTATCCGCTGGGTGTTCTGGCTCTGAGGCAAGGTCAGCCTCTGCCTGTGTTCTAACCAGGGCCACCAGGCATAAGCTACAAAGTGATCTGCAGATGGCTGCTTCTTGTGTTGGGCTTGGAGGTGCCCAGGAAAAGTCAATTTGTGAACTAAGGCTGGCTTCTTCTAGTGCCAGGCCGAGGGCCACTTACTGAGAAGTATGGGGCTCAATAAGATCAGATGCTGCTTGTTTGAGAGATTTTAGGAAATTCTGAAGCAGGATCCAAGACAGGCTAATCACAAGGTAAAGCCATTGGAAGCAGCTTGGGTGGGCCCGAAAGTTGGGTGGGGTGGGGCCTCAGAGAATCACCAGGGCGGGGCAAACAGTGTGAGCCAGGTTGTTGGAGTCCCAGTTATGGTGGCCATCTGCTGCCCCAGGGAAGGGCTCACCAAAGGAACAAAGGTGTCCGCCAGCCTGACTGTCTGAGAAAAGCTGCCTCTCCAGCCCTGGTCCTGAGACCAAACAACTCAGTTCTTCCCTGTTTGTCTCTGGTGCCTTTCAAACTGCCTCCTCTTTAAGCTTAAAGGGAGTAAGTCCCAGTAGCGGGAGTAAGTTCCAATAAGTTCGTGTGCAGGCCCTTTAAGAGGAACTGCCTGGAGCTCCAGCAGCCACAGCCTCCCTCAGCCTCAGTTCCTGCTGGTTTGTACAGCCAGAAGTTATGGGGACTTCTCTTTCTGGTACTGGACCCCTGAGCTGGGGACCCCTCACTCCTCAAGGAGGACCTTCACAGCCAACGTGTCCCTCCTGATTTTTATTCGCCACACATGGGTATGGGACCAGCCAGTCCGCACCTCTGCCCCTCCTACCAGTCTCAATGTGGCGGCTTCTTTAATTTTGGAGTTGTAGGACTTCCACTCAGCTGGATTTCAGGCGGTTCTGAATGATGGTTGTGCTATAGTTTAGTTGTAATTTTGATGTTGTTGTGGGAGGAGGCGATACTGTGTTTACCTACACCACCATCTTGGCTGGAAGTCTTGGAAGTGATTTCTTTGTTTTATTGGTCACTTTTTATTTAAATCAAGGTATAATTTACATACAGTAAAACTCACCTTTTAGAGTGCAAATTTTGATAAATACATACACTCATGGAACCATCAACATAAACATGAGACAATACATTGCCATCACCTCCCAAAATTTACCCATGCACCTTTATAATCAATACTTTCACCCTACACCCTGGCAACCACTGATTTGCTTTCTGTTTCTGTAGTTTTTGCCTTCTTTATAATAATCCTATAAATGGAATCCTTAGTATGTAGTCTTTTGAGTCTGATGTCTCTCTTTTTGTGTGTTTTCTTTAAAAAAAAAAAAAAAGTGTAAGAGCCCAGCTGATGTTGCTCAGTTGGTTGAATGTGGTACCATGTACCAGAAGGCTGCCAGTTTGATTCCCGGTCAGGGCACATGCCTGGGTTGCAGGCTCCATCTCTGGTAGGGGGTGTGCAGGAGGCAGCCGATCGATGTTTCTCTCTCTCTCTCTCCCCCTTCCTCTGTCTGAAATTAATAAAAACTTATTTATTTTTAATCCTCATCTGAGGATATTTTTTCATTTACCTTCAGATAGAGTGGGAGGGAGGGAGGGAAAGAGAAACATCGACATGAGAGAGACACATCAATTGGTTGCCTCCCACACAACCCTGACCAGGGCTGGAGACAAACTGCAATCGAGGTATGTGCCCTTGACCAGAATCGAACCTGTTACTCATTGGTCTGTGGTCCGACGCTCTCACCGACCAGAGCTAAAACCTTATTTTAAAAAAACTTTATAAAAATAGGTATAAGAGCCCTGGCCATTTTGGCTCGGCAGTTAGAGTGTCGGCCTGTGGAAGGGTTGTGAGGGCACGCACCTGGGTTGCAGATTCGATATCTGGTCCTGGTCAGGTCTGTGCAGGAGGCAACCAATTCATGTCTCTCTCTCATTGATGTGTGTGTTTCGCCCCCACCCCCACCCCACCCCACCCCCACTTCCTTCCCTTCTACTCTACTTAAAAACTTAATGGAAAAATATCCTCGGGTGAGGATTAAAAAAAAAAGAAAAAATAGGTATAAGAAATTAAATAATTATAACTTACTGGAATAATACTCTAGAAGGTTAATCCATGATGATAGGCAGTCTATTTGTGGAAACATTTAAAACAAACTATTATGAAATGCTGTGTCTACTTGATATCTCTAAGAAAATTTTCAAATTAGTTTACTTTTTTTTCTTGTTAATCCTCACCTGAGGTTATTTTTGCATTGATCTTTTATTTTACTTTTTAGATAGAGTGGAAGGGAGAGAAACATCGATGTGATAGAGACACATCAATTGGTTGCCTTCCACAGACTCCAATTGGGGCCAGGGATTGAACCCGCAAGCCAGGTATTTGCCCTTCACTGGAAATCGAACCCACAACCCCTAGGTCCATGGGCCAATGCTCTAACCAGCCAGTTAATTACTTTTTAAATTATTTTTTTTCAGGAGTACAAACCTAGTGATTTGTTTTCTTTATTTAAAAAATGTTTTTCAATTATAGTTGGCGTTGAGACTGGTTTCTTTCTCTTAGCATAATGCATATGAGATCCATTCAGATTGTTATGTTCATCCGTTCATTTCTTTTTATTGTGGAGTAGTATTCTACTCTGTGGACACATCAATGTGTTTATATACTTACTGGCTGAGGGGCATTGTGTTGTTTCAGGTGGTTGTTTGGTACCACACAAATACCCAGTTTAACATCACATCCAACTTTTACCATATGGCTTTAGCATCTTTGATATTCCTGCCTCAATCAAGTATTTAACTGGGAGTCACAAGAATCGTTATTTACTAATTCTGTTATTATACATGGAATTTTTCTGTAAAGAGCTTTACCTCATCATTGACTAGGGCTATGTGGTTATCCTGAACTACTAAAAAGACGAGATAAATTCTGAATTCCTTCCTTTTAATGATCAATTTTCAGACTAAGAATTTGGTACAATAACAACATCCAATGGTGACAAATTAGAATTGATTTGGGTTTTTGCGGGTGATGGTGGTGGTAATGGTGGTGCAGGGCTTTTTTATGGACTCAGATTTTTTTTTTACATTGAACATCTTTAAATCCATTGCAGCCCTTATCTCCTCCCACCCCTTTATTGAAAGAGTACTTTATTAGGCATTGGGGCTATTCAAACATGGAACACAATTCTCATCCCTAAGAAACAGGCTGGTAAAAGAGGCAAATGAACCAATACAAAATTACAATGTATTGTTACATTAGCAATGAGAGAAGTGTCTGTGGGATTTTGTGAATGCTACCTGGGAAATGAAGCTAATAGTATACATTTGATGAGACCTAAAACTTTCATAACTTTTTTCTGCCATTTTGTTTTGTTCCATTTTTCATTTTGTTTTCTTTTTCTTGCCCTCCTGTAGGCTACTTGAACTGTTTTTGTTTTTGTTTTGGTGGTTTTTTTTTTTTTTTTTTTTCATCTTTACCCAAGGATCTTGTCTTTCTATTTATCTTCAGATAGAGTGGGAGGGAGAGAGAAACACTGATGTGAGAGGGACACATCGACTGGTTGCCTCCCACATGATCCTGACCAGGGCTGGGAATGGACCAAACCAAGGTACATGCCCTAGACTGGAATCAAACCTGAGACTCACTGGTCCACGGGCCAATGCTCTACCACTCAGACAAACTGGCCAGGGCATATTTGAACATTTTTTAGAATTCCAATTGATTTATCTAAACTGGTTTTGTTACACATCATTTCACTTAAAGTCACAGAACCTACTGGCAAGGTTGAGGACTTACTGCATTACATTATACATGTATATTTGTCAGTTTCCTGATGTTGACATTTTGCATTTCAGTGAAGTGTATAAACCTTATTTTCCTTTACTGTCTCCTGTTTATAATAACCTTAAATATTTCCTCTACATACATTGAGAACCACATCCAACGTTTTTAGAAGTTTTGCTTCAACCATTGAACATAATTTAAAATATCTGCGAGGAGGGAAATCTATACATATTTTTACCCTTTTCAAGATTCCTTCTTTTAACATTCCCCTTCTATTTAGAGATCCTCCTTTAACCTTTTTATTTTTAGGTAAGATTTGCTGGTAACAAATTATACTAGTTATCCTTCATCTGAGAATATCTTGATTTCCCCTTTTATTCTTGAGGTAGTTTTTGCTGAAATAGAATTCTGGGTTGACACTTTTCTTTCAGGGCCTGAAAAATGCTGTGCTTCTTTCTTCTGGCCTCTATGATTTCTAATGAGAAATCCACTGTTATTCTTTCCCCCCTATACGTAAGGTGTCATTTCTCTCTTGCTGCTTTCAAGATTTTTTTTTTTCCTTTAGTTTTCAGAAGTTTGACTATGATAAATCTTGGCATGGATTTCTTTGGGTTTGACCTGTGTGAGGTCTATTCTGCTTAACTCTGTAGGTTTATGTCTTTTGCTATATTTGGGAGTTTTTAAGCCATTATTTCTTTCAATACTTTTCTGTCCCATCCTCTTTCTCTTCATGTTCTGGGACTCTGTGATGACATGAATATTAGCTCTTTTGTCATAGTCCTACATACAGGTCCTTTGGGGTTTGTTGTTGTTATTTGTTTCCTAAGGTATTTTTCTCTGTTGTCCAAATTGGGTGATGTCTATTGACATTTATTCTGCTATTAAGTCCATCCATTGAGATTTTTACTTTGGTTATTGTAGCTTTCAGTTCTAAAATTTCCTTCTGGTTCTTTATAGCTTCTATTTCTTTGCTGAGACTTAAAGCATTTTTATGATGGCTGCTTTACACATATTTGACATAGAATTCCAACATTGAGTCATCTTAGTGTTGGCATTGGTTGAGATTTTCTTGGTTCTTGGTTTGATGAGTAGTTTTTTAATTGCATCCTGGACATTTGGGGTATTATGACTCTGGATTGTCTCTTTTAAAGCAGGCCTCTTCTGACACAGTGCCAGTGGGGAAAGGGGGAGTCTAGGGCCCTACTTAGCCTCTGCTGGCAGGTGGAATAGGAGCTGCACTTGTGTGCATGGCTGGAATGCATTAGATAATTCTGTAAGATTTCTGTCTTGCTGAACCACCCCCTTTCCTGGTCCTTTGGCTAGAGAGAGCAGGCTTTTATTGAGGCTATTTTTCTGGTCTCTGTGTTGGAATTTCTAGGTTGCTGGCTTCTCTAGCACCCAGTCCAGAATGCATGAAGCAAAAAGAAAATCTAAGGAATACTTTGTTGTGTTCTCCAGGTCCTGAGGATCCTAGCCAGTCTCCCTTCTCTCTACCTTTCAGTCTTCTGTTTGTTTTATATGTAATGTCCAAAGATTTTAGCTGTACTTGGAAGAATCAGGTAAAGCACATCTGCTCTATTGTTCCAGAAGCACAAGTCAGTAACAGAGTCAGTCCTTATCCTTTTGATGCTTAAATTGTCTAGTCTTTGGCCAGCTGGCTCCCTTTGACATGACTCATTATTCTTTCTCTTTCTTTTCTTTTTCTTTCTTCTTTCTCTTTTTCTTTCCCTTTCTTCCCTTTCCTTCCTTCCCTCCCTTCCTTCCTTTTCCTCACCCGAGAACATTTTTCCATTTTTGTTCAGATACAGTGGGAGGGAGACAGAGGAAGAGAGAAACATTGATGTGAAAAAGACATGAGTGGCTGCCTCCTGCATGACCCCAACCAGGGCCAGGGACGAATCACAACCGAGATATGTGCCCTTGACTGGAACTGAACCCACGACTCATTGGTCTGCGGGCTGACACTCCAACTGCTAAGCCAAACTGGCAAGGGCCGCCTCTTCTTTTTTTTAAATCCCCGGTCAAGGATATTTTTCTATTTATCATCAGATAGTGGGAGGGAAGGGGAGAGGGAGAGAAACATTGATGTGAGAGGGACACATTGATTGGTTGCCTCGCCCATGACCGGACCAGGGCCAGGAATGAACCATAACCGAGGTATGTGCCCTTGACCGGAATCGAACCCACAACTCATTGGTCCTCGGGCTGATGCTCCAACCGCTGAGCCAAACTGGCCCGGGCATGACTCAATATTCTTTAATTGCTTCCCAAGATGTTCTAGGCTCACCTGGTACTCCCCTTCCCCAGCCTTGGAATCAATCTCTTCTACAAAAAGCCCTGGTTAGTTTAAGCCAGTCCTGGGAAGCCATTTGTTTTACTCTGCTCAGGCTGCTATAACGAAGTGCCATAGACTGGGTGGCTTCGACAACAGACATCTATTTCTCATAGTTCCATGGTTTTTGGAAGTCCAAGATCAAGAACTTCCAGTCCAAGAACTGCCAGGTTCAGGTCCTGGTGAGAATCTTCTCCTACCTTGTAGACAGCCATCTTCTTGCTGTGTTCTCATGAGGCCTTTCCTTGGTACCTGCTTATGGAGAGTGTCTCTCTGTCTTTCTCTTCTTATAAGGGCCCTAAAAGGGGCACATCATAAGCATCCCACTTTCTTGACCTCACCTAAACCTAATTACCTCCCAAAGACCCCACTTCCTAAAACCATCTCACTGGGAGTTAGGGATTCAACATATGAATCTGGGGAGGGGGCACATTCAGTCCATAACCACTCTTGCTATGAGTGCTTCAGGCCTGGGCCCTTCTCTTTCTAAACAGCAGGTAGACAATGGCTCTCTCCTTTATGTACTTGGGCATCTGGCACTGGGGCCACCACTTGCTGCCAGCCTAAGGACCAGACCACATAGAGACAGCAGAGCCAAGAGCATCATAGGACGGAGCTAGAACTCTCATTTTCCCATCTACAGACAAGCTGTTCCATTTTCGTCCAATGTGTGCCTCACCCCTCACCTGCTTCAATCAGCAGTTGAAGAGAGAAAATGAGTGATGGGCCAGGGAGGTCCATATGTCACTTGGTCTCTCACAAAAACCTTTGATCTGAACCTAAAAAGAAACCCATGCACATACTCCTTTACGTTTCTGTTTATTCTTCCTGCTTGGGAAAACCAAGAACAGGTATCTTTTAAGGGGGAGGGAAGACAATGCTGGAAAAGTCCCCAGGATCCCTATGCTGAATTCTCGAGTAGGAGCCTAGAAAGCCAGAGATCCAGTAGGCCAGGCCTTCAGGGTTCTGGAACTGGAGTCCTGAAGTTTCAAGTGCAGCGACTCGACACAGGTAGGGCAGCTCCATGTGGGCCACAAACACTCTTCTCCTCAGCTCAGGGAGCTCATCAAGGTCTGGGCCTGCTTCAGTTCTGCAGGGGAAGAGGTAAGTAGCTGGGCAGCAGTCAGGTGGAACCTGGAAGGGGGCCCTTACAGGTACAGCTTAGCCTTACCTGCCAGAAGGACCTGGAACTTGTCTGCAGAGAGCGATATGGCAACAGGTTGGGCTGGGGCATCCGGGGCATTTGCCACCTTCAGCTGCAGGTGCACCATGGGCTCTTCCACAGACCGCAGCAGGCTGGAGCTCAGAATATAGTCTACCCGCCAGCCCATGCCTGCCAGCCTACTTACTGTGAGAAGGGGTGGGGCACTCAGGCTCACGGCAGGTGGGCCATGCAGCCCTCAGCCCACCCCCTCACTCAGCCTTCAACCCTTCAAGGTTGTGTGGCCTTTGGGAAGCTCTTATTCCTTTGACCTCTGACTCATGGCATGTGCTCAATAATTGGGAACTCAGATTGTCCACAGATCTCAGAGGAAAGAACCCTGGCTAGAGTCAGGAGTCCTGGCTCTGTGATTGTGACATGTGACCATGGATAAGTCTTCTGAGGACGAGCACCTTCCATGCTATATGCACCTTCTAGAACAGACCCCAAATCCCACCTTGGCTGACTCCACACTTACTACGCAGGCTGCAGGCCCGCAGGTGCTCCTGCAGGGGGCTTTGCTTCTCCTCGTAACAACGACACAAGCTGGCTGCATGCTCTGGGGGAGAATGGAGACCCCTGAAGTGAGCAGGTGGGTGGTGGGGCTGCTCAGAGGGCAGGTCTCGGGCTCCTGGCCCAGAGAGGGCAGGGCACATCTCAGAGTCACATGGCCTGGCCTGCTGCCCTGTAGCCCTTGGCCTGCCCAGGTCTGCATACCTTTAGGCAACCCCAGCTGCTGCAATTCACTGGACAAGGACTCGCCATCCACGCTATGCTTGGCCGCACTGGAGAAGATGAAACTCAGTACTGCCACCGTGGCTTTCACATCGCCCAACTCTGGGGAGACCCATGGTGGGGTAGGGGGTGTCACTGTGGCCCCAGCCACCTCCTTGTTGTCCTACTATCTTCAGCTCAGAGCCCCCACGCCTCCTTGAGCCATGGGCATTGCTACTGCTGGCAGAGGACACTGGGGCAGGACTGTCAATGTCTTTCTTCCCTCAGATTCCTCTGCTGCGGCAGGTGGGTCAGGGCGAGCTGCTGGGAAGAACCAGCAACTCAGGCCAAAGAGCCAGAGTTGCCCAAAGTCCATGGACTCAGTGGGATACTCACCAAACCTGGCATCGCCAGTGAGCTTCAGGACCTTCTCGTACTGTGGGGAAAGGAGGCCCTTAGGGGTGCCAAACTCCTGCTTGCCAACCCACCCCCCAACCTCGATTCTGTGGTAAAGATGGGCAGTATCCAGGGAAGGCAGGAGGCTGATCACCCACCCACCTCCCTGGGTCTGGTGTACTCTCAGGGCAGTTGGGGGAGTCATAGGGTTGTGGGACAATGGGGTGTTGGGCCAGGCACTCACATCAATCCCCTGTCCCAGAAGCTCCTTCAGCACCTGGCTGCACAGCAGCCTCAGCTTCACGGAGGACTGGAGGGGAAGGCCTTATATCAGCCAGATGGGCCCACCTTACCCCTCCATGCTGGGGGGCTGGCTCAGAGAGGGTCAGTCATGTGATCAGTCACATAGCATGCTAGGATGGGCTGAGAGCACTGAGGCCTAGACCCCAAAGTTATCTCACCACCCTCCACTCCCAGAGCCCCCAACCCCAATCCCTCTGTCCCCCACTCCCCACCCCCAAGAAGACCCCATGCACTCAACAATCTTGGCAAGTGTGCTGATCTCCGCCAGGACCCAGTCAGGACAGTCCAGATCACCACAGAACCGGAACCTCTGCATGGGAGTGAGGCAAGCAGTCAGGCTGAAAGGAGGGCTGACGTGTGGCCAGGTGTCTCCTCTACTACTGTTCCTCAGGGACCCCTGCTCCCTGTCCAAGATGGATGCCCTCTGGCCACTTGATCTGAGCACCAGGTTGTTTAGAGAACCCTCTCCCTCATCTCACCTCACCACCAAATCATGTTCTAATGCCTATCCCAGGTATTCATCTGTTCAGAAAATATTGACTGGGTGCCTTCTCTGTGGCAGATTCCACAGAACAAAATGAAGTCCCTCGCGTCACAGCCAGTGACCTCTCTCACTTCCTTTTCCTCTCTGGCTCCAGCCACACTGGCCTCCCTGCTGTTCTTCTTACACCAGGTACACTCTCACCATTGTTCTTGTTGCTTGCTTGCTCTCTCAGTTCATTCAGATCTCTGCTCAAATATCACTTCTTCTGATGGGCCTTCTCTGACCATACTTTCTAAAATAGCCCCTTGCACAAGGAAATTTCAGGGGCTAGTGGATGTGTTATCTTGATCCTGGTAATGTTTTTATGAACACATACATGTCAAAACATACCGACCTGTATATTTACATATGTATGGTTCTCAATAAAGCTGTTAAAAAAAATAAAATCACTCTTTACTATCATGCTCTAGCTTTTTAGGCTTCTTGCTTGATCTCCACAGCAGTTACCACAACATGTATCACGTTTTATTATTTATTCTCTCCTCTGTTAGAATGCAAACCCACCCTGTCAATCAAGTCTTGCCAATATCCTCCATTGTCCTGTTTGCCTGGCAAGGTTCTAACCCACGGCAAATACATGTCCATCTTTCCACACCTCTACTGGGGCTGGGAACAAACCCTGCAAACTGATGCTCTTCCTACTGAAACCTGCTTCCCCTATTGAATTTCCTACCCCACTGAGCACAGCCACCTGGGAACCAAACCCAGACACCTCCCTCTCCTTTTCCCTGATGCATTTAGTCCCTGAGCCCTGCTGACTCTCCCTGCTTCTCTCTCTACTCTAACTCAGGTCACCACCATCTCCTGGGGGTCTGCTGCCCCAGCCTGGGCTCTCTGCTCCCCTCTTGCTCCCTCCACAAGTTGGCCAAAATGATCTTTCTAGCTCACCAGTGCCCTTTTCTTAAAGTCCAAACTCCTTTATGTGGCTCTCAATACCCAGCATGCTTTGATCTTTGCTTATCTGTCCAGCCTCATCTTTCACTAACCTCCAGTTAATACTCAATACTCTTCCGGTTGGAGGAAATGCATTCATCCCTAGGGAGTCTCTAACGCCTTAAGTCTGTGAAGAGCGCTATTGCCTGTCTGAATATATAGCGCCCCCCCCCCCCCCCCCCCCAAGACTCCTAAGCCCTGGTACGCAAACTGCACTGCAGGGAGCCAGATTTCCTCCCTGCCCTCAGGTCCTTAGGTCGCTTTCCTAACACTATGCTCAAGATGCAGATAGGTCTCTTCCCCTGGAGTCTTAACTATGACTGACAAAGGAAGCCTCCAACTTTGTCCTTTCCTTCTGCAGTCGAAGTATCAGTGCCTGGCACAGTGCATGGTACAGAATAAGCACTCAAAATCTGTTGAAGGAATGAGTGGATAGGTAAGTTGGTTAAGTCCCAACCCAAACTCCTTTCTGGCTCTGGGAAGAGAGAAGGAGCTTCGTAACAGCGAAGTATTATACTGAGCCAAAATTCTATGCAAGTTCTTGTACAAGTCCCACAGGATGGCTGGAAGTGGACACCTCTGGGAGGTCCTGTTGGAGCCAGGGAAGGCCTGGAAGGACTACCGCTCCGAACGAGCCCCAGATCCGACCCGGGGTGGGGGTTGGGGGGCTTCCTTCTCATCAAGGAAGTACCTGGGATTCCCACCTGCCCCGCCAGTTCTGCCCACCAAGCTGCGGCGTGGGCCGCAGGGGTTTTTCTGTCCCAGCTCCTCGGCCTGCACGACTGCACCAAAGGTAAGGTCTTCGTAGAGGGGCCAGCGCGGCTTCCCCATCTCCTCGCACCTGCGCCCCACACTTCCGCAGAGGCAGCCATGAGATCTGGGGGACCCGCCCAGCACCACCTGCCTAGCATCCCCCACGTCTCACCATAGCGCCAGGAAGCGCAGCCCGAGACTTTGTCCTTCCTGCTGCTCCGGGTCAGCTGAGGCGGAGGTCACGTGACGCCGGCCAGGGGCCTCCTCGGGTGGGGCGGGGCCTCCTCGGGTGGGGCGGGGCCTCCTCGGGTGGGGCGGGGCCTCCTCGAGTGGGCGGGTCTCCCTACCCCGAGCTGCTACTCGGCGAAATGTCAGGGTCTCCCCAGAAACCATCCCGGGAAAAGACCGGCGCCATCTCCAGTTTAACTGGGGAACCCGAAGTAGTAGATTATAGGGAGCGGAAGCCATTTACTTGGTTCGAGTTAAGGGAGCAGGCGCCCCAGAGCCGGCTCTGGCGTTAATGTAATTCCCATAGGAGGGCCCTCAGGTCATTTCCATGATCTCCACGGGTAAGCACAGCTCATACACTATATAGCTGCAGGCTGTGGCGAAAGCCGTTATTCTAAAAACGTTATTAAAATATAACACACATACAGAAAATTGTACATAAGTACAAAGCTTAATGAATTTTCATAAACTGTACAACCCAAAGCACTGGCACCCACATAAGAAAACATTACCAGTACCCTGGGTATCTCCTTTAAGTGCCTGGGTATTTTCTTTCATTTTGATGAACTCCCTTAGTTGCATAGCAAAGACAGTGGTAACAACATGTTCAGGGACACTATTTCCTCTGGGCTTCACCAACGTTAGATGTTTTATCTCAAAATTTCCCGATATAATGGGAGAAATATTGGTTGTTTTATTTTTATCCTCACTCAAGGACATTTTTGCACTTATCTTCAGATAGAGCAGGGGGAGAGAGGGAGGAAGAGAGAGAGAGCAACGTCAGTGTGAGAGAGACACATCAACTGGTTGCCACCCAAACTGCAACTGAGATACCTGCCCTTAGCAGGAACCGAACACGGACTCTCCAGTCCATGGGCGGACTCTCCAGTCCATAGGCGGACACTCTAACTGCTGAGCAAAACTGCCCAGGGCAAAATTGGTTGTTTTAAATTGCATTAGTTTGCTTACTGGTGAGTTTGAGGGAATAGATGGTCTAGGAAAACTAAGTTTCCAATAGTCATGTGAGGTAAAACAACAACAACCCCCACCAACAAAACAAACAAAAAACCCCAGCAGCAAACAACAAAAATACACAAGAGAATACATCAATAACCAATCAAGAAATTCAACAGTTTGATATCTTTCTTCAATTCTATACTCCACCCTCCATACACCAAGCCCAGCTGGTTTTGCCGTTGCAGCCTTTCAAGTGTTCAAAGGACAGACAAAGCCCATAACAATTAAATTGCTCCATAAAGAGAAAGAGGAGGACAAATTCCCAATTCATGCCAAAATTGTTCTCATTTATAAGAACCTTTTTATTTAAAAAAATATATGGACGCCCTGGCTGGTTTGGCTCAGTGGTTAGAGCGTCGGCCCACGGTCCAGAGAGACCCGGGTTCGGTTCCCGCTAAGGGCACTTACCTCAGTTGCAGTTTGTCCCCGGCCCCGGTTGGGGTTGTGTGGGTGGCAGCCACTCGATGTGTCTCTCTCACATCGATGTTTCTGTCTCTCTCTTTCTCTCTTCCTCTCGGTCTATCTGAAGATGAATGCAAAAGTGTCCTCGGGTGAGGATTAAAAAATATATATATATATATATATATATATATATATATACACACACACACACACACACACACACACACATATATATATGGAACTCTTCACGAATTTTTATGTCATCCTGGTGCAGGGGCCATGCTAATCTCTGTATAGTTCCAATTTTAGTGTATATGCTGCCGAAGTGAACACTATAAAGAACTTTTTAAAAATCATATACACCAGCATGTTGAAGTCAGCAGCATTAAAATACGACACCATATCCAAGAATAATTTTATTTTAAGAACACAGGAATGGTTTAACTTGTATTTCATCATATCAATAGCTTAAAGAAAAAACTGGATAGAATTGGAAAACCATTTTATTAAAAAGGAGAAAAAATATAAATTAGGAACAGATGCAAATTGCCTTAAGTCAATAGAATATTTGAAAAACAAAACAGCAAACAGCAAACTGTCAAATTATTTAAATTTGGAAATAAAGCAAAAAAGGTGGGTGGCATGTCCCTTTTTATTAAATTTTTTTTTCAATTTTTTTTCTTTATTGATTTAAGAGAGAGAGGAAGGGAGAGGGAGAGAGAGAAACACTGATGAGCGAGAACATCGATTGGCCACCTCCTGCATGCCCCTCACTGGGGACTGGGCCCACAGCCTGGGCATGTGCCCTGACTGGGAATTGAACTGGTGACCTCTTGGTGCATGGGTCGATGCTCAACAACCGAGTCTCACCAGCCAGGTGGCATGTCCTTTTAATGTCATACTGAAGCATTATCTGATATTTGTTTGAAAAATAAAGATTATTTTCAAAAATAAAAAAATTATTTGACTATTTATAGCAGTGTTCTCAAATATTACATTGCATCAGTATCACCTGCAGGGCTATTAAAACAGATCACTGGGCTCCATCCCCAGGGATTGAGCGGGGTTGGGGGGCACTGAAAATTTGCATTTCCAACATATTCCCAGATGACGCTGATGATTCCAGTTTGGGCACTATACTTTGTTGTTGTTGTTGTTGTTTTTATCCTCACCTGAGGACATTTTTGCATTCATCTTCAGACAGAGTGGAAGGGAGAGAGGGAGGAAGAGAGAGAGAGAAACATTGATGTGAGAGAGACACATCGACTGGTTGCCAACGCCAACTGGAGCTGGGGACAAACTGTAACCGAGGTACGTGCCCTTAGCAGGAACCAAACCCGGGTATCTCTGGTCCAAGGGCAGATGCTCTAACCACTGAGCCAAACCAACCAGGGCTGGGCACTATACTTTGAAAACCACTAATGTGAGAAAATAATGTGAGGTTATATATTAACTTACTGACATCTGTTCAATAGAAAAGATAACCTGAACGATTAGTTTTTTTTTTGTTTTTTTTTTATCCTCACCCGAGGATATTTTTCCATTTTTTGTACAGATAGAGTGGGCGGGAGAGAGAGGAAGGGAGAGAGAGAGAGAAACATCAACGTGAAGGGACACATTGAGTGGCTGCCACCCGCACGACCAACCAGGGCCGGGGACAAACTGCAACCGAAGTACGTGCCCTTAGCGGGAACTGAACCCGGGTCTCTCCAGACCGCAGGCCGACGCTCTAACCGCTGAGCCAAACTGGCCAGGGCTGAAAGATTAGTTTTATTGCCATATAGGACATTGAGTTTTGTCTAACTCAGAGTATATTTCAAATGCCTTTTCAAGTGCACTGTAAATACTTTTCTCAAAACGTTTCTTGAACTAGCTTTACCCTCTTACTGTTCCTTCATTAATTAAAAAAGTATTTGAGCCCTGGCCAGTTTGGCTCAGCGGTTAGAGTGTTGGCCCGCAGTCCAGAGGAGACCCGGGTTCGGTTCCCGCTAAGGGCACGTATCTAGGTTGCTGTTTGTCCTCGGCCCCGGTTGGAGTTGTACAGGAGGCAGCCACTTGGTGTGTCTCTTTCACATCAATGTTTCTCTCTCTCTTCCTCTCTCTCCTTCCCACTCTATGTGAACAAAAATGGAAAAATGTCCTTGGGTGAGGATAAAAATAAAAAGTATTTGACAGACATTTTTTCATTATTTGTATAAAAGTCATGTTTCACTTTTTGCAAATTAAACTTTGATACAGTATTCTAGTGTTCACATAAAAATAAAAAGCCAAAGTGAGAGGCAACAAGCATTTATTTCAAATAAGAAAGAATAGCTATTCAGGAATCACTGATTCAGGCAAAAATCCAAATAGTATTCCTATTAGGAGAAAAAGGCAAGGGGTATTTACGAGAACAAGAAGGGAAGCAATTATATCAATAAAAAGAAAGTGTTTCTATTGGTACAGATAAGCTGACATAGGGATGCTAATTTTAAACAATGTTTTTAATTTTCAGTTTGGTAGTCATAAATCTGGTAATCATAATATCTTCTTTCTTGTAATCCATGTGTTATGCAAAGTGCTGTGATCCCAGAAAACCTCAGCATGTTATTTGTGGATTCCAAAGAACTGACCCTGAGGACGGGCTGTGAAAGACATGGGTTTATAAGGACTGATGTTTATTAGGACTTAAGTTTATTGCTGCACTGGCTGCCACCCATGAAGTTGTCCCGATAAATCCCATTCAGCCTTCCCACTGGCCATACCATCTAGGTAGGGGGAGGGGGAGAGTGGCTGGTGCTATTGTTTTACCACCACCCAGACTTTCCTAACACAGGTGTCAATGTAAGAAACATTCAAACCTACAGAGAATTTTTGTGAATTTATTTGAGCCAAACTGTCGACAGTTGCTGGGAAGCAAAATCTCAATGGATTGAGATAATGCTCCAGAGAATGGCAGTTTTGCACCTTATTTTATACATTACAATAAAAAGAGAAGACACAAGTGAGTTACATGAAATCCATTGGTGACAGATTAAGGAGGCAGGAGAAAGCAAAGTGGGGGAACTTCTGGGATTGGATGAAAAGAAAAATGATAGACACATACTTCTTTTACATAAATGGGTACAGGATAGTTAACAGTCAACAATTAACTCAATAACAATGAGGGGATTTGTGGTCACTGCAGAGTGGTGCCGGTGCTTTGAGGGGTCCGGAAAAAGAAAAATTACTTTGACATTTTAAGTGTTATGATGAGCCAGTGAGACAATCAGAGATGCACAGCTGAATTGTAAATAAGAGGAGCGCTTTATTCACCGGCAGTCTGCAGGGACAGACATTACCCAAATCAGCAGCCCCAATTGTTCTTGCTCATCCACTTTTAAAGACAGAAGCCACATTCTCTTTTGGCTTCCCCTCAGGGAACCGGCACAATAGTGATTGCAAAAGTGGTTATTACTGAAGCCAAGATAAGCATTATTCACTGGGCTCATGATTTTCAGTTCCTGATACTCAGAAACTGTCAGGGTGAGTTTATGCAAGATACATCCCGTTACATAGGTCAACCATAACCTTAGGCAAAGTTCCTTTACTTCTAGGGGTAATCAACCTATTATTGGAAAAATACTGAAGAATGTCCACTGCTGATAAAAACGGAGTCACTTAGTCACCTTAGCCAAGGGGCCTAGATCACACGGATATGTTATCATAGATGCAAAAAGAAACAGACAGGTTCAGTTAAGGTAAAGATCGACTTTTGTCAGGGAAGATGCCGGCCTAGGACATGACTAGCCACCATAAACTTTTTTAGTTAAAAAGTTTTAATTCCAGACCATCCTTATGTGATTATTTCAGTTCTCTGAGTTTGTAAGTCAGTCACGCAGGCCTCCCCTGAGCTTATCAGGTTAGCATGTGGCATCTTTTTGTCCACACATCCCCTTTTTGATTATAAATCAATCCAAAGGATGCATTGATGACCAACCTTTGGGTTGGATAATGGGGTCCCACAGTGCTAGGAAGGCTCATTCCTAGGAAGTCTCAGTGTCAGCTTTTGTCTTGCTGAACTGGGTGGACCACTGGGGATGGAACAAGATCATAGCCTTAGATGGCATTCAAGGTCAATTTATTATTATTATTGCTATCATTATTATTATTTAAACTAAAAAAGCAGGTGAATGGGAGGCGGTCGGATCCTATGTCCTTGTTAAAAATACTCTGGGTGATTTCTAGTTTTTGAGCTACCATGGTCCGAGTCTTTTTGCTGCCTGTCTTAAGTGATTTTTTTCTGCATCTAGTATAACATTTACATACCAGGAACAAAAGCACAATGTTTAACCAGTAACACTGATTAGGAACAGAAAATGTCTAACACTAGACAAAGAGGGGTATGAGGAGAACAAGCATTACAGCCAACCAAAAATCCCTTTACACGTATTATCATAGTTTTTTATTAAGCTAAATTGTGTTTTTCTTCTTCTTTCACTGTCACTTATACCTTATGATATGTTTGACCAGATGAATTAAGACTCTCTACTATTTCATTATCACAACTGATAATCAGAATATCATTGTCTAATAGGTGGGAAAGATTAGCAGGCACCAAAATTAAAATTTTTGTATCTAATAAGAGAGGGTGTCTGGGGAGACAGATATTGTTTCTCTTAGGAAACCGTAAGGAGGATAAAAACAATATAAAAATCATTTTATATACATTTAGTCAATTATAATTAGGTGATAAAAGAACAAGGTTTGAGCAGCATTAATTTGTGAGCAGAAAGGCTTTGTTGGCGTCTTGGGATAGTTGTCTGCCCCTGTGGTCAGTGGCTTCTCATCCTTGAAAAGTCTTTGATCTCTGTTATTGATGGAAGTGAGTGTCAGAGACAGGGGCAGATGTCCATTCTTGGTTAAGTACCTGATAAGGTAAGGTCTCTTCCAATACTGTTGGAGAGAGTCTTTAAAAAAAAAATTTTTTTTTTCTTTATTGACTTTAGAGAGAGAGGAAGGGAGATAGAGAGATAGAAACATTGATGAGAAAGAACATCGATTGGCTGCCTCCTGCATGCCCCTCACTGGGGATCGGACCCACAACCTGGCCATGTGCCCTGACCGGGAATCAAATTGGCGACCTCTTGTGCATGGGTCGGCACTCAACCACTGAGCCACACTAGCTGGGCTGGAGAGAGTCCTTAATTAATGTCTTTCCCAATGGACAAAAATGTCCTGGTTATAAGTCGTGGTCTTTGAAGTCTTCATCTCCTGGGAGTACACTGTGAAATTTATCATTCTCTGTAACCTGGTTAATGAGGCATAAACAATAATGCAGAATATCTCCTTTTAGTTTTTCTTATATTTGAAAAACAAAAAGATAAAAAAATCAGCAATGAAAACAGAGTCATAAGAATAATTATTATTTTTAGTTCACTTAGTTCCATAACCAATTTATTTGTTTATCCTGATTATTTGCCAGTATTTTCATGAATTTAGTTACTCCTTAGTGCCCTATAAATTTTCATCCAGTTCAAAGGTATGACTTGCTTAGAAACCTGTAATTTAGAGTAAGTCAGAGTTCTTTTCATGGATTTTTCTAAAGATGTAACATATCTGCAAATGCATCAGTTTTGTCTATAAATGAGAAAACTTAAACTGGCATTGTTATAGATTTGATTAAAATGCAATTGATTAAAAAACACTTTGTTTTTCTATAAGATATAACATTCTAAGACAACAATTTCTTGGAAAATAATAAAAACTTTAAAATGACAGAGAATGATATAAAGTCCATATATATACATATTTATAGATTTAATACACTATTTCAATATATAAAGAACAAGTAATATGCAAGATTTTAAAACATTGCACATGGCTTATTGGAAGTATGCACTGAGCATTGGAAATAATTCATAAACTTTCAATGTGTGGACCCTAAACATCTGGAGTACCACTGCCAGATGCCCCCACAGAGAACCATTACTTTTGGCTTGCCCGGCATCATAGACAGCACACCTGCTACACCTGGGGGCTCCCTGTTTGAACTTGGCTTTGAATCTTTGCAAGTTTCTTCCCATGGCAAACTAAAATCTTTAGAACATCCATTTTTAATAATAATAATAATAATATATATATATACACAAATAGGACAGTTATTATTATTTTATTTGGCAAAGCTTCCCGTGTAATTTCAAACATATTAAAAACATCTAATTAGTTTGTAATGTTTCTTTTATAAGAAGAAAGAATAAATCCTTGAGGTATTCCAGGGTCTATTGGAATAACTCAAAGTCATCTCTTGGTTAAAAAGTCTTAAAATTTAGCCCTGGCTGGTTTTGCTCAGTGGTTAGAGCGTCTGCCTGTGGTCCAGAGAGACCCGGGTTCGGTTCCCACTCAGGGCATGTACCTCGGTTGCAGTTTGTCCCCGGCCCCGGTGGGGGTCGTGCGGGTAGCCATTCGATGTGTCCCTTTCACGTCGATGTTTCTCTCTCTCCCTCCCACTCTACGAGAACAAAAATGGAAAAAATGTCCTCGGTGAGGATAAAATAAATAAATGAATAAAAAGTCTTAAAATTTAAACTTTGGGAAGGTTGTCAAATATAGTTAACCAAAAGATTATATTACAAACTCTTTGTAAATCTAGATAAAAACAAACACATATTTTATAGTAATAACTCTAAAAGACAAATTAAACTTAAACTGGTTTTAAAATGAAATATTTTGTCTAAACATGCTTAACCCATAAAAGTATTTAATCTATTTAGGCCAATAAAATATCACCCCTTAGTAATGCCACCTGGAGGCAACACACCACATATAATACACAGACAAACACATAAAGACCACATAAAAAATCAAATCATTACTTTTTGTAGAAAAGACACAAGACTTTCCAGAACATGAGTCCAGGTAAACTTTAGAGAATGTTTATTAAAGCTGGGGACAATTGAACAAGGAAGGACTAGAGAAAAGAGCCTAGGCTGGGCTGCTTTGGCTCATTAAGAGGTCAGAGAGCCCAGCTGGTGTGGCTCACTGGTTGAGTATCAACCCCGTGCACCAAGAGGTTGCTGGTTAGATTCCTGGACAGGGCACATGTCCAGGTTATGGGCTAAATTCTCAGTGGGGGGCATCAATGTTTCTATCTCTCTCTCCCTTTCCCTTCCTCTCTCTCTAAAACCAATAAAGAAAAGAAAAAAGTCAGAGAAAAGGGAGTCTTGGGGACAAGTTCAGGGGGGTTGCCTGGGATAAACAGTCACTGCCCAGTGCTGCCCTAGTTGCAAGCCTCACGGGGCCCCTTAGAGTTTAGCAGATGCCTGTGGAGGAAGAGGCATGGTGGTGGGCCGGGCATGCTCCAGAAAAGTGTAGTCTACACTGTTCTGAGGGGTTTTAGAGGCTGGGCATTTAGAGGAGGTCTTAAGGGAGGATCACAATAGAATATATATTTTTTATCTTTATTGTTCAAAGTATTACAGATGTCTCTCCTTTTTTACCCACATTGACCCCCTCCTCTCCGCTCCCGATCCTACCCTGCCTTCGCAGCAATATTGCTTGTGTCCATTGGTTATGCATATATGCATATAGGTTCTTTGGTTTATCTCTTCCTCCTCCCCCGCCCCCCCCAACCGCACTAAGGTTTGTCAGTCTGTTCCTTACTTTCATGTCTCTGGATCTATTTTGTTCATCTTGTTTGTTTTTGTTTTTGTTCATTAGATTCCACAAATAAGTGAGATCATGTGACACATGTCTTTTTATGACTAGCTTATTTCACTTAGCATAATACTTTCCAGGTCCCTCCATGCTATCTCAAAGGGTAAGATATCTTTCTTTTTTAACACCTGCATGGTATTCCATTGGGTAAATATACCACAGGTTTTTTATTCACTCATCTACTGATGGACATTTGGGCTGTTTCCAGAGCAATTGTAAATAGTGTTGCTATAAACATAGGGGTACATGTATTCTTTCTGATTGTTGTTTCAGGCTTCTTAGGATATATTCCTAGGAGTGGGATTACTGGGTAAATGGCAGTTCAATTTTTAATTGTTTGAGGAAACACCATATTGTTTTTCATAGTGGCTGCAACCAGTCTGCATTCCCACCAGCAGTGTGCTAGAGTCCCCTTTTCTCCACACTCTCACCAGCACTTCTTTGATTAGTGACATTGAGCATTTTTTCATATGTCTCTTGGCCATTTGTGTGTCCTTTTTGGAGAGGTGTTTATTTAGGTCCTCTGCCCATTTTTTAAAATTGGGTTCTTTGTCTTTCTTTTGTTGAGTTGTATGAGTACTTTATATATTTTGGAAATTAACCCCTTATCTAATGTATCATTGGCGATTATGCTCTCCCATACAGTGGGCTCCCTTTCCATTTCTTTTGCTGTGCAGAAGATTTTGAGTTTGATAAAGTCCCACGTGCTCATTTTTTCTTTCATTTCTCTTGCCTTAGACGTTGTATCAGTGAAAATTCTGCTATGTATGATGTCTGAAATTTTGTTGCCTACATTTTCTTCTAGGATTTTTATAGATTATAAGTCTTTTATCCATTTTGAGTTTATTCTTGAGTATGGTGTAAGCTGGTGGTCTATTTCACTTTTTTGCATGTAGCTGTTTAATTTTCCCAACACCATTAATTGAAGAGGCTGTCTTTATTCCGTTGTATGCTTTTGCCACCTTTGTCATATATTAATTGAGCATAATATCTTGGGTCAATTTCTGGGTTCTCTGCTCTGGTCCATAGATCTATCTGCCTGTTTTTGTGCCAGTACCTGGCTGTTTTGATTACACTGGCTTTGTAGAATAACCTGTTGTCCAGTATTGTGATTCTTCCTACTTTGTTCTTCATTTTCAAGATTGCTGTGGCTATTTGGAGGTTTTTTTTTTTCGGTTCCATATGAACTTTTGAAGTATTTGTTCTAGTTCTGTGAAATATGTCGTTGGTATTTTGATGAGGACTGCATTGAATCTATAGGTTGTTTTGGGTAGTATGGGCATTTTAATGATGTTAATTCTTCCAATCCATGAACAAGGTAGGTGCTTCTACTTTTTTATATCTTCCTCTATTTATTTATTTTTTCAATGTCCTGTAGTTTTTTGCAAACAGGTCCTTTACTTCTCTGGTTAAGTTTATTACAAAGTGCCTTAATGTTTTTTGCCACAATGGTAAATGAGATTTTTTTAAGTTTCTCTTTCTGTGACTTCATTATTGGTGTATAAGAATGCCGTCGATTTCTTTTTTTAAAAATTTCTTTTCTTTTCTTTTTTTACCCTCACCTGAGGACACTTTTGCATTCATCTTCGGATAAACCAGGAGAAAGAAAGGGAGGAAGAGAGAGAGAAAAACATCAATGTGAGAGAGACACACCAAGTGGTTGCCACCCACATGACCCCAACCGGGGCCAGGGACAAAGTGCAATGGAGGTACGTGTCCTTAGCTGGAACCAAACCTGGGACTCTTCGGTCTGTGGGCCAACGCTCTAACCACCGAGCCAAACCAGCCAGGGCCGTAGATTTCTTGATGTTAATTTTGTATCCTACTACCTTGCCAAATGCGTTTATTAAATCTAGTACATTTTTGATGGAGTCTTTAGGATTTTCTATGTACATTATCATGTCATCTGTGAATAATGACAGTTTTACTTCCTCCTTTCCAATTTGAATCCCTTTTATGTTTTCTTCATATCAAAGTGCTGTGGCTAAGACTTTCAATACTGTGTTCTATAAGAGTGGAGAAAGTGGATATCTCTGTCTTGTTCATGTTCTTAGGAAAAATGCTTTTAGTTTTTGCTCATTGAGCATGATGTTGGCTGTAGGTTTTTCATATATGGCCTTCATTATGTTGAGAATATGATCCCTCTATTCCCACATTGCTGAGCGTTTTTATCAGAAATGGGTGCTGGATTTTGTCAAATGCTTTCCCAGCGTCTATTGATATGATCATATGGTTTTTATCTTTCATTTTGTTTATGTGGTGTATCACATTTACTGATTTGCGAATATTGTACCAGCCTTGCATCCCTGGGGTGAATCCCATTTGATCATGGTGAATAATTTTTTTAATGTACTGCTGGAATTGATTTGCTAATATTTTGTTGAGGATTTTGGCAGCTATGTTCATCAGGGATATTGGCCTGTAGTTTTTCTTTGTAGTGTCTTTATCTGGTTTTGGAATTAGAATTATGCTGGCCTCATAAAACAAGTTTGGAAGTTTTTGTTCTTTAATTTTTTGGAATAGTTTGAGGTGAATGGGTGTTAGTTCTTTGAATGTTCAGTAAAACTCTCCCATGAGCCATCAGGGCCTGGGCTTTTGTTTGTTGGGAGAGTCTTGATTACATCTTCAATTTCCTTAGTTGTTATTGGTCTGTTCGAGTTTTCTATCTCTTCCCGGTTCAGTTTTGGGAGACTATGTGTTTCTAGAAATTTGTCCATTTTGCTTAGATTGTTGAATTTGTTGCCGTATAATTGTTCATAATATTAGTTAACAATCCTTTGTATTTCTGAGGTGTCAGTTATTATTTCTCCTCTTTCATTTCTGATTTTGTGTATTTGGGTCCTCTCTCTCTGTTTCTTGGTGAGTCTAGCTAAGGGTCCATCAATCTTGTTTATCTTTTCAAAGAACCAGCTCTTTCTTTTGTTGATCTTTTGAATTGTTGTTTTTTGGTCTCTATGTCATTTATTTCTGCTCTGATTTTTACTATTTCCTTCCTTCTACTTGCTCTGGGGTTTCCTTCCTTCCTTCCTTCCTTCCTTCCTTCCTTCCTTCCTTCCTTCCTTCCTTCCTTCCTTCTTTCTCCTTCCTTCCTTCCTTCCTTCCTTCCTTCCTTCCTTCCTTCCTTCCTTCCTTCCTTCCTTCCTTCCTTCCTTCCTTCCTTTTTTGCTTTCTAGTTCTTTAAATTGTGAGGTTAGATAGTCAATTAGAAATTTTTCTTGTTTCTTGAGGTAGACCTGTAGTGCTATGAACTACCCCCTCACGACTGCTTTTGCTGTGTCCCAAAAATTTTGTGTTGCTATGTGTTCATTTTCATTGGTTTCCAGGAAGTTTTTAATTTTTTCCTTGATCTCCTCGGTAACCCATTCATTGTTTAATAACATGCTATTTGGCCTCCATGTGTTTGAATATTTTTGTTGTAATTAAATTTTAGTTTCATGCCATTGTGATCTGAGAAGATGCTCAATATGATTTCAATCTTCTTGAATTTGTGGGGATTTACTTTGTGTCCTAACATGTGGTCTATATTCAAGAATGTCCCATATGCACTTGAGAAGAATGTATATTTTGCAGCTTTGGGGTGAAATGTTTTGTAAATATCAATTAAGTCCAGCTGATCTAGTTGGTCATTTAAGGACTGTGTGTCCCTGTTAATTTTTTGTCTGGAAGATCTATCCAGTGGTGTCAGTGTGGTGTTAAAGTCACTCACTATGATTGTATTCCTATGATTTCTCCTTTGAAGTCCTCCAGAAGTTTTTAAACATATTTTGGTGCTCTTGTGTTTGGTGCATATATGTTTACCAGGGTTATATCCTCTTGATAATTTGTTCCTTTTAATATTATGTAGTAACTTTCTTTATCTCTTATGTCCCTCATTTTGAAGTCTATCTTATTAGATATGAGTATTGCTACACCAGCTGTTATTCCATTTCCATTTTCCTGGAAGATTTTTTTTTCATCCCTTCATTTTCATTGTGTGTGAGTCTTTTGTTTTGAGGTGTATTTCTTGTAGACAGCATATATATGGGTCATGTTTTTTTTTTATGCAATCAGCTACCCTATGTCTTTTGATTGGGGTATTTAAGCCATTTACATTTAAAGTAATTATTGATATATACTTATTAGTTGCCATTTTTATTTTATGCCTGTGTTTCTCTCTTTCTCTCTCTACTTCTTTTTCTTACAGCAGTCCCTTTAGCATTTCTTGCAGTGCTGGTTTGGTGGAGGTAAATTCCTTTAGTTTTTTTTGTTTTTTGTTTGTCTGTAAAGCTCGTTATTTCCCCTTCAATTTGGAAGTATAGCCTTGCTGGATAATGTAGTCTTAGATTCAGACCCCTGCCTTTTACTACTTTGTACACTTCATGCCACTCCCTTCTGGCCTGCAGTGTTTCTATTGAGAAATCAGCTGACAGCCTGACGGGAGCTTCCTTGTAGGTAACTTTCTGTCTTTCTCTTGCTTCCTTTAAGAATTTTTCTTTGGCCCTGGCTGGTTTTTCTCAGTGGTTAGAGCGTCGGCCTGTGGACCGGGTTTGGTTCCTGCTAAGGGCACGTATCTCGGTTGCAGTTTGTCCTGGGCCCTGGTTGGGGTCATGTGGGTGGCAGCTAGTGGATGTGTCTCTCTCATGTCAATGTTTCTCTTTCTCTTCCTTTCTCTCTCCCTCCTGCTCTATCGGAAGATAAATGCAAAAATCTCCTCGGGTGAGGGTGAAAAAAAAAAAGAGAGAGAGAAGCAAGATGGCCACTGTCCTGCACGGCCATGACTCAGCAAAAACTCTGAGCGCCCTCCAAATCTCGAGTTGTTCCCACACAGTTCCAGTCCAGTCAGCCCTCCCTCTCCCAGAGCCCAAGTTGGATGAAATCTGGATCTGCATAAAAGGGATTAACTAGCCTGGAAGCAAACAAAAACCTCCAAGTTAATACCTAATCTCCTGAGGCCCGCACTTAAATAAAATTGTTGCCTTTATCAGGGAGACAAGAAGAGAGAAGGGAGAGGGACAGGGAGAAGGAAGCAGTGATGAGAGAGAAACATCAGTTGGCTGTTTCCTGCATGCCACCACTGGGAATTGAACCAGCAACCTCTAGATGCATGGGATGACAAGTAACCAACTGAGCCACACCTGCCAAAGACTCTTGTCAGATCAATGATCTTATACCTGCTTTTAGTTATAGGATTGTTGAAATGGGGAGATAGACAGTCTTCAACAACTTTCTGCACAAATTGAATACAGAGTAACAAGAATGAACTGCCCTTTTGCTGTGCTTGCTTACTTCACAGTCTTTGCTAAGAAAGGTGCTAAGCTTATCTATAAAGGTGGAAAACAGATGAGGAAAGATTGAAGTAAAGAGTTCGTTAAAAGTAATGAGTGTAGACCTGAAAAAAAAAGGGATTCTTCCTTTGTCTTTAATGTTTGCCATTTTAATTATGATGCGTCTAGCTGTGGGTCTTTTTGGGTTCATCTTGCTTGGGACCCTCAGTGTTTCCTGGACTTGTGTGGCTTTTTCCTTCACCAAACTGGGGAAGTTTGCTGTCATTATTTCTTCAAACAGGTTCTCTATTCCTTTCTCTGATTCTTCACCTTACTCTTTCTGTACCGCAGGCCTGCCGACGCTTTAACCGCTGAGCCAAACTGGCCAGGGCTCACCTTACTCTTATGATGCAAATGTTGTTATGCTTTGTGTTGTCCCGAAGCTCCCTTAAATTCTCCTCCTGTTTTTTAATTTATTCCCCCATTTGCTGCTCTAATTGTTTTTTTGTTTTTGTTTTTTATCTTGCCTTCTAACTCACTGATTTGGTCTTTGGCTCCTTCTAATCTACTATGAATCCTTCTAAGGTATTTTTCATATCAGCTATGTCATTCTTTATTTCCTCTTGATTTTTATTCCTAGCTTCTACCTCTTTCTGTTTTGTTTGTTTGTTGTTTATATCCTCACCCGAGGACATTTCTCCATTTTTTGTTCAGGTAGAGTGGGAGGGAGAGAGAGGAAGAGAGAGAGAGAGAGAAAGAGAGAGAGAGAGAGAGAGAAACATTGACGTGCAAAGGACACATTGAGTGGCTGCCACCTGCACGACCAACCAGGGCCGGGGACAAACTACAACCGAGGTACACGCCCTTAGTGGGAACCGAACCTGGGTCTCTCTGGACCACAGGTCGATGCTCTAACCATTGAGCAAATCCAGCCAGGGCAGCTTCTACCTCTTTCTGTAAGCTGATGTAGTTCCCACTGAGCTCTCTATAATTCTCATCAAGTTGCTTGTAGTTCTCGCTGAATTGTTTGAGCACCCTTAAAATCATTGCTTTGAATTCTTTATCTGACGAATTGCTTTCTTCCATTTCATGTAGTTCTCTTTCTGGTGATTCCTCCTTCTCTTTCCTTTGGGTGTTATTTCTTTGTCTCCCCATTTGAACCGTCTGGTAGCGCTAGACCCGGTGAGGGATGTTGGGGTGTATAGGCAGCTCAGTGTGTATCAAATAAGGCCGTTATGCTTCCCAGACTGTTCTGGTGCATTTTGCCTCTTGCCTGCTGTGGGTCCTGGAGGACTGACTACTGGCGGCAGGTATTGGTCTGTCCTGGTATGTGCTGCTGCTGGATTGTGTGGGCTCCTCTGAAGCTGTGTTCCCCGCTGATCACCAGTGCCACCTGCAGCTGTGTTGCTGAGACCCTGCTGGAGCCACGATCCCTGCCAGCACCGTGGGCAGCTGGATTGCACAAACCAAACTAGAGCTCTGGCTTTCCACTGGTCCTGCAGGCAGCTGGATCACACGAGCCTCTCTGGAGTTCCAGGTCCCTGGATCTTGCTGCTGGTGACTGGGAGCACTGCTGCCCTGTTGGGCTCAGCTTCTGCTCAGCCTCTGCTGAAGCTTTTGGGATCAGTCCGAGCTGTTGATCTGTGCTGCTGTTGGCTGGGGATGGATGTCTGCTCCTGAGCTTCTGCTGCTGGGGGTGTGTCTCAGCTCTAATAAGGCTGCTACTGTGGGAAATGGTGCTGGGCTCCCAGCTGGCACCTTGACGGCTCTGCTACTGTGCACTGGTCTGTGTTGACACAGCAGGGTCCACTGGTCCGATGGTGCCAGGTGCACTGGTGGGCTCAGGTTGCTGGGCCCTAGCTGCTCCCACTGCCTCCTCCCAGAAAGACCAGGGATCTTCCAAAATGCCCCAGCACCATTTTTTGAACAAACTGTATTTTCTCCATTATATGATCTTGCCTCTTTTGTCAGGTATTAATTGTGCATACTGTCTTGGGTCAGTATCTGGGTTCTCTGTTTTTTTTTTCTATTGATCTATATATCTGTCCTTGTGCCAGTACCAGGCTGTTTTGATTATGATGGCTTTGTAGTATAATTTGATATATGGTATTGTGATCCTTCCCACTTTGTTCTTCTTTTTCAAAATTACTGTGGCTATTTGGGGTCTTTTATGGTTCTATATAAAGTTTTGGAGTGCTTGCTCTAGATCTGTGAAATATGCCATTGATACTTTCATAGGGATTTTCCTGAACCTGTAGATAGCTTTGGGTAGTATGGACTTTCTTTTTTTTTTTTTTAATCCTCAGCCGAGGACACTTTTCCATTTTTTGTTCAGATAGAGTGGGAGGGAGAGAGCAGGAGAGAGAGAGAGAAGCATCGATGTGAAAGGGACACATCGAGTGGCTGCCACCCACACGACCAACCAGGGCCGGGGACAAACTACAACCGAGGTCCGTGCCCTTAGCAGGAACCGAACCCGGGTCTCTCTTGACCGCAGACCGAAGCTCTAACCGCTGAGCCAAACCGGCCAGGGCTGGACTTTCTTGTTTTAAAAATCTTCACCTGAGGGCACTTTTCCCCTCTATCTTCAGACAGAGTGGGAGGGAGAAAGACACAGAGAGAGAGAGAAACATCAATGTGAGACAGACACAGTGACTGGTTGCCTCTTGCCTGACCCTGACCAAGGCCAGAGACTGAACTGCAACCAAAGAGACTGAATCAAACCTGAAACTCTTTGGTCCGCAGGCCAACACTCTAACCACAGTACCAGACTGGCCAGGGCTGTTTTTTTTTGTTTGTTTTTTTGTTTTTTTTTTTAATTTATCTTTATTGTTGAATGTATTACAGATGTCTCCCCGTTTTTTCCCTCATTGGGCCCCTCCTTCCAATCCCACCCCCTCCTGCCTTCCCCACCCTATTGTCTGTGTCCATTGGTTATGCATATATGCATAGAAGTTCTTTGGTTTATCTCATCCCACCCTCCCTTCCCCCTTCCCTTTGAGGTTCATCAGTCTAACAACCAATTTGTACTTCTTAATCCCTTCATCTTTTTCACCCATCCCCCAGTCCCCTCCCATCTGGCTAACAAGTCTGTTTTTTTTTCTGCTTGCTCATTTGGTTTGTAGATTCTATTATTGATAGATATGTAGTAATTGCCATTTTATTGTTCATATTTTTGTTTTTCTCCTTCAACATTTTATATAAAACTGGTTTGATGATGATGAACTCCTTTAGCTTTTTCTTGTCTAGGAAACTCTTTATATGTCCATCGATTCTAAATGATAGCTTTGCAGGACAGAGTAATCTTGGTTGTATGCCATTGCTTTTCCAATAGGTTTTCAATTTCTTGCTCTCTCTCTTCTCCTGGCACCGCCACGATGTGACTGTTGGCACGCTTGAGGTTGTCCCAGAGGCTCCTTACACTATCTTCATTTTTTTAAATTCTTTTTTCTTTTTGCCGTTCTCATTGGGTGTTTTTTGCTTTTTTATATTCCAAATTGATGGTTTGCTTCTTGGCTTTACCTACTCTACTATTACTTCTCTGTAAATTATTCTTTATTTCAATTAGTGCATCCTACCATGACCTATGCGGCTAGTTAAACCAGACCTGACGAGGGGCGACAGGAGATTAAGAAAGACACAGAGACATAATAGAGAGAAAAGCTGGGGCCAGGAGGGACACTGCTTTCTGATGGAGAAACAATGACCCTGAACTAGCTCACCATGTTTATTATATAGCAATAATGAAGAGGGAAAGTTCAAAAGCTTTATCTTCAAACACCAGATGTTTACACCAGCCTCTGAGCTCAAGGTCGAGACTGTCGATACGTTCTTGCCCATGGCTCAGAAGGCTCCGGCGTGGGCCTTGCCAGCACACAGGATCAACAAAAGGCCTTGGGCAGAAAGCTCCTGGGTGAGCCTTGCAAACAACACAGGAGCAACAAGAGACCTTGGCTCAGCTGCCCTCCACAGCATTCTTCATTTCTGACTGGTCATTTTTTATGTTGCTTATGTTCTCACTGAGTTCCTTGGAGTTCTCCTTAAGTTCCTTGAAGGTCTCACTAAGTTTTTTGAGCAACCTTATAACCAGTGTTTTGAACTCTGCATCTGATTGACTGTTTATCTCCATTTTATTTAGTTCTTTTCCTGGAATTTTGTTCTTTTCTTTTATTTGGGACATGTTTCTTTGTCTCCTCATTTTGGCTGCTCTCCTGTATTTGTGTCTATGTATTAGGTAGACTTGCTATGTCTCCTAGGCTTCCTAGGGTAGCCTGTTATAGTAGCTGTCCTGTAGGGTCCGGTGGCACAACCTTCCTGATCACCTCAGCTGGGCCTTCAAGGTGCACTTCTAGTATGGAATGTATGTGCTTCTGTTGTAGTTGAGTCTTTGTTGCTGTTGGCACTTCAATAGAAGGGATTTACTCCGGTTGATCAGCTGCAAGGGCTGGCTGCGTCCACTGACTACTGGACTTTGACTGCCTTGGAGGATCAGCTGTGCAAGGTTCCTGGGTAGAACACGGGCTAGTCACTCACCTTGCACCAGAGCCAGCACACCCAGTGGACAGCTTCAGACCACATCAAAGCACCACCTCCACAAGTAACACACTCAGTGAGTGGACTCAGTGGGTACCAGAGTCCTGCTGAAGCAAGTCTTGCTCTGTGTGGTGGGCTCCTGCACAGACCTGACCAGGACCAGATATCGAATCTGCAACCCAGGTGCGTGCCCTCACAACCCTTCCACAGGCCGACACTCTAACTGCCGAGCCAAAATGGCCAGGGCTCTTATACCTATTTTTATAAAGTTTTTTTAAAATAAGGTTTTAGCTCTGGTCGGTGAGAGCGTCGGACCACAGACCAATGAGTAACAGGTTCGATTCTGGTCAAGGGCACATACCTCGATTGCAGTTTGTCTCCAGCCCTGGTCAGGGTTGTGTGGGAGGCAACCAATTGATGTGTCTCTCTCATGTCGATGTTTCTCTTTCCCTCCCTCCCTCCCACTCTATCTGAAGGTAAATGAAAAAATATCCTCAGATGAGGATTAAAAATAAATAAGTTTTTATTAATTTCAGACAGAGGAAGGGGGAGAGAGAGAGAGAGAAACATCGATCGGCTGCCTCCTGCACACCCCCTACCAGAGATGGAGCCTGCAACCCAGGCATGTGCCCTGACCGGGAATCAAACTGGCAGCCTTCTGGTACATGGTACCACATTCAACCAACTGAGCAACATCAGCTGGGCTCTTACACTTTTTTTTTTTTTTTAAAGAAAACACACAAAAAGAGAGAAATCAGACTCAAAAGACTACATACTAAGGATTCCATTTATAGGATTATTATAAAGAAGGCAAAAACTACAGAAACAGAAAGCAAATCAGTGGTTGCCAGGGTGTAGGGTGAAAGTATTGATTATAAAGGTGCATGGGTAAATTTTGGGAGGTGATGGCAATGTATTGTCTCATGTTTATGTTGATGGTTCCATGAGTGTATGTATTTATCAAAATTTGCACTCTAAAAGGTGAGTTTTACTGTATGTAAATTATACCTTGATTTAAATAAAAAGTGACCAATAAAACAAAGAAATCACTTCCAAGACTTCCAGCCAAGATGGTGGTGTAGGTAAACACAGTATCGCCTCCTCCCACAACAACATCAAAATTACAACTAAACTATAGCACAACCATCATTCAGAACCGCCTGAAATCCAGCTGAGTGGAAGTCCTACAACTCCAAAATTAAAGAAGCCGCCACATTGAGACTGGTAGGAGGGGCAGAGGTGCGGACTGGCTGGTCCCATACCCATGTGTGGCGAATAAAAATCAGGAGGGACACGTTGGCTGTGAAGGTCCTCCTTGAGGAGTGAGGGGTCCCCAGCTCAGGGGTCCAGTACCAGAAAGAGAAGTCCCCATAACTTCTGGCTGTACAAACCAGCAGGAACTGAGGCTGAGGGAGGCTGTGGCTGCTGGAGCTCCAGGCAGTTCCTCTTAAAGGGCCTGCACACGAACTTATTGGAACTTACTCCCGCTACTGGGACTTACTCCCTTTAAGCTTAAAGAGGAGGCAGTTTGAAAGGCACCAGAGACAAACAGGGAAGAACTGAGTTGTTTGGTCTCAGGACCAGGGCTGGAGAGGCAGCTTTTCTCAGACAGTCAGGCTGGCGGACACCTTTGTTCCTTTGGTGAGCCCTTCCCTGGGGCAGCAGATGGCCACCATAACTGGGACTCCAACAACCTGGCTCACACTGTTTGCCCCGCCCTGGTGATTCTCTGAGGCCCCACCCCACCCAACTTTCGGGCCCACCCAAGCTGCTTCCAATGGCTTTACCTTGTGATTAGCCTGTCTTGGATCCTGCTTCAGAATTTCCTAAAATCTCTCAAACAAGCAGCATCTGATCTTATTGAGCCCCATACTTCTCAGTAAGTGGCCCTCGGCCTGGCACTAGAAGAAGCCAGCCTTAGTTCACAAATTGACTTTTCCTGGGCACCTCCAAGCCCAACACAAGAAGCAGCCATCTGCAGATCACTTTGTAGCTTATGCCTGGTGGCCCTGGTTAGAACACAGGCAGAGGCTGACCTTGCCTCAGAGCCAGAACACCCAGCGGATAACTTCAGACCACATCGAAGCACCACCACCCAACCACCTCCACAAGTGACACACTCAGTGAGTGGACTCAGTGGGTACCAGAGCCCTGATGAAGTAAGTTTGCTCTTTGTGTTGGGCCCTTACACTGCTGATTCTCCAAGGGAGTCAGAAGCCAGTGGTCAGTGGGCACAGTCCTTGCAGCTGGCCAGCGTGAGTAAATCCCTCCCATTGATGTGCCAACAGCGATCAAGACTCAATTACAACAGAAGGGTATACAGTCCATATTAGGGGTGCACCTTTAGGGCCCAGCTGGGGTGATTAGGGAGGCTGTGCCACTGGAGTCTACAGGACACCTACAACAATAGGCCACCCTATGAAGCCTAGCAGACATAGCAACTCTACCTAATACAAAGAAACAATCACAGGAAAGCAGCCAAAATAAGGAGACAAAGAAACATGTCCCAAATGAAAGAACAGAACAAAACTCTAGAAGAAGAATTAAACAAAATGGAGATAAGCAATCAATCAGATGCAGAGTTCAAAACACTGGTTATAAGGTTCTCAAGGAACTAAGACCTTCGAGCAACTTAAGGAGAACTCCGAGGAACTTAGAACATCAACAACATAAAAATGAAGGATGAGGTCAGAAACGAAGGATGCAATAACTGAAATAAAGAATACTTTACAGGGAATCAATAGTAGAGTAGGTAAAGCCAAGAAGCAAACAATACATTTGGAATATAAGAAAGCAAAAAAATACCCAATCAGAATAGCAAAAAGAAAAAATAATCCCCCAAAAGGAGGATAATGTAAGGAGCCTCTGGGACAACTTCAAGCGTGCGAACATTTGCATCATAGGGGTGCCAGAAAAAGAAGAGAGCGAGCAAGAAATTGAAAACCTATTTGAAATAATAATGACAGAAAATTTCTCTAACTTGGTGAAGGAAACAGACACACAAGTCCAGGAAGCACAGAGAGTCCCAAACAAGGTGAACCCAAAGAGGTCCACACCAAGACACATCATCATCAAAATGCCAAAGGTTAAGGAGAAAGAGAGAATCTTAAAAGCAGCAAGAGAAAAGCAGTTCATTACCTACAAAGGAACTCCCATAAGACTGTCAGTTGATTTCTCAAAAGAAACTTTGCAGGCCAGAAAGGAGTGGCAAGAGATATTCAAGGTGATGAAAAGCAATGACTTACGACCAAGATTATTCTGTCCTGCAAAGCTATCATTTAGAATTGCTGGGCATATCAAGAGTTTGCCAAACAAGAAAAATACTGGTTTGGTTCATCACCACCAAACCAGTGTTATATGAAGTGTTGAAGGGTCTTCTTCTTTTTTTTTTTTAATCCTCACCCAAGGACACTTTTGCACTTATCTTCAGATAGAGAGGGAGGGAGAGAGGGAGGAAGAGAGAGAGAGAAACATCAGTGTGAGAGAGACACATCGAGTGGTTCTCACCCACACGACCCCAACTGGGGCCAGGGACAAACTGCAATCTGAGGTACATGCCCTTAGCGGGAACCAAACCCGGGACTCTCTGGTCTGTGGGCCAACGCTCTAACAGCTGAGCCAAACCAGCCAGAGCTGAAGGGTCTTCTTGAAGGAGAAGAAGAACAAAAATATGAACAATAAAATGGCAATACATATCTATCAACAATTGACTCTACAAACAAAATGAGCAAGCAGAAGAGAAACAGACTCATAGATACAGACAGCCTTTTGTTGCTTGCCAGATGGGTGGGGGCTGGAGGGATCCGTGAAAAAAGATGAAGAAATTAAGAAGTACAGATTTGTTGTTAGACTGATGAACCTCAAAGGGAAGGGGGGAGGGAGGGTGGGAATGAAAGAAACCAAAGAACTTCTGTGCATATATGCATAACCAATGGACACTGACAATAGTGTGGGGAAGGCAGAAGGGAGAAGGGACTGGGGAGGAGGGGGTTAATGGGGAAAAAATGGGGAGATATTTGTAATACATTCAATAATAAAAAAAGAGTTTAAAAAAAAAAAAGGAAATCCCTTCCGTAGATTACTTAGTGGTCAGAAGGTGTAAAACATAACCACAATACAAAGGTCTGGCTGTCACAGCAATTGCAGCCTCACTAAAGTATGACAACCAGATATTGGCTACCTTCTACTCTTGACATGATGTAGTTTGCAGTACAGAGCACCATCTAGGAGGTGTCCTTGAATATATGTAGCCAGCCCAGTTGGTGTGGCTCAGTGGATGAGCGTTGACCCATGCACCAGGAGGTCGCCAGTTCAATTCCCAGTCAGGCACATGCCCAGACTGTGGGCCCGATCCCCAGTGTGGGGCATGCAGGAGGCAGCCAATAGAATTTCTCTCTCATCAATGTTTCTCTCTCTCTCTCTCTCTCTCTCTCTCTCTCTCTCTCCCTTCCTCTCTCTCTCAAATCAATTAAAAAAAAAATTTTTTTTTTTAAAAATAATATATGTAGCCAAGCCTTTAGATCTGATTCCAAGTGTGCAGGAAAAACTTGAAAGAGGCACAAGTTAATGATGTCTAAGGAGCCATTCAAACGAATCCAGAATGTGATGGGGCATCTCAAAGGACAACTGGCCTGGGCTTGTCAGAAAGATCAGGATCATGGAAATGAAGATGGGGGTTGGGAAGGTGATCCCATCTAGATAAAAATGATTATAAACAGACATATATCCCCAGTTTTGCACAGTGGCAGTATCACGGCCAATAAGGGTTATCCAAGGCACAGTTATTGCTAATTGAAAACTTTTCCCAATACTCTGCCATGATGACTTGAAATATAGTCAGCACTGGCAATTTTTTACTGTCTTTACGGAAACAGAAAAAGAAAAAGATATGATCCTTGATTGGATTGAACAAACAGCTGTAAAAGACATTTTGGAAGCAGTTAGGGAAATCTGAATGTGACTAGGTTTTAGATGATATTAAGAAGTCATAGTTAATTTTATTACATACGATAAAGGCAGAGATATTCAGCCAATGTGCCACAACACACTGGCATGCTGCAAGAATTTTTAAAGCATGCAATACCTATTTAGTCAGAGGCACTGACCTCTTTTCCCCTAGGTTGTCAAATTAAAAAATGACAACAGCCCTGGCCAGTTTGATTCAGGTTAGAGTGTCTGCCTGCGGACCAGAGAGACCCGGGTTTGGTTCCCACTAAGGGCATGTACCTCGGTTGCAGTTTGTCCCCGGCCCTGGTTAGGGTTGTGCGGGTGGCGACCAGTCAATGTGTGTGTGTCTCTCTCTTCCTCTCGCTCTGAAGATAAATGCAAAAAAAAAAAAAAAAAAAAAAAAAATGTCCTCCAGTGAGGATAAAAATTTAAAAATGACAACAATCCAATGTGAATGACTCAAAATTATACCTATATTTCGGTCAGATTGGCAAAAATACATTTTTTGGTGTGCTGAAGAATTTAAGTAGACAGTTATGTGTGCCATGAGATGAAAAGGGTTGAAAATCACTGGATAAAAATGTATTGTGGCTTTGTAGGAAATTGCTTTTAAGAGATGCATGCTGAAGTATTAGGGATGAAATGTCGTAATTTGTCTAATTTACTTTAAAATACTTCTGCCAAAATAAATGAATTAATAGATGAAAGGACGAGGCAGAAGTCCTAGTATGAAGAAGGCAAATCATGACTATGGGTCAGGCACACTTAGGATGAAATGAGAACTACTTACAGAGGCCTCCTGAGGCCTGACCTGACCTGAATTTGCTTCTGTCTGTCCTCACCTCCCAGCACTCTCTGTTACACTTCAGCCACACAGGCCCTCTTTCTTTCTTCTTTTTATTTTATCCTCACCCAAGGAGATTTTTGCATTTATCTTCAGATAGAAGTGGAGGGAGAGAGGGAGAAAGAGAGAGAAACATCGACATGAGAGAGACACACCGAGTGGTTGCCACCCAACCGGGGCCGGGGACAAACTGCAACTGAGGTACGTGCCCTTAGCGGGACGAAACCCTGGTCTCTCTGGTCCGTGGGCCGACGCTCTAACCGCTGAGCCAAACCAGCCAGGGCAGACACACAGGCCTTCTTTCAATGAGCCAATTACTTTTCTTCCTCCAGGCCTTTGTACTGGTCATTCCTTCCAACTGGCATGTTGTCTTTATTTTGTAAAAAATAAAGTTTATTATAAATTTTATTAAAAGTTATTAAAAGTTTATCATAAATTTGTCTCACAGGCCACGAGGAAGTAAAAGGACTGTGTACAATCTTTTGGGAAACAGAGCTGAGGAGGGCCAAGATGAGTCTAGGGCCTTGGTGGGCACATTCTCTGGGGAAGGGGCCCTGAAGGGCAAGTAAACAATCTGGTGAAATTCCAACAGCGTAACAAACAGGTCTGTGACCAACATGGCCTTGGGGAACTGGGCCTATGCCTCTGTGGAGCTACTTCCATTACTCTCTGGCCAAGGGTCAAAAAGTCCTCACATCCCTGGGGGAAAGGGCTGCATTCCTGGAGGGTACGTGCCCATTGAAGTTCCTCCTCCAGGGGGGATACCCATTGGGGGCCACATACCAGGAGATGGAACCATCATGCCTGAGGGGTGCCCCTTGGCCCATAGGTGGGGGGGAACCCCATGGGCAGGTATATACTGAGGTGGGCTCCCTGAAACACTGGCAGTGGCAGCAGCTGCAACAGTGCCTCTTACTTGCAGAGTTGGTATGGCCCACCAACTCCATGGACTGGCCTAACAAGTCGTGCAGAGGCGTGGGGACACCAGTTAGGGTTCCTCTGCCAGCAGTCCTATGGATCTCTGGGTCCCCAGCAGCTCCAGCAAGTGGCACTAGGGCAATGCCAGTATCTTTGGGAGAAGGTCCCTCTACTGTCATTGAGACCAGGTTCTTCCCTTGAAGCTGCTCCAGATCAAGGACTCACTTCTCTTTCTGCTTGAGTTCTTTAGCTTGATCTTCTTGAATTCATTGCAATCACATTGGATCAAATTCATATGCTTGCTGAAAGCCTTGAAGGTGCCAATGAAGATAGAACCATCTTGCAGGTGTACCTCATCCTGTAGTCAATGTGTTGCATTCAGTATCTTGCTGCTCTTGCCCACAGCCATGGTCTTATGGCTCCGATTCCCCCTAGGATGTGTCTTGTTCCCACTTTGTTGGCTAGTCTGAGGTCTCAGCCTAGATGTCACTGCAGAGACCCCCCACAGAACCATCTGATGTGGCTTCTGCTTCTTGCCTGTTTTTTGTTGCTTGGCTGCACTTCTCACCCGCAGGGGGTAATGATGTTTCTAAGTTATGTGTGACTGTGCGTTGATACTTAGGGCCACCACAGGGTCCCCAGGGCCTGCCTTTATCGCGCACCTGCTCTCTCTTTGCGTACATCTGGCAGGAGCCTCTGCTTTGGGACATGGTGGTTGTTTCAGGCTGGGAGTACCGACCCTGTCACTAGCCTGGCGACTTCCCCGGCCACAGAGACAGCTGCGACGCGGGACCTGGAACCTGACCCCGGATCCCGCGGGCGCCACCCTAACACCCCAGGTGACCGCCCCAAAGCCTTCCCCATATCCCAGACACCCTAGTTCAGCGTCCCCAACCCAAGGCCTGGGCCCCCGCCCGAGGAACTACATTTCCCAGAGGGCGCTGGAGCAGCAACCACAGGTCCCGGCTTGCTCTTGGTTCAGCGCGGCTCTGCCCGTGACTTTAACCCCTTAGTGGTTGCAGGTTGGCCAGAAGGGCGAGGCGCGCAAGTACCCCGGGGAGCCGGACGGGCTCCAGGGTGTGTACCGCAGGCTGAAGAGAGGATGGGATTTGGCAGCCTTGAGGAGGAAGGGAGCTAGGGTGTGCTGAGGACAGGTAGCGGGGGATGAGTGGTGAGGATTGGGGGAACCGGCCATCGAGTGCTCGCCCGTAGTAAAATCAGGAATCTTCACCTTCATTTCCCCTCAGAGCGAAGCCTTTTCGGTACCAGGTCCCGGACGGCGCGAGGGTGGGGGAGGGGAGAGGCGTCTGCCCTGGCTGAAACGTCCCCTCGGCCTGACCACACCTGCGCCTTCGATCCCGCCGCATCTCGGGGGAGAGGGGAGCGGCAAGCTCCCTTCCTCCGCCAGGTGTAGGGAAAAGAGGTGGAGTGGGTTCCCCTACGACCTGAGCGCTGACCTGGGCGTGTCGTGTTCTGTCCTGGACGTTGGCCTGGAGCTCGGGAAGACATTCCTGGCCTAGACTACCTAGATACCTGCATCCTCTCCTGTCCTTGCTCCGGTCCTCACTGCCAGCTGAACCTCTGAGCATTCGTTTTTCCAGCTCCCAAATCCCCGGTCGGGCCAGGCTCATCCCCTTAGCGATCGTGGCAACAAGTGAGATCGGTTCTGAGCGTTGGGGTGGTGAAGAAGCTGAGCTTCCACTGGAGAGGAAGTGGAGGTAGTGGCAGACAACAGACAATAAGACAGTTTCAGATTTGGGAGTGCCACGAAGAAAAGAAAATGTGTGTCTGGAGGGAGACTACTTTGGAAGGGTGGTCAGGGAGGGCGGCTCAAGAGGTCCCAGACTGAGGGGATTACGAGGGCAAAGGCTTGGGGATAGGAAGAGCAGTGGGCTTCGAGCAAGCGAGTGATGGGGAGCTTGGGAAGAAATGAGATGAAAGCGTGGGCCCAGCAAGGATCTGGACTTTATCCTAAAAGCAGCAAGAGTTCATGGAAGCCCATTGTCCAAGGTGTTAACAAGGCACTCATGCTTTCCAAGCCTGAGTCCCCCAGTGCCCTGGGCTTTTCCAGCATTTTCAGGTAGGGACCCAGCCAGAGCTGTGGCCAGGCCAGCAGAATTTTCTGCCAAACCCAGCTGTCATGGTCCCCTCTGATCCTCAGGATCCTCCCTCTGTAAAATGGTGGTGATAAATCCTACCTCACAATGTGCACACCTGATCTAACTTGCAGTCATCCTACTCCCACAGGGCCTGCCCTTTCCTGGCACAGAATGCCTGAGGGCCCAGAGCTGCATCTGGCCAGCCACTTTGTGAACCAGGCATGCAGGGGGCTGGTGTTTGGTGGGCATGTGGAGAAGTCACCAGTCAGCCGCAACCCAGAGGTACCCTTTGAGAGCAGTGCCTACTATATCTCAGCCTCAGCCCGTGGCAAGGAGCTTCGCTTGACACTGAGCCCCCTGCCTGGAGCCCAGCCCCCACGAGAACCACTGGCCCTCATCTTCCACTTTGGCATGTCTGGCTCCTTCCAGCTGGCACCCAGCGATGCGCTACCACCACATGCCCATTTGCGTTTTTACACAGCTCATCCTGGTCCCCAACTCGCCCTCTGCTTTGTGGACATCAGGCGCTTTGGCCACTGGGACCTTGGGGGCGAGTGGCAGCCAGGCCGTGGGCCATGCGTCTTGCTGGAGTATGAACAATTCAGGTAGGTAGGCCCAGCCACATGTATGATGAGCACAACTGTGGGCTCTGGGCCTGGCTCTGTGAGTGCCTTGTCGGCCAATGAGGGGCAAGTCCCAGCCCCTTCTGAGCCTCTGTCCCTTCCTCTGTAGACCAAGACAGAGTAGTTCCTGGGGACAGCTCCCTGAGCTAATGGGTATGAAAACCCAAAACTGATATGGGAAGAGGTGGGGGCAAGAGGTGAATAGGTAGGCATGCTCTGAGGACATAACCAGTTACTGTGAGAGCTGAGGTTAGATCAGCCCCCACAGTACTTGGTACCCTCAGGAGGCTAAGAAGAAAGGTGGGGGGTTTTAACAACATAAAAGGGAGGCTGAGCAGGAAGGAAATGTTTCAAGGTGGTGGGGAAGGAACTGCCTAATGACATGGTTTCTTGAGTCAGGTTTTATGGTCTCCCACATTCTGCCTGCCCATTGGTCTGTGTCCCATGGTCTTAGGCCACATCAGATGGCAGTGTCAGCTTCTTCCCTTTCTCTAAAATGAAAATTTATATGAGTCTCTGCTTTGTGCCAGGCCCTATTGTAGGTGTTGGGGGTACAGCAGTGATCAAGATGGATGTGATCCCTGCTCCCACAGAGCTGAAATTCAGGCAGGGCAGAAGGGACAAAGAAACAAAATAGACACATTCTTGAAAATCCAAGAGGGAGAGAATGACTTTTGGCCAGGGGGCTGGGGGTGGGCATTAGTAAAAGGCACTCTAGGAGGTAACCTACTTGAGAGCCAGGCATGCAAAGCTCTAGAGAAGTATTCATATTGACCAGAATCACAGACACAAAGGCCTGGAACGCATTCGGTGGGTCCTCCCTTCTTCAGGAACGGCCCACCTTCGTTTGACCCTTAGGAGACTTAGCTGCCCATTGGAGTGGGTCAGGGCATGTCTGGCACCACAGAAGACAGTTGACTCCTGGCCTTCCCAGGCATGACCCCAAGTGCACCCCCAGGGAAACATCTGTGGTCTTGGATTCCTCCTCCTCACCTCTCCTGGGGAGTCAGTCATGCCACAGGTTAACTCTTTGCCAGCTGACTCTGAAGTTTCTCTCACACAATGAGCATCTCAGTTGTTTTCTTGGTCCTATAGCTGGAGAGACTGTGGGGTTCTGCTCCCCTCAAGGTGCTGGTCACCCAGGCTAACTTTCCACTTACCTTTACCCCAAAACTCTGCCTCTTGGTCCCCTATTTCATATGCTTCTCAGCCCAGCACTGAATCAGTCTTGCCATGACCCTTTTCCACAAACAAGATGTATTTCCTCTTCACAGTGGTGAGGAGAGATCCATAGCCCTTGGAGATGGGGTAGGGCTGCTGGGGCTCTCACTAGCTAGGACATGCCCACATACACCTGCTGCACAGAGCTAGTACCAACCTCCTTAAATCTTTAGGTCTTGAGAAGAATTGGGTCGTCAATGTCAACTCTTCTTATCTAACCATCCAAAATTCCTAGACAGGGGCTCCAGACTGCAGGCACATCTGAGGTTCTGTGATCACCTTGCTCTCAAAAATGTCTGGAGTCTAAGATACTCTGGTGGCATACACACAACAGATACAGAGAGACTCTTGTGTGTCCCCTTGAACTCACTGCTTTTGACTGGAATTTTTCACCTTGTGTAATGATAAAAATCCCTTATTGTTCTCATTTAACAGACAGGAAAACTGAAGTTCCCCACTGCCAAAATAGCACTGAGGCTTGGAAAAGGGGAACTGGGACTCCCAATTTCATTCCCCTTGCACCTAGGAACAGGTTCTCCCAGCTCCTCTCTCCCATCACATGGCAAGGTGTGGGGGTTAAAGGACAGAATGGGTCTCATGTGCCAAATTGTGTCCCTCCAGGAAAAATGTGTTACGAAACCTAGCAGACAAGGTCTTTGACCGGCCCATCTGCGAGGCCCTCCTGGACCAGAGGTTCTTCAATGGCATTGGCAACTATCTGCGGGCAGAGATTCTATACAGGTCAGCAGGCAGGGCTGAGGTAGGCTGGATGCCCACATTCCCCACTGCTTAGCATGGCTCCCTCTTTCTATCCCATCGCAGGCTGAGGATACCTCCCTTCGAGAAGGCCCGCAATGTTCTGGAGGCGCTGAAGCAGCACAGGCCGGTGAGAGCACGGGGGTGGAAGGCACACACACCTACCAGCAAGGGCTGACAGGGTATGGGCTAGGTCCAGCGTAACCCAAGCAGGTCCTTAGTTTTTCCTTCTCTCTAGTGTGTGTGTGTGCATTGGGGAGGAGGTGGATGAACTATCTCTGAGTCCTGTCAAGCTCAGAGGTCTGCTCCTGGTGGGGTCAGCTGCCTCACGCTGACAGCCAGGCCCTGTCCATGCCCCTTCTCCAGAGCCCAGAGCTGACCTTGAGCCAGAAGATCAAAGCCAAGCTGCAGAACCCAGACCTGCTGGAGCTGTGCCACTCAGTGCCCAAGGAAGTGGTCCAGCTGGGTGAGGCCTGGGAGGAAAAGATAGCCAACTACCTCTGCACTGGCATATCGAATAACCCCGGGACAGTTGCTACCCATATCTGGGCCTGGTTCCCTGCCTGGGGAATGGAAGTTTGTAAACCTAGTTGTTGCTAAATGGACGGGGCCTCCTCACTTGTCAGGCATCTGTCTGTCCTCCAGGCTGCTTATGAGGCAGGCAGGGCAATGATTATTAACTCCACTCCAGGATGGGCAAGCCATGGCCCAAAGAGGGGAAGACACCAGCCGGAGGTCACACAGCTGGACAAGGGAGAGCCTTGGCCCCTGACTCGGCCCACCAGGCTTTCCCACCTCCCAGCCTAACTCTGCCCTCTGACCTCTGCCTGGCTCCTCTGTCCACAGGGGGCAAAGGCTACGGGCAAGAGAGCGGCGAGGAGGACTTTGCAGCCTTTCGAGCCTGGCTACAGTGCTATGGCATGGTGGGCATGAGCTCCCTGCGGGACCGGCACGGCCGCACCATCTGGTTCCAGGTTCGGGCCCTAATGCTCACGAGGGCAAACAGATATCAAAGACATGGGTGTGGTAGAGCCCTGGGATCACAGCCAGACAGGAGATGGGGTCTCTATCTAGGCCTCCCAGTGTCACACTGTTCCTGAAGGTCTAAGCCTTCCCTATGCTATGCCCCTCCCCTCCTCTGAGTCCCAGGGTCCCAGCTAGTAGAGCAGCCCAAGGCAGGGTGGCCTTGATGTTGGCTCTGACCTGGCAGGGAATGGACAGTAAGAGAGGCTTCCTAGGGGAGAAACTACACTAATCTGGAAAGATAGGTGTGAGTCCTGCCTTCCCAAGGAAAAACAACCCCTGCCCCAACCAGGCTTATTCCTGAATTCTCCCTGTACCATTTTAGGGGGATCCTGGACCTCTGGCACCCAAAGGTAAGGTACTCCTAATATACTAAACTAAGAGCAGAAAGGACGAGTTGGCAGCAAGGGTTACATCAGTCCCCGGTCCCCACTCCACCCCTGGGAGTCAGCCCAGAGTGGAAGAGCAGGAGTCTGGAGAAAGGGCCCATGGCCATAGGACCTCACAACCCCAGCATCAGTATTCTTCAGGAGGCAAGTCCCATCAGAAGAAATCCAAGGGAACACAGCGGGGTCCTGAGGAGAGAATGGAGGTATGGCTCCCTGCTCCTGACTCCTCCCTGCACTCTCCCCTACCCTGGCTGCACCTCCCAAGCCTGGCTTGTGAATAGCTGCCTTCTGTGGACAACGAGGGCAATGCTGGGTTCTAACCAACCTCTGAACTGCTCTTGAGCACCTCAGGAACATGTCTCTCCTCTACCCAGGACACTCCACCCCCAAGCAAGACCTCTTCACTGACAAGAATGGCATGGAAAGGCCTTCCTGAGCAAAGAGCAGCCCAGCAGCCTGAGGGGACCAGCTTCCAACAGGATCCAAAAGTCCCCCGAGTCACTGAGAAAGGGAAGAGGAGGAGGCAATGGGCAAACTCAGGTGGGCCTTCCTCAGCATCATCCTCTGAGATGGAAGGGGCACCACCAAAAGGGGCTTTCCTGAAGAAATGAATGGCAGCATGGGCAGGAGTTCCATGTGGACAAAGGCTGGAGGAAGGTTGTCAGGGCAGTCCTCAACCTGGGGTCCATCTCACCTGTCTTCCCTCCAGGCTGCTGCAGACCTCAAAAGATCAAGACTGATACCCCACCTCTGGAGCCTGAGGAGACCTCAGCCTCCTAGCAGGAGGATCTCCTTGCTTGCATCTACCCCTTCCCACTGCCTTACCCTGGATCTGGGTGTCTGTGTGGCTTCCTAGAAGCAGGCAGTAGGTGAAGGAGGCTAGATGCCTGTGGCTGTTCCCTACAAAAGTAGGGTGTTTTTAATTGTACCCATTTTTAAATCCCATGTGAAAAATGCTGTATTTTTAAAAATATAAATTAATAAACTTCTGGGCTGGCTACAGAAAGTCTAGGATGGCCATATTAGCAAGCCTGTTGCCTGGCCCTGAGTGTAAGAGGCCACCTCCTCAGCAAGGCAAACTGAGCCCCATCCCAGTCCTCAAGACCCTGGCTCTCAGAGGATGATCATCTGATTTTGCAGGGACAGCCCCTCAGAAGTGGAGCAGAAATACTGGCCCCAGGCAGCCCAGGCTCCACAGCTCCTCCAGTCCAGGATTCCTCAGGGCCTGTGGTTTGCTCCCTAACCTGGCCCAGACTAGTCAGTACTCCCTTTCACCAGCTGGAACCCACCCAGACCCAGGTCCTCTGCCTGCTGACACAGGGAAGGACCTCCTTATCTCTCTTGTGATCATATCCCCATTCTTTCATGGGGGCTGCATTCCAGACCCTGCTGCACATACAGGATCACTTTAGATTTTGCCCCTGCCCCCAAATGCCCGGGAAAAAGCTTTCTTCCCTCAAAGGGTGGGGCCCTAAGGGGAGACAGTAGGAGATACCAGCAGGGTTCCTGAACCAAGATTTTATTGTTCAAGAGGTGACTCATCCTTGCTTTGGGCCAGGAAGGTAGCCCCCAAGGCCTTCCCCAAACAATCCCCATACTCAAGATCTCAATTCAGTGGGGCTTGCAGCACGACCAACAGAGACTGCACTTGGAAGGGAGAAAAGGTGAGCTTCAGGCGGGCGTCCCTAAAGGGCAGATGGCCAGCAGGGTCTCGACGCTCTAGGAGGTCACAGCTGTAGAACAGGAGGGGCCATGAGGATCCCGCGAGGTTAGGGCTCCCACCCTCACCCTGCACCCTACTCACAGGACAGCCTCCTGAACTGGAAGTGACGTGCGCAGCCAACAGTCTACGTGGCTGCCATGGGCCTCGTACAGCCTGAGCACCAGTGTGCGGCCCTGGGGGGTGCTCTCCGCCTGAAGAGGGAAGTGGGCGGTGGGCAGGGCCAAGGGCGGACCCCACCCAGACCCACGCCACCCCACTCCTTGCCTGCTTGACGGTCTCCAGCACCACAGCTGGGGAGGACACAGAGAAGGCACTCCAGGTAGCCATGGGCACCTGGCCTGGGGTGGGCAGAACCAACAGTGGGAAATTGAGGCTGTAGGCTGCTTGGATAACACCGGCGTCCTGGAAAGAGCCTGGGCAGAGGCCGGAAAGGGGCGAGTGGTGCAAAAGGAGATAGGGGCATAGGGCAGCAGTTTTCCCCACTGACTTGGAAAAACCGAGGTTTGAAGAGAAGGGGCAAGGTAGCACTCACCTTTGTGTGGCATCAACGCATATGTAAACTCGTGGCGCCCCATGTCAGCAGTGGCATCGGGGGCCTTAGGTGCCCGCAAGCTTCGGGAAAGGAGGGAATAGGCCAGGCTGTAGTTTTCGCCCGGGAAGACCCACACCCCTCTGCTGGCCCCAGGCCTGGCTGGCACACCACTCACAGTGAGAGACTGAGGACGCTGCCCCGAACCGATGCCCCGTACTTGCAGTCATTGAGCAGGGCCAGCCCAAAGCCGTGCTCCGACAGGTCCATCCAGCGGTGGGCCCATACCTGGAGAGCACATCCCAGACCCACCTGGTGGCCCTGTCACCTCCTTTTACTCCCCTCACTAAAGTGAAGGCAAGCTCCGGAACCCCAGGATTGAGTTCCAGCTCTCACAATAGGAGGCCCTGACACACCACCCAAATTGTCTATGCTTCAGTTCCTCATCTGTGAAATGGGAAGAACAGTACTTAGCCCAGCAAATGGGCACGAGTAACAAACTAAACATAAAGCATTTAGCACACTGCTTGGCACACATGTTAGAAACCAGCAAACATTGCTCCTCCTCTTCACCCCACCCCATTCTATACAAATAGTCTCTCCCCACCCAGGGAGAACCCAAACCTCCCACCCCACCCATGTCAGACCTCAAATCGAGCCCAGTCCCAAGAGGTGTTTTGATGGGTAGGCCGCTGCAGGTGCCCGAACTGAACCTCATAGGTAGCCTGAGGGCTCCGAACACGGGCAGGGAACTCCACCTTCAGGAACTTGTGGTCTTCGTGCCAGTGTACCTGGGGTGAAGGGAAAGGGGTTTGTGTGTGTGTGTGGGGGGGAGACAGGCCTTGGGGTGGCCCTTTCTTACTAGCCACACCTAGGGAAGACAGCCACCACCCTACTCCCTGCTACCTCAGTATGGAATCGGACATAGGGGCAGCCGACGTCCAGTACAACCTCCTGGCTGAGCCGACTGTTGGGGCTGATCTGCAGCAGGAACCAAGCGCTGCCCCGCACACCGCCCTCAGTGCCTACTGCCAGGGTCCCTGCCTGGCCCAGCACTGGCTTCCTGGGGGGTAGGGGTGGGAGGCGCTGAGACAGGGCCAGCTGACGGAGGGGCCTCATAGGCCTGTATGCTCATTCCTACCCAAACCTTCCCACCCGCACCTTGTCTCCAGATGGTAATCCATGACGTCCCACGCGTCCCAGTACAGGGGGACATCATCAAACAGCACAAACTGGTTTCCTACAGCACCCTCAGCAATAGCCTCCCTGGAAGGAGATGGGGATTGGTGCTTTACAACTGTATGACCTTGGTCTCTCCAGATGCTCAAGGTGGGGTGGGGGCAGGGTAAGTAGGCCCAGGGAACAGGGGTCTCTCCAGCCCAGCCTGCCCTGCTACATGAGTGGGTCCCAGCCCAGGGCCACTGGTGGGCTGCTGGGCACAGTGCTGTCTGTGGCCAGGGGACAGAGGGAACAGAGTCTGGGATCCTCCTGTCAGATACTGGGAGAGAACAGTAAGGGGCTGGCACCTGTCAGAGGCCACCAGCACCAGGGATGTCAGGCGGCCTGTCGGGTCAAGCTTCACCCGGATGATACCGTTGTCCAGAGTCACAGAACCATCAGTCTTGGCAGAAAGGGGCCTTGAAACTGAGTTGGTAGGGGCTTCCCACAACCAATAGCCTCCCCCCGCACCCCCCCCCCCCCAGCCCTGCCTCACCACTTGCACAAGTCTGGGGAGCTGAGAACCCCCATGTTGTTAAGGATGTTCCAGGACAGTTCTGCCCAACCTGGACATGCCAGCACTCACCTCTCGCACAACAAACACAGGCTGCTGGGGAAGCAGGAGCTGCAGTGAGGTTAGGGCAGGAGCAGGAGCATAACCCATGCTGGGCACTGTCACCAGGGCTGGGGATGAGGCCTGGGCATCAGTGCAGCCTCCCGGAACTTCCAGGAGGGATGACAGGGGAGCAAGGGGTGGGGTGGGGTGGCCGCGCACACAGGATATACTACTATAGCTACTCTTCAGTCTGGAGCACCCCAGGGCAGAGATCCCCAGGGCAGTGACCCCAGCTCTTGGTCTGGCCTCCATCCCTCCTGTTGCAGTAGCAACCCCTCTCCCCAGCTCATACCTAGGCTGTGGGTCCCGCCAGGCCTGGGCAGGGCCAACACTTCAGTGCGCTTCCAAGGAAGTGTGTTGACAATGAGAAGGCCCTCAGGACCTGGCTCCCCAGCACACAGGGCTGCAGCTGCAGTGTTGAGTAGTGTGTTGCCATGGGAACGAATGTCTGAGGAGAAACTGATTGCTCACGAGTGGGCAATGGGTCTGGGATGACCTGAGAGTCCCACAGGTGACACTCTGGGCTCAGCCCTGGGTGTTGAAGACAGCAGCGGAAATGTTCTCAGCCTAACCTTCATAGTGGCACATGGCTTCCTCTGCCACCAGCTGAATGCAGCTTCCAGTCACCACATCATGGAACTGATTCAGGAGCAGGAGCCTACAGGGACCAAGGGCCAGGGATGGGGAAGGCCAGAAGGGTGGAAAGAATGAAGGCTGGGAGGGGCAGCCACAGAGGTGTCGGGTGAAGTCAGGTGGGTGACAGGGGGCAGAGCCAGGCTGACCTCCAGAGGTCCTGCAGCTGGGCTGCTGGGTATAGAAACTGGGCACTTCGGACCAGGGCCAGACTGCTGAGCAGCTCCACGTCATGCAAGATGCGCTCACACTCCCGATTCCCCTTCTTGATCTGAGTCCAAGCCAGCGAGGAGGGTGAATCTAAAGTCTGTTCAAGCATCCCAGAAGACCTTCCAAAGCCCTCCCTGGCTTAGAACCCCCCTGGTGGCTCCTCAGGGCCTCCCAGATAATGCCTCTTGTGGGTGACATGTCCCTAAATACCCACCTCCCTCAGCTCAAGCCTCCTCCAGGCTCCTGACCCACCTGACTCTTGCACTTCTCTCAGCTCCGTAAAGAACAAGCCTCCTGCCCTGGCCGGTTTGGCTCAGCAGTTGGAGCGTCGGCCTGCGGTCCAGAGAGACCCGGGTTTGGTTCCCGCTAAGGGCACATACCTCGGTTGCAGTTTGTCCCTGGCCCTGGTCGGTCGTGCGGGTGGCAGCCACTCGATGTGTTCCTTTCACATCAATGTTTCTCTCTCTGTTCCTCTCTCTCCCTCCCACTCTACCTGAACAAAAACTGGAAAAATGTCCTTGGGTGAGGATAAAAAAAAAGCCTCATCCCACAGACCTGGGTGGGTTCTGTCCTGTCTCCTTCACTGACCCTCTACAGATCAAGGGCATACTTTCCCTGCTCTGCTGAGTGACTATCTCCTGACCTGGGCATGAGTAGTGTAGGTGCCATTATGCAGCTCCAGGAAGAGCTCCCCGACCCATGTGCACAGCTGCCCCGAGTCGCTCTCCAACGCCGAGAAGAGTTGCCCAGGAGAAGACAACTGCACCCTGAGGAAGACTGCAAGTTTGGGTCTCCCAGCTCGGGGGGGGGGGGGGGATGGCTCACCCTTCATCCATTCCAGAGCAGACAAGAGATCTAGCCCCCAAAGAAAGAAGCCACCCCTAGAATGCGCCCTGTCTACATAAAACTAGCTCTGGAAACCCTAGGAGAGTTCTCTGTCTCTGGTGAGTTTAAGCCCCTTCCCATCTTCAGATTTCTCCCACCTCACCCCCAAAATAGAAGTTGGGAGGAGCCCATGGACCAGGATTGGAGCAAAACAGGCCCAGTGGAGGGGTTGGGCCAAATGTTTGCGCAGAAAGGACTTCAAGCAAGGGCTAAATGAGCAGCTCAGTGAGGGCTGCCAGTGGGCCAGGCCTGACCTGGGCAGCCCATCTGTATTGCACAGCCGCTTCAAGCGGTCCACCATGGTCTGGGTGGGACCACCGCCCCCATCCCCAAAGCCGAAGAGGAAGGCACTGTGGTTGGTCCGCCCTTTGTCCCGGTTTTTGGCCACAGTCTTTAGCACCTGGACAGACAGAAGCAGGTCAGCATGGTTCAGTCTAAGACAGGACACAGCCCTCTCCTACCTCCCTGCCCCCACCTTGGCCACTAGGTGTCCTCTCACCTCCTCCACACTGCCTTCCATACCATATGAGTCACCAGGTGGGAAGTGGGCCAGCACACAGGAGCCATCTAGACCTTCCCAGAAAAAAGTATGGTGCTGCGGGCAGACAGGCAGAAGAGAGAGAGGCTAGTGTCAGGGCTGAGGCAGAGTTGGACCTTCTAGTCCTGCCCTGCCCCTTGTGTGACCCTGGAGGAGGCAACCCCTCTATCTGGGTGGGGCCGGGTAATCTGTCCAGGAGGGACCCAGGCCCACTCTAACATGAGCCCCTGGGGTCTGCTCACCGGAAATGAGTTCACCAAGTTCCAGCTCAGTTTTTGGGTCAGGAAGTGCCTGATGCCACAGTTGCACATAATCTGGGGAAGCTGTGCTGAGTAGCCAAACGAGTCTGGTAGCCAGAACTGCAGGAAAAGGGCCTCTAAGGCACAGGAACCAGGACTCTTGGCAGAACAGCCCCAGTCTCAGCCCCTCATCTCTCCAGGTCAAGCTCCACCCTATCTGCCTGAAGGTGTAGCAGCTCCCAGCCTACCTCTGAGCACATCTTCCCAAACTCCTGCAGGAAGAAGTTCTGGCCCTGTAGAAACTGCCTCACCATGGCCTCTCCACTGGGGAGGTTCCCATCCTGGCAGTGAGGGAAGAAGGAGTCGGCCAATGTCAGCACCAGATGGGGAAGAGGCTCGGGCCAACCCCACCCCTCAGGAGAAGCCATAGCTCTGACCCAGGGGTTATGGCTAGCAACCAGGAAGTGTCTCTCTTCTGGCTTTAGACCCAACTTTATCTGCTGGAGGGGAGCTTCTGGGCTGGGTCATGCAGACAACCTGTCACTGCTTGAGACTCTCCTCCCCCTTGCGGGTCCCAGGCCTTGACATTCCAAGGACTAATAAGCACTGCAACAGAGGGGTTGTGAAGGGCCTGTAGAAAGCCAAAGAGGGAAGCCCATGACAGAGTGGCCCTAGGCTGAGGATGTGCAGACTGCACTTACCATTTCCACCCAGGTGCCCCCCACGGGCACAAACTGCCCACGGCAGGCAAACTCCTGGAGCCGGGAATACAGGCCAGGGTACTGGTTCTTTACCCACTCCAGCTGCTGCGCCTGTGAGGCAGATGGGGCAGAAGTTGCCCCAGGCGTGACAAGAACCCCGCTCAGGGCCAAGTATCTGGGGCACAGTGGGCAGCTGAGGGTGGGGAAGAGCCCTGCCCCTCAGGCTGGGGAGGCCCTCAGAACCTCACTCTTGGATCTGTTGGGCATCTGGTGTCCCCATATGGCTGTCCCTCTGACCTGGGAGCAGACAAAGATGAACTCGGGGTTCCGTTCCATGAGCTGCACAGCTGTTACCCAGCTCCGGGCACATTTCCGCACTGTCTCTTTGAAGGGCCAAAGCCAGGCTAGATGGAGAGGGGCGCAGAGAGTGGAGGGAAAGCAGCAAGGTCCCCAGCTCCACACAGACCTCCAGACTCACCCCTGTCCCCCAGCACCCTGACCAGGCCCAGCCTGGGCCTCTAGGGTCTTCCTGGCCCTCCTCTCATTCCAGGCCCCATTCCCTGCAAAGCCCTGTGGCACCCCTCCTGAGCTACCACTTCAAACCACTCCTGCTAGGTGGGAGTAGGGGGTGGGACAGAGAGGCCACCAGGGCTACCTAGTCAGTTTTACAGGTCAGAAAATAGAAGTCCCAGACCCTGAAATAGCCTCACCCTTGAGGTTTAGACACCCTCAGAAAGGATCCTATAAGCAGCAGCAAGAGTTAACCCTTTCAGTAACACACACTGATGGATATCTCAGAACAGAGGGCACAGCTCCCCAAGATGGACCTTGCCTGGTCAGCCATCCTACACAAAGCACTATAGCCTGTCCTTCCTTACCAACCCAGAGCCCCCACTCTCCACCCCACGCCTTGGCACAGCAAAGAAAGCCCTTATTCTGTGGTCCAGAAACTTGAGCTGCATCAGAATTAACAGCTTGGGGAGCTTGTTAGAAAAAATGTGGATTTCCTATAAGCCTCACAGACAATGCACACTCATCAGGTTCAGAATGGAACCTCTAACCCTCCTCAGAAAACTTCCCCTGTGCATTAGCCCCCATCCCTATTACTGCCACATCACTCCTCCACCTCTTACGACTTGAACACCCTGTCAAACTCACTCATTCTTACTCAGCTCAGTCACCCCTCCACAAAGCCTCTCTTGAATTCCCTCAACCCAGCTGGGTTAAGTGCTTCTTCTGGGCTCTCCAGCACCCCTATATTTCCCCTCTCTTGGTCCCAACTGTGTCTATTTTGTGATCATCAGTCTCTATAACCCTACCCTTCAGTATCTAGCATGGGTTCACACGGGGCATCAGATTTTGTTGAAAGAATAAATGAAGCTACACCTAGCAAAGCCCAGAGTCTAGTTCCCTTGCCCCCTTTTATAAATGGAGATGACTGAGGCCCAAGAGGGGCAAGAACCTGCTGAGGATTACACTGCTTCCAGGGCACAGGCAGGGCTTCAAGGTCACTCCTGCCTCCCTCCAGCCAACCCAGGTAGATGCCCACCCCCCTACCTGTATCAATGTGGCAGTGCCCCATGGCATGGATAGTATGTTGGCTTTCACCTCCACGTTGGCCAAAGAACTTGGAGGCCAGATCCTGGGCCATCAGGAAGGTTTCGGGCTGGGCAGGGTCACAAACATTCACAATCTGGTTGGCTGTGTATAGGGCCTGGAAGCTGCGCTGGTTGTCTTCCCCGAGGCCCTGCAGCAGAATTCTGTCTCTTAATTGCCATCTCAAGCAAAGTCTCCAAAACTAGGCCCTGGCTGGTCTTCCAAGGGTTCTCAACAGAGCTTTTCCCTATATCCAACTCTTTGGCCCTGCTGTTCCCCCTGCTCAGCACTGTTTCCCTCCTCCCCTTTACACAGAGAAACCCTATCAACTCTAGGGCAGGCAGAAACACCCCCCCATTCTGCATTCCCAGAGTCCCAATTATCTGACCCAAGAAATAACCTGCCTACAGTTCTAGAGAGTGGCCAGGTGGGGTGGGGTATCAAGTACCTTGGCCATGCCCAGCAACAGCTCCAGATCCACCAGGAGCTTGTGGACATCCTGGTGGAACAAGGCCAGCTCAGCCCGGCTCACCTGGAACATCTTCTCTGGGTCTGGGGCTGCGATCATGGTGCCCTTCCCCGCCCCCAGGAGCCCACTGCAGGCGACTTCCACATAGAGGGTCAGGCTACAAACATAGGGAAGCACTCTTAGGCCAAGGGACTAGCAAAGACCTCTGGGGCTTAGGGAGGGAAGACCGAAGCATCCAGATGACCCCTCCCCATTCAACCCCAGGATACCACAGTATATCAAGTTCAAGTATGAGAGAGTGACAGAAGCACCAGCCTGAACCCATATAGTGATGATGAGAGCTCTACTACGGTACGTAAGAACAAGCGGCTCAAAACTGTGTAATGCTGCTGTTTAGCCATTTGTTCCAAAAGCTATCTTTACACAGCACTGCCGTGGTCTCAGAACTGTCTTTGCAGATTAAAAGCATGTCTGGCCCTGGCCAGTGTGGTTCAGTGGTTAGCATCGGCCCACGCACCGAAGGCTCTCGGGTTTAATTCCCAGTCAAGGGCACATACCTGGGTTGCAGGTTCAAACCCTGGCACAGGTCCAGGTCCGTGCAGGTGTGTCTCTCTCACATTGTTTCCTTGTCCCTTCCCTTCCCTTCCCTTCCCTTCCCTTCCCTTCCCTTCCCTTCCCTTCCCTTCCCTTCCCTTCCCTTCCCTTCCCTTCCCTTCCTTTCCTCCCTCCCTCCCTCCCTCCTTTCTCCCTTCCTTCTCTCCCTCTCTTTCTCTCCATCCCTCCCTCTCCCTTCCACTATCTCTAAAAATCAAGGGAAAAATATCCTCAAGTGAGAAGTAACAAAACAACAACAAAAGACTTCCAGTCAAGATGTGGTGTAGGGTAAACGCAATATTTGTCTCCTCCCACAACCACATAAAAATTACAGATAAAGAACAGAACAAACATCATTCAGAACCACCTGAAATCAAGCTGAATGAAAGTCCTACAACTATGAAATTAAAGAAGAGGCCACATCAAGACTGGTAGGAGGGGCAGAGGCAGGGAAGGGCTGGTCCCACATCCACTTGTGGTGGATAAAAACCGGGAAAGATACCTCAGCTGTGAAGGCCCTCCCTGAAAAGCAAGCAGTCCCTGTTCCACACCAGGCCCCCCCAGCTCAGGATTCCAGTGCCAGGAAGAGAAGCCCCCATAACTTCTGGCTGTAAAAACCAGCAGTCATTGAGGCTGAGGGAAGCTGAGGCTGCTAGAGTCCCAGGCAGCTCCTCCTCTTAGAGGGTACACACACAGACTTACTCAAACTCGCCCCCTCTGAGCTCCAGCATGGGGGAAGCAGTTTGAAAGGCACCAGAGACATACAGGGAAGAACTGAGTTGTTTGCCATCTGGGCGAGCGCTGGACAGGCAGCTTTCTCCCAGACAGCTGTGCTGATGGAGGCCTTTGTTCCTTTGGTGTGCCCTTCCCACCACCGGGATAGCAGAACCACACCATATGGGACTCCAGCAACCTGGCTCAAACTGTTTTCCCCATTCTGATTCCCTGAGGCCCTGCCCCACCCCACTTTAGGGCCTACCCTAATGCTGTTTCCAGTGGCATTACCATTGGAATGACCTGTCTTGGCTCATGCTTTGGATTTTCCTAAAATCTTTCAAATAAGCAGCATCTGGCCTTAGTTCCCAGCTTAGCCTTGCCTGAGCACCTCCAAGTCCAGCACAAGAAGCAGCCATCTGCAGATCACTTTGGAGCCTATGCCTGGTGGTCCTGGGTAGAACACAGGCAGTGGCTGGCCTTGGTCTGAGCCTCCTGGAAGGCCCCAGAGCCAGCACACCCAGTGGATAGCTTCAGACACGTCTAAGCACCATGACCCAACCACCTCCACAAGCAACACACTCATGGGGTGCATTTGGTGGGTACCAGAGACCTATGGAAGTAAGTTTAGCTCTGTGTGGTAGGCCCCTGCACAGCTCATCCCCCAAGGTCGTCAGAGGTCAGTGGTTAGTGGGTACAGCCTGTCCTTACAGCTGATCAGCCTGACTAAATCCCTCCCAGTGACGTGTCAACAGCAATCAACACTCAATTACAACAGATGGGTGCACAGTCCACGGAGGGGGTGCACCTCAAGTACTAAGCTGGGGTGATCAGGGAGGCTGTGCCACTGGACACTACAGGACACCTACTACAATAAGGCACCCTATCAAGCCTAGGAGATGTAACAACTCTACCTCATACATTGAAACAAACACAGGGAGGCAGCCAAAATGAGGAGACAAAGAAACATGTCCCAAATGAAAGAACAGAACAAAACTCCAGGAAAAGAACTAAACAAATGGAGATAAGCAATCTAACAGATACAGAGTTCCAAACACTGGCTATAAGGATGCTAAAGGAAATTAGTCTAGAGGTCTAGAGGCCCTCAAGAGCATAATAAAGGACCAGTCAGAAATGAAGAATGCACTAACTAAAATAAAAAATAACTTACAGGGTATCAACAATAGAGTAGGTGAAGCTGAGAATCAAACCATCAATTTAGAATATAAGGAAGTAAAAACCACCCAATCAGAACAGCAAAACAAACAAACAAAAAAACCCCAAAATGAGGATAGTGTAAGGAGTCTCTGGGACAACTTCAGGTGTGCCAACATTCGATCATGGGGGTGCCAGAGGAGAAGAGAGAGAGAAGAAATTGAAAACCTATTTGAAAAAATGATGACCAAAAAACTTCCTTAAGTTGGTGAAGGAAACAGATATACAAGTCGAGGAAGCAAAGAGAGTCCCAAACAAGATGAACCCAAAGAAGCTCACACAAAGACACATTATAATTAAAATACAAATCTTTAGAAAAAAAAATTTTTTTCTTTATTGATTTTAGAGAGAGAGAAAGGGAGAGGGAGAGATAGAAATATCGATGAGAGAGAACATCAATTGGCTGCCTCCTGCATGCCCCCCACTGGGGATTTGGCCCACAACCTGGGCATGTGCCCTACTGGGAATAGAACTGGCGACCTCTTGGTGCATGGTTTGATGTTCATTCAGTGAGCCACACCAGCTGGGCCAAAGAGATAACCTTAAAAGCAGCAAGAGAAAAGCAGATAGTTACCTGCAAGGGAGCTCCCAATAAGACTGTCAGTTGATTTCTTTTTTTAAATTTATTTATTTATCCTCACCCGAGGACATTTTTGCATTCATCTTCAGATAGAGTGGGAGGGAGAGAGGTGGGGGGGGGGGGAGAGAGAGAGAGAGAGAGAAAAGTGCGCGCGCGATGTGAGAGAAACACATCGACTGGTCTCCACCCATACAATCCCAACCGGGGCCGTGGACAAACTGCAACCAAAGTATGTGCCCTTAGCGGAAACCGAACCGGGACTCTCTGGTCCACAGGCCAACGCTCTAACCGCTGAGCCAAACTGGCCAGGGCTCAGATTTCTCAAAAGAAATTTTGCAGGCCAGAAGGGAGTGGCAAGAAATATTCAAAATGATGAAAAGCAAGGACCTACAACCAAGATCACTCTATTCTGCAAAGCTATCATTAAGAATGGATGGACATATAATGAGCTTCCCAGAAAAAAAAAAAAGCTAAAGAAGTTTATCCCCACCAACCCAGTATTATGTGAAATGTTGAAGGATTTTGTTGAATAAAAATGTCAAAAATATGAACAATAAAATGGCAATACATATCTAACAACTGAATCTACAAACCAAATGAACAAGCAGAACAGAAGCAGACTCATAGGTACAGAAAGGGAAAGGGGGTGGTGATGCAGGAAGAGATAAACCAAAAAACTTAGATGGATATATGCATAACCAGTGGACACAGACAATAGTGTGGGGAAGGCAGGAGTGGGTGGGTAGGAGCAGGGAGGAGCGGGTCAATGGGGGGGGGGGGGGAGAAGGAACATCTGTAATACTTTCAACAATGAAGATAAATTAAAACAAAAAAACATTTTTGGAAGTCCCAGAGTAAAGATCCATCAGCCAACACAGGGCGGGCTATTCTTTGGAGCAGCACATTGGGCTATGGTGCTGTTCTACTCAGTCTTTAGAGACGAAACATGACTTCTTTGGGGAAGCCCTCCCTGACCCTCCTCCCACCCCTCTCCTAAGCCTGGAACAGTTCTCACATTGAGCTCCCAGGGTTTTCTCTCATCCGTTTTGTAACTGTGTAAGTATGTATGAGTCCCCTTGATGCAGAGGACCACATTACTCACCATCACAGGTCCAGTGTCTGGCAGCATCAGACACAGTGTTCAATAAATATTATAACGTTAAACCGTAATGTCTAATAAAGTGTTTTTAATGGTGTCATGTATGTTCACGCTGTAACATGGAATGAAAAATTCAGGATACAAATATCAAGGAAATGTAACCTAAACTAGTAAAAACTAGACCTGGAAGAATTCCTGAGATGAATGTTGAGATGTCAATAGTGGTCATCTCTAGGTAGTGGGATGATGGGAGATATTTATTTCTTTGTTAACTTTTCTGTATTTACCACAAGGCGGCAAACATTTTTATAGCCAGAAAAAAGAAAATCCTGCACTTAAAAACAAACATTGAAATTTGAAGATGGTTGTGTTGTTGGGAGTGGGTGTTTCCAAGATCATTCTGGGCCTCAGCTCCCACTGTGTCCTCCCCCACTGTTGTCGTCTTCCCTACAGCCTTGGTCAATCAGCACACAAGGACTCACTCACCTCCGGGGGTCTCCTTCCCCTAGTCTCTCAGTCAGGACATAGCTGGTCTTCTCCCCTTCTTTGGTCAAACCCTGGTGGGAGTGAAGTGAAAGAAACAGGGCCTAAGGTTGTTCAAATGAAGTATAAGCTGAGGGAATCTAATACCCTCCACTCAGTCCCCAGCTTTGGCTTCGCTCCCCCAGGCAAGGCCAAGATTGATAAATCGGACCTCTGGTAGATGCCCCAACCCTCATGGCAGTCAATGCCATCACCACCAATGGCACCAGTAGAAAAGCCCCACGTCTTATGGGAAGGGTCTTGGGCAGGTGTCAGAAAACCTGGGTGTGGCTTCTGGTGGCCTCTGTACCCCTGAATAAGTACCTGAAGGGAAAGTCAGGGACAGGTTTGTCTCATTTTCTGCTATACCCCCAGTGATTAGCATTGGGCCTGGCCCAAAGAGAGCATTCAGGAGATATCTGCTAGCCAATGGAGGGCTTTTGTTATACAGGTAGGACAACCGTCCTACCCTGAGACTGAAAGTCTAATTGGAATAGAAGCTGTGCAAACTGAACAATTGAACTAACCTCTACATACCTCAGCTTCTTAATCTGCAAACAGTTATAAAGATCAACCACATAGTATTATAAAGATATTGTTAGATGCATAAATAAGACACTTGATGGTTATATTTGGGGAACTGGGATGGGGTAATAGAGACAGATATCTGAAAGTTTCCCCCCAATAATATATATATTACACATAATAAAAAACTTGTTTATTAAATACTAAAAATCAAGAGTTGTGGTCTGCAAAGCCACGAGTCTGGCACCTAGCAAGAGGGTTAATAAATGGATCTGCTGTACTTACTATTATTGTACTTGGTCAGTAACCATATTCAGCCCAGAATGAGAAGATGGGCAATCAGCTACAGAGTTGGTTTAGCACTAATTACGTTGTGAGCCAACCACAGGGGCCGCCCAAGCGGCAACCTCCCCAGTCCTGAAATCCTGATACCACTCTGCAAACAGAGCCCCTCAGTTAGGGCTTCTCCAGAGACTAGAGCTGAAATGTGGCCATGCCTGTCCCTAGGCCTAAAGCAAGACTTCTTACCTGAACTGGTTCCCCATCACGCCACACCATGCCCTCTCCATCACTTTCCCAGCGAAAATGAACTTCCTGACCCACCCATGCCTCTGGGATGGTCAGCTCCACCCGGAACCAGCAGGTCCACCATCTGCAAGAGAGCCACTTAGATGGGCCTCAGTGTGGAAGCCTTGTCCTTTTGAAATAGTACTTCCTTGGACTGAGTCAGTAGGGGCTTGAGGTTTGTCTATGCATCATAAGGTATTCAGATTTGACCAACAAGAGAGGATCAAGGTGTGTGCAGCAAGATTAAGGAAAGAGGCAGAGAAGTCAGGGATCTGTGATCTGTCCTGGAGTATCTTTCCTAAGGGGGCTCCAGGGACTGGGAGAAAAGGGAAAAAAACGAACTCTTTCAAGAAATTTGAGGAACCAGGGGCAGACAATGGAGGTGTGACCCTTCTTAGAAGAGAGCCAGCCCAAGGTGGGGGTAGGGGGGACTTCCTTTGGCCCGCTGGCCCCGCCCTGTTTCTGGGCTTTACCCACGTGGGTCCAAAGCTGTCCCCGACTTGCGCTGGGCAGAAGTCCTGCTGGATTGCCTCCTGGTAGGGGAGCCTCTCAGGCGTCAAGAAACTGGAAAGCCCGGCCACTGGGCAGCTGTCCCTGTAAAGCCTGGGCAGGAGGGGCCAGTGGGCGCGCGTTTGAGGCCAATGGGCACACTGGCAGGTGGAATGCACGGTCCCTCAATCCTCTTTGGAGAGAGGGCTGTCCCACAGCACAGCCTGCCCGCTCCCTCCTCCCGGCCCACACCCTGTCCACAGAGAACGGGTACTCGATCCATCAGTCCAGGTTACTGCAGTGTGGGTTCACCCACAGAGAGGAAGGCTGAGGTGCATGGGAGATGCCAGCCAGCGAAATAAGGGGCCACACCTGCTGCGGAGGTTACAGTCGTGGCTAGAGTAGACTGGCGACACGAATTTCTCCGCCCGCTCCAGCGTAGTACGCCAGTGCTTCAGGGCCGGGACCACGGCCGCCGCCATTGCCGCACGCCCTGCGCTCTTCCGGTTTCCGGGGCTGCCCGGAAGTAAAGGTTCCTGCGGACCACAGCGCCTTCCTGCAGCGCGAGCCTCTTCCTACCCCACCGAGGCTCTCGGAGCCCAGCTGCCCTGAGCTTAGAGCGGGGCACTGAAAGAAGCGCTTCAGGGGCTCTCCTCTAGCTCATCTGGACTGATGGGCCACTTGGAATATCCCTAAATAAAATGGGAAGTTTGACGTTTAGATCCTCTGAAAGCTCCAGGACAGAGGGGACCGTTAGACATATCAGAAGCGGATCACTGGACCTGGGCAGCAGCAAGTGGGAATCTCTCAGCACTCCAGTGCCAGCCCGGCCTCTGGCTCCTTCGAAAACCCGGGAAAGAGCTGGGGCCGCCAGGAAGGGACATGGTGTTAATTAGGGACGGCTTTGTACCCCAGTAACCTCAGCTTCCTCTACTACCTATTTTATGTATTATGAATGGTAGTCATCACCAGAAACTGTTAAGAATTTGATTTGAGATGGCATGTTAGTCATAGCATTCAAAATCCAGTAGAACACTATATTTCACCACATAGGACTAAAGAGTTGAGAAGACATAATGCCAGAGGCACCTCTAATTTCATTTTCATGTTACTCTAGTAGTCAGTTGGCAGCCTTCCCCCGACCCCCTTCTAGGATTTACAGGGAGTTGTCTATAATATCATTAGTAAAAAAAATATATATACACAATATTAGCCCTGATATTTTAATGGAAATACTGACCAAGTCAAATTTACAACATTGAAAATGCAAACCACACAGAAAGGTGACTGAGTACACAATACCAAACATTTGAAATAAAAATAACTTGCCGGCTATAATACAGGCTGGGTTTAGAGCTTGTAGCTCAGATGTCAGAAGACAGGAGATAAAAATGCTGCTTGTGAAAACCCTACCTGTAGGTGAAGCTTCCCCTCCATTTTGGATGCACTGGTGGGTTGAAGGATTTCTCCTTAACTGGCCCTGAAACCCTATTCCTGACCTGCAAGCAGGTGCTCTGGACATAACCCTGTGCAGAGACGGTAACAGATGGGGCTCCATCAATTTCCCCCATAATTCCAAGTCAACAAGATCTTCCTTTAGTGAGCAGAGAAGAGGTGAGTTATTGCTGGGAAAACCTGAAGATCTCCCCTCCCCAATCCGTATGTATCACTCCATCGCTGAGTCAGGCACTGGCCCCAGCCAGCTTCACCCTAGACTCTCCCACAAGGCTCTTTTGCCACCCTACACTTCTGGGTTCAGTCTCTTATGTCATCTCTTCCCTCACCCCCCACGTCCCACCCCCACCCCCACCAACAAAAAAGTCAGGGAAATATATGTATTTTGAAAGTCCAGAAGCCAAAAATGTGTGGGGTTTTAGTGTGTGTGTGTGTGTGTGTGTGTGTGTGTGTTGGGGGAGGGGGCGGATTTTTTTTTTTTATCAAAAAAGCAAACAAAACAATTGGTCACTTTGCAACTATGACTAGGGTAAATCGTTGCTGGAGGAAAATCCACCAGAAGTCCAGGCTGGCCACATATAAAAATCCTAATCACTCAGGTTTGAATGTCTGCCAGTTTAAATTTATGTAACTAAAATATATATATATATTCATTTGTAGTTAGTACCAAATCTCACTCCCAAACCCACTTATACAACATGCCTTATGCACATTTCTTTCAAATACTGATTTGGTATTTAAGTTACTCACCCCCATTTCTAGGTAAGAAAAAATTATGGAGAAATACAATTTTTTTTTTTTTTGCATTTATCTTCAGAGCGAGAGGAAGAGAGAGACACACACACATTGACTGGTCGCCATCCACACAACCCTAACCAGGGCTGGGACAAACTGCAACCCAGGTACATGCCCTTAGTGGGAACCAAACCCCAGTCTCTCTGGTCCGCAGGCAGACACTCTAACCTGAATCAAACTGGCCAGGGCTGTTGTCATTTTTTAATTTGACAACCTAGGGGAAAAGAGGTCAGTGCCTCTGACTAAATAGGTATTGCATGCTTTAAAAATTCTTGCAGCATGCCAGTGTGTTGTGGCACATTGGCTGAATATCTCTGCCTTTATCGTATGTAATAAAATTAACTATGACTTCTTAATATCATCTAAAACCTAGTCACATTCAGATTTCCCTAACTGCTTCCAAAATGTCTTTTACAGCTGTTTGTTCAATCCAATCAAGGATCATATCTTTTTCTTTTTCTGTTTCCGTAAAGACAGTAAAAAATTGCCAGTGCTGACTATATTTCAAGTCATCATGGCAGAGTATTGGGAAAAGTTTTCAATTAGCAATAATTGTGCCTTGGATAACCCTTATTGGCCGTGATACTGCCACTGTGCAAAACTGGGGATATATGTCTGTTTATAATCATTTTTAATCTAGATGGGATCACCTTCCCAACCCCCATCTTCATTTCCATGATCCTGATCTTTCTGACAAGCCCAGGCCAGTTGTCCTTTGAGATGCCCCATCACATTCTGGATTCGTTTGAATGGCTCCTTAGACATCATTAACTTGTGCCTCTTTCAAGTTTTTCCTGCACACTTGGAATCAGATCTAAAGGCTTGGCTACATATATTATTTAAAAAAAAAAAAATTTTTTTTAATTGATTTGAGAGAGAGAGGAAGGGAGAGAGAGAGAGAGAGAGAGAGAGAGAGAGAGAGAGAGAGAGAAACATTGATGAGAGAGAACTTCGATTGGCTGCCTCCTGCATGCCCCACACTGGGGATCGGGCCCACAGTCTGGGCATGTGCCTGACTGGGAATTGAACTGGCGACCTCCTGGTGCATGGGTCAACGCTCATCCACTGAGCCACACCAACTGGGCTGGCTACATATATTCAAGGACACCTCCTAGATGGTGCTCTGTACTGCAAACTACATCATGTCAAGAGTAGAAGGTAGCCAATATCTGGTTGTCATACTTTAGTGAGGCTGCAATTGCTGTGACAGCCAGACCTTTGTATTGTGGTTATGTTTTACACCTTCTGACCACTAAGTAATCTACGGAAGGGATTTCCTTTTTTTTTTTTAAACTCTTTTTTTATTATTGAATGTATTACAAATATCTCCCCATTTTTTCCCCATTAACCCCCTCCTCCCCAGTCCCTTCTCCCTTCTGCCTTCCCCACACTATTGTCAGTGTCCATTGGTTATGCATATATGCACAGAAGTTCTTTGGTTTCTTTCATTCCCACCCTCCCTCCCCCCTTCCCTTTGAGGTTCATCAGTCTAACAACAAATCTGTACTTCTTAATTTCTTCATCTTTTTTCACGGATCCCTCCAGCCCCCACCCATCTGGCAAGCAACAAAAGGCTGTCTGTATCTATGAGTCTGTTTCTCTTCTGCTTGCTCATTTTGTTTGTAGAGTCAATTGTTGATAGATATGTATTGCCATTTTATTGTTCATATTTTTGTTCTTCTTCTCCTTCAAGAAGACCCTTCAGCTCTGGCTGGTTTGGCTCAGCTGTTAGAGCGTTGGCCCACAGACCAGAGAGTCCCGGGTTTGGTTCCCGCTAAGGGCATGTACCTCAGTTGCAGTTTGTCCCTGGCCCCAGTTGGGGTCGTGTGGGTGAGAACCACTCGATGTGTCTCTCTCACACTGATGTTTCTCTCTCTCTCTTCCTCCCTCTCTCCCTCCCTCTCTATCTGAAGATAAGTGCAAAAGTGTCCTTGGGTGAGGATTAAAAAAAAAAAAGAAGAAGACCCTTCAACACTTCATATAACACTGGTTTGGTGGTGATGAACCAAACCAGTATTTTTCTTGTTTGGCAAACTCTTGATATGCCCAGCAATTCTAAATGATAGCTTTGCAGGACAGAATAATCTTGGTCGTAAGTCATTGCTTTTCATCACCTTGAATATCTCTTGCCACTCCTTTCTGGCCTGCAAAGTTTCTTTTGAGAAATCAACTGACAGTCTTATGGGAGTTCCTTTGTAGGTAATGAACTGCTTTTCTCTTGCTGCTTTTAAGATTCTCTCTTTCTCCTTAACCTTTGGCATTTTGATGATGATGTGTCTTGGTGTGGACCTCTTTGGGTTCACCTTGTTTGGGACTCTCTGTGCTTCCTGGACTTGTGTGTCTGTTTCCTTCACCAAGTTAGAGAAATTTTCTGTCATTATTATTTCAAATAGGTTTTCAATTTCTTGCTCGCTCTCTTCTTTTTCTGGCACCCCTATGATGCAAATGTTCGCACGCTTGAAGTTGTCCCAGAGGCTCCTTACATTATCCTCCTTTTGGGGGATTATTTTTTCTTTTTGCTATTCTGATTGGGTATTTTTTTGCTTTCTTATATTCCAAATGTATTGTTTGCTTCTTGGCTTTACCTACTCTACTATTGATTCCCTGTAAAGTATTCTTTATTTCAGTTATTGCATCCTTCGTTTCTGACCTCATCCTTCATTTTTATGTTGTTGATGTTCTAAGTTCCTCGGAGTTCTCCTTAAGTTGCTCGAAGGTCTTAGTTCCTTGAGAACCTTATAACCAGTGTTTTGAACTCTGCATCTGATTGATTGCTTATCTCCATTTTGTTTAATTCTTCTTCTAGAGTTTTGTTCTGTTCTTTCATTTGGGACATGTTTCTTTGTCTCCTTATTTTGGCTGCTTTCCTGTGATTGTTTCTTTGTATTAGGTAGAGTTGCTATGTCTGCTAGGCTTCATAGGGTGGCCTATTGTTGTAGGTGTCCTGTAGACTCCAGTGGCACAGCCTCCCTAATCACCCCAGCTGGGCCCTAAAGGTGCACCCCTAATATGGACTGTATACCCTTCTGTTGTAATTGAGTCTTGATCGCTGTTGGCACATCAATGGGAGGGATTTACTCACGCTGGCCAGCTGCAAGGACTGTGCCCACTGACCACTGGCTTCTGACTCCCTTGGAGAATCAGCAGTGTAAGGGCCCAACACAAAGAGCAAACTTACTTCATCAGGGCTCTGGTACCCACTGAGTCCACTCACTGAGTGTGTCACTTGTGGAGGTGGTTGGGTGGTGGTGCTTCGATGTGGTCTGAAGTTATCCGCTGGGTGTTCTGGCTCTGAGGCAAGGTCAGCCTCTGCCTGTGTTCTAACCAGGGCCACCAGGCATAAGCTACAAAGTGATCTGCAGATGGCTGCTTCTTGTGTTGGGCTTGGAGGTGCCCAGGAAAAGTCAATTTGTGAACTAAGGCTGGCTTCTTCTAGTGCCAGGCCGAGGGCCACTTACTGAGAAGTATGGGGCTCAATAAGATCAGATGCTGCTTGTTTGAGAGATTTTAGGAAATTCTGAAGCAGGATCCAAGACAGGCTAATCACAAGGTAAAGCCATTGGAAGCAGCTTGGGTGGGCCCGAAAGTTGGGTGGGGTGGGGCCTCAGGAAATTACTCGGGTGAGGCAAACAATGTGAGCCAGGTTGCTGGAGTCCCAGATATGGTGGCTGTCTGCCACCCCAGGGAAGGACTCACCAAAGGATCATCGACTTCTGACAGCAAGTCTGTCCAGGAGAAAGCTGCCCCTCTAGCTCTCGCCCTAATGCCAAACAACTCAGTTTTCCCCATATGTCTCTGTTGCTTTTCAAGCTGATTCTCCCACATTGGAGCCTGGAGTGTGAACGTCCAAGTAAGTCTCTGCTTCGGCCATTTAAGAGGAATTGCCTGGGACTCCAGAAGCCTCAGCCTCTCAGCCTGTTCCTGCTGGTTTTTATAGCCAGAAGTTATGGGGACTTTTCTTTCTGGTACTGAAACCCTGAGCTGGCAGCCTAGTGTGGGACAGGGACCCCTCACTTCTCAAGAAGGACCTTCACAGCTGAGGTATTCTTTTGATTTTTATCTGCCACTCATGGGTGTGGGACCAGCCTGTCTGTGCTTCTGCCACTCCTACCTGTCTCCATGTGGCTTCTTCTTTAATTTCATAGTTGTAGAACTTCCATTCAGCTCGATGTCAGGCAGTTATGAATGATGGCTGTTCTGTAGTTTAGTTGTAATTTTGATGTGGTTGTGGGAGGAAGTGATTCGTACGGTGCCATCTTTACCCCAAGTCTGTTTTTTCTTTTTTAAGGTCTGGTGGTCAAATTGTGCCTAGTTAGCCAAGATACAGGCCAGGCTTCTCCTGTCTGGTATGAATTATTGATTACCCATGGAAGGAAGAAAATGTTAGGAATTAAACAGCCCTGCATCCTGGGGTCAGTTCCAGAGCCTGGTGTCCCAGCTGCTCAAGGGTTAGTGGGTATGAGATGTATGTGTGTGTGTGTACCACATGATCTCACCATAATCTCAGGTTAGGAATTAGGGCTAGTGTCTGACATTTCAGGTGTCTATCAGGGATGATGAGAGATGAAGCGTACTATGTACTCTTTTTTTTTTTTTTTAAATATGTTTTTAAAATTAATTTATTCTTAACAATTTTTTTAATCTTTATTGTTGAATGTATTACAGATGTTCCTTATTTTCCCCCCATTAATCCCCTCCTCCCTACTCCAGCCCCCTTCCTGCCTTTTCCCACACTGTTTTCTGTATCCATTGGTTATGCATATATGCATATAAGTTCTTTGGTTTATTTCTTCCCACCCCTCTACTCCCCCTTCCCTTTAAGGTTTGTCAGTCTAGCAACCATTTTGTTGTTCTTAATTCCTTCACCTTTTTCACCCATTCCCCCAACTCCCTTCCCATCTGGCAACCAACAAAATGTTCTTTGTATCTATAAGAATGTTTCTGTTCTGCCTGTTCATTTTGTTTGTAGATTCCATTGTTGATAGATATGTATCATTACCATTTTGTTTGTTCAAATATTTTATCCTTTTCTTCAAAAAGACCCTTCAACATTTCATATAATAATGGTTTGGTGATGACAAACTCCTTTAACTTTTTATTGTCTGGGAAACTCTTTATATGGCCATCAATTCTAAATGACAGCTTTGCAGGATAGAGTAATCTTGGTTGTAGGTTCTGGCTTTTCATCACTCTGAATATTTCTTGCCACTCCCTTCTGCTTGGAAAGTTTCTTTTGAGAAATCAGCTGACAGCCTTATGGGAACTCCCTTGTAGGTAACTAGCTGCCTTTCTCTTGCTGCTTTTAAGATTCTCTCTTTGTCTTGAACCTTTTGCATTTTGATGATGATGTGTCTTGGTGTGTGCCTCTTGGGGTTTATCTTGTTTGGGACTCTCTGTGCTTCCTGGACTTGTATGTCTGTTTCCTTCACCAAGTTAGGGAAGTTTTCTGACATTATTGTTTCAAATAGGTTTTCTGTTTCTTGTTGTCTCTCTTCTCCTTCTGGCACCCCCAAGATGTGAATGTTGGCACGCTTGAAGTTGCCCCAGAGGCTCCTTATACTATCCTCATTTTTTTTTTTTTTTTTTTGCTATTCTGATTGGGTGTTTTTGCTTTCTTATATTCCAAATTGATTGTTTGCTTCTTGGCTTTACCTAGTCTACTATTGAATCTGTGTAAATTATTCTTTATTTCAGTTAGTGCCTCCTTCATTTCTGAGTGGTCCGATTTTATGCTCTTGAGGCCCTCACTATGTTTGTTGAGGTACTCAGTAAGTTCACTGAGCATCTTTATAAGCAGTATTTTGAACTCAGCATCTGTTAGGTTGCTTATCTCCATTTTGTTTAGCTCTTTTCCTGGAGATTTCTTTTGTTCTTTCATTTGGGACCTTTTTTTTGGTCTCCTCATTTTGGCTGCTTCCTGTTTTTGTTTCTATGTATTATTTAACAGGAGATATGGGACTAGCTGAGACCAGATGCTGCTTGTTTGAAAGAATTTAGAAAAACCTGAAGCAGTATCCAAGACAGTCCAATCCTATGGTAAGCAAGTGGCAACAGCTTGGGTGGGCCTGTGATTTGGGTGGGGCGGGGCCTCAGGGAGTCACCAGGGTGGGGCAACCAGTGTGAGCCAGGTTGCTAGAGTCCCAGATATGGTGGCTGGCTGCTCTCCCAGGGAAGGGCTCACCAAAGGAACCTCTGACAGCACATCTGTCCAGGACAAAGCCCCCTCTCTAGCTCTCGCTCCAATGCCAAACAGCTCAGTTCTTCCCTGTGTGTCTCTGGCACCCCTTGAGCTACCTCCCCTCCAAGCTTAGAGGGAATGAGTCCAACAAGTCCGTTCACAGGCCCTTTAAGAGGAGCTGCCTGGGGCTCCAGCTGCCTCAGCCTCCCTGAGCCTCAGTTTTCACTAGTTTTTCCAGCCAAAAGTTATTGGGATTCTCTTCCTGGCACTGGAAGAGAATCCCTGAGCGGGGTGCCTGGTGTGGGACTGGGTCCCCTCAGTCCTCAGGGAGGACCTTCCCTGCCGAGGTGTCCTCCTGATTTTTATTTACCACATGCACGTGGGTGTGGGACCAGCCCGTCCACCTCCGTCCCTCCTACCATTCTTGATGTGGCTGCTTCTTTAATTCCGTAGTTGTAGGACTTCCATTCAGCTTGATTTCAGGTGGTTTTGAATGATGATTTTTCTGTAGTTTAGTTGTAACTTTGAGGTGGTTGTGGGAGGACACGATACTTTGTTTACCTACACTGCCATCCTGACCGGAAGTCTGTTTTTTTTAAGTGTATGTGCCCTTTGCAGGAACCAAACCCAGGACTCTCTGGTCTGTGGGCCAATGCTCTATCCACTGGGCCAAACTGACCAGGGTATACTATGTACTCTTACCATAATCTCAGAGGGAAGTAAAATCTTTCCAGAGGACAAGTGTTTCCACAGTCCTGGTTGGAGTGAGATTTGCCGAGGAATCTGGAAGTAGGCAAGTCTGCTCAACCAGGGCAAAAGAGTTGAAAAGGAAAATAGTTAAAGCTTGTGTGTCCAGCGGTGATAACAGAATAAAAGGGTTTTATAGATAGAGGAGGGTTTTGCTGAAAGATTCTAAATGTAAATAAGGCAGTAGCTAGTAAGTGAAAGGAGTAATGGTTTGAAGTAAATTTAGGGCACCCTTACCTCCTCACTGTGTCTTGTTTATGAAGGAGGCTTCTAGAGGCCACGACAACAGCTGTTCATTCTTGATTCTCTTACGTGTCTTGGTTTCTTACACTGGCTGTCTAAAACAATCATGAGGACCCAGAGTGCTGGACAACCAATCCTTATATGCACCCCCAGGCAGATCAAAGTTTAATTACAATTGTATTCTGGAGTTTTTATGAGCCCCTTACATGTCTTGAGGAAGACCCTCCAACACCTCCACAGTCACCTGAGAGGGTCTGCTTGTGCAGACCTGAGGAAAGCTGTGCTTCATATTTTCAGTGCCAGCTCATCACCAGGTGCTCAAAGTCATTTTAGTTTTCTGCTCACAGGCAGTCATCCCACTTTAACTAGAACTACTGCCTGAACCTCCCAATCCTGGACAAGAAGGGAAAGTAAAATAGCTTTTTCTCCAGCCTTGTAAACAGACATTGATTAAATAAGCTTTACTCTCAGGGAGGAGACAACTTAGTTAGGTGTGGTTAAAAGCAAATAAAGTAGCTCCAGTATCTGCAAGGGCCAGAGTGGCTTTCCCTTTTTTATGAAAATTTTAGCTTCTCCCAAACCACCAGTGAGAAGGGGAAATGCCCTTGGAAGCAACTCTACACTTGCTTCTGTTTTTGTTTTTCTCTAAGTCCAATTTTGGTTTTCTATATATATTTTTAAAGGTGACCTGGCTTTCTGCAATAGAACACACTCCTCTATAGTTTTACAGCTGACCTCATTTAGCAATTTTGTTGCCTTGCACCCAGAAACCAGTAAATATATTAATTGGAATAGATTAGAATAGCCAGCACTGTATTCTTTAAGAGTAAATAAAATTTCTTGGCAAACCCATCAATGTCCCGGAGAAAGGAATGTATGCAATCACTGTTCTTCTCTTTGCCTGAAACCAGCCTTTCTGGTTTTATTTTATTTTATTATTATTTTTTTATCCTCACCTGAGGACACTTTTTGATATTTTGTTCAGACAGAGTGGGAGGGAGGGAGGGAGGGAGGGAGAAACATCGACGTAAAAGGGACACATCAAGTGGTCACCACCCACACGACCCAATCAGGGCCGGGGACAAAGTGCAACGGAGTTATGTGCCCTTAGCGGGAACCGAACCCGGGTCTCTTCAGACCGCAGGCCGACCCTCTAACTGCTGAGCCAAACCGGCCAGGTTCCTTTCTGGTTTTATATGTAATTGACCTGTGTTCCACCCAGGAGCTTCTAATCTGCAACCAAGATAAGCTTTCTACTCATTCAGTTTTAATTCTAAAGCCCCCTTTTCTAATTTACATGGAAAAATTAATTTAGGCATCAAAAGAGCTACATTTTGGCCATCTGAAGTTGATATCATTTCTAGTTAAATCTTCCCATTTCTGTAAGTCAGGAGCATTAATGGGGGCTGAGAGTTCCTAGCTTTAGAGGCACAATTTTTTATGTTGATTTTAGTTTTATTTTGAGGTTTGCAGAGTCTGAATAAACCTCCAGATATACTGTGTACTGAGTCAAAGTGTGCTGCCTATGTGCTGAGCTCCAAGTTATCTCAAACCTTTCCATATTTTTCAGCTTTCCTTTCCCCTCTCCAAAGATTTTTAGTCACTACAAATGCCTGAGATTTAATCTGGAGAGAGTAAGAAGCCCCACATTCCTCAGAGTCAAACAAGGCTAGGCTCACATTCATGTAATAAAATATATTTTTTAGACCCCACTAGAAAGCAACTTCAATTGAAAAACCAAAGTTGAAATCAGCCATCCATTTTTCTTCTCCCATCCTGCCTTATTCTGGCTTTTTTCTCCCCACGACCTTAATCTTTAGCTCTACTGTGAAGATTTTTTAAAAGGCAGATTAAAGAAAATCAGCCTGAATTCAACTCTAGACATCAGAGACGAAAGAAAAGAATGTCCTTCCAACAAGGACCTCTCTCACTTCTTCAGAACAAGTAACCTGGTAGGGAAGAGCCATATGGAAGGGCTTTGTGTGATTTTAAATGTTCTTGAGTGCATGGATGTTGTCTTGAAGTAGGCAGGGTGTCTTTAAAAGTGGCAAGTACCAGAGGAAAATGGAGCTACACAGATCATCTCCCAGGACCAAACTGATTTACAACGAAAATAAAGACAAATCATCAGGAAGGGGCAACCGGAAGGCAGCCTGGAGGACCACATAACCAGGGACACTGACTTAATCCTGGTAGGCTTGTGAGGATGCAAGAGGGGGCCGGGAGCTGAGGGTCCACAGCAACCTGGGCTGGGACCAGCAAAATTGGCTGGGACCAGGGGACTTGGCTGGAAGATGCTGCTGCCTCGGCTGCGGCCGCAACAGCGGCTGAGTCCTGCGAACTCGGCTGAGTGCTACGCCCTCGGCTGGTGCCGCAGACTTGGCCACCCTTAGCTGGGAACAGCACCCTCAGGTTAAAAGTCCCAGGTGGCTCCATGACACAGAGTCTGGACAGAGGCTAAACTGGCAGCAGCCACTCACCTTGGGCTCCGGCAGAGGGAAGGAAGACTGGACTGGAACTGTGTGGAGACACTCGGGATTTGGAGGGTGCTCAGAGCGTTTGCTGAGTACAGCCATGTAGGACTGTGGTCATCTTACTCCTTCCCAGGGCCCTGGGGAGAGGGGGTGGCCCCTCCCTCGGATATTCAACCCCACCTGGTGGCCATTGACATGCTAATTGAGGCCTATTAACAACCAGAATCAGCCCCACCCTCGGGAAATCCTCTTACACTGAGCACTTGAGGGAGAGTTTCAGGCAACTCAGAAACCAAGGTTCTTCAAGTGACCTCTACTAATAGCCTCCTGGCAAAAAAAGCTAAAGGATAACTACCATTCCATGGGCTAGCAACTCTAACCAGGAAAGCTAAGACTTGAAGGTGGTGTTTAAAGTGGGTCCTCTCTGCCACATCCAAACCCAGGAGAGGGAGCCACAAACAGCAGAACACCAACTCCCACAGGGAAAATTTGGCAGACTCCAAAGCCCACTGTGATAGCAAAAATGGTGAAACACAGAAACAAAAGCCAAATGAAAGAACAAGAGACCTCTACAGAAGATGAGATAAATGAGGTGCAGTTAAGCAAGTTAACAGAACTAGAATTCAAAGCCATGATCTTGAGGAAGCTCAACAGCATGTGTAAGGATATGAGCACTATGAGTAAAGACATAGAAATGTTCAAAATCAACCAGTTGGAAATTAAAACCCAACAGGAAGAAATGAAGAATGACATATCAGAAATGAAAAACACATTGGAAGGTCTAAAAAGCAGAGTAGAGGAAGCTGAGGACCAGATCAGTGAATTAGAAAACAGGCTAGAAAAAAATCAACCCATCAGAAAACCAAAAGGAAAAAACAATTAAACACCAGGAAGACTGCTTAAAAGAACTGTGGGACAACTGGAAACGGAATAATATTCGCATCATAGGAGTCCCCGAAGAAGAAGAAAATGAGCAAGTGTTAGAGAATATATACAAAGAAATAGTGACAGAAAACTTCCCTAATTTGGTGAAGGAAGAAGGCATTCAAGTTCAAGAAGCACAGAGAGCCCCAAGTAAGAAGAACCCAAACAGGCCCACACCAAGACACATAGTAATCAAACTGCCAAAAATTAAAGACAAAGAGAGAATCCTAAAGCAGCAAGAGATAAGCAACAGGTTAACTACAAACGAAACCCCATAAGGCTCTGAGCGGACTTCTCACAAGAAACACTACAGGCAAGAAGGGAATGGCATGAAGTAATCAAGGCCGTGAAAAACAAGGATCTGAATCCAAGACTACTCTACCCAGCAAGGCTATCATTCACAATAGATGGTCAAATAAAGAGCTTCTCAGACAAAAAAAGGCTAAGGTAATATATTAGCACCAAACCAGCACTGCAAGAAATGTTAAAAGGACTGCTGTAATTACCAGGAGAAATGGGAAGAAAAATAGAACCACATGAAACAAAAATGGCAATAAATAAGTACATATCAATAATCACCTTAAATGTAAATGGACTGAATGCTCCCATAAAAAGACACAGAGTAGCTGATTGGATAAAAAAGCATGACTCATCTATATGTTGTTTACAAGAGACCCACCTCACAATAAAAGACTCACACAGATTGAAAGTGAAGGGATGGGAAAAAATCTTCCAAGCAAACGGAAAATAAAAAAAAGCTGGGGTAGCAATTCTCATATCTGATAAAATAGATTACAGAATGATGGCCATAATTAGAGACAAAGAAGGCCACTACATAATATTAAAAGAATCTATCCAACAGGAAGATATAACCTTGATAAACATATATGCACCCAATATAGGAGCACCAAAATATATTTTAAAACTTCTGGAGGACTTCAAAGGAGAAATCGATAGCAATAAAATCATAGCAGGGGACTTCAACACCCCGCTGACATCGCTGGATAGATCCTCTAGACAAAAAAATTAGCAAGGAAACAGAGACTCTAAATGAAGCACTAGACCAAATGGATTTAATAGGTATGTACAGAGAACTATACCACAAAACTACAGAATTCACATTCTTCTCAAGTGCACATGGGACATTCTCAAAGATAGACCCCAGGTTAGGGCACAAACTAAGTCTCTACAAGTTCAAGAAGACTGAAATCATATCAAGCATCTTCTCAGATCACAATGGCATGAAACTAGAAATCAATTGCAAGAAGAACATACAAAGACATTTGAACACATGGAAGCTAAATAGCATGTTATTAAACAATGAATGGGTCACCGAGGAGATCAAGGAAGAAATCAAAAACTTCCTGGAAACCAATGAAAATGAAGATACAACAACACAAAATCTATGGGATGCAGCGAAAGCAGTTCTGAGAGGGAAGTTCATAGCACTACAGGCCTACCTCAAAAAACAAGAACAATCTCTAATAGACTATCTAACCTCACAACTTAAAGAACTAGAGAGCAAACAAAAAGAAAACCCCAGAGCAAGTAGAAGGAAGGAAATAGTAAAGATCAGAGCAGAAATAAATGACATAGAGACCAAAAATACAATTCAAAGGATCAATAAAACAAAGAGCTGGTTTTTTGAAATGATAAACAAGATTGATAGACCCTTAGCTGGACTCACCAAGAAACAAAGAGAGAGAACCCAAATACACAGAATCAGACATGAAAGAGGAGAGATAACAACTGACACCACAGAAATACAAAAGATCATTAACAACTACTATGAACAATTATATGGCAACAAATTTGACAATCTAAGCGAATTGGACAAACTTCTAGAAACACATAGTCTCCTAAAACTAGATCAGGAAGAGATAGAAAACTTGAACAGACCAATAACAACAGAAGAAATTGAAGATGTAATCAAGACTCTCCCAGCAAACAAAAGCCCAGGCCCAAATGGCTTCATGGGGGAGTTTTACCAAACATTCAAAGAAGAACTAATACCCATTCTCCTCAAACTATTTCAAAATATTCAAGAAGAAGGAAGACTTCCAAACTCGTTTTATGAGGCCAGCATAATTCTAATTCCAAAATCAGAAAAAGACACTACAAAGAAAAAAAACTACAGGCCAATATCCCTGATGAACATAGATGCCAAAATCCTGAACAAAATACTAGCAAATCGGATCCAGCAAAACACCAAAAAAAATAATCCACCATGACCAAGTGGGATTCATCCCAGGATGCAAGGCTGGTACAATATTCGCAAATCCATAAACGTGATACACCACATAATTAAAATGAAAAATAAAAACCACATGATCATATCAATAGATGCTGAAAAGGCCTTCGACAAAATCCAGCATCCATTTCTGATAAAAATGCTCAGCAGTGTCGGAATAGAGGAATTATATCTTGACATAATAAAGGCCATATATGAAAGACCTACAGCAAGCATCATACTCAATGGGCAAAAACTAATAGCATTTCCCTTAAGAACAAGAACAAGGCAAGGATGCCCACTTTCGCCACTCGTATTTAACACACTACTGGAAGTCTTAGCCACAGCAATGAGACAGGAAGAAAAAATAAAAGGGATCCAACTGGAAAGGAGGAAGTGAAATTGTTATTATTTGCAGATGACATGATACTATACATAGAAAACCCCAAAGACTCCATCAAAAGTTTACCAGACTTAATAAATGAATTTGGCAGAGTAGCAGGATACAAAATTAATGTCAAGAAATCGATGGCATTCTTATACACCAATGATGAACTCACAGAAAGAGAAACTAAGCAAAAAATCCCATTTATCATTGCGGCAAAAAAATTAAGATACCTAGGAATAATCTTAACCAAAGAAATAAAGGACCTATTCGCAGAAAACTACAGGTCATTGAAAAAAGAAATAGAGCAAGATATCAAAAAGTGGAAGCACATACCCTGTTCATGGATTGGGAGAATTAACATCATTAAAATGTCCATATTACCCAAAGCAATCTATAGATTAAAATGTCCATATTACCCAAAGCAATGTATAGATTCAACGCAATCCCCATCAAAATACCAACGGCATACTTCACAGAATTAGAACAATTATTTCAAAAGTTCATATGGAACCAAAAAAGGCCTCGAATAGCCACAGCAATCTTGAAAAGGAAAAACAACGTTGGAGGGATCTGAATACCAGATTTCAGGTTATACTATAAAGCCACTGTAATCAAAACAGCCTGGTACTGGCACAAGAACAGGCATATAGACCAGTGGAACAGAACAGAAAACCCAGAAATGGACCCAAGGCAATATGCTCAATTAATATTTGACAAAGGTGGCAAGAGCATACAGTGGAGTAAGGACAGTCTCTTTAATAAATGGTGCTGGGAAAATTGGTCAGCTACTTGGAGAAAAATGAAACTAGACCATCAACTTACACCCTACATGAGAGTAAACTCAAAATGGATAAAAGAGTTAAATGTGACTCATGAATCCATAAAAATCCTAGAAGAAACTGTACGCAACAAAATTTCAGACATCATACGCAGCAGGATTTTCACTGACACATCACCTAAGGCAATAGAAACAAAGGAGAAAATGAACACATGGGACTACATCAAACTCAAAAGCTTCTGCACAGCGAAAGATACAATCATCAAAACGGAAAGGTTATCCAGTGTATGGGAGAGCATAATTGCCAATGATATATCAGATAAGGGGTTAATTTCCAATACATATAGAGTGCTCATACAACTCCACAAAAGGAAGACTATGAATCCAATTAAAAAATGGGCAGAGGAACTAAATAGACACCTCTCCAAACAGGACATACAAATGGCTAAGAGACATATGAAGAAATGCTCATCATCACTAATCATCAGAGAGATGCAAATTAAAACAACAATGATGTATCACCTCACACCTGTCAGAATGGCCGCCATTAACAAATAAACAAACAACAAGTGTTGGCGAGGGTGTGGAGAAAAGGGGACTCTAGTACACTGCTGGTGGGAATGCAGACTAGTGCAGCCACTATGGAAAACAATATGGTGTTACCTCAAAAAGTTAAAAATTGAACTTCCATTTGACCCAGTGATCCCACTTCTAGGAATATACCCTAAGAAGCCTAAAACACCAATCAGAAAGAATATATGTACCACCATGTTTGTAGTAGCACTATTTACAATAGCTAAGATCTGGAAACAGCCCAAGTGTCCATTAGTAGACGAATGGATAAAAAAGCAGTGGTACATATACACAATGGAGTACTATGCAGCTATAAGAAAGAAAGACCTCTTATCCTTTGAGACTACATGGAGGGATCTGGAAAGTATCATCCTAAGTGAATCAAGCCAAACAGAGAAAGACAAGTTTCATATGATCTCACTTATTTGTGGAATATAATGAACATAACAGTCTGAGGAATGGGGTAGTCCCAGAGACCTGGAAGTGGGGTACAGACTGACAATCCCCAGAAAAGGGGGTGGTGGGGAGAGATAAACCACAGAACTTTTATGCATGTATGTATGAACAGTGGACATGGACAACAAACTGGGGACATGGCGGGGGGGGGAGGGGAGAATCAGTGGCCAAAAAGGAGAAACATCTGTTACAAAAATTAATTAATAATATATAAATAATTTTTTTTTAAAAAAGTGGCAAGTGCCTTAACACCTGTTAAGTGCTCCTCCCATGTTTGCAGTGTACAGTAGTCCACAGAGAGAGATAAATCCTTGGCCAGAAGAAAATCTACAAGGAGAAAAGAAAACACAATGAGTCAGATCATTCAAGCTAAGGCAGCTAGGATGACCAACTTACCAGTAATGAAGCAATCTGAGTCACAATACCACAATGTTGGCAATGGCAAAACAGCACCAATTGTGACAGAGATAGAAGAGAAAAAAGCAAAGGTAACATGCCTGGGGGATGCAGAAGAAGGAGGAAAGAGGAGAGCACAGGTATCCTTCAGGGTCATTATTTGGAGAGCCCCATATGAGTCACCAGAGAATGTTACCAGAAAGTGGACCTGGCCCTGAGCAGGTGTGCCTTGGGCCAGCTAACAGTGTGTGGATTCTTGACTTCATGCAGAAAATATGTCACAACATGAGTCCAGGTGAATTTTAGAGGATGTTTATTAAAACTGGGGACAATTTAACAAGGAAGAGCTGGGGAAATGAGCCTAGGCTGGGCTGCTTTGGTTCATTAAAAAGTCAGAAAAAAAGGGGCTTTGGTGACAGGTTCACGCGCTTTGCCAGATGAACTGCCACTATCCACTGCTGTCCTAGTTGCAAACTTTGTGGGGTCCCTTAGAATTTAGGAGATGCATGCCTGTGGGGAAGACAGGAAGAGGGGGAAGAGGGGCATGTTCCTGGGAAGGGGAGCATGTGCTGGAATCCTTGTTTTGAGGGATTTTAAAGGCTGGGAATTTAGGGGAGCTTTTAGGGGAGGATCTCAATATAATATTCATCAGCTTAATACTGATGTACCAAAATAGGGATTATTCAATTTCATCTGTCCTTGGGTGTGATTGGCAAAATGGCACTAATTGGATCTCTGCTATCTGTCTCTGTGAGTGGGGTGATTTAAGCTACTTACTCTCTCATTGGAGAGAGTGCAAATTATTTATTCTTAAGTGTCCTTGATTTAGGAAAGATAGGATTAACTAGATGACTACAAACTAGTTGGCATCTAGATTTTCTAGATGGCTGTAAACTGCTATTTAACTGTCTGTCTTAGTTTCCATATTCCACTTGTCCTGGCTTACTGGTCTGTCCCACTAGGGCAGACTAAAATTTTTAGAACATTCATTTAAATAAAAAGATTTGCATACAAATAGAACAGTTATTATTATTTTATTTGGCAAACTCTCCATGTAATTTCAAGCATATAAAATGTTAGATCAGTGGATTGAGCATTGTCCCATGGACTGAGAGGTCCTGGTTCAATTCCTGGTCAGGGTGCATGCCTGGGTTGTGGGCTTGATCCCCAGTCGAGGGGCCTTCAGGAGGCCAAAGAGCACCCTGCCAATGATGCAGGAACAACATTTTATTTAGGACATTTGTAAAATAGATGGGCTGAGTCCAAAATGGCTTCAGTCCTGAACTGGCCAGAGCTTGCTGCTTATATAGAGCTTTGGGTGGGATTCCTTTTGGTGGGTGCTTCAGGGTATGCACAGGAATAAAGACCAGGCAAACTAGTTGGCAGTTGCTCCACCAAAACTGGCAAGGATCTGGTTCCCATACCAGTGGGAAATGGGCAGTGAAAAATGAAAGGCCATATTTACAGAAGCACTCCTATGGCAGGGTGCTCTCTGGCATAACATTCCAGCTTTTTGTTATTAAGAAATGGTGATGGAAGTTATTTCTTCTGTAGCTACTTCCTGCTGCAGTGGGGCTCTGGGTCACATCGGGATGGACTTTCATAGTAGTTGGCTAGAATGCAGTACTGGCCTTCTGGAACATGACATAGGGGTTGGTATCAGACAGATGATTGAAGGAGCATCATCTCACCAATGGACTGGTCGATGAAGGCCCAAACAGGGTTCTGGAGAAATTAAGAAAATTGGTGTAGGATACATGGACCAAAAAGAACAAGGAGAAGCATTAATAGGGGTTCTACTAAAGAAAAGAGTCAAAAGGTCCAATTTAATTTTTGCAAGCATGGTCCAAAATTCTTAGAGCTGTTGTCAAAATTTTGGCCTGATTGATTTGGTGGGTTTTTTTGTTTGTCTGGTTTTTTTTTTTTGCTGTACCTCTAACTATCCCAGACTGATTCACACAAAAGCAGCATTCCTCTTCTAGGAAGAGACAGAGATCTATATTGTGTGAGTAAGCAATTAGGTAAACAGGGACATAGGCAAACATTCTATGAAACAGAAGAACATAAAACATAAAGGCTAATGTAAACATTAAATCATAAACCAGTTGAGAAGATTTCCAGATATAAGGCTTCCTCTGAAATGAAACCATACAGTGACAGTCTGACAGACTGTCTGCAGTTAGAACATTCTGGTGGTTATCAGGTGCTGAGGCATGTATAGCATTCACAGACACTGCCTTAAACAAAACTTTGAAGATAGTTAACTGCACTGGAGTTCAATACCCATAACTGGGTATTGTGGTTTTCATTGGGATATAATTTTTTTCTCTCCCTAAGAATACCCTCCTGTTAAATAGACTATTAAGTCTAGTTCTAGCTCTGGCTAGTTTGGCTCAGCAGTTAGATAGTCTTCCTACAGACCAGAGAGTTGCAGGTTCAATTCCAATCAAGGGCATGTACCTTGGTTGCAGTTCAGTTTCTGGCTCTGGTCAGGTCATGAGGGAGACAACCAATCAATGTGTCTCTCTCACATTGATGTCTTTCTCTCTGTTTCTCTACCTACGAGGTGAGAATTAAAAACAAAAAAGACATTAAAAAAAGTCTAGTTCTAGCCTGGCTTGGTTATTTGCATAAACACAAGAGCATCAATAGGTCAAATTAATTGTACAGGCTTTCTCCATTTTACTTTGCTGGAATGTTACTCATGCATAAGGAATTTTTAGATCTAGCTGTACTGAGTAGTTAGTAGTCAGCCCCTCAGGGCAGAGAAGCAAAGCCACAATTGCCATCAGGTAGTGCCCGAGGAACCTGCAGATTTGGGCCATGTCCTCAAGTCTTTGAGGGTCCCAAAGACGCTGAGGTTCCTTTTCACCATCTTTCAGGAAAGTACCTTTTGTTCCTTACCCAGAAAGATTGCCATGAACCACATGGCTGTGCAAGGTACCACCAGGCCATGTCTCTAAGGGGCTTTTGGGGAGGGGGGGGCTTCAAAGTTGATCTTTATCCCTTACAGCTTTCTGGTGACATTCAGAGTCCTGGCATGTCTCTCTCAGACATGACATTCCAGTCAAAGTCTTGGTTAATAAAATCACAATTGGAAACTGGCTTTATGTGCCCTGTTATGAAGAAATCAGATTCCTATTGGATTCATGCAAATAAACATATTGCCCTGGAAGTAAGAATACTCACTCATTGAGGGCTTCCAAATCCCAGAGGGATCAGGTAGGGAGAAAAATATAAATATCTCAATATTGCTTATGAAAGTATAATTTACTAAACTGCTTTAATAAAAGAAACAAGTTTTCTTATATCTGGAAAACAAAATATTGAAAATAAAAAATATTTAAAATAAATAAAAAACTATTATTTTCTGCTCATTCAGTCTCATAATCAAATTCTGTTTCTCCTAATTTTTCTTGCCAGTACTTCCATAAATTCAGATGTTCCCCAGAGTTGTAGTATTTCTAACTAGTTTAATAGGATTATCTAAAAATTTATTCTCAGATATATGTAATTTAAAGTAGGTCAGATCTTTCAGAAGATATAACTTTGCAAATGCATTATAACAAAAACAGTGACTTGGTAAATGACAAAACAACTCAAAATGACATGTTTATAGATTTGATTATTATGTAGTTGACAAAAAAGTTACCTTGTAACAACATTTTAAGATAACACTCAGAATTATGAGTAAAAGCCCTGGCCAGTTTGGCTCAGCAGTTAGAGCGTCGGCCTGCGGTCCAGAGAGACCTGGGTTCGGTTCCTGCTAAGGGCACGTACTTCAGCTGCAGTTTGTCCCCGGCCCTGGTTGGCCGTGTGGGTGGCAGCCACTCTGTGTGTCCCTTTCACATCAATGTTTCTCTCTCTCTCTGTTCCTCTCTCCCCCTCCCACTCGACCGGAACAAAAAATGGAAAAATGTCCTCGAGTGAAGATTAAAAATAAATAAATAAATAAATAAATAAATAAAACTTGGCAATACCTGACTATTTAGTCAGGGTCACTCTTTAAAAAAAAAAAAGAATTATGAGTAAAAGTATATCAGACTAAGAGATCAATAAATTTGTTTTCCACTGTTATTGTCCTGGGGGTTCCAGTAGAAAAATTACAGTTGGTTTTGAAAAGTCAAACAGAATTTTTCAGGCTACTCCACTTTAGTATTTATCTGTGTGCCTTATTTTTCTTTCTTGTTTTCTTTCCATTTTCATTTCCTTTCTTGAGTATTCTTCCTTTTATGTCTTTCTTACTGTTCCTTTCTTTTATCCTTTCTCATTATTTTTACTTTCTTCATTCTTTCTCTTTTTGCTTCTTCCCTCTACACAAACCCTCAACTTGCACAAAACGTCTGTGACTCCTAGTTTCTTTTCTTTTAACTAATTCAGAAATAACTAACTTTAGAACACCCTACTTTCTTATATAAAAAAAAAAGCTCCATATCTTATACCTTCTACCACAAAATTTATTAAGTTTCTTTCCAACTACATAATAAAAATTCTTAACTCTTAGTTGTGTGACAACTAAAAAAGCAAGTAACATCTTCAAAACTATTCTATAGCTTTTTTTGGTAATAAAAGGTCAAAAGTAGGTTTTGAAAGGGTTAGTAATGTTTTAAAGGGTAAAGGTAAAAGTTTGCAAAGGCCTAAACCAAAAATTGTGTTGCTTGCGTGACATTTGCTCAGTCTTTTGTTGAGTATGGATAAGGTTTATGTGAATTGTCCACAAGGCAGTGGATAACACAGCAGATGCTGGATTAGATACTAGACCAGCCCTACTACAAGGTGGACAATGGGACAGATAAAGTACATCAGCAGAAACTGTGGGAAGCTGAAAGTAGGGTATAAAACTGAGACCCCAATCCTAATTTGAAGCTGACCCCTTTTCAGCTCAGCCTGCCTGCACCCAGACACATGCAATAAAGCCATTTTGCTCTACATTGGCCTTGTGCTGTGAATGTGATCTCTTGCTGGCTCAGATCTTTTATTTGGTGCTGAAACCTGGGAGTTCTGTGAGGATCCCCCATAGTGGGGCAACCATGGGCCCCTGGAGTCCTCTAGGCCTCCTGTCGAACTGGGATTGATCACATCTTCAGCTAGATACCGGAGCTCCAACCTTTCCTGCCAATCCAGCATTGACACAGGGCACTAATTCACTGGTGAGTGTTTTTTTTTTTTAGCCTACCAGTCTGATTCTCCAGGCTGTCTTGTTATCCCCTATCTGGGACATGAGAGCCAGGTCTCTTGGTCACGTCTGTGTGCTTGTCCCTCTTGAAATTCAGCACTGGTCAGGACATGCTCCTGAGCTCACCATATATCTAGGGATGCCTGATATAGGTGAGTTGCATGTCTCTCTACTCTAGGGGGGAAGTGGGGATGTCTTCTTTTTCCACTAGTGTATCCGTTGGACCACTAGGCCACAATACCTCACACTGCAACATGGTACAACATCCCTAGGATGTCTCCTAAAAAAATCTACAGACCCTAGGGCTTGCTCAGGACTTATGTCCCAAGCAACTCATTTTCTACTGCAACACTGCGTGGCCTCAGTACAAATTAGACAATGGGTCACAACAGCCTGAGAATGACACTTTTGACATATTACTGACCTAGACAATTTTTGTCAAAGGCAAAGAAAATAGTCCTAGGTTTTTTTACATCCAGGTTTCTTTGTACTCAGATCACACCCCTCTTTATGTGATTCTTGCTCTCCCTCCCGGATCTACCTACTCCACTTTAATCCTCTCAAACCTCCCTCTGAAGACAGCTTGCTAACTTCTCCTGTTTCCTCCTTTGACCCAGCTGATCTCGCTCAGCCACCTCCTCCTCCAGCCCCTCTGTGGGCCTTCCACCCAACCTGAACCTCCTACTCCAGCTCCCACTCTTCTATCCCTGCAAACAGGATCAATTGGGAGCCATCTCTGGTCCCTATCCATCCCTTACCTTGGTCCCCTTTTTAGAATTTCCCCTGAGGGAAGCAGGGGGAGTTGAAGGAATTGTCAAAGTTTATGTCCACTTCTCTCTCTCAGATTTGTCCCAAATAAATAAAGACTAGGATCATTTACTCTGAAATAACCCAGGGAAGGAATGAAAACCCTGCAACCTTTCTATCCCGCCTTACAGGTTTACTTAAAGACTTGTCTAGCAATCAATGTTTAACAGCTGAAATAAGTTAACTGATCTGCTCAGATAGCTAAGGTTTTTCTTTTCTATAAGGATTACCTCCCAGAAACTTGCATTTTATTTTATTTATTTTTTAACCCTCACCCAAGGATATTTTTAGATAGAGTGGAAAGGAGAGAGAAGGAGAGAGAGAGAGAGAAAACATTAATGTGAGAGAGACACATCAATTGGTTGCCTCCTGCATGACCCTGGGGACCAAACCACAACTGAGGTATGTGCCCTTGACTGGAATCAAATCCACGACATTTTGCTCTAACCTCTGAGCCAAACTGGCCAGGGCAAAATTTTGCATTTTATAAGATACCTCATATAAGATTTCTTGAAGCTTCTCCTAGGACATTGTTTTCATAAAGCCAATTATCTATAAGCATTTTGAACTAAATAGGGAAAGTTTGGGGGAAGGTAAAAGGATTTGGTGGGATTGAATAGCTTCTGGAGCCACACCTCTGGCCCTATGACAGTCATTCTTAAAAGCTTTATAAAAAAAAAACCCTTCTGGTCAGTTTGGCTCAATGATTAGAGCATCGACCCATTGACCAATGAGTCCCGGGTTTGATTCCGGTCAAGGGCACAAACATTCTTCACCCTGGTTGGGGTGGTGTGGCAACTAGTCAATGTTTCTCTCTCTCTGAACAAAAAATGGAAAAAATATCTTCAGGTGAGGATTGAAAAAAAAAAAGTCCATAGAAAACCCTTCATTTTAGTTACATTTATTATTTCTTAAAAAACACTCAATTAGTCATGGCCAGTTTGGCTCAGCAGTTAGAGTGTCAATCTGTGGACCTAAGGGTCATGGGTTCAATTTCTGGTCAAGGGAATGTACCTGAGTTGCTGGTTTAATCCCCAGCCCCTTGTGTGGGAAGCAAACAATAGATGTTTCTCTTCTCCCTCCCTTTCCACTCTATCTAAAAAAAAAAAAAAAAATCAATGGAAAACATCCTTGAGTGAGGATTAAACAAAAATAAATAAATAAATAAATGAAATAAAATAAAAATAAAAGGGTAGAAAATTCTTTTTTTTTTTTTTTATTGATTAATTTTTGTTACAAATGATTCTCCTTTTTTCCCCCAGTGATTCCCCCCTCCCCCTTCCCTGCCTGCCCCTTCCCCCGATTGTTGTCCATGTCCACTGTTCATGCCTATATGCATATAAATTCTGTTGTTCATCCCTCTCTCAGCTCCCCACTCCTTAGGGGATTGTCCTCAAACTGTTATGTTCATTATATTCCAGAAATCAGTGAGATCATATGAAATTTCTTTCTCTGTTTGGCTTGTTTCACTTAGGATGATACTTTCCAGGTCCCTCCATGTAGTCTCAAAGGATAAGAGATCTTTCTTTCTTACCACTGCGTAGTACTCCATTGTGTATATGTACCACAGCTTTTTAATCCATTCATCTACTGATGGACACTTGGGCTGTTTCCAGATCTTAGCGATTGTAAATAGTGCTGCTACAAAGATGGGGGGAAAACATCCTTGAGTGAGGATTAAACAAAAATAAATAAATAAATAAATAAATAAATGAAATAAAATAAAAATAAAAGGGTAGAAAATTCTTTTAAAAATAACAACAAAACCAGTTAAATATCACCCAATCCATTTTTTTAAAATTATTATTATTATTTTTAATCCTCATCCGAGGACATTTTTCCATTTTTTGTACAGACAGAGTGGGAGGGAGAGAGAGGAAGAGAGAGAGAGGGACACATCGAGTGGCTGCCACCCGCACAACCAACCAGGGCCGGGGACAAACTGCAACCGAGGTACGCGCCCCTAGCGGGAACCGAACCCGGGCCTCTCCGGACCGCAGGCGGACGCTCTAACCGCTGAGCCAAACCTGCCAGGGCTCCATTTTTTTTTTTTAATCCTCACTATGAGGATATGCTTTTCCATTTATTTTCAGATAGATTATGAGGGAGAAAAAGAGAGAGAGAAACATTGATGTGAGAGAGACACATCTACTGGTTGCCTCCCGCGTGACCCCAACCAGGACCAGGGATGAACCACAACCCAGATATGTGTCCTTGACCAGAATAGAACCCATGACTCTTTGGTCTGAGGGCAATGCACTGGCCAGGGCTCAATCCATTTTCTTGACAAATTTTGTACAGAGATAAATAACATGAATTTATTCCTGCAAAGCCAGGCAAAATGGACCTGTATTTTATGTTAATAACTTTAAAAAATATCAATTAAACTTAAATTACTCATTCTTGATAATTACTGTATTCATTCAGGGCGCTCAAAGATGAGCTGTTTAATTATTTAGTGTCCTTCCTGGCCTGTGTGCATCAACCAATGCACCAAGAGGTTGCTGGTTCAATTTCTGGTCTGGGCTCATGCCCAGGTTGTGGGCCTGATCTCCAGTGGGGGGCATGCAGGAAGCTGCCAATCCAATGTTCTCTCTGATCGATGTTTCTATCTGTCTCTCCCTCTCTCTCTAAAATCAATTTTTAAAATATATTTTTAAAAAACATGGTAATTATCTAGTGTCCTTGGTTACTTCCAGGAGGCTAGAGAAGAGGCAGGGGGCAGGGGAGATAACAGGTCTCTGGGCTTGTTCCAGGGGCTGAAGCAGCTCACAGGCCTCCACCTGCTAACATTTAAAAGTACCATTTTTTTCCCCCTTCACACTGAGGTGGGGCGCTGGCCCCTGCTGTTTCCACAGCCTGTACAGGGTTTTGGGGGTGGTATTAATTTTCCCATTGTTCCTGGGACCACTGTAGCTCCCAGGCCTTCAGGAGGAGGATTGGAGTGTTTAAAAGACTTATTTTATCACATTTTTCTTTTACACCATGGGAGGGGAGTGAAACCTTTCCTCCCCCTTTGAACCATCAATTTAGATATTTCTGAAGAATACTTACGGTGTAACAACATGAAATTTTGCACATAAGGAAAATTGCACCTATCTCAAAACAGAAACAGAAACAACATCTGAAGTAACTAAATGAGTACTCTGAAAAGGAAGAACTGGGACACTAGTTTCAGAATACTATCTCAAAGCCCAAACAGTAGAGCAAACCAAGTCCCCAACAGATAAGAAATTGAGCAAAGAACATTCAAAACCAGAGTTATGTTACAGACAGACAAGGACTCTTACTAGCTCTTAAACAGTACAGACCTATTTTCTTTTACTGGCTAAGCATTTTGGGGGCTGATGCCTTGAGAGAGAGAGAGCAAGGATATTCCACAAGATAAAAGAATGCTCAGCAGCTGCTGGGAAGTTTTTGCAGTTCCTGCAAATGTGGTCAGCACACCATAAGCATCTGGAGCCCCCTGCTAAGTGGTATATTTCCCCATCTTTAAATTAATTAAGCAATAAGACAAAAACAAAACCACCCTAATATACAATATTTACAAGTGTGCACAACAGACAAATATTTGTGACTTACTGTGCCCTTTTGCTTGTATAGCTAGACAACATAAAAGACAGAATGCCCTGCACCATGTAGAGCAATGTCTCAACCCTAAGCTGATCAGGCTTGTGTTAGGAGACCAGGCAAGGACTGGGAGAGGGTCACTTGCAACCAGGAGCTGATCAGGCTCACACCAGATGAGAGGCAACAAACAACAGAGGCTTCTCATTACAGAATTATAGGACTACATAGTTACAGAATGCTCTATTCAACTTTAGGTGAGACAAAGGGAATTGGCTGAGGCCATGGCCAAAACTCAAAACAGGAAAAGAGTCTAGGCCTCAGTCCCAGGAAATCCCAGTCTGGGCAGCAAGGAGGATCTCCAGTATTCACCACAGAGGGATCCCACTTGTGATCTCACCAGAATTGCCAGAAAATGAAACCTGACAACAAGTAGGTCTGGGCCACCTGTCACTACTTGAGCCAATTAAGCAGACACAAGGTTGAATTGTACATGAGCATTTATTCTAATATTGCTGGCAGTATGAGAGAGCAGCCAGGTCATCCTGCAATCCTCTGCTGTCTCAAAGTTAGATTTAGAGTCAGTGGGGTTAGGTGTAGGAGGTTTAGAGTGTAAGAGGAGAATTGGTAGGTAGAACAGGATTGGCACAGAGAAGGTCAGGATCGGAGGGTGAAGAAGGCCTGGATGTAAGGAATCACTGACCACTTTCCATTGCAGTAACAGAGTTATCTAGATCACCTAAGGTGTTGAAATTGAAAGTGCTGTTTTCAAGCCATTGGGAGCCATTATCCAATTTGTACTGTGGTCAGGTGGTATTACAATAGAAAATGAGACACCTGGGTTTAATGTCTCTTGTGAGTCCAAGCTGGTTGAGGGCCTTAAGGAGACAACCCAAAGGAGTGGTTTTCAGTGGGCAGACTGGGTGTTGCCTATGATGAATTTCTGAGAGGGGTAAGTGACAAACCACTGAGTGACAGCAGCCGCCACCCTGGTCAGGCATCCCCAACCACAGGCATGCATACAATGGGAGTGAGTGGAAGTTCTCTAAGCTGGGAGTCCCTGGGTAGAGCAGTCTGAGACCAAAAGGCCAAGATGTCTCCTGGCCTTGCTCAGGTCTTTTGACACATGAGATGTGAGACATGAGAGGAGAGTGATGAGCTACATGTGAGCAAGAGGCTGGTCACTAACCCCTAGAGAGAGAGTGAGAGATAGAAGACCCAAGAATGAATGGCTGGTCACTTACCCCAGAGAATTGGCCAGTGTTGATTAGGTGGTCAGCAATGGAAGGGAGAGACTCCTGGTCTGGCATCCTTCCTGGATGGCTTGGGGGAGGACCAGGGAGAGGCACAGCTTACTCACCATCAGAATACCTAGGTGGGATTTGGAGGTTAGACTGCTTTCCAAGTAGCACACCTGAGGTGTTCATGGCCAGGTCACTTTCTGCTCCCCACTTGCTGAATCCTCCCAGGTTTCTCTATCAAATGTTAGATCATGAAGGGAGGCATGCATGGGGCCAAAGTGGTGCAGGAACAGAATTTTATTCAGGACATCCGTAAAGCAGACAGGCTGAGGTCTAAATGGTGTCAGCCTTGAACTAGCCAGGGCTTGCTGCTTATAAAAAGCCTTGGATGAAGTTCTTTTATGCAGGTACTTCGGGGTGCACACAGGAACAAAGACCCGGCAAACAAGATGGTGGTTGCTGAACTAAAACTGCCAAGGGTCAGGTTCCTGTACCAGTGGGGGGTGGGCAGTGAGCAGTGAAAGGACATATCTACAGAGGCACTCCTATGGAAGGTGCTCTCCGGCCTAACATTAAATAGGTCTAATTAGTTTGAAAATGTTTCTTTTATAAGGAGAGAGAATAAATCCTTGAGGTATTCCAGGAATACCAATTGGAATTAACTCCCAGTCATCTCTTGGTTAAAAAGTCTCTTAAAATTTAAACTTTGGGAAGTTTGCCTGGCCAGTGTAGCTGATTGAATTGAGTGTTGTCCCATGGACTGAGTGGTCCTAGTTCAACTCCTGGTCAGGGCACATACTCAGGTTTTGGGTTCGATCCCCAGTAGGGGTGTGCAGGAGGCAGTCAATTGATGTATCTCTCTCACATCAATGTTTCTATCTCTCTCTAAAAAATAAACAAACTTTGGAAAGGTTGTCAAATATACTTAAACAAAAGATTATATCATAAACTCTTATCTGTAAATCTAGGTAAAACAAACAGATGGTAATAACTCTAAAAGACAAAATTAAACTTAAACGTTTTTTTCTTTTTAATTCTCACCCAATGATATTCTTCCATTACTTTCTAGACTGAGTGGAAGGGAGAGAGAGAGAGAGACAGAGAGAACCACTGATGTGAGAGAGACATACACAGACCAATTGGTTGCCTCCCACACGACCTCCCACTGGGGCCGGGATCAAACCTGCAACCCAGATACTTGCCCTTGACTGGGAATCCAACTTGAGACCCCTCAGTCTGCTGGTCAATGCTCCAACCACTGAGCCAAATTGGCCAGGGCACTGGTTTTAAAAGTAAATATTTTGTCTAAAACTACTTAACCTATATAAGCATTTAATCTGTTTAGGCCAATAAAATATCAGCTCTTAGTAGTGCCATTGAAGGCAGAAAACATACCATATATAATACGCAGACAAACACATAAACACCATATACACAATCCAAATTATTACTATTTGTAGAAAAGACACAAGATCTCTTTTTCATTTGCATTTGATGATTTTTAAGAATAGACAGGGGACTTCCAGTCAAGATGGCGGCGTAGGTAAACGCGGTATCGCGTCCTCCCACAACCACATCAAAGTTACAACTAAACTACAGAATAACCATCATTCAAAACCGCCTGAAATCAAGCTGAATGGAAGTCCTACAACTACAAAATTAAAGCAGCAGCCATATCCAGACTGGTAGAAGGGGCAGAGGCACAGCAGGCTGGTCCCACACCCATGTGTGGCAGATAAAAATTAGGAGGATATCTCAGCAGGGAAGGTCCTCCCTGAGGACTGAGGGGTCCCCATCCTATACCAGGTGCCCCGCTCAGGGTTCCAGTGCCAGGAAGAGAAGTCCCCATAACTTCTGGCTGGAAAAACCAGCAGGAACTGAGGCTCAGGGAAGCTGAGGCGGCTGGAACCCCAGGCAGCTCCTTAAAGGGCCTGTGCACGGACTTATTGGACTCATTCCCTCTAAGCTTGGAGGGGAGGCAGCTCGAGGGGCACCAGAGACATACAGGGAAGAACTGAGCTGTTTGGCACTGGAGCGAGGGCTGGAGAGGGGGCTTTCTCTGGGACAAACATGCTGTCAGAGGCCTTTGTTCCTTTGGTGAGCCCTTCCCTGGGGTGGCAAATAGCCGCCATATCTGGGACTCCAGCAACCTGGCTCACACTGGTAGCTGCCCTGGTGATTCCCTGAGGCCCTGCCCCACCCAACTTTCAGGCCCACCCAAGCTGTTGCCACTTGCTTAACCATAGGATTGGCCTGTCTTGGATCCTGCTTCAGGTTTTCCTAAATTCTTTCAAACGAGCAGCATCTGGTCTCAACTAGCCCATATCGCTCATTAAGTAATACACAGAAACAAACACAGAGAGGCAGCCAAAATGAGGAGACAAAGAAACAGGTCCCAAATGAAAGAACAGGACAAAACCCCAAGAAAAGAACTAAATGAAATGGAGATAAGCAACCTAACAGATGCTGAGTTCAAAATACTGCTTATAAGTGTAAGGAATCGGGGGTGCTGCCAAAAAATAGAGGAGAGACTGGAGAGCCAAACAGTCGAATTAACAGATCAGGCTTTATTGGGTACATTCCGGGCGGGTTCACAGACTCCGGGGGTCGAGTCCTAGAAGCCACGCCCAATGCTGGGGTTTGTGATTTTTATATCTGCCTGTGGCAGCTGGAATTTGTTTGTTAGGGTTAGGCCCTGTGGGGCTACACATGGGATCCTCTGGAATGTGAGTCTATTAGCCCAGGGCAAATAGTTCCTGGAATAAGGCAGGAGGCGATCTATAGGCCCAGGGCAAACAGTTCCTAGAACAGGGTGGGAGTTTAGGTTGGGTAAGCGAGGTAATGGTGGAATAGTTTGCCTGGCGCCAGTTCCCAGGCTATCGGACATTGCCGACTCTGTGGTATAGAAATAGGGGCGAGGTCGTCTTTCTGGCTAGTTCCTGCTGAATGGGGCGACGTCAGGGGAGGGGACCCGAGTCAGCATGGTCCGAGTCTGGGGGACTGGTCAAGGGCTGATATTGTTGTCGCAGCATTTGGTGGACCTCTATTGTCCGTGTGAGCTGTGTGAATCGGTCCTGGATGAAGCGGAGAAAACGGGGCAATTAGCAGTATAATTACTATGACGATGGCTGGGCCAAGGAGGGGGAAGAGTAAAAAGTACATGGAGGATTTACACCAGGAGGAGGCATCTGCTAAGAACTTTTGTTTTTTAAGTTCTGAGCTTAGCTGGTGGAGGGTTTCAATGCGGGTTTCTACCAAATCTGATTTGTTGATATAATAGCAACATTCTTCTCCAAGAAATAGACAGGTTTCTCCATGTTCTGCTGTGAGGAGGTCCAGGGCCCTTCGATTCTGCATCAATAGTTGGGCCAGGGAGGTGATCTGCCTCTGGAGAGAAGCTAGGGACTCAGCCGAGCTGTCAATAGCAATCTGAAATTGGGATTCTAAGTGTTCTGAGGCAATTAAGGAGTGTGCCAGGGCACCCCCTCCCAGTCCAGCGGCGACAGCCGAGGCTGAGAGGGCGAGTCCTACTAAAAGGGGTAAAAAGATCGCCCGCTTTTGTTTCGGGTTGTAATATATATATTTTTGTTGGAATTCAGCAGGTGTATAGACCATGAGCTGGGGGGTTAGGGTGACAGGCAGGCAGAGAAGAGTGGGATCCAAAGGGGTCGAGAGGGTCTTCGATAAGGTATGTTTACACCAGAAGAAATAGCCTCTAGGGGCAGTCAAGTTGAAAGTGGGAGATTGTGTGTCATTGCAAAGGTTGGATGAGCTGTTACTGTAACAAAAGGGAATTTGAGAGAGATCAGGAGGCAGATATAGGGTAACATCAGCAATAGGAGTCATAAGTTTTGGTGCGGTGGACGTCCCGGAGCAGTTGAGAGCGGTAGGATAAGGGACCACTGTCAGAGGAGGTTTTCCTAAGGCTGCACACATTAAACAAGATGAGAGGTTGCCTGCCCCGGTGAGATTGGCTAGCATTAGACCCTCCTGGAGGAGAGAGAGCCATGAAAAGGGGGAGGTTTGGGCAGCTAATTGTCTGGTGAGTAGGGATTCCTGGGTTTGGATGTTGTCGTGGACTCCGCTAGTAAGTTGGACCAGGGCTCACCAGACATAAATGTGGGAGGATGGCATATGGGAGTACCTGGAGGGGTATACGACCCCCCTCTGAAGGGTCGTCCATTTGGAGTCAGTCGGATCGGAGATGATGAGGGAGGACTGTGTGCGGTTCATGGTGTGGCAATAGAGGGAGATTCCTGATGGGGGTCGGGGGGTATTGGGCATCTTAGCTGCATGAATATTGCAGCTGCTCCATTGACATCCCATGCAGGGATGCCAGTGGCTGGAGGGGAACTGGCAGTAAGTAGGCTGATCCTGAAGGAAACAGACCACAGGAGCCCATTGGTTCTGTATGAAAGGGTTTTTGAAATCAGTGAAATTTAGGAAGAGAGGGCTTTTGCATCCCGTGGATGGGCAGTTGGTGGTAGTGAGTAGCCATCCTGGGTATAGCGTCCCTCTGGATTTGGGCAGATTCTAACAAATTCAATTGTGGAATTTTCTGTGAGATAAAATCTCCAAAGGTCCTAGTCTGGGGTCCTGCATTTGAGTCTAAGAGACAGAGGACCAGTAGGAGTAGTGGTCCAAGGGGGGTCATTCTGAGGGATGGCCTTTTTTATCCTGGAGAGGTGAACCTACGTGGAGATGCCCAGGACTTTTACTGCTGATGGGGTGGCTAGGATGATCGTATAGGGTCCTTCCCACTTAGGAGCAAGGGGCTTCAGGGAAAGGGTCTATATAAAAACCTGGTCCCCTGGGGTGACCTGCTCCATCGTTCCAGCCCCGGGGCTGGGCTCAGGAAGGGTCGAGTTAGTGTGTTCCTGAAGGAGGGAGCGGAGAAGGGAGAGGTAGGGTAGGTATGAAGCCAGAGGAGGCGGGTGTGATGGGGATGGGGCCGACAGGAGGAAAGGTCGGCCGTAGAGGAGTTCGAAGGGGCTCAGTTGGGAAGGCCCCCTTAGGCAGCCCTTAGGTAGGTCAGAGCCAAGGGGAGAAGAGTGGGCCAAGACTGATGGAGCTCTAGGCTGAATTTTGTCAGATGTTCTTTGATGAGCCCGTTGGCCCTTTCTTTTTTTTTTATCCTCACCCGAGGACATTTTTCCATTTTTTGTTCAGGTAGAGTGCGAGGGAGAGAGAGGAACAGAGAGAGAGAGAAACATCGATGTGAAAGGAACACATCGAGTGGCTGCCACCCGCACAACCGACTAGGGCCGGGGACAAACTGCAACCGAGGTACGTACCCTAGCGGGAACCGAACCCGGGTCTCTCAGGACCGCAGGCCGACGCTCTAACCGCTGAGCCAAACCGGCCAGGGCGGCCCTTTCAACTTTACCAGACGACTGAGGGTGGTAGGCCACATGTAGTCTCCACTGTATGTCAAGGGAGGTGGAGACAGCTTCTGTGACCTTGGAGATGAAGGCGGGCCCATTGTCTGACTGGATGGAGGTAGGCAGGCCGAAGCGAGGGATGATGTCCCGGACCAGGTGATCAGCTACAGTTCCCGCAGTTTCTGAGGTGGTGGGAAAGGCCTCAATCCATCCTGAAAAGGTATCAACCATAGTTAAAAGATATTTAAGATTTTTGTGTCTGGGCATGTGGGTAAAATTGATCTGCCAGTCCTGTCCGGGCAGGTGGCCCTACATCTGGTGAAGTGGGCGATGGATGTGGCAGGCCCCCTGGCTGTTTGTCCTGGAACAGGTAGAGCAGGAGGAATGAACGGCTTGAATGGTTTGCTGGAGGCGGTTGGGGTGGAAGAGGGGAGAGAAGAAGTGGTAAAGAGCCTTGGGCCCAATATGTAGGCACTTGTGGATGTCAGAGATTATCTGGTATCTCTGAGAATCCGAGAGGATGAGGAGGTTGTCCTTGAATGCCCATCCATCCTTGAGTTGGATTTCCGGGGAAGATTGAAAAAGGTCTTGTTCTGTGGAGGAATATTGTGGTCTGTATGTTTTTGAGAGAAAGCATATAGTAGAAGTGGGGTGTGCATGCACTATAGAGCGAGCTGTCTCATCAGCGAAGGCATTTCCCTTAGCAGTAGGGGAATTGGAGTTCTGGTGGCCCTTGCAATGCATAATGGCTACCCGCAAAGGGAGTTGAATGGCCTTAATGAGCCTAGAAATGAGTGTGCCATTGAGAACAGGTGTTCCCTTGGTCGTGAGGAAGCCTCGTTCCTTCCGAATCATACAGTGGGAGTGTGCAATGAGAAAGGCATATTTGGAGTCTGTGTATATGTTGACTGTCTTATTTTTGGCCCAGATGAGGGCCTGGGTCAGGGCGACTAGTTCGGCCTGTTGTGAGGTGGTCCCTAAGGGGAGGCTGTTAGCCTCTATGACCTGGGTGTCAGAGATGAGGGCATAGGTGGCCCGCCGGGGCCCCGGGGGTTCAGAGATTGAGCTGCCATCTATGTAAAGGGTATGTTGGGCTTCCGGTAGAGGATGGGCCATCAGGTCGGGTCAGGGAGATTTAGATTGCTCTAAGATTTCGAGGCAGGAGTGTGTAGAGACGGGCAGGTCAGAGACGGGAAGGAGGGTAGCTGGATTAAGAGAGCTACAGTTGGAGAGGGTGATAGAGGGGTTTTCTATAAAGAGGAGGTGGTACAACTGGAGCCGGGAGGGCCCAAGATGGGCCAGAGCCTGGTGTGAGAGAAGGTCCTCTGTAAGGCGATGTGGGGAGAAGACCTGTAATGGTTGTTAGAGGTTGATTTTCAGAGCCTTGGTGGTGAGATCAGCTGAAGCTGCAAGAGCTCGGAGACAGGGTTGCCATCCGCGAACTGTGGGGTCCAGCTGTCTGGAGAGATAGGCTACTGGGACCAGAGTTGGACCCGTTGGTTGGGTTAAGACTCCGAGAGCTAAGTGGTGTCTCTCTTCAGTATATAGGATAAAGGGTCGTGAAGGATTAGGTAAGGCCAGGGCCGAGGCTGAGCAGAGGGCCTTCAGGAGGGCCGAGAAGGCCCGGCAAACACCCTCGGGGGACGTTAAGGGCCCCTCGGGCGTTTCTTTGGCTGCCAGATAGAGGGGTTTAGCTAGGAGGGCAAAGCCTGGGACCCAGTGGTGAAAGAAGCCTACCAGTCCCAGAAATGACTGGATTTCAGCCGCCGAGTTAGAGGGCTGCAGGCCCCGAAGAGCCTGTAACCTGTCAGCGGTAATGGCTCGATGGGTCGGGGTGACTAGGAGGCCAAGGTAAGTGACAGACGGGGTGGCTATTTGTGCCTTCTTGGTGGATACCGGATATCCCTTGCTGTAAAGGAAATTCAGTAGGAGGATGGTGGCTGTGAGGCAATTGGCCTTGGTTGGTGAGCAGATCAGAAGATCGTCTACATATTGTAAAAGGGTGGAGGGAGTTAAATTGCAGGTGAGTAGGTCTGTAGCTAATGCTTGCCCAAATAGGTGAGGACTGTCCCGGGATCCTTGGGGGAGGACCGTCCAGGTTAGTTGTTGAGCAGTATTGGAAACAGGGTCCTCCCAGGTAAAGGCAAATAGGAAGTGGGAACCCAGGTGGAGTGGTATGGTGAAGAAGGCGTCCTTGAGGTCAAGGACCGAAAAATGGGTGGTGGTAGGGGGAATGTGAGAGAGAAGGGTGTAGGGATTAGGGACTGCCGGGGAAATGGGGACGACTGCCGCGTTGATGATGCGGAGGTCCTGAACAAGGCAGTACTGTCCTGAGACCTTTTTAACGGGGAGAATGGGAGTATTACAAGGTGAATTGGTGGGGATCAGGAGGCCTTGTGTCCTAAGCTTGGTGATGATGGGCAGGAGTCCCATCCTATGAGCGTGCGAGATGGGGAATTGCAGGCAGTTAGGAAAAAAAGACGGGTCTTTGAGTTTGATTACAATAGGAGTGTGGTGGGAGGCAATGGTGGGGGTATCTGTGTCCTAGACCTCGGGGCGGACTCCAGGTAGGAGCTGGACTTTGCGGTCTGGGTTAGGCTCAAGGTCGGGACCTGGTACCAGTGCCAGCAAGAAGGTCTGTTTGGGGGAGAATGAGATGCTTGCCTGCAGTTTGGACAGAATGTCTCTCCCTAGTAGGGGGACCGGACATGAGGGCATGACTAGGAAGGAGTGGGAGAATGGGTGACCCTCGAATAGGCAGTTAAGGATGGTTGTCTGCTGTGGGGTTGAGGGTGATCCATCGATTCCCATGACTGAGACCTGGGAAGAAACCGTAAGGCCCGAATGAGAGGGAAGGACAGAGTAGGTAGCCCCTGTGTCTACTAGAAAGGAGACAGACTTACCCGCTACCTGGAGCGTGACCCTGGGTTCAGCGAGGATAACCAGAGTCGAAGAGCCAGGGCCCCCTCAGTCGTCCATTAGCCCCAGCAGTTCTAGGGCCGGGAACGTCTGGTTCTCAGTCCCCCTGCATTGAGGTGCCGAGGGCTGAGCCAGGGTCGGGCAGTCTGACTTCCAGTGGCCTATTTGCTTGCACTGAGGGCAAGGCTTGGTGGGGGGCCTAGGCTGCGGACAGGCCTTTGCCCAGTGGCCTTCTTTTCTGCATTTAAACAGGTGCTGGGGGCATGCGCTGTCCTCCTTTGGAGGTCAGTCTTTTGCTGGTTCCCCTGCCAGCCGGAAGGCCGCTACCAAGGCTTAGGTCTGGAGGCTAACTTTCTGTTGCAGCCGCGCCTGCCAGGCCGTTTCAGCCGTCTCCTCTAGGGCGTTAAAAACTTTAAAAGCTATTTTTACCAGGTCTTGGATGGGAGTCTCAGGGCCCTCTTCAGTCTTTTTTAGTTTTTTCCTGATATCTGGGGCAGACTGAGAGATAAAGTGAGATGCTAGGACTGTGGCCTCGTTGCGGGACCCCGGGTCTAGGCGGGTATAGCGAACTAGGGCCTCCTGAAGGCGGTTGAGAAAAAGGGCCGGGTTCTCTTCGGGGAGTTGGGTGACCTCTCATTTTGTCATCATTTACTACTTTATTAGAGACTGCGTCCATACCTCTAATTAGGTATCAGAGCATTAGGTTCCAATGGGAGATGTTGGACCCTTGGCCAGGTTGGTAGTTCCAATTAGGGTCTTCCCCGGGGACTGCCTCTATACCTAGGGGGATTTGGTCATCTACTAGGTGGTCCCTATCTGCCTGTTGCCTGGCGGCAGAGAGGATATGTTCATGTTCCTCAGGGGTAAGAGTGGAGGTACAAATTACTTTAATGTCATGCCAGGTCAGGTCATAAGTCTGGGACAGGTATCGGAACTCTTTGAGGTAAGCTGAGGGGTCGGCTGAGAAGGATCCTAACCGTTTTTCAATCTGAGAGAGGTCTTGGAGGGAGAAGGGGACATGGACCCGCACCAGTCCTTCTGCCCCAGCCACCTCGCGGAGAGGGGCCAGGACAGCAGGCAGGGGTTGGGGAGAGCGAGATTGGATATGGGCTGCTACGGGAGAGCCGAGGGGGTCAGCGGGAGGTGGGGCAGCCAGAGCCGGGTCAGGACCGGGAGGTCTTCTCTGAGGAGGGTTGGGGAGGTGATAGGTGATCAGTGAGGTCATCGGGCAGAGAGTAAGGAGGGGGTTCGGTGGAGGAAGCCTTAGGAGGAGTTGGAGCAGCTCGGGCAAGGAGGATCTGAAGAGTGGAGCAATGGGAGCAGATGTCGGGGTGAGAATGGAGGTCCCAGAAAACCTGGGATCTCAGAATCTTTCCCGGTGTGCCGGTAAAAATTGTCAAGGTCGTGAAGGACATTGAAGTCAAAAGTGCTGGTGGGGGGCCAGTGAGACTGGTTATCTAGGGTATATTGAGGCCAGGCAACCTGGGACAAGAAGATAAGTTTTTTCTTGTGTATACTCTGAGAATATCCCAATTTGGAAAAATTTTTGAGGAGACACCCGAGGGGGGTCTTAGGGTCGATTCTGGATTCGAAATTGCCCATGGCGACAGATTAGAGGGGCCTTGAGTGTCGGGAGAGCAGACATACAAAAGGCGTCCCTTTTGAATGCCTGTCCCCGGATGGGGGGGTGGGGTCGTGAAGGAGCCTCAGGCGTCCCTGGAAGCAGCTTCAGACCGGGAGTTCCTGGAACTCTGGTGGAGAGACGGGGGCTTCCCGACTTGGCCAAGGTTTGGATGGAAGACCCGAGCCCTGGCGACAGATCAAAACCCTGGAAAAAGCGAAACGACTTACGGTTTTGGAGCCTGGCTCCGGAGTCGGCGCTGGGTCTAGGGAGATTCCGAATCCAGAAGACAGGACGGGTGACGGGCGCAGGGAGAGGAGGGGCACTCTCATCCCAACCAAAAAGGCTGGGCTGGGTCACAAAATCCTCCTCCTGGGTTTCGGCACCAGATGTAAGGAATCGAGGGCGCCGCCAAAAAATAGAGGAGAGACTGGAGAGCCAAACAGTCGAATTAACAGATCAGGCTTTATTGGGTACACTCTGGGCAGGTTCACAGACTCTGGGGGTCGAGTCCTAGAAGCCACGCCCGGTGCTGGGGTTAGTGATTTTTTTTTTTCTTTTTCTTTTTTTTATTGATTAATTTTTGTTACAAATGATTCTCCTTTTTTCCCCCAGTGATTCCCCCCTCCCCCTTCTCTGCCTGCCCCTTCCCCCGATTGTTGTCCATGTCCACTGTTCATGCCTACATGCATATAAATTCTGTTGTTCATCCCTCTCTCAGCTCCCCACTCCTTAGGGGATTGTCCTCAAACTGTTATGTTCATTATATTCCAGAAATCAGTGAGATCATATGAAATTTGTCTTTCTCTGTTTGGCTTGTTTCACTTAGGATGATACTTTCCAGGTCCCTCCATGTAGTCTCAAAGGATAAGAGATCTTTCTTTCTTACCGCTGCGTAGTACTCCATTGTGTATATGTACCACAGCTTTTTAATCCATTCGTCTACTGATGGGCACTTGGGCTTTTCCAGATCTTAGCGATTGTAAATAGTGCTGCTACAAAGATGGGGGTACATATATTCTTTCTGATTGGTGTTTTATGCTTCGTAGGATATATTCCTAGAAGTGGGATCACTGGGTCAAATGGGAGATCAATTTTTAATTTTTTGAGGTGACACCATATTGTTTTCCATAGTGGCTGCACCAGTCTGCATTCCCACCAACAGTGTACTAGAGTCCCCTTTTCTCCACACCCTCGCCAACACTTGTTGTTTGATGATTTGTTGATGGCGGCCATTCTGACAGGTGTGAGGTGATACCTCATTGTTGTTTTGATTTGCATCTCTCTGATGATTAGTGATGATGAACATTTCTTCATATGTCTCTTAGCCATTTGTATGTCCTGTTTGGAGAGGTGTCTATTTAGTTCCTCTGCCCATTTTTTAATTGGATTCTTTGTCTTCCTTTTGTGGAGTTGTATGAGCACTCTATATGTATTGGAAATTAACCCCTTATCTGATATATCATTGGCAATTATGCTCTCCCATACAGTGGGTAGCCTTTCCGTTTTGATGATTGTATCTTTCGCTGTGCAGAAGCTTTTGAGTTTGATGTAGTCCCATGTGTTCATTTTCTCCTTTGTTTCTATTGCCTATAGGTGATGTGTCAGTAAAAATTCTGCTGCGTATGATGTCTGAGATTTTGTTGCCCACAGTCTCCTGTAGGATTTTTATGGATTCATGAGTTACATTTAAGTATTTTATCCATTTTGAGTTTATTTTGGTGTAGGGTGTAAGTTGATGGTCTAGTTTCATTTTTCGGCAGATAGCTGTCCAATTTTCCTAGCACCATTTATTAAAGAGGCTGTCCTTACTCCACTGTATGCTCTTGCCACCTTTGTTAAATATTAATTGAGCATATTGGCTAGGGTCCATTTCTGGGTTCTCTATTCTGTTCCACTGGTCTATATACCTGTTCTTGTGCCAGTACCAGGCTGTTTTGATTATGGTGGCTTTGTAGTATAACCTGAAATCTGGTATTGTGATCCCTCCAACTTTGTTCTTCCTTTTCAAGATTGCTGTGGCTATTTGAGGCCTTTTTTGGTTCCATATGAACTTTTGAAGTAATTGTTCTAATTCTTTGAAGTATGCCGTTGGTATTTTGATGGGGATTGCGTTGAATCTATAGATTGCTTTGGGTAATATGGACATTTGAATGATGTTAATTCTCCCAATCCATGAACAGGGTATGTTCTTCCACTTTTTTACATCTTGCTCTATTTCTTTTTTCAAAGACCTGTAGTTTTCTGCGAATAGGTCCTTTATCTCTTTGGTTAAGTTTATTCCTAGGTATCTTAATTTTTTTGCTGCAATGGTAAATGGGATTGTTTTTTTAGTTTCTCTTTCTGTGAGTTCATCATTGGTGTATAAGAATGCCATCGATTTCTTGACGTTAATTTTGTATCCTGCTACTTTGCCAAATTCATTTATTAAGTCTAGGAAGCTTTTGGTGGAGTCTTTGGGGTTTTCTATGTACAGTATCATGTCATCTGCAAATAATGACAATTTCACTTCCTCCTTTCCAATTTGGATCCCTTTTATTTTTTCTTCCTGTCTGATTGCTGTGGCTAAGACTTCCAGTACTATGTTAAATAAGAGTGGCGAAAGTGGGCATCCTTGCCTTGTTCCTGTTCTTAAGGGAAATGCTTTTAGTTTTTGCCCATTGAGTATGATGTTGGCTGTAGGTCTTTCATATATGGCCTTTATTATGTCTAGGTATGATCCCTCAATTCCCACACTGCTGAGCGTTTTTATCAGAAATGGATGCTGGATTTTGTCAAAGGCTTTTTCAGCATCTATTGATATGATCATGTGGTTTTTATTCTTCAATTTATTTATGTGGTGTATCACATTTATGGATTTGCGAATATTGTACCAGCCTTGCATCCCTGGGATGAATCCCACCTGGTCATGGTGGATAATTTTTCTGGTGTATTGCTGGATTCGATTTGCTAGTATTTTGTTCAGGATTTTGGCATCTATGTTCATCAGGGATATTGGCCTGTAGTTTTCTTTCTTTGTTGTGTCTTTTTCTGGTTTTGGAATTAGAGTTATGCTGGCTTCATAAAACGAGTTTGGAAGTCTTCCTTCTTCTTGAATTTTTTGAAATAGTTTGAGGAGAATGGGTATTAGTTCTTCTTTGAATGTTCGGTAAAACTCCCCTGTGAAGCCATCCGGGCCTGGGCTTTTGTTTGCTGGAAGAGTCTTGATTACATCTTCAATTTCTTCTGTTGTTATTGGTCTGTTCAAGTTTTCAATCTCTATCTGATCCAATTTTGGGAGACTATGTGTTTCTAAAAATTTGTCCATTTCGCTTAGATTTTCGAATTTGCTGCCGTATAATTTTTCATAGTAGTTGTTAACAATCTTTTGTATTTCTGTAGGGTCAGTTGTTATCTCTCCTGTTTCATTTCTGATTTTATGTATTTGGGTTCTCTCTCTTTGTTTCTTGGTGAGTCTAGCTAAGGGTCCATCAATCTTGTTTATCTTTTCGAAAAACCAGCTCTTTGTTTTATTGATCCTCTGGATTGTTTTTTTGGTCTCTATGTCGTTTATTTCTGCTCTGATCCTTACTATTTCTTTTCTTCTACTTGCTCTGGGGTTTTCTTTTTGTTTACTCTCTAGTTCTTTAAGTTGTGAGGTTAGGTAGTCTATTAGAGATTTTTCTTCTTTTTTGAGGTAGGCCTGTAGTGCTATAAACTTCCCTCTCAGAACTGCTTTTGCTGCATCCCATAGATTTTGTATTTTTGTGTCCTCATTTTCATTGGTTTCCAGGAAGTTTTTGATTTCTTCCTTGATTTCCTCGGTGACCCATTCATTGTTTAATAACATTCTATTTAGCTTCCATGTGTTAAAATGTCTTTGTATGTTCTTCTTGCAATTGATTTCTAGTTTCATACCATTGTGGTCTGAGAAGATGCTTGTTATAATTTCAATCTTCTTGAACTTGTAGAGACTTAGTTTGTGCCCTAACATGTGGTCTATCTTTGAGAATGTTCCATGTGCACTTGAGAAGAATGAATTCTGTAGTTTTGGGGTGTAGTTCTCTGTAGATATCTATTAAATCCATTTGGTCTAGTGCTTCATTTAGAGTCTCTGTTTCCTTGCTAATTTTTTGTCTAGAGGATCTATCCAGTGATGTGAGCGGGGTGTTGAAGTCCCCTGTTATGATTGTATTGCTATCGATTTCTCCTTTGAAGTCCTCCAGAAGATTTTTAATATATTTTGGTGCTCCTATATTGGGTGCATATATGTTTATCAAGGTTATATCTTCCTGTTGGATAGATCCTTTCAATATTATGTAGTGGGCTTCTTTGTCTCTAGTTATGGCCTTCAATCTGAAGTCTATTTTATCAGATATCAGTATTGCTACGCCAGCCTTTTTTTCTTTTCCATTTGCTTGAAAGATTTTTTTCCATCCCTTCACTTTCAATCTATGTGAGTCTTTTGTTGTGAGGTGGGTTTCTTGTAAACAGCATATAGATGAGTCTTGCTTTCTTATCCAATCAGCTACTCTGTGTCTTTTTATGGGAGCATTCAGTCCATTTACATTTAAGGTGGTTATTGATATGTACTTATTTATTGCCATTTTTGTTTAGTGTGGTTCTATTTTTCTTCCCATTTCTCCTGGTAATTACAGCAGTCCTTTTAACATTTCTTGCAGTGCTGGTTTGGTGCTAATGTACTCCCTTAGCCTTATTTTGTCTGGGAAGCTCTTTATTTGACCTTGTATTTTGAACGATAGCCTTGCTGGGTAGAGTAGTCTTGGATTCAGATCCTTGTTTTTCATGACCTTGATTACTTCATGCCATTCATTCCCTTCGAGCCTGTAATGTTTCTTGTGAGAAGTCAGCTGAGAGCCTTATGGGGGTTCCTTTGTAGGTAACCTGTTGCTTATCTCTTGCTGCTTTTAGGATTCTCTCTTTGTCTTGAATTTTTGGCAGTTTGATTACTATGTGTCTTGGTGTGGGCCTATTTGGGTTCTTCTTACTTGGGGCTCTCTGAGCTTCTTGAACTTGAATGCCTTCTTCCTTCACCAAATTAGGGAAGTTTTCTGTCACTATTTCTTTGAATATATTTTCTAGCCCTCGCTTACTTTCTTCTTCTTCAGGGACTCCTATGATATGAATATTATTATGTTTCCAGTTGTCCCACAATTCTCTTAAGCTCTCTTCTTGTTTTTTAATCTTTTTTTCCTTTTGGTTTTCTGATTGGTTGATTTCTTCTAGCCTGTCTTCTAATTCACTGATCCGGTCCTCAGCTTCCCCTACTCTGCTTTTTAGATCTTCCAGTGTGTTTTTCATTTCTGATATGTCATTCTTCATTTCTTCCTGTTGGTTTTTCATTTCCAGATGGTTTATTTTCAACATTTCTATGTCTTTACTCATGTTGCTCATGTCCTTACACATGCTGTTGAGCTTCCGCAACATCATGGCTCTAAATTCTAGTTCTGTTAACTTGCTTAACTGCACCTCATTTATTTCATCTTCTGTAGAGGTCTCTTGATCTTTCATTTGGCTTTTGTTTCTGTTTCTCACCATTTTCGTTATCACAGTGGGCTTTGGAGTCTGCCAAGTTTTCCCAGTGGGTGTTGGTGTTTTGCTGTTTGTGGCTCCCTCTCCTGGGTTTGGATGCTCCAGGGAGGACCCACTTTAATCCCGCCAAGTCCCCTGTTCTCTGGGAGTCTGTGTGGCTCCAGCCGAGAGTTTAGCAGGCAATAGCGTTACGAGGGCCCATCAGGGTGGCAAGGGAGGTGATGGGAATAATTTCCCGCTGAGTTCCCTGGTCCCGCGGAGTTCCCTGGTCCCACTGTGTTCCCTGGTCCAGCTGAGTTCCCTGGGGCCCTCGAGTCTGTGCGGCTCCAGTGGAGAGTTTAGCTGGCTACAGAGTTTCCAGGGCCCATGCAGGGTGGTAAGGGAGACAGTAGGATTAGCTTTCCGCCGCGTTCCCCGGTCCCACGGAGTTCCCTGGGGGCCACGAGTCTGTGCGGCTTCAGCGGCTACAGAGTTTCCAGGGCCCTGCACGGCAGGGAGGCAGGCGGTAGAATTAATTTTCCTCCGCGTTCCCTGGTCCCGCCGAGTTCCCTGGGGGCCAGGAGTCTGTGCGGCTTCAGTGGAGAGTCTAGCCAGCTACAGAGGTTCAAGGGCCATGCACGGTGGGAAGAAAGATGGTGGAATTAACTTCCCCTCTAGTTCCCTGGCCCCTGCCCAGGCCGCTGCGGACCCTGGGCTCTTGGTCCCCTCTCCCGTCCTCGCAAGCCTACCAGGACTGAGTGGGTGTTTCTGGTTAAGTGGTCCTCCAAGGTGTCCTTCAGCTGCCCTTTCCTGACGGTTTGCCTTTGTTTTCGTTGTAAATCCAGTTTGGTCTTGGGAGACGGTCTGGGTCCCTCCATTCACTTCGCCGCCATTTTTTTTTTCCCCTGGGGTTAGTGATTTTTATATCTGCCTGTGGCAGCTGGAATTTGTCCGTTAGGATTAGGCCCTGCGGGGCTATGCCTGGGAGCTTCTGGAATGTGAGTCTATTAGCCCAGGGCAAATAGTTCCTGGAATAAGGCAGGAGGCGATCTATAGGCCCAGGGCAAACAGTTCCTGGAACAGGGTGGGAGTTTAGCTTGGGTAAGCAAGGTAATGGTGGAATAGTTTGCCTGGCACCAGTCCCCAGGCTATCAGACAATAAGGATGCTCAATGAACTTAGTGAGAACCTCAGTGAACTTAGTGAGGGCCTCAAGAGCATAAAAAAGAACCAGTCAGAAATGATGGATGCACAGTCAGAAATAAAGAAGACATTAACTGAAATAAAGAATACTTTACACAGATTCAATAGTAGAGAAGGTAAAGCCAAGAAGCATATAAAGAAGCAAAAAACACCCAATCAGAACAGCAAAAAGAAAAAAGAATCCAAAAAAATGAGGAGAGTGTAAGGAGCCTCTGGGACAACTTCAAGCATGCCAACATTTGCATCTTGGGGGTGCCAGAAGGAGAAGAGAGAGAACAAGAAATTGAAAACCTGTTTGAAACAATAATGGCAGAAAACTTTCCTAACTCGGTGAAGGAAACAGACATACAAGTCCAGGAAGCACAGAGAGTCCCAAATAAGATGAACCCCAAGAGGCACACACCAAGACACATCATCATCAAAATGCAAAAGGATCAAGACAAAGAGAGAATCTTAAAAGCTGCAAGAGAAAGGCAGCTAGTTACCTACAAGGGAGTTCCCATAAGGCTGTCAGCTGATTTCTCAAAAGAAACTTTGCAGGCCAGAAGGGAGTGGCAAGAAATATTCAGAGTGATGAAAAGCAAGAACCTACAACCAAGATTATTCTATCCTGCAAAGCTGTCATTTAGAATCGATGGCCATATAAAGAGTTTCCCAGACAAGAAAAAGTTAAAGGAGTTCATCACCACCAAACCATTATTATATGAAATGATGAAGGGTCTTTTTGGAGAAAAAGATAAAATATATGAACAAACAAAATGGCAATGACAATGGAATCTATCGACAATGGAATCTACAAAGAAAAGAAACAGGCAGAACAGAAACATTTTCATAGATACAGAAAACATTTTGTTGGTTGCCAGATGGGAGGTGGGTTGGGGTAATGGGTGAAAAAGGTTAAGGGATTAAGAACAAATTCATTGCTAGACTGACAAACCTCAAAGGGAAAGGAGTTGGGGGGTGGGAAGAAATAAACCGAAGAACTTCTATGCATAACCAATATACATAGACAATAGTGTGGAAAATGGCGGGAGGGGGGCGGGAGTGGGGAGGAGGGGGTCAATGGGGGAAAATGAGGAACATCTGTAATACATTCTACATTCAACAATAAAGATTGGAAAAAAAAAAAGAAATTGAAAGTGCCATTCTCAGGCTATTGTGACCCATTGTCTAATTTATACTGGGGCCAGCATAAAATGTTGTAGTAAAAAATGTCACTCAGCACGTAAGTACTGAGTGAGCCCTAGGGTATGTAGATTTTTTAGGAGACATCCCAGGGGTGTTGCACAAGGAATGAAAGATTTTTTCCTATGTTATGGTGTGAGATGTTGTAGCCTAGTGGTCTGATGGATCCACTAGTAGAAGAAGACGGCGCCCCTCTACTCCCCTAGAGTAGAGAGATGTGTAACTCACCTATATCAGGCATCCCTAGATATATGGTGAGCTGAGGAAACCCGGTTCACAAGGATCATGTCTGGACCAGTGCTGGATTTTGGGAGGGACGATCACACAGACATGACCAAGAGACCTGGCCCTCTTATGTCCCAGATAGAAGATAACAGGACAGCCCGGAAAATCAGACTGGTAGGCAAAAACACTCACCAGCGAATTAGTGTTTGGTGCTGATGCTCTATCAGCAGGAAAGGTTGGAGGTCTGGTATCCAGCTCAGGGTGTGATCAATCCCTGTTTGAAATGAGACCCAGAGGACTCCAGGGGCCCGAAGTTGCCCCTATAGGAGATCCTCACAGACCTCCTGGTTTTGACCAAATAAATGTTCTGAGCTGGTGGGTGATTACATCCACATGCAATGCTAATGTAGAGCAAAACAATTTTATTGCATGCACCTGGGTGCAGGTGGGCTGAACCCCAAAAGGGGTAAGCTTTGAATAACAGTTTGGGTGTAGGTTATATACTCTGCTTCTAACTTCTGGGAGTTTCTGCTGACATACTCTGTCTGGCTCATTGTCCACTTTGCATTTGGACTGGTCTGGTAACACATCCTGCATTTGCTTGGTGATTCATTGTCTTGCGGATAATCCTATAATCTGTATTCAACAGAAGGCTGAACAAAGGTCATGCAAGCAATGCATTTTTCACAGTTTCTGCCTTTTGCAAGCTTTTGCCTTTACCCTTTAAAATGTTATTAACCCTCTCAGCTCCATTTTAAAGTGGCTTTGCTTATATATTTTTTATACTAGTATGCTTGCCCTGGACAGCAGTATACAGGCACTGGCAAGGGGTATTCTTATTAAAGTCAGGAGCAGTAATGTGTTCTCATTATTATGATATAACATTAATCTAGAGGTTCTTAGACCAGAAATTTCCAGCTGGGAATGATTTTGCCTCTCAGGCAATACTTGGGAATGTCTGGAGATATCTTTAGTTGTTACAACTAGGGCATACAAGTGGAATCTAGAGGGCAGGACAGGGATGCTGCTAAACATCCCACAAAGCACAGGGCAGTCTTCTAATGACTTTTATAGCTTAAAATGTCAATAGTGCTACTATTGAAAAACTTTAGTCTAGACAAATTTGAACCATTTGCATAAATGTTGCAAAAGAATAAACTAATATTTTCAGATGATAGTCTAAGAAATCTAAGAGAAGTACCTGAAGAATAATTAAAAGTCACAAAATACCATATGGCCAGTGGGGTGTAGTGGAGTATGTAGAGCAGGCTCTTCAGGCCCACCTGGGGCAGAGGAATGAGAGACACACGGGTGAACAACATTTGTCCCAGCCCCACCCACCTCACAGAGAAAGAGAGGGAGGCTTCACAAGAAGTTAAAGGCAAGCAGGGGAGCCCAGAACACATTTTTCTGAGAGAAGGCCAGAAGTCAGAGCTGGGGGACTTTTGGGGCCATGTTCTAGTCCTGGTTTCACATACACAGAGTCAGCTTAAGTTACTGAGCTCATAAGGGGAGGACCCCTACTAGAACTCAGAAGTTTGGGGGCTACATGAAGACCCCATCCTTTTGCCCACAAATTGAGGTGGGAGTCCAGTGCAGACTCTGGCCAGAATATGATTTTTTGGCTTCTAGTGTCAAGGCCCACCTCACCTTACATCCTCTCACCTGCAATCTGCTACTGTGCTCATGAAGCCCCACATCAAAGGTGAATGTCATCTTGAGGGAGTCTGAAGGAATGGGGGCACAGGGCCCAGTGTCCTGGGTCAACTCCTCAGGCTGGACCTGGTAGCCTGTCCCAAAGCAGTCCCTGTACACCTTCACCATCAGCTGGATCTTTCTACACTGCACAGCCATGGCTGGGGACAAAGGGGCTGTGGGGCCTTGGGGGATATAAAGGGAACCCAGGAAAGAGCTTTTCCTGAGACTTGCAACCCCTATAGCAGCACCACACCCCAGCCCTAGCCCCACTACAAGCCCTATGTCCATCCAATCTGCCTACTCAGGGTTCAGAACACTGGGTTTTATACCCACCCCACTTCTCACACTTGATTCCTTGCTCAGGAGGTTGCTGAAAGAAAAGCTGCCGACTCTCTTGGCCTGCTGGGGGTAATTGCAATGTAATGAACTCCAAGCAGACAATGCTTGGAGTGAGGGGGAGCATCACAAGGGAGCAAATGCTTCAGATCTCTGGATGCAGACCACTTTATTTGCTAAGTGGTTCCCTAGGTAATTAAGTCCTTGAGATTGTGTCTTTGCTGACTTTACAGCCAAGCCCAGCAAAATTCCTGTCTCTCCTGTTTTCAGCAGAGATACCTAACAAATACATTCATGCTTGGGCTTATCACTCATTGGACTCTTAGGGTGGCTTTCCAAACCCAATTCATGCATACCTTATCTATTCACACATATACTTTATACTCAGAGTGGAGTTCCAACCTTTTATCATGCATACCTTATCTATTCACATGCATAATTTGACCCTTGGCTGGCCAGGCCTCGAGAATGCATACCTCAAGGTTACATTTTGTTCATCCAACCCTACAGGAAAATGGTCCTCCCTGTTGGACAAATGTCTTAGGAAATCCTCTTGTTCAGTACTAGTTCCACATTCATTTATTCATTCACTCACCAAATACCCATTGTCCACTTCTTTCTGCCTGGCTCTGGGTTGATAGGTCAAGCCCAGTGCCCACCCAAGGAGTTCCCTTCTATTTTTATTTCATTTTATTTATTTTTATTAATTAATTTTTGTTACAGATGTTTCTCCTTTTTTCCCCACTGATTCTCACTCCCCCTCCCTCCCTGCCCTGTCCCCAGCTTTGTTGTCCATGTCCATTATTCATGCACACATGCATATAAGTTCTGTGGTTTATCTCTCCCCCACCACCCCCTCTTCTGGGGATTGTCAGTCTGTACCCCACTTCCGCGTCTCTGGTACTACCCCATTCCTCAGACTGTTATGTTTATTATATTCCACAAATAAGTGAGATCATATGATACTTGTCTTTCTCTGTTTGGCTTGTTTCACTTAGGATGATACTTTCCAGGTCCCTCCATGTAGTCTTAAAGGAAAAGAGATCTTTCTTTCTTACAGCTACATAGTACTCCATTGTGTATATGTACCACTGCTTTTTTATCCATTCGTCTACTGATGGACACTTGGGCTGTTTCCAGATCTCAGCTATTGTAAATAGTGCTGCTACAAACATGGGGGTACATATATTCTTTCTGATTGGTGTTTTAGGCTTCTTAGGATATATTCCTAGAAGTGGGATCACTGGGTCAAATGGAAGTTCAAATTCTAATTTTTTGAGCTAACACCATATTGTTTTCCATAGTGCCAGCACCAGTCTGCATTCCCACCAGCAGTGTAGAGTCCCCTTTTCTCCACACCCTCGCCAACACTTGTTGTTTGATGATTTGTTGATGGCGGCCATTCTGACAGGTGTGAGGTGATACCTCATTGTTGTTTTGATTTGCATCTCTCTGATGATTAGTGATGATGAGCATTTCTTTTTTTTTCTTTTTTTTTTTTTATCCTCACACGAGGACATTTTTCGAGGACACTTTTTGATATTTTGTTCAGATAGAGTGAGAGGGAGAGAGAGAGAGAGAGAAACATCGATGTGAAAGCGACACATTGAGTGGTTGCCACCCACACGACCTAACCAGGGCTGGGGACAAACTGCAACCAAGGTACGTGCCCTTAGCGGGAACCAAACCCGGGTCTCTCCGGACTGCAGGCCAACGCTCCAACTGCTGAGTCAAACCGGCCAGGGCGATGAGCATTTTTTTATATGTCTCTTAGCCATTTGTATGTCCTGTTTGGCGAGGTGTCTATTTAGTTCCTCTGCTCATTTTTTAATTGGGTTCTTTGTCCTCCTTTTGTTGAGTTGTATGAGCACTCTCTATATATTGGAAATTAACCCCTTATCTGATATATCATTGGCAATTATGTTCTCCCATACAGTGGGTAGCCTTTCCATTTTGATGATTGTATCTTTTGCTGTGCAGAAGCTTTTTAGTTTGATGTAGTCCCATGTGTTCATTTTCTCCTTTGTTTCTATTGCCTTAGGTGATGTATCAGTGAAAATTCTGCTGCGTACGATGTCCGAAATTTTGTTGCCTACAGTTTCTTCTAGGATTTTTATGGATTCATGCGTCACATTTAAGCCTTTTATCCATTTTGAGATTATTCTTGTGTAGGGTATAAGTTGATGGTCTAGTTTTATTTTTCTGCATGTAGCTGTCCAATTTTCTCAGCACCATTTATTAAAGAGGCTGTTCTTACTCCACTGTATGCTCTTGCCACCTTTGTCAAATATTAATTGAGCATATTGCCTTGGGTCCATTTCTGGGTTCTCTGTTCTCTTCCACTGGTCCATATGCCTGTTCTTGTGCCAGTAACAGGCTGTTTTGATTACAGTGGTTTTGTAGTATAACCTGAAATCTGGTAATGTGATTCCTCCAACTTTGTTTTTCCTTTTCAAGATCGCTGTGGCTATTCGAGGCCTTTTTTGGTTCCATATGAACTTTTGAAATACTTGTTCTAATTATGTGAAGTATGCCGTTGGTATTTTGATGGGGATTGTATTGAATCTATAGATTGCTTTGGGTAATATGGACATTTTAATGATGTTAATTCTCCCAATCCATGAACAGGGTATGTGCTTCCCCATCTTTATATCTTCCTCTATTTTTTTCTCAACGACATGTAGTTTTCTGTGAATAGATCCTTTATTTCTTTGGTTAAGTTTATTCCTAGGTATCGTAATTTTTTTGCCACAATGGTAAATGGGATTGTTTTTTTAGTTTCTCTTTCTGTGAGTTCATCATTGGTGTATAAGAATGCCATCGATTTCTTGACATTAATTTTGTATCCTGCTACTTTGCCAAATTCATATATATAGTCTAGTAAATTTTTGATGGAGTCTTTGGGGTTTTCTATGTATAGTATCATGTCACCTGCAAATAATGACAGTTTCACTTCCTCCTTTCCAATTTGGATCCCTTTTATTTTTTCTTCCTGGCTGATTGCTGCGGCTAAGACTTCCAGTACTATGTTAAATAAGAGTGGTGAAAGTGGGCATCCTTGCCTTGTTCCTGTTCTTAAGAGTAATGCTATTAGTTTTTGCCCATTGAGTATGATGTTTGCTGTAGGTCTTTCATATATGGCTTTTATTATGTCTAGATATGATCTCTCTATTCCCACACTGCTGAGCGTTTTTATCAGAAATGGATGCTGGATTTTGTCGAAGGCTTTTTCAGCATCTATTGATATGATCATGTGGTTTTTATTCTTCATTTTATTTATGTGGTGCATTATGTTTATTGATTGGCGAATATTGTACCAGCCTTGCGTCCCTGGGATGAATCCCACTTGGTCATGGTGGATAACTTTTTTGGTGTATTGCTGGAGCCGATTTGCTAGTGTTTTGTTCAGGATTTTGACGTCTATGTTTAACAGGGATATTGGCCTGTAGTTTTTTTTCTTTGTAGTGTCTTTTTCTGGTTTTGGAATTAGAATTATGCCGCCCTCATAAAACGAGTTTGGAAGTCTTCCTTCTTCTTGAATTTTTTGAAATAGTTCTTCTTTGAATGTTTGGTAAAACTCCCCCGTGATGCCATCCGGGCCTGGCTTTTGTTTGCTGGGAGAGTCTTGATTACATCCTCAGTTTCTCCTGTTGATATTGGTTTGTTCAAGTTTTCTATCTCTTCCTGGTCCAGTTTTGAGAGACTATGTGTTTCTAAAAATTTGTCCATTTCGCTTAGATTGTTGAATTTGTTGCCATATAATTGTTCATAGTAGTTGTTAATGATCTTTTGTATTTCTGTGGTGTCAGTTGTTAGGTCTCCTCTTTCATTCCTGATTCTGTGTATTTGGTTTCTCTCTCTTTGTTTCCTGGTGAGTCTAGCTACGGGCCCATCAATCTTGTTTATCTTTTCGAAAAACCAGCTCTTTGTTTCATTGATCCTTTGAATTGTTTTTTTTTTTTTTTTTTGGTCTCTATGTAGTTTATTTATGCTCTGATCTTTACTATTTCTTTCCTTTTACTTGCTCTGGGGTTTTCTCTTTGTTTGCTCTCTAGTTCTTTAAGTTGTGAGGTTAGATAGTCTGTTAGAGATTGTTCTTGTTTTTTGTGGTAGGCCTGTAGTGCTATGAACTTCTCTCTCAGAACTGCTTTTGCTGCATCCCATAGATTTTGTGTTGTTGTGTCTTCATTTTCACTGGTTTCCAGGAAGTTTTTTATTTCTTCCTTCATCTCCTCAGTGACCCATTCATCATTTAATAACATGCTATTTAGCTTCCATGTGTTCAAATGTCTTTGTATGTTCTTCTTACAATTGATTTCTAGTTTCATGCCATTGTGATCTGAGAAGATGCTTGATATGATTTCAATCTTCTTGAACTTGTAGAGACTCAGTTTGTGGCCTAACATTTGGTCTATCTTTGAGAATGTCCCATGTGCACTTGAGAAGAATGTAAATTCCTTAGATTTGGGGTGTAATTCTCTGTAGATATCTATTAAATCCATTTGGTCTAGTGCTTCATTTAGAGTCTCTGTTTCCTTGCTAATTTTTTATCTAGAGGATCTATCCAGTGATGTCAGCGGGGTGTTGAAGTCCCCTGCTATGATTGTATTGCTATTGATTTCTCCTTTGAAGTCCTCCAGAAGATTTTTAATATATTTTGGTGCTCCTATATTGGGTGCATATATGTTTATCAAGGTTATATCTTTCTATTGGATAGATCCTTTCCATATTATTTAATGGCCTTCTTTGTCTCTAGTTATGGCCTTCATTTTGAAGTCTATTTTATCAGATATGAGCATTGCTACTCCAGCTTTTTTTTCTTTTCCATTTGCTTGGAAGATTTTTTCCATCCCTTCACTTTCAATCTATGTGAGTCTTTTGTTGTGAGGTGGGTCTCTTGTAACTACATATAGATAATTCATGCTTTCTTATCCAATAAACTACTCTGTGTCTTTTTGTGGAAGCATTCAATCCATTTACATTTAAGGTGATTATTGATATGTACTTATTTATTGCCATTTTTGTTTAGTGTGGTTCTATTTTTCTTCCCATTTCTCCTGCCAATTACAGCAGTCCTTTTAACATTTCTTGCAGGCTGGTTTGGTGCTAATGTATTTCCTTAGCCTTTTTTTGTCTGGGAAACTCTTTATTTGACCCTCTATTTTGAATGATAGCCTTGCTGGGTAGAGTAGTCTTGGATTCAGATCCTTGTTTTTCATGGCCTTGATTACTTCATGCTATTCCCTTCTGGCCTGTAGTGTTTCTTTTAAGAAGTCAGCTGAGCGTCTTATGGGGTTTCCTTTGTAGGTAATCTGTTGCTTTTCTCTTGCTGCTTTTAGGATTCTCTCTTTGTCTTTAATTTTTGGCAGTTTGATTACTATGTGTCTTGGTGTGGGCCTGTTTGGGTTCTTCTTACTAAGGGCTCTCTGTACTTCTTAAACTTGAATGCCTTCTTCCTTTACCAAATTAGGAATGTTTTCTGTCACTATTTCTTTGAATATATTTTCTTTTTTTTTAATCCTCACCCGAGGACATTTTTTCCATTTTTTGTACAGACAGAGTGGGAGGGAGAGAGAGAGAGGGAAACATCGATGTGAAAGGGACATCGAGTGGCTGCCACCTGCACAACCAACCAGGGCCGGGGACAAACTGCAACCGAGGTACATGCCCTTAGCGGGAACCGAACCCGGGTCTCTCCGGACCGCAGGCGAACGCTCTAACCGCTGAGCCAAACTGGCCAGGGCTGAATATATTTTCTAACCCTTGTTCATTTTCTTCTTCTTTGCGGACTCCTATGATGCGAATATCATTATGTTTCCAGTTGTCCCACAGTTCTCTTAAGCAGTCTTCCTGTTTTCTAATTGTTTTTTTCTTTTGGTTTTCTGATGGTTGATTTTTTCTACCTTGTCTTGTAATTTAATTATCCGGTCTTCAGCTTCCTCTACTCTGCTTTCTAGACTTTCCAATGTGTTTTTCATTTTTGATATGTCATTCTTCATTTCTTCTTGGTGGTTTTTAATTTCCAACTGGTGGATTTTCAACATTTCTATATCTTTACTCATAGTGCTCATGTCCTTACACATACTGTTGAGCTTCCTCAAGATCATGGCTCTGAATTCTAGTTCTGTTAACTTGCTTAACTGCACCTCATTTATCTCATCTTTCGTAGAGGTCTCTTGTTCTTTCATTTGGCTTTTGTTTCTGTTTTTCACCATTTTGGCTATCACAGTGGACTTTGGAGTCTGCCAACTTTTCCCTGTGGGTGTTGGTGTTCTGCTCTTTGTGGCTCCCTCTCCTGGGTTTGGATGAGGCAGGGAGGACCCACGTTAAACACCAATGTCAAGTCTTAACTTTCCTGGTTAGAGTTGCTAGCCCAGGGAATGGTAGTTATCCTCTAGGTTTTTTGCCTGGAGGCTATTAGTAGAGGTCACCTGAAGAACTTTGGTTTCTGAGTTGACTGATAAATTCCCTCAGGTGCTAAGTGTAAGAGGATTTCCGGAGGGTGGGGCAGCTGGTGGTTGTTAATGGGCCTTCATTAGCATTTCAATGGCCACCAGGTTGGGTTGAATTTCTGAGGGAGGGACCACAGCCTCTCCCCAGGGCCCTGGGAAGGAGTAAGATGACCACAGTCCTGCGTGGCTGCACTCAGCAAAAGCTCTGAGCACCCTCCAAATCCCAAGTGTCCCCACACAGTTCCAGCCCTGTTTGCCTTCCCTCTGCCGGAGCCCAAGGTGAGTGGCTGCTGCCAATTTAGCCTCTGTCCGGACTCTGCATCATGGAGCGCCTGGGACTTTTATCCTGAGCGCGCTGCTCAAAGCTAAGGGCGTTCGTGGCTGTGGCACCAGCCTAGGCTTAGCACCCAGCCAAGGCCACAGGATTCAGCCATGGTTGCCGGACCCAGCTGAGGAGGCAGCAGCTTCTAGCCAAGGGCGTAGCAACCTGCTGAGGTTGCAGGACCCAGCTGAGGCAGCTGCTGGTCTCAGCCGAGGCCGCTGCAGACCATGGGCTCCTGGCCCCCTCTTGCATCCTCGCAAGCCTACCAGGATTGAGTCAGTGTCCCTGGTTATGTGGTCCTCCAGGCTGCCTTTTGGTTGCCCCTTCCTGACGATTTGTCTTTATTTTCGTTGTAATTCCAGTTTGGTCCTGGGAGATGGTCTGTGTAGCTTCCATTCACTTCGCCGCCATTTTTTCTCTCTCCCTTCTATTTTTAGAGACAGACAAACAGGCACACTCTCAGACCATGATGTCCTCTGGTCAGACGTGTGCCCAGGACTGTGGGGAAGGGGAGGGCCTCACCCACACAGGAGGTGGTAAAGAGTGGGAAAGTGGATGTGTTTGGGAGTATCTAGGCAGAGGGCGAAGCGAAGCTTGTGAGACTAGAGTAGGGGAAGGGCCTGCTCTGCCTAGAAGGCCTCCTGACTCCGGCAGCTGTAAATCCTGTCTGGATCACAGGTAGAAGCTTCATTTTGATTTTTAAAATTATATTTAATACATTTAAATTATATAACAAAACATTATTATTGTAATAAAGATCACAGAATACAGAAAAGTTAAAAGAACAAACACAATTTAATAAATGGCTTCCATTTCTAAATAACTGCTCTCATAGTCTTTTTTTTTTTTTTTTTTATCCTCACCTGAGGACACTTTTCGATTTTTTGTTCAGATAGAGTGGGAGGGAGGTGTCCGAGAGCCTGGGAACTGGCACCAGGCAAACTGCTCAGCCGTTACCTCGCTTACCCAACCTAAACTCCCTCCCTGTTTCAGGAACTGTTTGCCCCAAACTCATAGATCAACTCCTGTCCCATTCTCCTGTCCTAGTCCAGGAACTGTTCGCTCCGGGACAATAGACTCACATTCCAGGGGCCCCCATGCGTAGCCCCTCAGGACCTAACCTAACAACAAGTTCCCGCTGCCACAGGCGCAGATATAAAAATCACAAACCCCAGCATCGGGCGCGGCTTCTCGGACTCAACCCCCCGAGTCTGTGAACCCGCCCGGAGTGTACCCAATAAAGCCTGATTTCTGCTTATTCGGCTGTTTGGCTCTCTGGTTTCTTCCCACCTCCCAACGGCGGCACCTGGCTACCTTACATCTGGTGCCGAAACCCGGGGGAGGGGTTTTGCGACCCGCCTCAGTCCCTGCAGGCTGAGGCGAGAGTCCCCCCTCTCTCTCTCCCTGCCTCGTGCCGCCCTCCACCGCTTTGAATTCGGAGCTCCCTGCAGATACGGCTTGCAACCGTAAGTAATTCGATCCCTTTCCCTTCCTGCCGGAATCCTGTGTCCCCGCCGGGGTCTCTCGTCCTAGACTTGGCCAAGCCGAGAGCCCTCCCCTCACGACTCCTGGAGTCTATATAGGGGGACTGATTGAACGGGACGCCTTTCAGTCACCCCTCTATCTCTATCCGGAGACGGGTATCTGGAAGGGACGCCTCCCTCATACCCTTTCTCCTCCGACACTTAGGGTTCCGGAAGGCCACTAAATTATGGGAAACTCCGAATCCAAAATAGACCCTAAGACTCCTTTGGGATGTCTTCTTATAAATTTCTCCAAATTGGGATACTCTCAGACCCTCCACAAGAAGAAACTCATCTTCTTGTCTCAGGTCGCTTGGCCTCAATACACCCTAGACAACCAGTCTCACTGGCCACCTACAGGTACTTTCGACTTTAATGTCCTCCGGGACCTGGCCAATTTTTGCCGGCGGACCAGAAAGGACTCTGAGATCCCATACATTCAGGCTTTTTGGGACCTCCGCTCCCGCCCTGATCTTTGCTCACACTGCTCTACTCTCCAGATTCTCCTAGCCCAGACTTCCCCTCCTCCAAAGGCACCTCCTATAGATCCCCCTCCTTACTCTCTGCCTGATGACCTCCCTGATCACCTATCGCCTCCCCCAACCCTCCTCAGAGAAGACCCCCCTGGTCCTGACCCGGCTCTGGCTGCCCCACCTCCCGCTGACCCCCTCGACTCTCCCATAGCAGCCCATACCCGATCTCGCACTCCCCAACCCCCGCCTACTGTCCTGGCCCCTCTCCGCGAGGTGGCTGGGGCAGAAGGACTGGTGCGGGTGCATGTCCCCTTCTCCCTCCAGGACCTCTCTCAGATTGAAAAGAGGTTAGGATCCTTCTCAGCTGACCCCTCAACCTACATCAGAGAGTTCCGATACCTGTCCCAGACTTATGACCTGACCTGGCATGACATCAAAGTAATCTGCACCTCCACTCTCACCCCTGAGGAACATGAGCGTATCCTCTCTGCCGCCAGGCAGCAGGCAGATAGAGACCACCTAATAGACAATACAGTCCCCCTCGGCAATGAAGCAGTTCCCCAGGACGATCCTGCATGGAACTATCAGGCTGGCCCTGGATCTAATATTCCGCGCCGGAACCTCATGCTCCAATACCTCCTTCGGGGTATGGACGCAGTCTCCAATAAAGTGGTTAACTATGACAAATTGAGAGAAATTACCCAGCTCCCCGAAGAGAACCCGGCCCTTTTTCTCAACCGCCTGCAGGAGGCCCTGGTTCGCTACACCCGCCTAGACCCGGGGTCCCGCAACAGGGCCACAATCCTAGCCTCCCATTTTATCTCTCAGTCTGCCCCAGATATCAGGAAAAAACTAAAAAAGGCTGAAGAGGGCCCTGAGACTCCCATCCGAGACCTGGTAAAAATGGCTTTTAAAGTTTTTAACGCCCGGGAGGAGACGGCTGAAGCAGCCCGGCAGGCGCGGCTGCAACAGAAAGTCAGCCTCCAGACCCAAGCCTTGGTAGCGGCCCTCCGGCCGGCAGGGGAACCGGCAAAAAGACTGACCTCCAAAGGAGGACAGCGCACGCCCCCAGGCGCCTGTTTCAAATGCGGGAAGGAAGGGCACTGGGCGAAGGCCTGTCCGCAGCCTAGGCCCCCACCAAGCCTTGCCCTCAATGCAAACAAATGGGCCACTGGAAGTCGGACTGCCCGACCCTGGCTCAGCCCTCGGCACCTCAATGCGGGGGGACTGAGAACCAGACGTTCCCGGCCCTAGAACTGCTGGGGCTAATGGACGACTGAGGGGGCCCTGGCTCTTCGACTCCAGTTACCCTCGCTGAGCCCAGGGTCACGCTCCAGGTAGCGGGTAAGTCTGTCTCCTTTTTGGTAGACACGGGGGCTACCTACTCTGTCCTTCCCTCTCATTCGGGCATTACAGTTCCTTCTCAGGTCTCGGTCATGGGAATTGACGGATCACCCTCAACCCCACAACGAACGACCCTCCTTAACTGCCTATTTGAGGGTCAACCGTTCTCCCACTCCTTCCTAGTCATGCCCACATGTCCAGTTCCCCTCCTGGGGAGAGACATTCTGTCCAAACTCCAGGCAAGCATCTCATTCTCCCCGAAACAGACCTTCTTGCTGGCACTGGTGCCAGGCCTCGACCTTGAGCCTGACCCAGACCCCAACGTCCAGCTCCTACCTGGAGTCCACCCCGAGGTCTGGGACACGGATACCCCCACCATTGCTTCTCACCACACTCCTGTTTTAATTAAACTCAAAGACCCATCTTCTTTTCCTAACCGCCCGCAATTCCCCATCTCACACGCTCATAGGATGGGACTCCTGCCCATCATCACCAGGCTTAAGACACAAGGCCTCCTGATCCCCACCAATTCACCTTATAATACTCCCATTCTCCCCGTTAAAAAGGCCTCGGGACAGTACCGCCTTGTTCAGGACCTCCGCATCATCAACGCGGCGGTCGTCCCCATTTCCCCAATAGTCCCTAATCCCTACACCCTTCTCTCTCACATTCCCCCTACCACCACCCATTTTTCGGTCCTTGACCTCAAGGATGCCTTCTTCACTATACCCCTCCACCCGGATTTCCACTTCCTATTTGCCTTTACCTGGGAGGACCCTGTTTCCAACACCGCTCAACAACTGACCTGGACGGTCCTCCCCCAAGGATTCCGGGACAGTCCTCACCTATTTGGACAAGCATTAGCTGCAGACCTACTTGCTTGCAATTTAACTCCCTCCACCCTTTTACAATATGTAGACGATCTTCTGATCTGTTCACCAACCAAGGCCGATTGCCTCACGGCCACCACCCTCCTACTGAATTTCCTTTGCAGCAAGGGATATCGGGTATCCGCCAAGAAGGCACAAATAGCCACCTCGTCTGTCACTTACCTTGGCCTCCTAGTCACCCCGACCCATCGAGCCATTACCACCGACAGGCTACAGGCTCTTCGGGGCCTGCAGCCCCCTAACTCGGTGGCTGAAATCCAGTCATTTCTGGGACTGGTAGGCTTCTTTCGCCACTGGGTCCCAGGCTTTGCCCTTCTAGCCAAACCCCTCTATCTGGCAGCCAAAGAAACGCCCGAGGGGCCCTTGACATCCCCCGAAGGTGTTCACCAGGCCTTCTCGGCCCTCCTGAAGGCCTTCTGCTCAGCATCGGCCCTGGCCCTACCTAATCCCTCACGACCCTTCGTCCTATATACTGAGGAGAGACACCACTTAGCTCTTGGAGTCTTAACCCAACCAACGGGTCCAACTCTGGTCCTGGTAGCCTATCTCTCCAGACAGCTGGACCCCACGGTTCACGGATGGCAACCCTGTCTCCGAGCTCTTGCAGCTGCAGCCGATCTCACCACCGAGGCTCTGAAAATCAACCTCCAACAACCATTACAGGTCTTCTCCCCCCATCGCCTTACAGACCTTCTCTCACACCAGGCTCTGGCCCATCTTGGGCCCTCCCGACTCCAGCTGTACCACCTCCTCTTTATAGAAAACCCCTCTATCACCCTCTCAACCCCCTTGGATCCCACTCTTCTCTGCCTGCCTGTCACCCTAACCCCCCAACTCATGGTCTATACACCTGCTAAATTCCAACAAAAATACATATATTACAACCCGAAACAAAAGCGGACAATATTTTTACCCCTTTTAGTGGGACTCTCCCTCTTGGCCTCAGCTGTCACCGCTGGGCTGGGAGGGGGTGCCCTAGCACACTCCTTAGTCACCTCAGAACGCTTAGAATCTCAATTTCAGATTGCTATTGACAGCTCGGCTGAGTCCCTAGCTTCTCTCCAGAGGCAGATCACCTCCCTGGCCCAGCTGTCGATGCAGAATCGAAGGGCCCTGGACCTCCTCACAGCGGAACATGGAGGAACCTGTCTCTTTCTTGTTGCTATTATATCAACGAATCAGGTTTAGTAGAAACCCGCATTAAAACCCTCCACCAGCTAAGTTCAGAACTAAAACAACAAAAGTTCTCAGTAGACGCCTCCTCCTGGTGGAATTCCTCCATGTACTCCTTACTCCTCCCCCTCCTCGGCCCAACCATCATCATAATAATTATACTGCTAATTGCCCCCTGTTTTCTCCGCTTCATCCAGGACCGATTCGCACAACTCACACGGACAATAAAGGTCCACCAAATGATGCTACAACATTACCAGCCTTTGACCAGTCCCCCGAACTCGGACCACACCGACTCGGCACCCCTCCCCTGACGCCGCCCCCGTCCAGCAGGAAATAGTCAGAAAGACGACCTGGCCCCTGTTCCTATATCACAGAGTCGGGAATGTCCGAGAGCCTGGGAACTGGCACCAGGCAAACTGCTCAGCCGTTACCTCGCTTACCCAACCTAAACTCCCTCCCTGTTTCAGGAACTGTTTGCCCCAAACTCATAGATCAACTCCTGTCCCATTCTCCTGTCCTAGTCCAGGAACTGTTCGCTCCGGGACAATAGACTCACATTCCAGGGGCCCCCATGCGTAGCCCCTCAGGACCTAACCTAACAACAAGTTCCCGCTGCCACAGGCGCAGATATAAAAATCACAAACCCCAGCATCGGGCGCGGCTTCTCGGACTCAACCCCCCGAGTCTGTGAACCCGCCCGGAGTGTACCCAATAAAGCCTGATTTCTGCTTATTCGGCTGTTTGGCTCTCTGGTTTCTTCCCACCTCCCAACGGCGGCACCTGGCTACCTTACAGGAGGGAGGGAGAGAGAGAGAGAGAGAGAGAGAGAAACATTGATGTGAAAGGGACACATCTAGCGGCTGCCACCTGCATGACCAACCAGGACCGGGGACAAACTGCAACTGAGGTACATGCCCTTAGCGGGAACCGAACCTGGGTCTCTCTAGACCACAGGCCGACGCTTTAACCGCTGAGCCAAACTGGCCAGGGCTAATAGTCCTTTTTTTATACATAAGTAACCATGACATAATGAGAAATATATATGTGGTCTCTGCCTTTGGCTCAGGACACAGGGCTCCTAAATCCCTCAGAGTTTCCTGGGTGATTTGAGCCTCTTTTTCCTAATAAGGCACCTCTTGGTGGGCTCCTGGTTATCTTGGAGAGGGGCTGGAGGTGAGTTCACAGTCAATCAAACCTATATGATTAAGCCTTTATAAAATTCCTGAGCAACAGAGAGCTTCCAGTTTGGGAAGGTGATACACCCAACTCTCTGGGTACAGGAGCTTTTGTGCTCAGGCCCTTTCCTGATCTCACCCTATGTATTTTTTCATTTGACTCTTATCCTTTATCATCCTCTTTATCACCTAGTAAATTGGTGAGCATAAGAGTTTTCATAAATTCTGTGAGCTGTTTTAGCAAGTTGTTGAATCTGAAGAGAGGGGATTGTGATGCCCTGATTTCTAGCCAAGTCAGACAGACGTGTGGGTAAACAGGGGATCCACTACTTAGAATAGCCATCTGAAGTGGGGGCAATCTTGTGGGACTGAGCCCTTAACCTGTGTGGTCAGAATTAAGATGAATTGTAGAACACTCAGCTGGTGTCGGAGAACTGGTTGATGTGAGAAAAAAACCCATACACTTGACGTCAGAAGGTTCAGGGTTTAGAGGTGTAGAATTTTTCCTTTTAGCCACCATATATACTAGTTTCATAAAATGCTATCCTACCCTATATTCTGTGTTAGTAACTAATTTTTCACTCAGCAGTGACAGGGCCAGACTAGAAATTGTGTGGGACCTGCCCTGGGTCCCAGCAGGAGTGAGAGCACTGGAGGCAAAGTCTAATCATGTTGCTGGGTGGCCTTGGGGAGGTCTCTACCCTCCTCAGAGCCTCCATTTTTTTTTGTCAAATTAAGGTCCAGAAGGAGTATGGGTAGAACTTAATCACTGTTTCTCCAGGGGCAGCGGAATTCTTGTCATAATCTGTGTGATTGGAGCCCCGAGAGCTGGGCAACAAACAGGCCCTGCCCAGAATGTGGTGTGTAAACCCGGAAGTGCACTACATGACTTTAGATGGGATGCAGATGCATTATTTTCTGTTTATAGGAAATGATGCTGATTTTCCACCTTTGGTATATCAATTGCCTGAAGGGCTTGCTAAACTACAGATTGCTGAGCCCCACTCCTCAGAGTTTCTGATTTAGTAGGTCTGTGGTGGAGCCTGAGAATTTGGATTTCTAACAAGTTTGAAATCCATTAATCCAGTTACCTTTTAAAATACATTTGTTTAGGTTTTAAAAATAAATTGATTTAAAGCACATGTACAGATGCTCAATATCACTAACCACTAGAGAAATGCAAATAAAGACCATGGTAAGAGATCACTACATACCTATTAGAACAGCTGAGTTAAAATGTAATGAGAGAACACAGTACAATTTACAGATGATGTATTATAGAGTTGTACACCTGAAACCTATATAAATTTATTAGCCAATGTCACCCCAATAAATGCAATAAAAAAGGTAGTGACAATATCAATTCCTGGTGAAGATCAAGATAAAACAGGGTCTCTTATTCATTGCTGGTGAGAATATAAAATGGTACAGCTACTTTGGAAAAAATATTTTGGCAGTTTTTAAAAAAACTAAATATATTCCCTGACCAGTTTGGCTCAGCAGTTAGTGTTGGCCCATGGACCAAAGAATCACAGGTTTTTTTTGTTGTTGTTTTTTTTATCCTCACCCGAGGACTTTTTTTTATTTTTTGTCAAGACGGAGTGGGAAGAAACATCGATGTGAAAGGGACACATCGAGTGGCTGCCACCTGCACGAGGGCCGGGGACAAACTGCAACCGAGGTATGTGCCCTTAGCGGGAACCGAACCCGGGTCTCTCTGGACCACAGGCTGACGCTCTAACCACTGAGCCAAACCGGCCAGGGCCAGAATCACAGGTTTGATTCCATTTAACCTTGATTGCGGTTCGGTCCTTGGCCCTGGTCGGTGTTGTGTGGGAGGGAGCCAATCAATGTGTCTCTTTCACTTTGATGTTTCTCTCTCTCTCCTCTCACTCTATCTGAAGATAAATGGGAAAATATCCTTGGGTGAGGATTAAAAAACAAAAAAAATTAAACATATACCTTCTATATAACTTAGCAATTGCATTCCTGGGCAGCTTTCCAAGAACAATGAAAACATATGTTTGCATAAAAACCTGTCAATGATTGTTTATGTCATATTTATTTGTATTAACCCCAAACTGGAAACAGTCAAATACTCCTCAAATGGTGAATGGTTAAACAAACTGTTTTACATCCATACTATGAAATACTGTTCAACAATAAAGAGAAACAAGCTATGTGCATGTAATAATTTGGATGGGTCTCAAGGGTATTATGCAGAGGGGAGAAAAAGTCAATAGCAAAAGGTCACATAGTATATTATTTCATTTATACAACAGTCTCGAAATGACTAAATTATAGAGAAGGAAAGCAGATCAATTATCACTAGGGATAGGGATGGTGGGAGGGAGGAGGTAGGCATGACTACAAAGGAGTAAAACGGAGTTTTTTGTAGTGATGGAATAGTTCTGTATCTTAACTGCAGGTGGTTATATGAATCTACATATGTAATAAAATGATGTAGAACTGTACATTTGGCATTGTGGGGTTGGGGGTTTGGTGGATGAACAAAATATAACCTTGAGATATGCATTCTTATGACCTGGCCAGCAAGGATCAAAGTAGGCAGTGTGAATAGATAAGATTTGCCTGGAGGGTAGGAATGCCACCTTGTCTGAACTGAGTGAATAGATTAGGTTTGCATGTCAAAGGACAGGAACACCACCCCAAAAGTGACAATAAGCAAGATAGCTCAGGCATGAATGGGTTTGTTTTTGTGTGTGTGTGTCTCCTTTGATGTTTCTATGCTGAAAAAGATGAGAGACAGGGCTTGGCAGAGAAGCCATCTCAAGGACTTAACTACCTGAAACTGCCATGTAACCTGGGGACCCACTTTGCAAATAAATTGGACTGCATCCAGAGATCTGGAGCATTTGTTCCCTTGCAAAGCCCTCCTTCACTCCAAGCAGTGTCTGTTTGTAGTTCATTGCATTGTGCCAACCCCCAGCAGGTGAGATAGATGGCAAGTGGTGACCCCAACCTGACTGGAATACACAGCGACGTGATTTGACATGACCAGCAACAGAACAGAATGCAAAATAGAAATAGAAAGGGAATTAGAGATCTGGATCACAAGTAAAAATACACTAGAATTGCCCTGGCCGGTTTGGTTCAGCAGTTAGAGCGTCGGCCTGTGGTCCTGAGAGACCTGGGTTTGATTCCCGCTAAGGGCATGTACCTCGGTTGCAGTTTGTCCCCGGCCCTGGTTGGGTCGTGCGGGTGGCAGCCGCTCAATGTGTCCCTTTCACTTCGATGTTTCTCTCTGTCTTCCACTCTATCTGAACAAATAAATGGAAAAATGTCCTCAGGTGAGGATAAAAAAACAAAACAAAACATGCTATAATTATCTTAAGTCAGCAGTGCCTGGCTTGGGACAGCTGCCCACACACCTAGTGTCGTGAGGAGTTTTCCAGTAAGACAACATGGGGTTGAAATTTTCTAAAGATCAGCAACTTTATGCGAAAGTCTTACAACAGCTGCTGAAAGCAGCTCAGTGCTCTGTATCAGAGCGGAAGCTCTTGCAGCTTCTAAGGGACATGCAGGAGCATTGCCCATGGTTTCCTAAAGAGGGCATGTTTGATTCTGACCTGTGGTTCGAAGTAGGGAAAATTTTTAAGGTGCACAAAGATTTAGGGTGTAATCATTTCACCTCAACACTTCCTTTTTGGTAATTGGTATTTACAGCATTGCAGCTGCTAAGAAAATCAGTCCTAGCAGCATGGCGGCTGCAATCTCCTTTTCAAAGGAGACTCCAGAACTGACCGCTCCCACATGGTCATCAAAAAAGAAAAATTCTCCCTGGCCGGTTTGGCCCAGCGGTTAGAGCGTCGGCCTGCGGTCTGGAGAGACCCGGGTTCAGTTCTCACCAGGGGCACGTACCTCGGTTGCGTTTGTCCTGGCCCCATGTGGGTGGCAGCCACTCGATGTGTCCCTTTCAGATGGATGTTTTTCTCTCTGTCTCTCTTCCTCTCTCTCCCTCCCACTCTATCTGAACAAAAAGTGAAAAAATGTCCTCAGGTGAGGATAAAAAGAAAAGAAAAGAAAAATTCTCCTCCCCCTCTTCCATGTTTTGTGGAGGATTCCTCAGCCTCTCCATGCCCAAATGTGAAGGACTGTCTTTTTTTCTTTCCTCACCCAAGGACATTTTTGCATTTATCTTCAGATAGAGTGGGAGGGAGAGAGAGAAGAAGAGAGAGAGAAACATCAACGTGAGAGAGAGAAATTGACTGGCTGCCACCCATACGACCCCAACCGGAGCCCGGGGCAAACTGAAATCAAGGTACGTGCCCTTAGCGGGAACCAAACCCCACTCTCTCTGATCTGCAGGCTGATGCTCTAACCACTGAGGCAAACCGGCCAGGGCTAGAGGGCTGTCTTAAAGAAGCCAGGAAATCTGGAGATTTTGGAGCTTTCCCAGCTATAATATGGCAAGGTCAACAACCTATGCATGGAAGTTTGCCCTATCAGGTTTTTAAAGAATTCAGGCAAAGCATAATGGAAAATGGTTTGCAAAGCTTCTTTACTATAGGAATATTAAAGGGAGTAGCTAGTAGTTATCAAATGACTTTCTGGGATTGGACAGCACTCATAAAAACAATGCTGATGCCAGCCCAGTTCACCATGTAAAAATTAGAATATCAGGAGGGAGCCATGCAACAGACATTAGAGAATCTTGGAGCAGGGATTCCTATTGAACAAGATATGTTACTAGGACAAGGAAACTATTTAGATCCCCGAGTACAGATAAGGCAAAAAGCTAGACTGTTTCATCAGGCCTCAGATTTAGCTACTAAAGCATGGCAAAGGGTTCCAGAGTCTGTAGGAAGGACAGGCTTTTTTGCTACAGTTAAGCAAGAAGCATAGAAATCTTATGTGTCATTCATTAATCAGTTGCAAGCAACAATAAATAGACAAATTAATAATACAGAAACAACAAATACACCGTTATTACAATTAGCCTATGGGAATGCTAATGCAGATTGTAAGGCTGTACTTGCTCCTTTGAAGGGAAAAACCTCAAAGATAGGAGAATATATTAAAACATGTCAGAATGTAGGGACAGAAATATCGGTCCAGAGCATTAGCTGCTGCTCTTGGGATATTTCAAATTGGGGAATTAAAAAATAATAATAATAATAAGGGTCCAAATTATGTTTCAATTGTGGCAAGCCAGAACATTTTCAGAAGGACTGTAAAAAAAAAAAAGGCATTTCTACTAAGCCTTGTCCTCGATGTGACAAAAACCTGCATTGGGTCAATCAATGTAAGTCTAAATTTGACAAAATGAAAAATTGTTTGTTGGGAAATGAAAGAAGGGGTGTGAGACCCAGTGCCCATACAGCTCTCTGGGTCCCTCAGCCTCAAGTTTTTTTCAGTCAATCAAGCAGAGGGTTGGAGACCTCTGAGCATCCACAGCAGGTAGTGCTGGCCTGGATCTTGTCACTACCACAGAATTAACCCTTAAGGAGTCTGATGTTACTTATCTAACTCCTACCAGAGGTTATGGCCCCTTGCCAGAGGAAAAGGTGGGTTTAGTAATTGGAGGATCTAGTTTAACTATAAAAGAAATGCAAGCAATGCCTGGAGTAATTGACTCAGATTCTGAAGGAGAAATTAAAATAATGCTTAAGCCCTGGCCGATTTGGCTCAGCGGTTAGAGCGTTGGCCTGCGGTCCAGAGAGACTCGGGTTCAGTTCCCACTAAGGGCACATACCTCAGTTGCAGTTTGTCCCCGGCCCTGAATGGGTCGTGCGGGTGGCAACCACTCGATGTGTCCCTTTCACGTCGATGTTTTTTTCTCTCTCTCTCCTTCCCACTCTATCTGAACAAAAAATGGAAAAATGTCCTTGGGTGATGATAAAAAAGTAATAATAGTAAAAAATAAAATAAAATAATGCTTAAGGCAGTGGGCTTTCATATATTTACCAGGAACCCAAATAGCTCAACCCCTTTTGTTACCATACTGGGTCCCCAGAGCCACCTCCCCAGTAAGAGAAAATTCAGGGTTTGGGAACGCTAGTCAGTGTGATGTTTTCTGGATGACTGCTATTAACACCAAAAACCCTTACTCTCCATTAATAAACAAGGGCAACAATTTTTGGCTTAATGAAAACAGGGGCAGACATTTCTATTATAACAGCTAAGGAGTGGCCTAAAAAATGGCCTAAAGCCCCAGTACCCCTGCTAGTAACAGGAGTGGGGGGAACGCAAGCTTCTCAACAAAATATTCACTCTTTCCTCTGTAGGTCCAGATGGACAAAAAGGATGATTCAACTTTACGTTATGGAGTTTCCCCTAAATTGGGGGGGAAGGGATCTTGTCTCTCAGTGGGGAATGATTACTCCAACCCAGCCTTTTGGCTAGAGGTCACTGGTAAAACTCCCCTCCTTTCATTGGCCTGGAAGACAACAGAACCAATATAGGTTGATCAGTGGCCCTTAAAAAGGGAAAAATTATTATAAGCAAACAAATTAATATAAAACAATTAAAAGCGGGTCATATAGAACCTTCAGTCAATCCCTGGAACACTCCCATTTTTGTAATTCATAAAAAAATGGTAAATGGAGATTACTACATGATTTGAGAGCAATCAACGCTATTATAAAACCCATGGGAGCACTATAACCTGGGCCCCCCAATCCTACAATGATTCCTGAAAAATGTCCTGCTATTGTTATAGATGTTAAGGATTGTTTCTTCATTATCCCTTTGGTCCTTACAGACAGAGAGAAATGTGCTTTTTTTGTTCCCTCCATTAACAATAGTGAACCAATGCAATGGAAGGTACTACCAAGGAATGATAAATAGTCCAACAATTTGTCAGTACTATGTCCATCATGCTATTGATCCAATAAGGAAACTATTTCCTGCCATTTATCTATACCATTATATGGATAATATTTTGTTAGTTGCCTCTACCTCCCCCAAATTAAATCAGGCCTATGTAATGCTTCAGGAAACTTTGAAAGAGGCAGGATTACAATTTTCTCCAGATAAAATATAACAATTAAAACCTTGGCAATACTTAGGATGGATATTAGGAACAAGAACCATTTGCCCCCAGAAACTTACCATTGCAGTAAAAATAACAACTTTAAATAAATTACAAAAATTATTAGGAGCCATCAATTGGCTTCAACC